>NC_137637.1:13430902-14040902 GCF_963383615.2 Lipophrys pholis
TATTCTTAGACCAGGTGAGTAGAAGCAAATACTCGAGCATTCAATGTAAAGTCTTTGTGCTTCGGTGCTCTTTCTCTTGCCACAGGTTTAGACCAGCCATGACCAGGGCTGAAACACGCAGCTGACTGATGGTTTTTTGTCGTCTTTCCGTCGTTTCTTTCTCCCCGAGAGCACTCTGCTTGGTTTCCTGCAGATTCAATAGAATGTCTTATTTCAACTTTACAGCTGCAGGTTTAACTCAGTGAAACAAGCGCTATATTGAAACACATATCGTATTTTTGTTTTGTTTTTATCTGCGTAAATTAATCTATCACAACAACAGTCATCGAAAACAAATTATGTGAGAAAATTGATTTTTCTTTGCAGTGAGGCAGAAACAATTCGGCAAAAAGAGCTGGAGCGTCGGAAATCAGTCAGATGAGTTGTGTTATATTGGCATGTTTTGTGCCCCCCCCCCCCACACACACATTTCTTCAGGATCTCTCATGTTCACTGTTTCTGTAAAAGGAACACTAAGCTACATCTTTCTATGTCTTCCTGCTCCAGCACGTCTTCATGTATCATCATGAATCGCTGCAGAAATCCTCCTAACAGCCTGATATCAGCACATTCCTGTCCAGACCATGAAGCACATTGGTCTTACAAGACCAGGATCGCAGGTTTATTGTCGCCAATCAATGTAACAGACTCATTTTTTGATTGAACTGTCAAGGGAGGACTTGAAAATTCCTCATAGAAATGTCCAGACCAGGGTTGAGCCCGAGACACCAGCATGACTCTGGTTTGGAAGAACTTTTCCGTAGCTCTGGACACTGTTGGACAGAGTGTCTTTGTTGGGATGATGGTACCTTATCTAAAGAGTGAATGAAAGACCTTAAAGACAGCTTGAAAACTATTTACTGTTCAACTTTCTTTAAGCCCCGTTTACACGACATTGTTCTTTTCTGGAACGTGGCTACTAACCAATCATAGTTCTTCTGCACATGCGCAAGTAGATGGACAATTATAACAATGGCGGCCTCCAGAGTGTCCTGACTCCCAGTCCATGTTCTCCTGTGGGACTTGGTAGTTTTATAGTTGAGTCGTAAGAGCAATACACAATAGTGTGTGTGTGTGTGTGTGGTTTCATTACAAAAATCAAACAGCAGCACCCACTAGTGGCCCAACATGAAAACGACATCATTTTCAATGTTGCTGACGTTTCCATGTAAACGGACATTGTTTTCAGAACGTTGCCGTGTGAACACTAAACTTTTTCTGAACCAAAAAGGCTAAACTTGTGTTTTCACTATATCATTGTCAACTTAATTTAGGCCCTCGACTGGACTTCCTACAAAAGAGGCCAGAAAAGACGCAACCGTCTGTTCTGAACATCTACTGACTCAACCACACATGTACAAAAGTTGGTTACAAAACGTCTCATATATTCTGAGAATCTTAATCTATTAAAGTATTTGGATCTTCCCACAGCACTATAATAAGTATCAGGATATCAGGCGTTCTGGCTTCAATTTAAAAATTGTGATTGTCCTTTTTAATTCATATGGAAATGCTTCCCCTGGATTCCTGGCTGAAACACGGTGTCTTGGGATTGTAGGAGAAATTGCTATGTTGTGTTATAAATCTGTTAGTTGCTGAGACACCAACAAAAAGTATTTGGCTCGCTCGGCCTCACAGGTGGTTTCATCTCGGCGCACAACAGCTGAACCGTCTGAACACCTCCACAGCTCGTACCTCAGAAACAGACCAACAGGTGTATTTGATTTTCCCCGCTGCAAAGACGTAAAACCTGAAAAATGTCACAGCAAAAAACCCCAAAAAAATCACCTCGTCCGAGTCGTTTCACAGTTTGGTCCGCCGTGCAAGATCTCCTTCCCCCTTCCTTTTTCACGAGTGTTGTGTCTGGTGCCGTCGCACTCCAGAGGCGTCGTCGGAGCTGACGAAAACCCAACAGAACTTTGCAATCTTTCAAGAGTCTTTGTGAAAATGTGAAAGGACAGAAACACGAGCACTCGCGCACCAGAGCGCCCGTGATGAAGAACGCAGACGTTTTCGTGTGCGTAGACAGTTTTATGTGCTTTCTCCTCGAACACACACACACACACACACACACACACACACACACACACACACACACACACACACACACACACACACACACACAAAACCAGGGCACGCGTCCACGAGCACACAATACTCCCCATGCTTTACATCTGGCCTGGACCGCGCCACAGCATGTGAGTGCGGGGGTGTTTTTGGCAGACTGGAGGTGTCGGTAGGCGAGTACAAGGCCGGAGAACGACAGAAGGGAGGGGGAGAGGAGAGAGGGGGAGGAAAAGAAGAGAGAGACATGAGAAGTGGATGATGCAGCAAGAAAAGGAGACGGTGGAGAAATCCCCCGACAACTGAGCCAGCTGAGGGGGGCCGCTGCTGGACGGAGAGACGGGGGGGACGACAGTGGAGGGACATGTGTGGATGTCATCTAGCCATCGGTCATGGACAGAAAGAGAGGAGGGTGGGAGTGGGGGGGGGGGTTGAAGCCTAATCCTAAAAGCAGCTGTGTGTAACAAGGAGTGGGTGGATCGGTTCTTGGGAGACGGGCTCTCTCTCATGGCCCGCCACATCCTCTGACCCCCGCAACGTCAGCAGCCCGTCTGGACTTCTCTCTCCGGCCCCTCCCACTCCAGCGGCCCCACCAGATCTGACCAGCTCCGATGTAACGCCGCCGTCTCAGATACCGTGGATCAGGTTGAGAACGCGCCCTCGCTTTTCACTCGGGGTATTAAAGGTCCTGCAAAACTTCCCAAAAAGACGATTTGCTTCCTGATGTCCACGTGGGACATGTGTGTGATTCTAAGGGTTCATTTACACAGCAACGTTTTGAGGTAAAAACACCAAACGTGCGTTGCGTTTTTAAACGACAACAGTGCCCCGAGCCTCTGGGAACTTTTTGAAAACACTCCGGCTCCGTTTCCATGTAAACGACAGAAACGCTGCTACTGTGAATGCGCCAGATCACCTACATCAGACCTGGACATGGTACGATCCACAGTCCTCTCGATGGGTCTGTAGGGAATTATGAATCAAATGAACATGATACATGAAATACAACTGATTTGCTTTAGTATTCCTGGTAGCAGCCTTATTCTTGTACTGCACTTACATAAAGTTGATGTGCCTGTTGTTGAAACGTCACAGAGAGCAACTATCAAATTATACATGCAAAGAAATACAAGAATTTTCCAGTTGGGAACAACGGCTTACATAAACTACCTAGTTGCCAGATTGTAATCCCGATGTTTTTGTTGTTGTTGTTTTACTTTGTCTGCTGACTTTCACCATGTGACCATCTGAGGCCACTAGATGTCACTGAATGACAACAGAATGCTGCTATATATATTCATGTGAAGCATTTTTTGATTTGCGACAATAGTCTAGAAAATCCGTTTTTTTTTACTGTTTTGTAATAAGAGTCATTGTGCAGAACAAAATTGAAGCTATTGCTCGGCCCCCATTGGAAAAATGTTTATGAACAAACTAAAAGCATAATGAACTTAATTGGATTATGTCTCCTGTCTTACATTTGATTACAAGTTGTGATAAAATAATATTTGTGATGAGATTGATCTCATTTCTCGTTCTTGTGCCAGAAATTGCTTCAAAATGAATTAATTTAACAATTCATGATAAAATATAGTATATAATGTGGTTAGAATTGTCAGGAAATCTTCATTTCATTACAGGTGACGTCACTGCAAATTGGTGTGAAGAACTTTTAGAATAGTTTACTGATGGACGTTTTGCTCGCAGACTGATGGAATGGAAAGCCCATTTAACAGTGTGAGCTGTGTGTGTCTCTTCTCCACAGCTTGTTTGCTGGCAGCATACCCAGGATGACCTTCATCAGTGTGGGCGGGTTCATCTTCCTGGGAACCTACGAGAAGGTCCGCAGCACGATGCTGTAACAGCAGGAAGATCATCCGTGAGGCTTCGCTGGAAGTAGCACCCCCGAGAGGCATCACGGAGGGACCAGCGGGTCATCGGAGGAGGGTTTGTCCACGCCACTGGCCGCATTACCCAGAGTGCTGCTCTCCCGCTCATCAGCACGGAATTTGAAGTTGCGGGACGATCAGAGTCAAATCTGTTTGTACATTTTGGTTATTAAAGACGGAACTCTTTGTGATGGAGGCCCGGGTCCTTCATCTTCCAGTCCCAGGTGGTTTGATGAGAGTTCGGGTTTTTTTTGATCCTCTCCATTAAGCCGAGCCACCTGCATGAAGGAACCACCGGGGAGACGCGGTCGTATCTCACCGTCGTTACATTCCTGCTGGAGCCCGACTGACCTCCTCCACCTGTCAGAGCTTCTTTCTCCAGTCAGCACCAACAATCCGACACTTTGTGAAATTAACGAGACTTCATGTGCAGGCTCAGGTGTTCCTCGCAAGCTTTTTATTACACTTCAGTGTGTGTCTGTCAAGAATTTATGGTGAAATATTTTTCTTTCGATCAGTCCCCCCCCCCCCCCCCCCCCCCCCCCCCCACCCCCACCCCCCACCCAGCCTCTCTCTCTCTCGGGCTTGTTTGCTGTGTGGAAAAATGAAAAAAAAAAAAAAAAAAAGCAGCTTTACCCAAAGTTTAGAGAGCTGTGTTTTTTTTTTGTTCTTGTAGCTTTCAGATTGCAATTTTATCAAATCTGCGTGTTTAACAGTAAAAACTCCTGCAGCATAAATCTGGTTAACTCGAGTGTAAGAGTAACTTGCACTGAATCAAAGGGGATTAATGAATAACATGTCTTATAATGCGAAGAAGAAAAAAACATATGTCAATGGGAGATTAGTGAATAAAGTCCACCAAGAATGGAAATTTAAGATCAAATAAAAAAAAAAAAATGAAGTAATTTTGTGAGGCGATACGCTGTTCTCTTCACTTTGAAGGTTCAAGATGTTTTGCGGTTACAGATTATTTTAATTTAGGGGAAATTGGGCAAAAAGCTATTTTAGTCATCAGATGTGCAGACCTCCGAGTTGAAGGAATAAACATTTTTCTACTAAAAAGCTGTTGAATAGGTTTGAATAATATTCCAACTGTGGTCATTAAGTCTTCAAACTTGGGTGGAGAAGTGATTTACATGGTGTGAACTGTATTTATATGTGAGTAGACTTGCATATAAAAGTACAAATACCTCAAAGTACTACTTAATTACAGTTGTAATTGGTTATTTCCACTCGTGAAAATCCGATTATTGAAGATGATTTGAAGGCAGATGACTGGAATTACTCACACTGCGAAGTAAAACATAGTGATTAAAGGGCGATTACTCTGAAACTGTCTTCGGGGGAGTTTTCCTCCCCGCCGTGCAGATTTTACCTCAATCTGCCTTTGATCTTTTATTAGAGCGGCACGTGGGGTCTTCCCAGCCCTCGGACCAGAGAACGTTTAACTGACGTTGGACGGCTGGAACCGAATGTGGGTTGAAGATTAGACGTGTTCTCCTGGAAAAACAAGCTCAGCCTGTACGAGTATAAACGTTTTCCGCTCTCCACGCAGCGCACAAGAGCACAACGACCCGTCTTGTTACAAGACGAACAAATGGGCCCAGCACGTCTTATTGAAGGATCGTCCGGTGACACATGGAGGACGAGTTAGGCATGGCGTCGGTGAGTTTTGCCGGTGGAGGTTGCATGGACCGGGGGCGGGTGGGGGCAGCGAGGAGACGGATGGCCTCACAGGTGGGGCTGTTTGTCATGCTGCTTGTCACCGGGCTGTTGGACAACAATGGCGGACGTGTGATTGGTGGAGGCCACGGCCAGGGGCATGTCAATCATGTGGTGACAAACGTCCATCTGGAATGCACATCCTGACCCGCGGCCCGCCACGATCCAATAGCAAATATTTTAAACAGCCCGCAGAAGGAACAAAAAAAAAAAAAAAAAAAAAAGCCTGCTGTCTTTGGAGCTTGTAAGAGCCAGGAGACATTCCTGGTGGGAAGATTAGCTTTGTGAGTGTGTGTGTGTGTGTGTGTGTGTGTAAGGGGTGTTTGTTTAGCCCACATTGTGGGGTCCAGTACCTGGCAGTCCACTTTACTATTCGGGACATTTTGAGTTATGGGGACCAACTGGCTATTTTTGCAGTCATCCCACAATAAAATTGTATTAAATCTTCAGGCTTCCAGGCTTCAGGTTATAGTTTTGCTGTATTTAACCAAGAGATGCAGCTCGTTGGTTCATCAGAAATAGTATTCGGGAAAAAAATGCAACAAAAGCTTTTTCACATGTGGTGTAAACAGGGCCTTCGACTGAACTGGTCATTTCAATTAAAAATGCTTTTCTTTTTTTCAACAGAAATTTGTCACCTGGAATAATCCAACCTAATATAAACCATTTTTGTTTGTGCTTCAAGAAGTTTTAGTGTCTTTACAATATTCTCTCCACCTATCACAACATAGAGGTCAGCTCGAATCATTGGCAGTTAAAACAAACTTCTTCCTCCTGTATTGTCCTGCATTAAATTAAAATATACATATATATATTTTTTTCTTCTATATCCAATCAGTTCACCGAGAGCAAGGTCGTATGATGTATATTTTAGTTAATCAAACTTTCCTCACTTGATGTGTCACGTTTGTGACTTAAAACTGCAAAAACATGGAGGAAAATGTTTATTGACGAGTAACTTTGGGCATCGGTTTCCAGGACTAAGGTAACAATTCGGTGAAAGCAGGAAACAACGCAGGTTTTACTAGCAAAACGTGTTTTTATTAGACACTTCAATGCCACGTTTGACATTTCACCGGTTTAGCTTTGACATTGGTACAAGGCTTTCAGACAGTTTGCCTTAATAATTTACTGAGAACATGAAGTGCACCTCGCTCCCTCTCGTCCTGTTAAGCTGCTACGCTGCGGCCGGTCAAATCAATTCGGGGGGGGGGGGGGGGGGTCTTTGAGGTGAAACCAGAGGAGCGTGTCCTCTGGTTTACCTTGATAAGGCCACTGGTGACAGAGCACAGTTCAGACTAAAGGCGGGGACACAAGTGTCCATGGTGGACCGTGTAACTTTAATTTGACTGATTACTAACCCAGTGTATCTAGGAGACCGCAACCGTCTGGGGTTGGGGGGAGGGGGGGGGGGGGGGATTCATCCTCCCAGAGTTTGGTTCGAGCACATTTCACAACCTTTCCAATCTTAAGTTACCTCATGTGTGAATAATGACAAACACAGCGGCGAACAGGATAAAACGGGGATGTGGAGTACTGCCGGTTCACAGCAGTGACATATTGACAACACGTCGCTCTACGTGAAGTCCGTCGTATCACAACCAATTAAAAAGTTTGAACACAGTGAATGTGACTCACACGGTGAACCTTAATCACAGTCGGTTATACACAAGGGTGCTTCCCTTGAACGAAATATATCCCAACTAGATCGTAAAACCTCGGCGGAAACGTAGTAAAACCGAGTGCTGCGGGAATGAAGGAATTATGATTAAGTCAGAGGAGTAAGTTAGCACGGTGGTATTTCAGTTCCCTCGACCCTCAGAGCGTTTTAATGTGAATATTAGCTGATGCATCGTGGAGCTAATACTTGCACTAGAAGTCACACCTCCGAACAGTTTATAGCGTTTTGAATGAACATTAATGTTCATTTTATGCACGGATGTATAGACCAAAGAATAAAACCCTCGGGCTTCTAATAAAGGGAACTGATTTCAAACTTCCTGTCTGACCCACAGAAATCCGTCGCCCGGCAGCCACTCTGCTGTGAACTGGGTGGAAGAGCCTCGATGGTACGGCGTGTTCTCTCTGACTTTGTGGAATGTCTCCTCGCTGGTTCCCGCTCAGACGTTCCTGGATTCCTATCGGCAGATCGCGTAAACGACCTCGTTTTTGTTTGTTTCTTTCAAAATAAAAGTGCTTCAGCACACCGGCCCACGGCGAGAATCCCACCTCGCACCATCTGACGTACCAAAAACCAGATCAAAGCTCTTCCTTCATACGACGACAATGCATGTGACTTGTGTTTTTCCATCAGGCCATGGTTGGCAAAAAAAAAAAAAAGAAACATTCAAGTGCAATCAAGTGTTTTGTTTGCTATAAAAAAAAAAGTGTACCAGTCGTTCTCACAAAATGATATATGTTATTACAAGTTGAGTTTTTCTTTGATCATGCAATAAGGCACCGCAGCTGGATGTTGGTAAAAGCTGAAAAAGGCTGTTGGTTTTTTTTTGTGGTTTTTTTTAAGAAAAATAAAAACACCATCACTCCTTTCTTTGTCATGCACATATATTCAATCACTCTTCTGTAAAAGTTATATAATATATAATATAAGAAAACTCTTATGTACAGTCAAAAGTCCCGATGTATATTTCTCTGTTTGCACATACAGTATCATGTACAAGATTCCCCACATTTACATGCTTCAAATGCAAGTCACATTTTTTTGGAGCTAGAATTCATATTGGTCACCTCCCAGAAGAAGGTTTTTAAACTATGTACAGCTAATAACGCTCGGATGGGACGCCGCCCACACAAGCTCCGCCTTCACACTCCGGATTCCCCCTCCCCCCTCCCACCATGTCCGTGCTCCTCCAGGAGGAGGCTCGGGATCCTCGGCCTCGATATGAGGTAGCAGTTTATTTCCCAGTGCAAAACAAAAACTGAAAAAAAAAAAAAACCAAAAGTAAATTCAAGATGTCACAGTTTTGGGCTGGATGCAGCGTGCTGCTAGTCGCTGGCTCTCCTCAGCGGCGTGCTCTCGCTCTGAGACGCTCTGAGCGCGTGTCCGTTGGAGAGCAGAGTCTGTCTGAGCTCGGGCTCGCAGTCCGTGTCGAGGCCTCCGCGGAGGCTCACGCCGCCCAGCTTCACCGGCTTGTGGAAGGAGTCCTCCGGCGGCGGGGCGCTCGGCTGCGCCGTCCTGCCCGCTGTGGAACCAATCAGAGGACGACGGTCAATGAAGCGAGACACAAGGGACTTTGCTGACATGACGTTACATGACGTTTTCATGTGAAAATGTAAAACTTGCGTTTTGAGTGTCTGTTTACACAACGTTTCTCAGAGCCACTGAAAATGCATTGCTTACAAAACGGCACCCAAGGTGGAACTTTACGAAAACGCTCAGAATGTCCGTATATTCGCCATCGTTAATGTTTATGGCCTAATGTTCTCCGCATGTGTGTGTAGTCTCTTTACAAAAACAACCATCAGCTCCCACTAGTGACCGTACAAGAAAACGACATTGTTTTCAACATTACCGCTGTGATCGTGTAAACAGACATCTTTTTCAAAATGTTGCAGAGTAAACGTGAAACTTTTCTGAAACGAAAACACAAAAAAGAAGCCTTTTCCCCTGTAACGTTGTTGTAAACGGAGCCTGAGCATGCAGGCGCAGTGGAATGTGTGCGCGGAGCCGCGATGACATGTAGAGGTGAGAATTGTTATTCGGAGGCTGTTTCCACGGGTGTAACTCCCTAAACTAGAGGAGTCCCAGAACAGGCCTGGACGTGAACGTGCAGCGAGAGCTCGCAGAAATGTCCCGGGGGGGGCTCTGGGCGTGCAGCTCTGATACAGTCTGGTAGGAGGCCGTCTATCAACAATCACGTTTAAAGGAATTCGTCCTGACAGGAGCGCCTGGATTGCTGATGTTTCTCATGCTATCGCCTGATACGGCGATGCTCCCGTGGGACGGCGCCGGGCTGAGGGAAGTGCGTTGGATTTATATGTTCTGGCTGTTGGCATTCGCGCTGGTCCTGAGGGCTCTAAACCTTCCTCTATTAACAGGCACATCTCAGACTCACTCCACTAATCGCCTTACCTTTCCTGTCGTGTTGGTTCAGCTGTATCGTGTTGTGGTTTTTGGGATACGTGGACGCTTGGCTGTCCTTCCGGATCCCGTTGGGGGTCCCGTTGCAGAGTGGGCTGGGGTGCGTCGCGGCGTCGTACGGCCGCTCGGGGTGACAGTGCGAGTAGGGCGGGGGGACGTCGTACTGCTGGTACTCCAAACCCCTGGCGGGGCCGAAGCCGTGGCTCAGGTAGTCGTGATCTTTGGAGTAGCTGCTGCCGTTCTCCATGCAGTCTGTGCACACCACCGCGCCGTCGAAGCCTGCAGACGGGCCGCGAAAGAGAAAAATAAACGAGCGGAAGGCTGAAAGTCAACACTGCGGTCGGGGGCATCTGTGGCACACTCGTAAGGCTGAGCGGAGACTCGTCGGGTACCTGCGGGGTCGACAACGTGGCCGTTGGGCTGAGGGCCGCCGGCGGCCTCCACACGAATACAGACATCCTGCCGCTCAGACAGCGTGCCCTGAGAGGAGAGGTAGCTGGGAACGTCTGGAGGAACGATGGTCTCATCTGGTGGGGGGGGACCAAGAGAAAGAGGAAACATGTTTAAAAGCTTTCAGAAGCTGAAATGGGAACAACATAGTGGCACAATCATTCTAGTTGAGGTTGTAGCTTCTTGTGCTACTAAGAGCAGCAGACGGTGACTTCTGCTTCTTCAGCATGAAAAAATAGTGACGGCAAGTATCCAGACGGCCGAGATCAGTAGTTCTCAACCTTCCTTTCCCTGGACGCCCCACAAATTTCCCCAAATAAAATCTCCGGACCACCTCACCCAAATCTATTGTGCCAAAACATCACAGTTTCCAGCGCTGACTGACACCCAAAACACAAAACCTGATTCTGCTGTCGCTTCTAGAAAAGGTCTCTGTTCTGAATCCAGACAAAGGAAGTCATGGCCTCACCAGTGTTGGTCACGCTGCACTCCTCGCTCTTCTTCCTGGTCTGGTAGATGATGCACACCCACACCAGTGACGTGATGACGATACTGGTCACCACGGCGATGACGATGATGCCGATGGTGACGGAGCTGGGGCCAGCGGGCGGGCAGGGTCTCCTGCGGGGGGTCACCACCAGCTGGCTGTGAGCGCGCTCCGTGCCCAGCGTGTTGGACATGAGGCAGGTGTAGCGGCCGGCGTCCTCCGCCGAGGCCGAGCTGATGACCAGGAGCTGGTTTCCCGGCGTGAAGTGGTGCCTGTCGGACGGCCGCAGCGGCTGGTCGTTGCGCAGCCAGGTGATGCGGGGCGGCGGGCTGCCCAGGGCTTTGCACTGCAGCGCCACTGTTTCTCCCACGGCCACGTTGCGGTCCTCCAGGTCCTGGGCCAGGTGGGGTGTTTCTGCAGGAGAGAGCAGAGAATGAAGAAGCTGCACGGCCACAGGATTCCTCAGTTCACGGATTCCTGCTCTTCTATTGTTGTTCTCAAAGTTTCAGCCTCCTGCTCTCGGGTTTCTGCTTCACCTCCGTTTGTTCACTGTATCGATTACTGACGCTGGGGGATCGCAGTCATTCAGCTGGACGAGCTGAAGACCATCTGACTTCTTAACAATCCAATTGAGCTCATCTTTGACACACACACACACACACACACACACACACACACACACACACACACACACACACACACACACACACACACACTAGTCCACTTCACACTGCTTTCACCGCACCACACACACAGGATTTCTCCCGGGACTCAATCCTCTTTGGAACAATGTTTTCAGTGTTTCCCCAGCAACTGTGTGTGTGTGTGTGTGTGTGTGTGTGTGTGTGTGTGTGTGTGTGTGTGTGTGTGTGTGTGTGTGTGTGTGTGTGTGTGTGTGTGTGTGTGTGTGTGTGTGTGTGTGTGTGTGTGTGTGTGTGTGTGTGTGTGTTCCTCTCAGACTGAGCACTTCCCCTCGCAGAGAGACATACAAAGATTAAGAGATCTCACTTAGAGCACTTCAGTTGCCCTTCTCTCTTCTATCAATACTTTCTCCGTCTCCATCAGTCCCCCGCTTCCCCCTCAACCTCATTCTTTTCTCTTAACCCCCCACCTCCACACACACACACACACACACACACACACACACACACACACACACACACACACACACACACACACACACACACACACACACACACACACTCGTCTGTTCCAGCTCTTCTTTGGCTCCTGTTTTTCTCTCCTCCAGACAGGGGGCCCCTCCACTGCACCACCCTCCTCGTCCTCTTCTCAAACCCAAACATCGTCGTTTCAGCGTGTGTCCGCGGCTCCCAGCATCAATATTTTACATCGCTGAGTGGATTAGACCGCCGCTCGAACCCGCTGAGACGTCTAACAAGCCTCGTCACTAAACCGGTTCTGTGTTAAATTTAGCGACTTCTGCTCAGGAGCTGTTTCAGACCCCTGCTGACCTTTACTTTTTTTTCTTCTCTTTTTTTTTTTCAGCAAGGGGGTGGCTCTGCTCAGCTGAAAGACAAAGCACAAAGATGATCTATGTGCTGAGATCAGGGGAGAAGCTCGGGTTTGTTTGATTTAACAGTGTGAAACAGCCAATAAAGTGGGGGCAGTGAGGCCTGCAGTGAAGCAGCCATGACTATCCCTCCCACCGTGGGAGGAGAAAGAGGGAGGATGGGGGGAGGGAATGCCTAACAAACACCCCTCTGTGTTCCCCCCCTCCCATCGCCCCCCTCTGTGACCCCTAACTGTGACCTCTGGCCTCTGACCTGCAGCAAGGCCACAGCTGCCGAGAAAAGAAAAATATAAAGGTCCTCATTCTGCGGCCGCAGGCTGACCAACTCCTCTAGCAGCTTCCTGGATGGGCGCGGGAATGTGATGCTTACCCAGCACGGTGAGCGTGGCGTTGGCCGACACGGTGCCCGCCGTGTTCTTGGCGGTGCAGCTGTACACGCCCATGTCCTCGGGCTTCACGTCCATGATGAAGAACACGTCGTCGTCGGGCATCACGTGCATGCGGCGCTCGCGGGCCGCGGGGAAGTCCGTGCCGCCGTCCTTCTGCCAGGCGATCTGAGGCGCCGGGTGACCCTCGGCGGCGCACTCCAGCCGCGCGGTGTGGCCCGTGCGGATGGTGCTGTCCCGGGGAGTCTTAACGAAGGACGGGAGGACTGCGGAGGGAAAATACACAAATTCCATCAGCAGTGAAACAACAACATGACCTTTCAATGTGCTCAGTCACGGCGTAGTGGAACAAAGTCCATCAGCGATCTGAACGGATCCTCCCGCCAGTCTGGCACGCCACGGCAGATACATCAAAGTTTAACTCTTAAGGCCCATCAGTATCTCGAGTTGAAACACATTTTTGCGTTTAAGCTTCAGAAAGGTTTTGTAATGTCTGTTGACACGTGAACCACACACACATGCACCGAGAACAATACGTTATTAACTTTAACAAAAGCAAGTACAGAGACATTCGTATGGACAACTTAGATTACTATTCCAGGAGACTCTCAACTATAAAACTACCAAGTCCCAGGAGAATATGGATTGGAAGTCGTGACACTCTGGATGCAAACGTTGTTATTGTTGATCTGTTTGTGTATTTGCAGAAAAACTATTTACTACGTCAGACCGTTTTTTGTAAAGTTGCATTTTCAGTCGCACTGAGCACCATTGTCCTGTAGACAAACATCCAAAAAGCTAAGAAAGTTTTGCGTTTTCACGCAATGGGGCTTCAGAGTGAGGAATCCTCTGCTCACTGCTCATTATGAACAATGAAAACCGCTGCGTGCGTCTGAAAGCAGTTAACTGATGGTCACACATACAGAAGACGTGAAGGCAGACTACGGTAATTTACTTATATCACAAATCCATCATTATTACGATATTACACATCGCAGAAGACTGAACAGTGATCATTTACTTTCCAACGCATTACGAATTCATGCTCGGAAAATTAAAGACAGCTCAATTTAAATATGAAATATAAGTGTGATTAATCGTGATTAATTCATACCCAGAGAGCAGAGGTCAGGAAAAGCAAGGAAAAAACAACCAAATCATTCGCGGCGTCTTCTACTTAAGTTTCTATTTATTGCAGATCAACATGTTGACTTAATATCGCTCAGCTCTAATCTAAACCCAGAGATAATCCAACCACTCTTTTTCATGCTGTTTCTTTACATTGTGACACATGACTTGTTTAATATTACAAATCCTCTCATTCAACTCTTCCCACCACAGTTTCCCCGCTGCTACTGGCAATCAAGCTCATTTGCTTCCGGTCAGAAACCAACACCTTGAATGGTGGTTGTGAAAGTTTGCAGACAAATGATTTGGTTCAGAAGTGACAGTAAAGGTGCAGCTTGCGGCCGGGCTCAGGCTTTAGCAGGGAACCAAACTTTGAATAAACTTCCCTTCACTGGTGTGACAGAGCGCAGAGGAGACGACATGCAGCTAAATCAATTTGTTCCAAAAAGCATCCTGTGAGACATGGAGGCCGAGCAAGTGGGCAGGAGGAGACTTGATTCTCCCGAAGGAGCAAAAGACTACGTTCCCTTGCTTTTCTGTCAAATAAAACGGTCGAAACATAAAGAGAATGGGTCCCCAGTAACCTTCTTTTACAGCCACGTTGAATTAACGCCAGGAACGTACCGTTGACGATGACCCGAGCCTTGCTGGAGTAGGTGGAGCCAAAGTGGTTGGTGATGATGCACTGGTAACGCCCCTCGTGGGCAAACGTGACGTGCCGCAGGTGCAGGATGGTGGTGTATTCCATCACGCCCCCTCCGACAGTAGGCGCGTCAGAAGTGGCGCCCTGGTGGTGGGCGCGCACGTGGGCGTAGTTCTCCATCTCGGCCTGTCGGAGCAGCTCCTGGTCCTTGCGCCAGGCGAAGGCCATGGGGGAGGAGCTGCTGCTCGCCGCCGTGCAGGTGAGTTGCACGTCACTGCCCAGAACCGTCACGGTGGTTTCCGGCTGCACGGTGATCTGAGGTTTGGGAAGGTCATCTGAAGGTGGGAGGTCGAGGAAATGAAGAGATAAGGTCAAGACGGAGGCTTCAGGGTAAATATCAAAAACACTCCTCTGTAGAATGATGGCAAATATATTGATTTTAAAACACACATTAAGAGTCCATTAGCGAGATTACACAGAAAAATGTGCGACTATGTAAATATGCAAACGCCGCCAAGCGTTCAGTGTGGCCCGTCTGTGCCTCCAACGCCGTGGGTACACGACTCACCGCACACAAAGCTGCTGGGCGGAGCCTGGAAGATGCTGGTGCCCTTCAGGCTCTCCGGGTGGGCGCAGGTGGCGTTGACACCGGCCTGCAGGCCTCGAGACACCAACCAGCCGGGCAGCCATTGCAGCTGACAGTCGCAGAGTAAACTGCTGCTCTGCATGAGCCTGAGAGGAGAACCACTGTGTGAGCTTCGCGCGTCGGGCATTCGCATTTGAATAAATGTTTGTGGGTGTGCAAACTCTAAAAACCACATGAATGTGCCGCTGCTGAAGGCTGCTACTGTGTGGTTCTTGGCACATGAATGATGCGTGTTTGAGTAAATGTGTTCACTTACAGAGTCTTGAGGTTCCTCATTTTACTGAAGGTGTCAGGCTGGATGGAACGAATAGCGTTCTCCCCCAAGTTCCTGTTTGGGAGATCAGACACCGTCGCATCAGCTAAACATGTATTAGAACAACGAGCGTCGACGACAGAGAGCACACTAATGGTTTGACTAAAATGAATAAATAAAACCTAATACCAGCTAATGTCGCTGCACATTTGACATGCAAACTTCTTTTCATCATAACTCCTAGACTGTTTATGAAAACAGAAAAAAACTAAACAAAAAAAAAGACACCAGGAAGCAGGGAGATTGAGCTTTGTGCTCTTATACTGGTCAGTACAGTGGCCTACAAGGCTCCTGCAATATGCTGGTATTAACCATCATGTCATGCATTTGTAATGGAGTAATTCTGAAGGACTGTTACATCTTGAAAGCTGAACTTATCTTAGAAAAATGAGCAGAAGTTCTCGCTCACTAGACATTTGTGAGGCTTCTCCAGCCGTAAAATCAAAATAGATCTCCACCTGATTCTAATGATCAGGTCGATCACAGAAGCCTCGGGGTAATAACAAAGTACAGTAACGGAGCGACTCAGAACCCAACCAGGACCAGATTTTCTCCCCTGACGGAAACATCCAGGTCTGTGTATACAAGCGTACGCGCCAGCTTTTCCACCACTCCCTGCCCTTATTTGAAAAAAGAAAAAAAAAAAAAGCCTGTGAAAGAGCTTATAGGAATTCCACTTCTCCGGAGCTCGCCATATGCTCGATAACTCTGCTGCTGCGCCGAGGCAGGAAAGAGAAAGAAAAAAGGCCAAAGTTGAGATTGTGCTCGCCTAACGAGAGCTGAGCAGCTGGGCGCTCGCAAAAGCCCCTGTCCTCTCCTTTTACAAAGACGCTATTAAATTGCTAGCAGCCTCCACTCTGCCAG
Source organism: Lipophrys pholis (assembly GCF_963383615.2). NCBI lineage: Eukaryota > Metazoa > Chordata > Actinopteri > Blenniiformes > Blenniidae > Lipophrys > Lipophrys pholis. The sequence goes on from NC_137637.1 coordinate 13,447,167, forward strand.
CTTCTTTTGGCAACCTCCACCCCTCCTGACCCCCCCCATCTCTCCCAGTCACCCTCTCGTGGGATACTCACAGGTGTTCTAGGTTCTCCAGGCCGGAGAAGGCTTTCTTGGCCACCGATTTGATCTTGTTTCCAAACAGAGTCCTGTCGTTTCCAAACATGAAGGGTGTCGATAGATGAAGGAAGAGAGGAGAAAGGGGGGGGGGGGGGGCACAATTAGCAAGGCTGAATCTGATAAGACCGAAGGGATTGAGGTATTGGAAATCCGAACTGCGCGGAGATTAGCTGGGAGGAAGGGTGAGTGGGATTGAATGGGGGTGAGGAATGGTGGGGAGGTGGGGGAGGCAAAGGAAGGGGAGGGAGGGGGGCACCTGGGTTTTGCACTGCTCTTCAAAGACTACTTTTATCTTTATTAGAATTTAATAGCAATGACCAGGCAAGCCCCAGTGTGTGTGTGTGTGTGTGTGTGTGTGTGCGTGTGTGTGTGTGTGTGTGTGTGTGTGTGTGTGTGCGTGTGCGTGTGCGTGTGCGTGTGCGTGTGCGTGCGTGCAGCCACTCCAGTGTGTGTCCGTGCCTGTCAAGCTGAAAAGTGAGTTGCTTTCCCCTCTGATTTGGGGTCCTAATCCCTTCCTCCACCCTCTCTGTTGGCTTCCACCTCCTTTCTCCTCCCGTAGCTTCCACTTCACAGGAAGGAGGAGACACGGCTGGCTGGCTGGCTGACAATGAAGACCCCTTAACTTATCAACATGGACACACGTGAGGCCCCATGTACATGTTTTCAAGTGACAAAACCTCCGATGCTCAGAGACACTGAAAACTGAACATTTCGACTTGAAATGTATAAATGTGGCCTGTGTCTTGTCACCAAAACGAGGATACTTCATCATGCTTGCAACCCTTTCAAGTCTGAACAAATTTGATTCATAATCCTGGTTCGCCCCCACGAGACTGGTTGTGAAGCTGCTTGTGGAGGCCGCAGCATGCCCAGTGGGAACTTTGATGCCCCCTTCATTCTCTGTTAAACGTCTCGTCTTTTTTCCCAGGGCTCACTCTGCCAGCTTCGGGATGCAGCGGGCAGCTTCCGCCAACGCCGTGACAAAAGAGGGCCGGGTCAGAGAGCGGGGCGTGGAAGGCGTTTGATGTTTGATGACTGAATGCAGCCCTCAATTTCACCCTCTCTCAGCTCCCTACAATCAGAGAGTGGGAACGAGGGGACGAGAGGAGTGAAGGCACGGAGGAGAAATAGAAGTAAGCCTATTGGGGAGCAAACCCCTGCCAGCAAAGAGAAAAGCCTTTTCTCTTCCCCTTTTTTTTCTTCCAGCGGCACTCACACTGGGAACCATCTTGGCTGGACATCATCTTTTCATCCCGCAGGTTGATGATTGCTGTTTGTTGCCAGCAACTTCATGCCCGATGCAGCTTCTGAGCTCGCCAAGTGTTTGGATGTTGAACTCTTCTACTGACTGCATGAAAATGGATAAGTAATGAAAAACTGATATTAATAAAAATCCTTTCTTCTTCTTCTTTTTTTTCTTTCTTCAGTATCACCAGCGTGAAGAACTCAATTTGCCCATAAAGTTTCTTTGGAAACGGTGAAATCACAAGATAAAAGCTGGCCTGAACTGGAGAGGAAGCGGCCTGGCCTTCAACTGAATGGAGTAAAAAATTACCTTCAATGTTTCTTTGAAGGAGAATGGGGGGCCCTGTAAGTCAATTCTCTGTGTGAGCATTTCCTCTCCAAGTAAAGTGTGGGGTCCTGGGGGGACGGATGTCTTAAGCTTCTGAACTCGGCGGCCTTGAAGCCAAACTCATCTGGCAACGGGGAGTGAATCGGGAGTTGGACATAAACCTTTGGATGCAAGAAAAATGAGAGCAGTGGCTTCTGTTTCTGAAGAATCCTAGAAGCAGTGGCAGGCCTGGACGGAGGGATGAAAAGGAGGGGTAAAAGAGGAGGAGGCAGAGGAGCGGGAGATAGAAGAAAGAAAAGAGGGGGGACACTCACAGCTTGTTGAGGCTGTCCAATCCAGAAAAGGCCCCATTGGTGTCCTCTATTGTGCCCGAGATGTCGTTATGGTCCAGCTCCCTGTGGAGAGGGAGAGAAAAGAAGGGGGATAAGAGAGATGGAAGGCGGGAGGAGGAACAAGGACGGGGTCTGCCAAGGCTGAAGGGGTTTCACAGCGGTGGCAGTGGCTTCGCTGGAAGTCACGGGTTACCACCCCCCACCACCCCCACACCACCCCAACCCCATCCCCGTCCTGCTGCACCTGGCTTTGCTCTGCCAACCAAACGCATTCTTTCCCCGGAGGGGTGGAGCAAGAGCGTGAATGTGAATGTGAACGCACGTTTGTGTCGGCGTGTGAATGCAAACCGCACGACGGGGGAAAAAAAAAAACACATGTATAATTCATGACAGGACGGAGGAACTGCCGAGGGCACAATGCCTTGTGATGGGTGGCAGGTACGGCCAAGCCAAGAGTCTTAATGGGTTCAGGGGGTGACCCGTAGCTGTGGCCAGGCGAAGACAAAAACAGAATGAACAGACGCATGAGAAGAGCGAAAGAGCTTCTTTTACAGCCGACAGTTTTTGGACCTTCTTCGAAGGTCCAAAAACTGTCTCTTTATGTGAAGTCATAGCTGCAGAGGCACCACTCCACCCTCCTCGCATCGCGATCATAAAGAAAAACAACGGGGCTGAAGAAACTCCTCTCAACCATTATCAGACTGTCCTTAAAGTTTGGGAAAGGCCTTTGAGGACGATGGTCGTCCCCCCCACCCCCCCCAACCTTCACAATAGCAGCCTCCTCCTCCTTCCTCTTTGCTTTCCAAGCATCTCTTCTCCCTCTCTGCTCCTTTCAGTCCCCGCTGGCCACTGTCTTAGTTGGAACTGGATTGGGGCTGCCAATTTCCTCCTCTTTCTGGCTGGCTGAATGTGAATGGCCGGTGCCTTGTTAAAGCAAGGCCAGTGGTGGGGGCGAGAGAGAGAGAGAGAGGCCGGGCACACGGAGAAGGGTGGAGGGGGCCCCGATGAGCACAACAACCCCCGTGGCCGAATTAGAGGGCAGGCTGGCTTGTTTGGAGCTTTCACACCCTGATGCAGGCTCCAGCCCCATGCCAGCACGGCCAGCAGCGCAGGCCCAATTAAAGCTCCCCCGGCTCCTTTTCAGGGCCCAGTCTCGGCCCGTCCACCCCTCTACTGATTAGATTAGGCCTGCCTCAAAGACACAGAGAGCAGCAAGCGATGGAAGGAAAGGAGAGGAGGGGAAAAGAAATCATGCAAAATCAAGATGTGTGTATGTGTGGTTTAGAGATAACGCGAGGTGATGACAGAATACTCCGAGGATAGCAGTAGGGAAGAAATGGGCATTAAAAGTGCTTTGAAAGTGGCCCAGCCAAACAAAACAAAAAGAGCAATTAAAGACAACAAAGGCAAATAAGAGCTGCGATACGGCAGTCGAAGCTGCTGTCCCACCCTCTTCACTGCGCTCTGGAGCTAGTTATCTAGAACCTGGAGTGCCAGCAGAGCGAGAGACGCCTTATGTGCATTGGCTCGTCATCTGGCTGTGAGAGAGCGCGAGAGGGAGAGAGCTTGTTAAGCGAGCCCTGGCACCACTCCTCTCTGGCTCACTCAGTGAGAAACGCTGGAGCCAAGGCGACCTTGGTTAGGAACCAAGACCCCCAAGTCTTTCTGCTGAATTTATCCACACTGGCTTTCTCCCTTTTGGTTCTCCCCTTTTCTTTTTTTGTGCAAGAGGTGGATCGGGGGGGAGACCCCCCCCCCCCTCCTTTATTCAAGGCTCTTAAAAGCCAGGGAAAGATCTCAAGCGAGCTGAGTGACACGGAACACTTTTTGATCCAAGTACGTTGGGAACCTGTGTTTGGAGACAAAACGACCCCCCCCCCCCCCCCCCCTCAGAAAAAACCTCCAAAACAAAACCAAAGAACTAAGCGAGGAAAGGCACAAAAACATTAAGAAGTTGCCAAAGAGACGGTGACAATAGACCCCTCATAAAAGTCACAAAGAAAAAAGTCCTGAATAGACCGAGATGCAAATTAGACTGAAGTACACAATCAACACTTTTTAAAGTCAACTGAAGGGGCTCCGTGGAGCCTAAATATCAAATATCACACGGCCAAAACCAATATTAAACGTCTCCGATTTCACTGCTCCCCAGTGGCACATCAGGGCAGACCGGTAATGAGAGGGCTGGTGGGGGCGGGGTTTTACTTACAGGATCCGTACGGCTTTGAGGCCTCTGAAGGCTCCCTCATTGATGTGGCTGATGGAGTTGTGGCCCAGGCGCAGGGTTTGGAGATCCCCGAGCACAGCCAGGCTTCCCTCGTCCAGACGAGTCAAGTTGTTGTACGACAGATTCCTGGAGCAGAGAGGTAGACGAGAGAAAAGAGGACAGACGGACAGACAAGGAGAGAGGGAGAAGAGAGAAACGTTCTGTGTGAGGTCTGGGAGGAGAAGACGGGCTGGCAGAACACCGCGACATCATTATACTTCAATTTCATGGCTGATTCGGAGTCTGCCCGCCACTCGTTCATGTGTTTTTCCGTTGTGACCTTTTTCTTCATTCTCATCGCAAGACGTTCTAATGGGGAACGAGTTTAGCAGAGCGGAGCTCTAAGCTTCACCGAGGTCCTGATCATTTGCTGAGGAGGGAAAAGAAATTCTCTTCGTCTTCTGTGAACACACTGGACCAGGCGCTAAACTCCTGAAAATTATATTTCTTCTTATATTCAGCCACTTAATCTTCTCTTTATTCTGAAAACTTAGAGAAGATGCAAACAAGGTGTTTGGTTTTTCCAAGAGTTTCACTTGTTTTTGGAATTCCTTAAAAGCTGCTGAAAATGTACTTCCATCACATGACTTGTAGGCATTCCCAACAACACAGACACTGGCCACACTCGAACCCCGCCCACTGCAAAGTCAGCCCAGGCATTTGGAAATGGACACACAAAAATAAAAAGAGGTAATCATGTTTGTATGATGTAAATGTTTTTATGTTTCACAAATGCATTAATGGCCAAGAGATTTGAGAGGTGACGTTGTGACTGAGCGTCTTTCATGTGGCGACATAGAACGCCATCCCTTGTCTCCACCCTCATCACGTCCCTTAAACCCCAACTGCTCCCCTGGTGCAGAGGAGTAGCAAAGAAACAGTTTTTCCAAGGGGATTAATAAAGTAACTTTATTTTTTCTCTTTTTTATTTCTAGAATGACGTAAAAAAAATAAAGCGTGACATTCTGTCAGTATGACAACACTGCTTGTAAGGATGGGTTTGGGTTTTTTTATTCCTCTTGCAGTGTACATAATCCCTTCTGGTAAATCCTGATTACAAATGATAATAAATGTCATAAAGGTATCTTTTAATCAGTGGTCAAAGGCAGTATTGTGCATTTTATTGCCCTCTCTGTGGCCCTCTCCTTCTGTCTCTGTGTCCCGGCCCCAGGTTTGCTTGACCAGTCATGTGTACAGAGATTCTCCCCTGATGACCAGCCCAGCCTAGCGCATCAGGAATGCAATAACAGGCTCCTCATAAAGGCAAGTCACTCACTTCTATCAGCCACGAGTGTCATCATAACCCCAGATAATGAAAACCATATAACTGGTGACGGGTACGGTACTCTGGTGGGGGACGGATGGTACTGGAACAGCGCTGAGGGCAATCTGCTGGTAAGATGTGCTCACAGGAAGCGGCGCTGAGATACAGAGAGCAAACTCACGGGATCGCCATCTCCGTCTTTATCCCTTTGCACTGTGAAACATAAACAAACATAGGCGCCACAGACGGCCCGGGCTACCTCCTGGTTAGCAACGCCTCAGCTGAGCGAAGCTCTTTAGAGCGGCATTACAACGGTCGTGTCAACAGTACAGGGAAGACTGTCAGATAATACGCCGGTAGACAAAGGCAGTGAAGGTGATCCTTTACTGTAATTACCACAACACAACCAGCAGAGGATTACACGCCAGTTTGCTTCAGAGCGGAGCACAAAAACTCTTGTCGAAGGGCTTGAGTGCTGTAGAGCCCGGCTCTAATTATGGGATAAACAGCTTATCCTGAGAATAGCGGTGCGTATTAAGTGTTAAAGCAAAATGTCATTTAACCCTGGGGAAGGTAGACGGATGATATGGGTGGCGGGTGGGGAGGGTGGAGTTCTCAGGCCTTCAGAGTGAGGAGTTTGAGTCCCAAAGACTTTATGGCTAATTTTAAATGAACACTTTCTACATAGACTTGCACTTTTCGTCCCGGTTTTGGGAACTCTAGCCGCTCTCTGGGGGGAGAGACTTTTGCTGAATCAGGCGTCTTGGCGTGAGAGGTCGTGTGTTCGGGCTAATTTAAAAAGTCTGGTACTCACAGTTCCCTGAGCTTCTGGCAGAACTTCCATCCGTCAGGGTTGATGCGAGCGATGGAGTTGTTGCTGAGGAACAGTTGCTGAAGGGAGGAGAGGCCATACAGGGAGCCACTGTTCACCTCCGTCAGGGTGTTGTAGTCCAGGTGGCTGCAGGAGAACACCAGTGAAAATGTGTTTATGGGAGAGATTTCACTCTGGCATGAAATCACTAAATTTGTCGCAGCACTTAAAAAAATTAAAATAAAAACTGCTGCCCAATTGTTGCCCATTACTGTGTTATTTTGCAGGTAATTGGAACAAGTGAGTTTAAATAAAGCAGGTCAGCTCAGGAGAAGTGTGATTTTTTTGTGTGATTGTGAGCAGAGTTCCAGTAAGGTTTAAACAGATGTTCTTCTTCTAAGATCTGGCTGATGTGTGTTACTGTAACAGCCAGTAAGTGGTACAAATAGGATTAGCCCATCACATAGTGCACGTTCCATGCTATTATTAGCACACAGATTCCATAAACTACATGCTTTACAATGCTGGTGCTATTTGCGTCGTGCAAAATTTAGAGTGGTTAAAGGATGAATCAGCTGCATCTTGAACACACGTATTAATATATTTGTGTGTCTCTGATTTCACTTACAGGACTTTCATTTTGGCCAAATCCCAGAAGGCTCCGTCAGTCAGTTTGCTGATGCTGTTCCTCTGCAGCTTGAGGACCTCCAGACTGGACAAACCCTGGAAGGTCAGACCCTCCACCTGACGGATTCGGTTTCTGTTCAACTCACTGCGAACACACACACACACGCGCGCACACACAGAGAATCTGTAAGGCACTGTACATGGATGAACATTTTACTCAGGAATGCTATGCCCTCATTCTACACAAACATTCATCACAACCAAGTCAAAACCACAGAAGCCTCCAGCCAGCATACATTCCTCAGCGGTGTCCTTTCCCCCGCTGGAATTAGCTCCCAAACAAAGGTCAAACTTTGAATTAACCAAAAAAAAAATGATGGATGGGCAGAAATGGTGGTGTAAGATGCTTAAAAACTACACCTGTTTTCTCTTTTGTATGAAAAGCCTGTGCATGTAACAATGAATCCGTGCAGCTGCGATGTGTGTGCGAGGGCTGTAAAAGCCCTCAGGTTGGCAAAGATAAACACCCACAGAGGTTTCCTTTGTGTCTCCTGTGCATCACCACCAGCGTGTGCAGATACAGTGTCACCCGGGCCACCTGGCCAACAAAAGGCACCTGGGGAAGCTACAATAAGGCGGAGGAGGAAGGAGACTCCCATTACGTGAGTCCCTTTGCTCTCCAGAAAGGAGGCGTTGAGCTACAAATGGGTCAACCTCGCTGTTACGCTGGAGGGAAGTTTGACAAAGATAATGGAGCATGATGTGGGGAGCGAACGAAGCACTTTGGGGATATGGAAGGAGGCAATAAATCACCGATATTACAGCCCGTGTGTTTACCTAGTCAGACCTTATCCAGCCCGGGAGGTATAGCTCACACTAATAGCGTCCCAAATGTTAAACACACAGCTCTTGATCAACGGACACTCACGGCTCCTCCCTCTTTTACGCACTTGAGTCTTTACAATTGTGCAATGTCTCTTGAGTGTTTTTGCAGGGCCGGTTGTTCTGAAAACACGGCCCTGTCAGCACGCTAACTATGTTGTTAAACTGATAACATGCAGTGGTACTCACAGCTGGGTGAGCCTCGGGAGCTGGAAGGCTCTGACGGGGATCTGGTTGATGCGGTTTCGACTCAGCCTCAGAACCTGCAGCGTGGAGCCCAGATGGTCCAACACTCCCAGCTCCAACACGCTGATCTTGTTGTTACCGAGGTACCTGAACACAGACATCACATAACACATTCATAACAAACCTCAAACATGTGCTAATAAAAAAACTGTTGTTGTTTTTTTTATTAAGCATGTTTCTTGAATGCTGCAATAAGTTCACCTCATGGGGTCGTCCTTTAAAATTAAAATCAACCTTGTTGATAATCCAGACACAAATGTGACGATAATATAATTTTTTCATACATTTAAGTACCTTCAGTTTATATTTTTAGACTGGTGTGTTATGAGCAACACAAATCCCCCCCCAGGTATTACTCACAGGTCTCTGATTTGGAGGCCCGCAGGGAAGCAGTGCCCTCGCAGCTCAGTGATGTCATTATTGCTCAGGTCCAGCGTCTCCACAGAGGCCAGCTCTCCGGTCCGCCTGCCGTCGATGCTGCGGATCTTATTGTGATGTCTGGAAAGTAAAGAAAGCACGTAAAAGATGGTGTTAAATGCAGTCCAGCGCTGCACTCCAAAACAACAAATTCCCAACACAAAAGCCGTTGTGGCCGACTCTGCATGTCGATGTCACTGTGACTCCAAAATCTGATCAAATGCTCAACCAAAGCTACTTTAAGGTAAATTTCCCACCACTTCTGTGTGTTTAGGAAGATCTGGACCTGTGACAGGTACAACAGCAGACAGGTACAACAGACAGTTTGGTGCAACAAAGGATGTGTGGTGATTCCACATCAGGAAACAAGTTAAATGTTTCCCAAACAGTCCTAAAAAACCTGAGTTTTACCTCAGGAGTTGTATCTGGAATCTGTTCTGATACTCTACAATGTTGAGCCAGACGTCTAAGAAAAGACTAAGCGGATTTCATTTGCAATTTCGGCCTTGTTTCGGGGGTCTAGTGTGGAATGGAGGGTCACTCTCTCCACCCTGTCCTGTAGTGCTCCACATCTGTAAGGAGTTATTTTGGACATTCAGACTCGTGGCCAAAATGAACACACACACACACACACACACACACACACACACACACACACACACACACACACACACACACACACACACACACACACACACACACACACACACAAAAAAAAACCTGAACGATACAGTAAAAGAATGCTGTTACTCTTCAATCTGGAGAAGTGGATTGTGGGAAACACTGTTTGATGACCATCCATCTTGCTACATAAGTGCTGAGTGTGTGAGTGTGTGATAGGCATGTTGGGAGACTAAAGACTCGTGTCATCTCATAACATATTTAAGGGTTAGGGTGAACGTCAACAGCCTTGTGTGTTTTTAATCCCACACTGGTTACTTTTCTCACTTCCTTCTCTTATTTCTTTTTGCCAACCGGACTGTTTTGGGAAAGTTCGCTGCATTTGAAAGTGGAAACACTTTTATTTCCACCTGTGAATACAACAAAGGGATGTAGCATCAAACCCCACAACACGGAAGAGTCCTCTGAAGTCGACTGATCCATTCCTTCAGAATCACTGTCGGCTTTTTTCAAATCTGATGATACGCGTTATGACCATGTCAAAGCCAGTTCGATGAGATTGAAGTGATTGTCTTATCAGTGGTTAAGAATACGTCAAGCACCTCGACAGCACATTCCACCAGAAAGTTTGGTGTATTGAGCGTTTCTTGTGCTGTGTCTAGATATGTTTAGCAGAGGCATATTTAGGTTCAGATCTGCCATGATTGTGCATGCTATGTTTCAGATCTGAACATCGGCTGTGCCAAAATGAGGGCGCATACTGCAGCTCATTGAGGTCAACAGATAAAGTTAACATTACATGACTGACTATGCAAGGTGCTCGTACACTTTGAAGGTGACCGGTTCGACCAAATGTGTCACAAATCAGTCACTGATCAACCGTTGTGTGTCGACTGTCCTTGTGTGTGCACATAAAGCAACAGAACTGTTCATGTGAAGTGGCTTCACTGTGAAGGCAGGGATGATTTTAGTGCACAATCTTATCTCATAGACTACAAGTGTCAAGTCAATAGTGAATAAAAGACGTTGATTATGTAGGACCAGCTTTACTTCCATGTCATTGGGTAAAAAAGTCAAGCAATAGGAGATTAGGAGAAGTCTCTTCCAGATTAACCAGCACTGGTTTAAAAATATTCAAATCTGTGTATCGAGAATATTGGTGTGTGTGTGTGTGTGTGTGTGTGTGTGTGTGTGTGTGTGTGTGTGTGTGTGTGTGTGTGTGTGTGTGTGTGTGTGTGTGTGTGTGTGTGTGTGTGTGTGTGTGTGTGTGTCACAGATAGAGCAAAGGAGAGCAGGTGTCCTCTACCAGTCAAACTCATCAAAACAAGGTCAGTCCCTCCTTCCTTCCTAGCCTTCAGCTAACAACTACTAACAGATGACCACACACACACACACACACACACACACACACACACACACACACACACACACACACACACGCATTTATTGGTATCCAGAGGAGGAGGGGTCACACCGCGGAGGCCCACCTGAATAAACAGTGGCAGAAATGGTTAAGGATGAGCACACATGCGCAAACACGCGCGCACACACAACACAAATAACAACTGCGCGCACACAAGACAGAGCAACACACAGTGGCTACAGTGAGCAAAAAGGGGGAAAAGGGAAGAGAAGGAATGGGGGAGGAGAAAAAAGGAGGAGGAGGGAGCGAATTAAAGAGTGAGGTGGGGTCAACAGCTGGTGACCTTCGCTGGGAAAAACAGATCAGTCTCAAACTGGTGGGAGAGGTTGACCTCTCTCACTCTTTCTCTCGCCCCGCTCTAATTCCACGGCTAAAACTAACCACCACCACACCCCCACTTACCCCCCCCCCCCCCCCCCCCCCCCCCCCCCCCGGCAACCCCGCCCCCCCCCATCCCACAGCCGAAAGCCCAGCTGTGGGTAAGAGACAGATAAAGCCTTGGCGCTCGATGTGTTTGAAGTCCGCACATACAATAGAAGCGTTTATAAAAACTGATTATCATACAGCCAGTGACAGTTCTGATAAAGAGAAGTTTGGTTTGCTCTTGTTCTCTTTGATGTCCACGAGGGCCTTATGCGCCTTGATTCCACTTAATTCCAAATCTCATTACTCTGCCCCATTGACCATCTGATTAGCATGGGCCCGGCTCATTTTGACACTTCTTTTGATGTAGACAGGGTACATCAGGGGTTTACACCAGTATACCCACTCTCCTGTTTGGACTGTCATCTTTGAGGTGGATTGTTTGGCCTGTCCCTTTCCGTTTGAAGCTGGCGATCGGGGACAAAAGAAGAATTATTTCAAAATCAGATCATCCAGTGGGCCATATGATTTCCATCCCTGGCCTCTTTGATGTTGACTGGGCAGGCAGCGAGCACAATGGGAAAGTTTGTGCTGCTCTGCTGTCACTCTGACACTGTGTTTTTAAAACTTTCTGTTGCTTTTTTTTTCTTTTTCGTAAGGGTTGGTGGGGGGAGACATCCTGCTGTTGCATTCTCAGAGCCTGTGGGACATCCAGTGGGCTCGCCAAGAGCATTGTGGGACAGTGGGAGAACTGGCATATGGTTTTTGAACGCTTCATGAGAAGCTCCAACAAACTAAGTTGATCAGTTTTAATGTTTAGCTCAGTTCTTCATCAAATGCACCTCAAGGCTTCCGACTCTCATTGATAAGACGGTGAAGGTTTAAGCTGTGATGGCGCGGCCATCCTGTCAGGTTTATCTGTGCTTAATGAATTCCACAAGGGCTGCCGCCATCAAAAAGAGCTGCCAGACATGTCAGTGGAGGACTAAAGGGAGAGAGCAACAGGAAGCAGAAAAATGCAAAAGAAAGGCACTGAGTCACCTCTCGACTAAGCAAGAGATTAGGAAGAAAGAAGAGCGCTAAGAAAATCAGTAGCAGCCAAAAAGCATTCCTCTTTAGGAATTTCTGCACTTCTTTGTAATTCTGTACAGCACATCAGCAAGTTCAAACTTTCCAAGACTGTGAATTGAACGGCTCGGAACAGATGGGTTAATAGTAGAAGCCTTTGATACACCATCAGAACCTTTGCATGTTCACACTGGGGTACACCCAGAATGGCTTTGTGTCTGGAAGCAATTTTTAGCCGCATTTCAGTCTAAAGTACAGAGAACTTTTAGTTTCAGGTCTTCAGGGAACTAAAAAATGTTTCTGTACCCATTGACTTTTCACAGTGGCCCTAGCTCCTGGGAGTATCAATCAAGGCACATACATAGGTAAAAGCAAAAAATGAATTCCTCCAATCAAAGGGGCACAATAAGAAAATAATGACAAACAATGTCTTAGACTACAATACCCAAAAGCAAGGCAGGGGTCAGCATCTTTGTTTCACGAATTGGAAACTTGTGCAGTTTTTGATTGTGCTTTATTGCTTTGTAAACAGGTTCATTAAAACAACACTGGAAAGAAACAGTATAGTCGCAAGGCAGATCCAAAACACCAGAAATCCCCTTTATTTTGATCAATGCACAATACAGATAATGGAAGAGAAGCATTCAGTGGTTTTCTTCTTCTCCTATTTTTTAAATAGGGGCTAAATGTCATCCAAGCAGATATTTAGCACGGCAGACTACAGCCCACAGTTTCTGAACCTTTGGAATGTACCCATGGCCAGGGAACTTTTAAGGGTAAAAAAAACTATTCCAATCTAAATTTAGACACGCGATTCAGCTGTTAGAACGCACAAAGTTCCTATGATAGTTCGGAGTACTTATGATGACGTTCCTGCGGTCAAAATGCAGGTTTTCAATCATTGGTTTGGAGCAAGCACTCACCCCTCCGTCTGTGAGAGAAACTGTTGGTACCCAATTCATAAATGGAGCAGGAGCGTCCACGGAAAACAATTCATGTGAGCAGAAGGTCAAATGGCAAAAACACATCTCGACTTTTTGTCACGTCAGGGCATAAAATTAAACTGAACACATCAACATCTGAAGAACAAACTGAGGAGACGGAAAACAGAACCACCCAAAAAAATAATTTAAAAAATGAATGAACCAAACTCCAGCATGACCATGAAAAACCAGGCTTTGCTTAAATTCTGGCGCATCTGGTAGGTTCAGCTCAAGAGATACTTAAGTTCAAGAAAACGTCGAAATAAAGTGATTCCATGAGCTCCGTTATGTCATTCCAGAGGACCCTTTGGTGGAACGGATGCAGAAGACAAAAGACCAGAGAAGCTTCAAGCGATATGAGTACACATCAGGGATCGTGGGGTAGTTTTCCTGCATAATAGCCCCGAGAACTGTCTGGTCTGAGTTCACCAACTGTTTCACAAGCTGATAATTACCTGTGATGAGCACGTTTAAAAGCAGTGCTGAATATGGTTGTTCCATAAATACACAAAAGGTAGTCCCCTCACCACAGTAAAGCACAGAATTTAGTATATTTTTACCTCTGCCAACAAATCCCAGCTGTCTTCCCCCCAAAATATGATAAATTGTGAATTACTCAGGAGCTTCAGAGACCTTGAATGCATTTCATTTACAGACAGCGTAAGTAAATCAAGGCAAGTTTAGTTTATTTTTAATAGCACTATTCAGGCAGAAGGTAATTTAAAGAGCTTTACAGGCGCATTGAAAGCATTAAAATACAACTCAATAAAATAAAGTAATAAGAAACATGGCAATTGGGTTAAAGGAGAGCACCATAAACAAGTGAAATATGTCAGATGAGTACTGAGCGTGGAGGTGGATCCATGCGGAATGAGAAAAACTGTCCAGCACAGACCAAGCGGTCTGATGCACAGCTGTGGAGGATTTGCTGAGTACGGCAGTGGAATAATTAGTACTATGGAGAAACTCTGTTTGTATCGTAACGGACTGTTGTGTTTGGCTTTCTTTTTGTTGGACTATGGTGGCTTCCAGCCCAGACCATTGAGACTACTAAGGATTCTGACCTCTAACCATGTGACAAAGAGGCTTTTTGGAGGGTTTTTTTGTACTGTGCTTTTCTAGTGACTGTACTGATGTTTTGTGCTTTTTTACAACTTATTTTCTTAACTGATATTCATATCAGTATATTTATATACTTTCAATATGACTCTGCCCAAGATGGATCATACCAAGTGTCATGCCAACCGTGTCTTACTTTATTCCTCTTCCATCAGTAAATGCTAATCGTATTAGCCAGAAGCTAACTGGTACACTGGCAGACACAAGGGTTTGACGTTCAGACAGTAGCAACCACATATGAATGACGCTCAGACATTTGAGAGTTTGCTTGAGGGCGAGCGGCTGAAGAAAGACTCCCTCTCAATTTGTTTGTGTGTATGAGAGCTGCACACAAACTTGTAGTCAGACAACATTCCAGACAATCTCCAACTCATGGCACAACAGTGGCCTGCAGTGTGCACTGCTGCGTCTGCCAGCGTGCACAGAAAACGCTCACATGGTCCAGAGGGTTTGGTGGTGGGCGCACTGGATTCAATTTTTAGAGACAAAAAATATAAAAAAATACAGAGCCTGCATTCACTCCCCTTCTTCCTCGGTCTGCACCCTCCTACTATCTCCTCCACCGCTTCTCTATAACCAGTCCTCTTTCAACATGTGGTGATGTCATCCCGATCCGACACTATTCACATCCCTCCCTGTTTTCTCATCCTTCCTCCCCTCCTCGCTGTTACCCGTTTTACTGTAAGCCATGTGACTGACAGCTGCAGCTGCAAGTGCTTCACCCAGGCCTTCGCTTCAGCTGCGTGGCTTTGTAAAAATCTGACCCTCCCTCCAGCCTCCACTCCCATCACCACTACAGAGCCCCCCCCCCCCCCCCCCCCCCCCCTAGCAACAGGCCTCAAGTCAGGCCAAAAAAAGACACCCCAATCGTTTGGATAGGCTGTGACACAGTTTGTGCACGTAAAGGTGAACTCGCTCTGTTCTCTGTTCAGACTGCTCTGATCCACACTCAGAAGATGACCCAGAACAATACTAGCGGTGGAAATAAGGTCCATTCTACCAGACAGGTGTCAGGGTTACTGAGTCAAACCTCAAATCACTCCCTCATGCCGACTGACCACGGCTTACAGGAATATTCTGACCACATCAGTGCATCACGGTCAGTTCTGAGAAGCAGGCAGATGACACATGGGGCGAGGCGAGCGTGTGACTCCCACGAAGCTCACCGCTGAAAACGATATGACGGCGACCGACGTGACGGGAGCCGGCAGCTGTACGCTTTACTACCGAGCAGTCAGCAGAGATGCCAAGTCAAGGTGTGAAAGAAAATACAGCGCAGGGCTAGCGGTTAGCAACAGGCTAGCTCAGAGGGGGCGGCCGACTTTCTTGTTTCGGGTTGAATGAGATGCGAGAATGTTCCCTGGTCACATGAGAGGAAAAAAACAACAGTCCGTCCAACATATGATACCAGTGGAACATTGACACCATCATACTCTGTGGGAGCGTGCGTGACATAATTTTCTTCTAATAAACATAGCACCAAGCTTTTATATCATTCTGACTTTCATCTCTGGCCTATTTTGCTCCAGTTTGTGCAAGTCTTTCATTCTGCTGTTTGTTTTGTGTGCATGGCATTCCTCCTGGCATTCCTGAGCGTCACAGCAACACAAACATTTAGTGTTGGTACTTAAATTACAATGAAGATTAAAGTATTGGATGAATAATGAACTGTGGCTTGTGTACACATGCTGTTAACTGTTTTTGGCAGGAGCAGAAACTCTATATACTATTGGTACATTTTCCTTGAAGTGCAAAGGGTTTGTGTTTCTGGAATCAATATTTAGTATATTTTTTTGTGCATTTTCCAAAAACCTTTGTGTTTGGCAACTGCCAGAAAGCCACAGCGTTCCTTGAGATGGTTAAAAACCAGGCTATCGAGTACACTCTAGTAGCACACATACACACACAAGCGCACATATGCCTTTCCCAAATACGGCAGTACATCTCCGGTGAGATGCCAGTGCTGGCAGCCCCCGCAGGCACAGTTTCACGACTGCGAGCAAGCAAGCAGGAACCGCACACAAGCTCACTTAAACACTGCAGACGAGGCTGGCTAATAAGACGAGTCACTTATTCGACCACATGCTGATCGCTCGAGACAAGCACTCTGCGCTGTTATGAGTTATGTTATGGGTTTTGATCCGGTTTCAGACAGCCGAGTTCCTGCCAACTTCACTTTGTTGCAGCGTTTACTGAGGAGATGCTGAGGCAAACGCACCCTGGACAGACGTCACGAGACTATTTCAAGAGCGCTTCAAAGAGGCCACTGGCCTAAGAATACAGTCTGAGACGCACACCATTCTGATACCATGTTAAGCAGTAAGGCGAGCGGTACTCACAGGTAGAGCGATACAATCTTGGAAGCAGCCTGTCCTAAATCCGGTATGGAGGTCAGCTCATTGTAGTCAAGTCGCCTGAAATCAACACACACACACACACACACACAGGATAGTCTGTTAGAGAAGACTGTGAAAGACTGGTGCACAGAAAATACATTGCTACATATTATTAAAGGCCGAGGAAAATTCTATGGATCGCAAGTTTGTTGTTCAAAATGCCCCTGTAATGTTTAAATATTTCGTTAAATGATGCCCAAGTAACATTTCAGTTCCATTTTGGAGGCAATTGGTGTGGTTAACAACGGAGTGGCTGTTTCAGTAGCAAACTGTACGTTTGTGCAAAGGAGACACTACAGAAAAGCTGCAAATGCTTTTCTATTGAAGGAAAAGTTAGAACGCACCCTCTAGTGCAGGATGACTCATCAGATATTTGACAATGTTTCATCAAAATTTCAAAGAAAACATTGATTTTCTAACAAATTTCTTCAGAATAGCAGACACAGCACAACACTGAGACTCAAGCTGAGATGTCGGCGTTGCTGCCATGAAAGAACGCAAACTAGCCTCAAAGCCATGTCGTCGGGGAAAGTTTGTAAAAACACCCATATTGCAACAATCATCGGGGAACTTTTGGGGATATTTTTGGACAATGTATTTTGCAAGAAGGTTTCGTTAAAATTGGCTTCATATTGAGATTGTAGTACTTTTCCTGAGTAACATTTTCAACACGCATACTCTGCACCACGACAAAGAAAAACCGAAGATTAAATTTAAAGAATATTACTACATTACTTCACTGGTCCGACCCACTCGTGATGAAATTCAGCTGTATGTGGCAACTGAACGAAAATGTGTTTGACACCTCTGCTACAGACACATATGAGCGAAAGGCGTATAACAAATACAACTTGTCACGTCTGCCGCAGAGCAAGTGGCAAAGTCATCCTTTTAAAGACCAAAAATAACCCGGGAGTAAAACAGATGTCCAAGAGCGTATGACTCCGGCCAGCAGGCCTGCCAAAGATGTCACCAGAGTGTGTATCACCGGTTAGCTCGCGCATGTGTGTGTGTGTGCCTTGTGTACTGGCGCTGAGTGACACAAAGCCAAGCCCTCTCCTCACCATATAAAATATTTACAAGGCCAGTGTTGGCCACAGTATCGGGTGGTGGAGGGGGAGGCTTAATATAGAAAACCGCCGCTTAATTCTCAATTGGACTTAGTTCAAGGCGACGCATATGAAGGGGACTGCTAGGAAATGAGAGGTGCAGATCGTCATTGATGAAAACGCTCCTCGACTCTTGGATTCAAATGAAGCGAAATAAAGCAACAGAAAAAGTGAATTTGAAAGTGTTGGAGGGAAGGGTGCTACTTACAGCTCTCTCAAGTTGAGAAGGTTGGCAAAGGCTTCGGGATTGATGACAGTTAGTTTGTTGTGGCCAAGATTTCTGAAAACAGAAAAGACAATGTTTAAAAAAAACAGCTCATTTGTACATTTATTGCAATTTTAAGTTGTTTTATTTAACGTAGTTTAAACTGGGACCTCGGTCGATAGCAACAATTATATCTCCCATTTGACAAACTGCCTCATCCGTCCACATTAAGTATGCCTCCAAATACTGCGGTACATAAATTCAGTCGGCCTTCAAGAGGACCACGGTCGATACTATCGATACAGGGTGTCTCTCTCCTGGCTCACTTTCCAAACATAACCCACAGGCCATTCATCTGCAGCAGTCAATTTGCACTTTAGGCTAACAGTGTATTTAATAGCTGGCACTTGACTTGCACCGAGGCTTATTAGAGAGTGATTTGTCTGTTGATACAGAGACACTGCTGTCAGGGAGGGAGTGAATGAGGCCTGCGAGGGGACGGAGGTGGTGGCTGAACCCAGCACACATTTCGGATTGAGATTCCCACCACATGTGAATTGAGCTTATTTCATGCATAAATAACTGCAATCGCTGCCCCTTCTACACACACACACACACACACACACACACACACACACACACACACACACACACACACACACACACACACACACACACACACATACACATAAACACACACACACACACATACACTGGCATGCGGCTTGCCCGCTGGCAGCCGCAGTGAGAGCGCTGTTTGTGTTTGTGGGGTGGGGTTAGGCCGGGCGAGACAAAGGGAGCCCACAGCTCCGAGCCGCCCGCCTCCCGCCCCTCCGTCCCTCTGACCAGACGTGAGAGACGACCCTGGAATGTTTCACAGGCCTGCCGAGAGATGGCTACTTGTTCCCAGAGACTGCTGGGACACTTTTACCTGATTTAACACATTCCTCATTCTCTTGTCCCCCCGTGGCCTTAAAGGACCTGCGAGGGCAGAAAACCTCTGCATATTTCACCATGAGCGGGAATGCATATAAAGAAAGTTAGGCATCAGGAACTTTTTAAAACAATTTAGACCGATCAATCTCACTTGACAGATTTCCCTTTCTTGTCTTCAGAGCTCAATTGCAGATAATGACAGCCTCCTACTGCACTCTTGTGTGTAAATGTATGTGTGTGTGTGTGTGTGTGTGTGTGTGTGTGTGTGTGTGTGTGTGTGTGTGTGTGTGTGTGTGTGTGTGTGTGTGTGTGTGTGTGTGTGTGTGTGTGTGTGTGTGTGTGTGTGTGAGAGAGAGGTGTGTGTATGTGTGTTAGATGAGATAATAGCAGAGCTTGTGTCTGCCCTGCAGGCAAAGGACTGACAAGAAGGTGTGCATGCATGTCTATATCGCGATCAATTACTGGGGAACCTCCCATTGTAGCCTCAATTGCTAAATTGTCGTCCCCTGCAACGGGAGGCAATTACCTCGTTACGGCCACTGCCTAGAGGTATGGATAATCGTCCACCACGCACACACACACACACACACACACACACACACACACACACACACACACACACACACACACACACACACACACACACACATTTGTGCAGCAGCGACAGCATGAACTTGGAGAGCACTGTCTGCGGGAGGGGCAATCAGGAGTTGTGATCAGGTCGAGGAGTTTGACTCAGTTAGCATTTTGAAGTGGAATGGAGGAATTTAGACATGCATGTGTGACACTCAAAGCTTAAAATAAAGAATGGCCAAACAACACAAGCAGACTAGGAGACTAGGAGAATAAAAAAAAAGTCACATTTGTGAGCCAAACCTGCCATGCCGGTGCTAAAGGCCGTGGCAATAAAGAAAAGTAGTCCTTTGTGTGTGAGTGCGTGCATGGTTGTGTGTGCACAAACAGCCATGTGGCTTTTTCTCAGTCATGTATGGTGTTTACACAACTGAGTCTTTTTCTCTGGACTTCATTCGGTCAGATTAATTTTAACTCCTCTATCAGATGAGATAAGTTCCACAGTGTTTTAGCACCTACTGTAGAGCCGATGCAGATAAAGTTTTTTCATGTAAGAGTAGAGGAAGCTTCAGAGCCAACAGGGGCAAATGGTTTTCAGAGACAGTGGGCTGATGCTTAAGCTCTTACAGGGAAAATTTGGGATCCGGGGTATTGGAGTCATTTAGAGTTTGTGGCTGTTTCACACGTGGGACGATGCACATGAACAGGAGCTGCAAAATCACATTAAGGTCAAAATCTACACCAGGATTGAACCTTTGTAAGAGCAGGCTTTGTGATTCAGCCATTAGAAAAGGGCTGTGTTGTTGTGATGCTGTGATTAAGCACGAAGCAATTTAGTTTGCGAAATTCTTTGAATGCTTTAAATGCTGCCTTCCTTTGAATGGAACAACTATAATGGGCAGGACTGTTCCGACATTACTCAGCGCCACCCAAATTAAAAGAATCTAAATAAAGAAAATGTGGGATAATGTGCAGATGCAGGTTGAGCCAAGCAGTCATTTCCCCACCAATTTCAAGATGCTGTACGGCATCAAGGTGAGCACTTTTGCACAAGTAGATCTAAATATAACAAAAGCAGGCCATATTTAACATTCGTCATCCAGTCCACACTGGAGCTGCAGCTATACTGGCCACCAGCGAGCACAAAGGTCAGAGTAACCCACTTTCTGTCAGCAGAATTGGAGGGACATGAAACAAGAGGGCAGCTGTAGAGGGGGCTCATATGGGATAAAGAGGCACAGTTACAATCCCACCTTCCAACCCCACCCAGCCAGTCCTGGGCCACCTCAGTCCAATGCCCCACATGTCCCAAACAATATCTGCAGGAAGAAAATAACACCTCCGCTGAGCACTAAAGGTCACAAATCATTGCTGTGACATAATCACTCATGATGACAATAATCACCATTTCTGGAATAACAATGAATGGGCGAGGAGCTAAAATTACAGACATTGATGGTACTTATGAAAGATTTTTCCAGTTGTTGAGATACTAATGAATTCAGCATTTTGGTTTTTTTTCTTAAAAGTAAAAAAAAAAAAAAACTGTAAACCCAGCGTTGTCCAGTGAGGACATTCACCTCTTCTTCTTGCCCAGTCAAGTAAAGAAGGGGTTTGAGCTATAATTCATATAATATGGTAAGAAATAAAAGGATAGGTTGAACTTACTCATGACAAACATCCCAAAATGGATGTCTTTGATACAGTCTGATTCTTCTTTGGGGGATGTGATGTCACATCTTTTGCAGTGTTTATGTTGTTTCTTGAACTGGTAACTCATGAAAACCTTACTACATTAACTGGAAAAGTTGGGCTGTCATGTTCCTATTGCAAATCTGAAAACATGGACACTTCCATGAAACTCGGTGTTGTGTTAACTCTTTCTGAGTATATATGAAAACACTGCGCTGTACTAACCTCACAAGAATATTATGACTTCCCGCTGTGGCAAAGCTGCATGTATAAGGTATTGAAACGGTTAAAAAAAGAAACGGCTAAAGCTATGAAAAAATCTACGTCAAAACACTGTCTACTTGGATTCCACAAAGTTCTTTGACTTCAGACTCAGAATTCAGACTTCAAGTGTGTTTCTACTCCTTATCCATGAAAACCACTCGAATGAGGAATGTGCTGTTTGTCACACATTTTAGACTAAAAGTGTGTCAGTTTTTGCTGCATTAGTTTGTGTGAAAGCACCTAAAACAACTTAAAAATAGACAAAACAACTGCTGGATCATATAGGGAACTGATTTTAGCTTCAGTCCTATTTATCATTCAAGACAACTCATATCATCCTCAGTCAACTAATTACTGGAGGCCTACAAGAGTGATCTGAACATTTGCTTCTGTCTCAGCCAAACCTGCGAAAGAAGTCTTCAAAAGACAAAGTGATAACCTCATAAAAGGCCCGTTTGATGAAGCATCTGTCTCGCAAAAGAAAAACAGGGCTCAGTGCCTGCAATAAACCGTCATTGCTGGACCACGTAGCTGATTTGACAACCAAAACTCATTAAAGTGCTTTAAAAAATAGCTGTGTTATGGGTGCTGTGGGAGTTGAGCGAGTGCTGGAGTGATGTCATAGCAAATGACACTATGCTTGTAAGTCAGCTCATAGTCTGTGTGTGTGTGTGTGTGTGTGTGTGTTGGGGGGGGGGGGGGGGGGGGAGCAGGGACTCGCACACACAGAGATACATCATCATTATCTTTCCCGTTTCCAGCGCAGATAAATGCGGTGCGAACTTTGCTCGCGGAAAGTGTGAAGTGATGTCAGTGATGAGCCTCCTGTAGTCCCGCTGCGAGACAAAGGCCCTTTAATGCGGTTGCTTTCAGAGCATCATAAACCCAGTCAAATAATAACCTGCGTGTCAGAGAGCCAGAGGCAGGCACACACACACACGCACACACGCACACGCACACACACACACACACACACACACACACACACACACACACACACACACACACACACACACACACACACCGCTCTTCCTGCCATAAAGGACCAGTTTATAGCCCAGCAACTGCAGTGAGAGTGTACACAAAGCTAACACCAGCTTCAGGCCACCATTTTACACACAAGTCAAACAGGAGGGAAAAGAGGAGGAGGAGAAAAGCAGACGATATCTTATCAACTTTGACAAGGTTAAAAGCATAAGCCGGCCAATAAGATTTGTTACAACAGTGATAAATCCGATTCGCTAAAATCTATGAAAAACTGCCAGCAAGCGTGAGATCCTGGGAGGGTGGGAGGGTGGGGGGGTGGGGGGTGGACTTAGGTGCAAGATCAGAGAGATCCAGCGCATATGGGGTCGGCATATTTCACCATTTGCATTACAGATTCCCGACGCCCCCACACAACTCAACAAAGAAGCTGCTCGGGCCTTTGAAATCAGTCAGGCCCGGAGCGTGACTCTGTTTCTGAAGTTTTCCGAGGCAGGAAGAGTGAGCCACATCTTGGGACCATGTGCAGCGCACCGCTCTCAGGAGCGGGAGACGGAGCGAGGCCCTCCAAACAAACAGGGACAAGGTTGAGAGAAGAGTCTGCACTAGCCTGAGGCCCGACGTGAACCTATGGCCGGGCCCTGAGACGCCAGCCTGGACACTCCGGATGAGGAGTTCAATCACAACCTTGCAGGCTAAAGTGTGTATGAATGAACCCAGGCCATATGCACCCATGATTATGTGGGAATAGGTTGGATATTGTGCTCCCAGATACTCTGTCTCTAAACGATTTATTTAGAAAGATGGCTCGAACTTACATTGTTAATAGGAACTTATCAAATGAGGCTACAAAAGCTCTTGTGGATGTTATGTCATTGCATCAAACTTTGATTAGCCCATATTCACAGCCATAGTGTATTTCTAGCCAGGTCTTTTGCCTACTTACTTATGGTGGCGTTTATAGGTAACTGGTAACAAAATACATTCTGGCTGTTGAGTAGAGAGATATACGTATATATTCTAATACTGGCAAACCCTGGACTTCCCACAGGAAAAGTGGAAACATTTCAAAAAAGCCCCCAAAAAGCACATTTGAAGTCCCTCAGCAGAACATTGGTTAATTTAAAAGCAGCTATGGGAAAGTTGAAGTCAAGTTGTGATGTTTCACTATTATGTGTACAGTGTGCATCATTCACAAGACCAAGGGAAAAACAGGTCGAACTTCTACTAGAGTCAATAAAAATAAACTTTATTAGTAAGCAATTATAACTTAAACACTGTGTCTGCTCTCGGAGGAGTTTATTCTCATGGTCCACAGAAAGGTCAACTTCAAAGTGGGAACCCTTTCCATTTGGTCGAATTTCTCAAAACTCATGTTTGTTTTTCAAGTAGAGCAATAATTACTCACTAATAATAATTGCATGTAAATCAGTGGGAGTCTAGACACCAAATCTCTGGTGCTGCCTTTCAGCAGTATTAGAAAATACATATACTGGACATATTGGTAGTGTTAGGATTGTTTAGTCCAACTTCTAACCCCCCCGTCTCCAAGCACCTCCTGTTTTCTGGGCAGACGTTGCTTCACTTGCGCAGTACCTCTCTCTCAGTCCAAGTCACGCTTTTTTTTCTAACATCTTCTCCAAATTCTCCAAACTCTTACCAGATGTAGAGAATTCACAGATGATTCATTGATCAGGCCCACTTTGTAGACACTGACTTCGGGGGAGAGGAAGAAGAGAAGGGGGAAGAAGAAAAGGAAAGAAAAAAAAGAACTTGGCGCCTGAAAGTGTCTTCACAAAAGGGCCATCTATTCTGCTGACTGGATTCCTGGAGAATGACTTGTGGTAGCAGCTGTTTGATTGTCATTAAAGCCAAAAGTGAGACTGTGAGCTCATTCCATATCTTCATGTGAATGTCAGACTTTATCTGCTGTTATTAGAGCAGGGACTTAACCTTTCCTGGGTCTTCCTAGTTTGTTCAACGCCAGCGTGGTGCGTGAGCGGTCCTGGCTGCTTTATTGAAGGGCTCCAACAGATATTGCCACTTCGAGTTTGGCTCTCTCAGAGCTTGGACCAAACCTTCGCCTCAAACAACTTGATAAGGCAGGAAGAAAAAGTAGCTGATAAAAATCAGTGCCAGCGATAACATCATCCAAAACCCTTCCAAAGGCGCAAGCTGGGACTTTAAAACATCTGCCAGAGGATCCGCCACAGTCGCAAAGCTAGCAAAAACTATGACAATAAACAAACTGGGTATAATGATTCCCGATACCACAAAATTACAAGGCTGTGTGGAGAGAAAGGCCGAAAAAAACCACAAGAGAGTCAACCCCGCTGAGTGCTGCTGCTGGTGCTGCATCTCAGCATAAAGATTTGCTGTTTAAGCCAAAGACGGAATGCTACTTCAGTGTGCTTATATCAGATTCAAGCCTACTAACAGCAGAAGTTGCCGTGACAGAAATTCTGAGCCGAGGGCGAAAGTAGTCGCAGTGCATGAAAATTATTTTGCATGCTTATTAATAGGATAAGTAAAACAAATCACCAGCTGAAAAATGAAAACCTTGTATTTGCCAAACTGTGACATTCAAGCAGACGGTCCTTTAATGTTTCATTTCCTCTGGGTTTCCTCTCTGTGTTGCAACATGTGTGACAGTGGTTGAGGTTTCTGACCACTGACAGGACTTTCACCAGCGAGTGGAACCCGCCTGAAGGCAGCAGTGGCAGCAGACCATGACATTAACAAAACACTTCCATGCCCTGGGTTAAAATTGACCTCCGCCTCCTCTCTTATTCTCCCCCGGGGCCAGGTAATCTGCAGCCACACACCCCCATGCTCTCTTTCCCTACTGGTCCACAACCAGCCAGCGGACTGTGCTCCCAGTCCCTGTCAGGAAAACCACCAACACAAACCCATTTCCTGAGGCTGGAAACCAAAACCAACTTTAGTGGGGAGTTGGTGTTTACCAATAAGGGTTTAACTGTGAGGTTTATGGGGCTATGGTTTGAGGTTGAGTCGAAGCAGATCGCTACAAACATGTAAAACACCTCTAAACATGGCTAAC
This sequence comes from Lipophrys pholis, assembly GCF_963383615.2. Lineage (NCBI taxonomy): Eukaryota > Metazoa > Chordata > Actinopteri > Blenniiformes > Blenniidae > Lipophrys > Lipophrys pholis. Next base: position 13,472,496 of record NC_137637.1, read on the forward strand.
CGCTTCGGAGCAAACAAAGAGGTTCATTCAAGATTATGTCGCTATGCTCGCTGGTGACACAGCCGCTCGAGAACTGCTAAAGACAGAGTGGAACAGAAGACCGAATGAAAACTGTGACTTTCCAAATCGGGAAGCAACAAATGGAAGTCAAAGACAAAGCCCATAACGGCACATATATTTCTGCAACAGGAAAAAGGACTTTGCAATCTCATATGTGAGAAGGATGAGAGACGCTGGCAAACAGACATCCTGTATCTGTTTTATCTCTCTCCAACCACAGCAATCACTGCCAAAATTAGTAAAGCTCATGCTTTTATTTACTCGCAAAATCCCATTATGCCTGTGGCACTGTGGGCAAAAATGCTTTTTATACACATTACTGCGGCTACAAATAAGATAAGACGCCACTCCTGAGAGCCAATATGTGACTGTGTGAGAGCAAACTTGCTTTGAATGTTATTAGGCGATTCATCGATCAAAAACAAAAGACAAGCTTCAGAGACCGACGGTCAGTTTGTTAGATTGGAGCACTGATGCAAAGCAGCTGAGGGTGATGGGGGGGGTGTAAAAGTTGGCAACTACTGAGGTTGAGAAGAAGCTCGAAGTACATAATATTGTGTCTTTTCTTGAAGATCAAGCCGAGCTGAAAACAGGACCAACAACTGTTACAGCAAACCTATAGTGAATAAGGTGAGTAAAGTTAAGGCAACTTTCTGTCAACCTTCAGTCTACCCTCGTTCCTGCACGGTTCTGCCAGGATGTGCCAGTACTTTTGTTTTCCCAAATCCTCATCAAGGCCACTTACTCACAGAAGACCATTAAAATCAGTGGATTATTTTGACAACTGGAGAGCATTATGTGCCTTTTCTCCCCCTTTCACTGAGAACTAGGGACTTATTTGTGCCTCAGAGGACCAGCGACTGCTACTGATGGATGGACTGCAGGCCACAACTCGCCCTCTAGCCACCCATCTTCCCTGGACAAACACCCATTTATTTCACCAGAATTATTCCGACAATATCGAGCAAGGACTGCATGATTAAAAACAGGAGGACAGAGGCTATCATTAAAGTCTTACGCACGCTTTAAAATCGAGAATGTCTGAGTGGTGAGTGAATCACCTGAATTTGCACTGCCAGTTGGCCAAATAACATGACTTCCACATGCTTTTTACGAATATAAAAGCTTTGTAGATTTTCACAATGGATCCGGTCATTTACTGTTTTTTTCTTGTAGGGAGCAGATGTAGAGTCTAGTTTGATCAGAGATTGTATAGCTGCAGCTTCAGATTTTACTCACCTGCAGCAGAACAACATGGGGCAACCACTGTTTATGTGGTCACTAGTACTATAATCATATCTTACCAGCCAGAAAAGATTTAAATCGTGTATATAAATAAATAAGTGGGAAAGATGTATTTCGAAATATATTATCAGTGAGCACAGATTTGTTCCAGTTTTATTAAGGTCATCGTCTAGGATAACACTTGCTATGTTATCTGTTTATAAGCTTTAACAGTCATCCATTAGAATGACCCTAATCTGAGAACCAACACTCAAAAGCAGTATATTATATATGTATTTCAATAAGATATTTACCAATTAATGACAAATGGAACTAAATGCCTTTAGTTTTACAATTATTAAGGAATAACTGCAATTGATAATTGGTTTAAATGAAGTTACTTGACCTTCTTTGTTGCACCCCCGAGTTTGGAAATGGTCTCTCGGGACACAAAGACAAAATCGGTCTGCATGTGACCTGCTGGCCGTCAGTTCTCATGTCTGTTCTGTAGCCTTGGGTAAATAAAATGTATTTAGACTAGGGGTTATAATCTCATGCAGGAAAAACATCACCATATAGAGGACAGCCAAACTCAAATGGAAGCTTTTATTAATGTTCGTGATGAATGTGGATGTCTTAAAAGTTAACATCACTTTTTATTTTAAGTTAAATATGACTGATTATTAGAGAAGTTGGTGATCACGCCTTATTTTTACCCTCACTAGCAATGCACACATAAAACCAACAATGTTACTGCAGTAAAAGTTGAACCGCAACAAATTGTTTTCAGTGAGAAATCCTTTCAAGACACCGACTGTGGTTATATAAAGTAAGGTCTGGCGTTTTATATTGAAACGTTCGACATTAAAACCAGAAACATAGGCAAAAGGCCTTAGAAAATCCTGAAATGTTTCTCACTTTCCTCAGTGTAAGCTGTTGCAACAACAATAGCCCAGAGGTTCATTACTGTAATCCCTATTAAAGAGCCTACACAAAAGATAATTACGACAGCTACATGACAGCACAATCGCTTTTCACCCACACAAAAGGGTGGGAATCCTTCATTTGAGTAATTCTGGTTAGAACTTCTCCTCATAATTGTACAGCAGAGCTTTAAGGACGCTGAAGGTTTAAAGCGAGCCTGCGTCTATGTATGGCTACTTCTCGATGCTTAGCAAAAACAGTCACACCAGCTTTAGTTATTTATTCAACAGTTAAATCCTGCAGGAGAGTCTTACGACCTAAACATTTGCATGTGTTAAAAGAGGGAGGGAGGAAGGAAGGAAGGCTTGGCTGGGGTGACTTGGATTTGTTGACATCCACTGATGCTGTCCTTCCTCACACTGCTGCTGCTGCTGCTTCTTCCTTGGTGTAAACATAACATAGATGACTGATACCGCGCTGACTTTGCTTGGCTAATATGCCTGAGGGGAGGCTTTATTTAAAAGTGAGGATTGTCAGGTCTGCGGAGACTCGGAAAGTTTCATTCCTGCACTGCGGTGTAGGATTTGCTCCATAAACCTGCTATAAAAAAAAACAACTATAGATTCCATTTCACCTGGGCATACCATAAAGCATACGTACATTCTCACGTGGATACGCACTAATGAGAAACTGCATCACAAAAACCACAATGAAACCTTTCAACCACATAAGTGGACGGACTTCATCATGGAATCACACTGCACCACAAATAAAACTAGCCATTAGTCTTTTGGGGGTTTACAGTAATCATCTTTGACTCTGGCTCCTCTACAGGCCCCAGGGAAACAGCATTTCTTCCCTTTGAGCTCCCTTTGCAATGGGACTATCTCAAGCAGTGTGGAAAAGTGCAACTTAAGTTTAAGGATCATCCAAAGCCCCGTGGAGGGGATGAAACGTAGATTGTTGCACTGTGGTGTAAGCCTTGTTATCATTTGAAACATATTCTGTTATCTGTTCTGCATTCCAGCAAGAACTTTCTGCATTAGTTTTCAAGCAGAATCAGAGCAATCGTCCACTCAAGTACTTTACAAATACTAGTAAAGCATTGAGTACTTCTCTCTTTAGTTTCACTGTGATATTATTGGGATCCGGCCTGTTTACAAAGCCCAGAGGTGCAGCTCTTGTTCTTCTTGAGCTGCCTGCCAACATGAAGCTATCTCAAGCAGTCTGGACAGAGGCAGTGTTTTTAGAGAATCATGGAAGACCAGAAAGCTCTGCGGACGGGCTGACATGTCTCTTGTAGCACTGACGTATAACCTTTGTTGTCATTTGCAACAACACTTCAGATCGCCTTTCCTCAGTAGAGGGTATCATACAGCACAAAGATTCTGCAACTTTCAATAAGTAAAACTAAAAAAAAAAACTAAAAAAAAACAATTCTCTCAATTTGACAAATTTGGCCTTGGGTACTCCATAATTGAAGTAGACTACGAGTAAAGCTAGCATTTGCCTCTTCTGTTTCACAGTGATCATATGCCAATCTGGCTTGTTTACAAGCACAAGAGGAACCGCGCTGGTTCCCTTTGAGGTCCCTGCCGACATAATGCTGCTATCATTCATGGTGTGGAAATATGCAACCCAGGTGTTTTAAAGGATCATTCAGAGCTATAAAGCTATACCCTTTGAAAACAACAAGATTGCGGGTCCTTAAATCTTGACCGATAAGCTTTGGGTGAGATAACAGAAGCAGACTTGAAGCAGGTCTCTGTCTTTATGCAAACCGAAAAGGTTTCAGAGCAGCTGTTTCTGCTGGGAAGCTTGTCAATACAATGGGTGTTCATTGTTGTTAGAGGACAGGAAAAGAAGTGTCTGTCTGTGTACATGCATGATAAACAGCCTCTGCACTTGATGTTGGCCAAGTGGTGCTTCGGGGCAGTGTCGCTACGCAGACACAAGTGGCGTTATTCATGCTTTTTTGGGAGACTTTTTTTTTTTTTTTTTTTACAAAATTGCATTCCTGACTTCACAGAGAAAGATAAACTGCCTCACACAGGAACCTGGGAGTCAGAGGACTTTTTGGGCCTTTGGTCTTTGACCCCGGGTTCAAAACCACAAACAAATACTGGAACAGATGCCGAAAAGTCTCCTAACAAGATGACTGAGTGTCACTGAGAGCGAGCAACTGGGCATGGCAGTGGCAGCCAAAGCCAAAATGTTGACCAAGGAGGATAGAGAGCAGTGTCGTGTAAAAGTCCGCCACCTTATTCGGCTCTGATAAGTGCTCAAGTTCCCCAACAATTGGAGAATTCGCCCATAACAATGGCCCCAATTTGGCTTATTTCCCTAAATGAGCTGGCAGACAGGGTTTCAACTATTGTCCAACTCACGTAGGGGTTTTGCGAGTTGGGGAGAAACCCTTTCATCTGCAACAAATTTAATTTGCGAGTCACAATGAGCGGCACAGAAAGCGATCTCGGGATAATACCTGTCACTAAACCAGTTGAATGATGCAAACGTTTATTTGTTGTGACTTGCCGGGGTCTATTTGTTTGCTGGGCCTGAGGGGACGCTTTGTTCATTTTGACCTGTGTTTTCTGACTGCTACAGCAGATTTATGAGTCAAAAACTGTTGAAAAATCACAAGAAGTGTGCAAGGGTGATGAGTTGTTTTTTTTCTTTTATATCAGATTTCTCATTGATTGATTGAAAATCCTTTATTTGTCCCACAATGGAGACATTTTCTTTGCTGCAGCAGCAAGTGGGCAGTGATATAAATAGTAATTTTGTTTAATAAATTGTAAAAGAAAATTAAGAAATTAGACACATGCATGCACAACAGATCCACCTGTTTGCTTGAGGTGATGTCAAACTGGAAATGAAGTTATGAAACATGTTTTTTGAAATCCTTTGAATTAACTGCTTGGTGATAAAACAACACCTGTTAACCTGTACATACAAATCATCAAGCCTGCATGAAAGGTGAAGAAGATCCTGAAACATAACAGATCTCTGCTGGCACGATTGTTATTAGGGTTCTTCTAAAAGATTAAGTGAGAGTTTCATTGGTGATTTTCATAATCAAGACACAATTAAGATGCTGGGGGGCTGTCTGATCCTGGAGTGTCGGTGGGTTTGTCAGTGCAATAGTGGGGCGAAGGGACCTTTGAGAGGGGGGAGGTAGGGAGAAATAAGAGGGACACCTAAATGTGGAGGAACATGGGGAAAAGTTTCACTACTTGGAGGTACTTGTGGGGGAACAAAAATAGCCCCTGTGACAGCTGCCCTCTTTCCCCGTTACAGTTGATGGGGCCAATTATGCAACTCCAGAACCACAAGAATCCTCTGGGACGGGATTCCTGCACAGAAAACCGTGTCTTACGTGCGTGTATAACTGTGAAATAAGTTTAAAAGTGTAGCCTTGTTGAGTGCCGTGCCTCTACAGGCCGTGTTACCCCGTTATGGACAGGTCAATAAATAGTCCTGGGTTGTTTTTTTTGTTTTTTTTTTTACTTACAAGGAGACAGTCCGGACTGGAAGGTCCAGAGGCGTCGCCGTCAGCTCCAGGCTGCTACAGTCCACCGAGTCTCCGTCACACGTACAGTTCAAGGGACAGGTTAACTCTGAGCCCAGGACGAAGCCGTGCAACAGCTGGAGCGATAGAATTAAATAAAAAACACAACCAGACACAAATCCAAATCGTCCCGGGAGCGCCGCCATTTTGTATCCAGTTTTAATAGCGCGGACGCGGAGCTCTGTCTGTCTTTTCTCTCAAACTGGAATAAAAATGCAAGAGAGAAAAAAAAAAAAAAGAATTAAAAAAAAAAAAAAAAAGTAGGCTTTCCGTATCACATTAAATGTCCTTTTGTTGATACGACATGAGGGGAAGCATTTTCAGTCCAGACGACATTCATTTCTGACTCGCTCCAACTTTCTCCTCCGGTCGTCCACAACACGGGATTAATAAATCTGATTAACCCGCATATTCACGCTTCAGACGACCCCTGGTTTTAACTGTAAATGAGGCCAAAAAAAGTTAAGAGTCTACTTTCTCCAAAGAAAAAGAAAAAAGTAGGTGACATCAGAAAAACGTGTGTTGGGAGGACTCTCTGGGAATAACGCACGCTCCTCAAAACTGCGCTAAACTGTTTGGAGAAACGAAGCGACTCCGCGAAGTTCTATTGGAGCCTTGACTGTCCACAACAAAGCTGGGAGTGTAGTTAATAAGTTATAAGTGGAGAAAACTTGTAGAAATGTTGTCTCTTGTCATGTCGATGCGGTCCGAGCAGCGGCTCCGGCGGCAGTACATCCAACTCGGTCCCAGCAGGAGGAACTCCACCGACAGCTTATCAGGTGCAGTCTGCGGTCACCAAACCTCCACGATCCGGTTAATAGCAAAATTGAGTCCCCCTTCCCTCCCTCCTTTCTTTTCCTTTCCGATCGTCCGCCACCACCGGGAGTTTTTTCCCCGAGTTACTTCTTCTTTTTTCTTTTTTTTTTTTGATCGCTCCGTAGTCCCCACGTTGGAAGCACAACAGCGATTCCAACGGCCGCCCCTGCAGCGCTCTCATTGGCTGTCCCCGGCTCAAGATGACAGCCGATTGGCCGACGGCTTTGAGCGGCTGTCAGTCAGCGGCCACTTGGCCCCGCCCATGTTTCCCACCCCGGGGTGTGAAACCGCACTGCCTCCTCTCACTCTCACTGCTTCTTAAAGACACAATCACCCCAAATCAGCCGCTATAATCGCATTATAACAAGCCATAATAACATAATTACTCCAGAAATATAGTGTTTGTTAGAAGGGCTGACGTCGAGATTTACATGTGAAAGGAAAAATAAACTGCGGGCCACCCGACAGTGAGGGGAAAGAGAGACACTCATTCTGTTGGTTAAAGTAGTACACCTCTATCAGAGATGGAGAAAAACTCTCAATATTTAATTAGAAGTACAGATACTTATGTAGAGAGGTCTCTCGTACAAACAGAAGGCCCGATTCCATCCTTTCAGCCTGAAATGTACCTGATGTGTAAAAATGAAAAAGTAGGAATCAATATTTAAACTTAACAAGGCATGATCGGTCTTTTGGCCATTTTCAACTCTTTACACTCACACACACACACACACACACACACACACACACACACACACACACACACACACACACACACACACACACAAAGGGTGAATGAAAAAAAAAGATTTATGCCAAACCACTAACAGATAAAACCAATTATCACCAATAATCAGTCCAATCCTCCCAAAGTCTGCTTTTTACACACATTGTGCAGATGTCTTTGGGATTCTCTATATTTCATAATTCTGTCTTAAAATTCTGTTTGTGGTTCATTTTCCCAAGACGTCTCCTACGTCAAGGCATCATATATAGAGAATTAACACGTAACTCGCCGATTTAGGAGTATAATGAGCAGAAAGTCCAGATATATGTGTTTGGATTCAGGACTAAAATGGGTTATCAGAAGGTTATCAGAAAAAATAAATGCTCAATGCACACATGCCTGAAAATTGTACTTTGTTACTTGAATCCCTTCGAGAGTGCTCTGTAACATATCAGCTGTTGGATGACTTTATTACATCCAGTTGACGTGATGTTGCTTCAAACGGCGCACTTTGTTTTCCACATTCTGGAGATTTTACTCATTTCACACGTTCTACCAATAGATGTGTGTGGTGCCTGTCATGAGGCTGCAGCTGCTTTACATCTCTCCTCCCAATGCGAGCCTGAATTCATCTCAGCAGCTCAAAATGCTCTGTCAGATAGGATAAAATTTCCACTGGGAAAGTAAGTCGTCCTGGGTTTGTGGAGTGGTTTCTACGCTACCGGGGGGGCCTGGTCAACGACAAGCAGTGGTGGACATTCGGTACAGTAGGTTTTATGACGAGCCCAAATAACGCATACAAGTACATTTGTAAGTTGAGGCAGCAAGAGCTGAGCCTCACCTCAGATTGTGCAATCTCATACAAACTGGGATGAGCACATTTGCTTTCTCACCGTTTGTCACTGATATACTATTTGTACTCACTTTCATCATACATCCTTCCTTTCCACAGACACAGAAGTGTATATCATGTGTGCGATCAAATGTTTTTTTTCTTTCTGATGTGAAAAAAAAAGGCGGGAAAAAGGGAGGCAGTACTATGCACACAGTTTCACACTTACAAAACCTACATTATCTAATTTGATTGAAATTTTTAAATATTGAATTTCATATCAAAATAATGTGGTATGTGTTCTTTAATTCACTCTTTCTTAGTAGGAGTAGTGAGGGACTTTATTTCTGGCTGACCATACTGAACTTTGTTTTTCTGAATTCTGTTCCTAATTTATGAGTTAATGGATATGACATATTAATAATGGCCACAATAGTTAGGATGGCAAAATAAAAACTCAAAGGAGAGGCGCATGCAGCTCTTTCTCTGAGCCAATATTGATTTTATATTCTTCTTTGGAAGACATATATCCTACTTTTCTGTGTAGAAAGATTTTAGATATGATTCATTATCATGTCAATGTGAAGTTGGCAAATCAATAGAAAATCTTAACTCTTCTCATGTTTCATATTTGTATATCTGACCCAGGCAGTACTTCAACTTAAGGCTGATCAAGGTAAACATACAAAAGTATTTGAATATGCCTCAATACAACCATCAAATATAAGATTACATGCGGTATATTGGTGTGTGTGTGTGTGTGTGTGATGGTGTGTTCTTATTTAATGTAATAATACTATTTACACTAGTTAATGGTTTATTCAGGTAGTTTAATAAGAAACAATGGAGTGAGTTTATGACCGCACAAATGCGCATTACATTTGCATATGCATGCACAAAAAATGTTGAAGTTTGATCGTGGTAATGTCTATTATTTTCAACTTGCACCTGCTGAAATACAATTAAATTGAGGTATGAAATTGTAGAAAGTGACATGACTACAATGTGCAAGGCCTAAAAATGTGTTTGTTACTTAAAAAAACATGTTTGTTTTTTTACCCAAGGCAAAACACATGATCCTGCTCATCGTATAACCAACAATATTTCCATTACATTATAATTAAAGACATCTCAGAAGGCTTTCTGCATCCATTCAGCTTATATAACTGCTCCACCCAACTAAGGCCCCAACTACACAAAACGTTCAGGTGAAAAGGTAAAGATTTTGTAGCGTTTTGTCGATCCGTTTACACGACATCGGTGCTCGGAGCCACTGACAATGCAACTTTTTGAAAACTCTCGCCGTTGTTAACATTTATAGCATATTATTCTCTGCGTGCATGTGTGTGTGTGCTTTCATTACAAAAACAAATAACAGCGCCAACTCATAGTGTTCAGGTTTTCCGTCATTTCTCTGTAAACGTGAAACTTTTCTGAAATGAAAAACTCAAAAATGATGCACAGTTACACAAAACTTTGCCGTACGAACATGGCCTAAAGCCTCAGTCCCACTAAGCAGTTTGGGAAGTGGAAAACTTCCTCATTCCGAACAGCAGTGTCCGGTTCCGCTAAGTCCCCTCTTCTCCTGTAATGGAGAGGAGCGTCTGCACCTTGTCAGAAGACCAGGGTGCTGTGTAGCGTCGACATTTCAATAATCCAAGTTAGGAAAACAACCAGTGTGTGCAAAGTGGCGTTTGTCAACTTCAACGGGAGGGTTTACAGCAGATGAGATATTAAAATATTGCTGCTTGTCGAGAGTGACCATCGTCACCGCCCAATCAGCAGACGGCTGCGTTGTAGCTTCTCATTAAGGGACCCATTCTGTTGTGCTCAGTACTTCAACTGAGGGGGCGATGAAAAATCGTAACTGTTGGTTACGGTTCTTTTGATACCACCTACAACTGTGTCTTCGGGGATACCCAAAAACCTGCCCCGTCCTGCCCCGTCCTGCCCCTGCATATACTGCGCAGTGGGACCCCAGCTTTAGAGTTGCAGGACGCCACAGCTGGTTCTAGCTCGCCATGGGCCCTTAGAGGGCCAAATTTGAAAGTAACAGTACTTTTCCACTACTACCTACTCAGCCCTACTCGACTCAACTCGACTAGTTTTGGTTCACCTCTACTCGACTTGTTCGTTTTCCATTACAATATAGTACGATCATGGCGGGAGCAGAGTCATCAGAGTTTTCCCCGTCGTGTACAATCACCCCCGATATCATGCGGCGCAAACACACATTAGATATCAGCTCAAATAATAAATTAAATAGTATGTATTTTTATATATTTAATCATGATATTACAAAATATGGATTATTCCGATCGTGCTTCAATGCTGATGTTAAAATAAGACAAATGGTATGATACTTTAAACTTCAATGGAAATGCGAATAAACAGCGTTCGCCTGGACAGCTACAAAGTTTGGTCCGGTTTTTAACATCAACTGTGAAAAAGGAACGCGAGAGGAAAAATGGTTAATCTGAAACACCGGTGGTATCCACGGCTTGGAGACCTCCCGATACTCGTAGCGGGTCGCTCTATCGAGTTACTGCTGAATCCTCTGATTGGCCACGAGAATAAAAACGTCTGCACCTCATCGTTGCCCCACAGGATTGATTTCTATGCGTCTATCTCTGTGAGCGTTCTTGTTGTGACCAGGTTTTAAAAAAATGACGGCGTGAATGAGCCGCCTTCTGACTCATCTGTGTCCTCCTGCGCTGGCCAATCAACGCCCTGCTGTCTGCCGACGTCACATTGTCTACTTGTCAGCAGGATTACTGTTGCAACAACACATCATCAGTAGGGTCAAACAAACCTGTCTCACGACGGTCTAATCCCAGTTTACGTTCCCTATTAGTGGGTGAACGATCCGCTTGGTGAATTCTGCTTCACAATGTTACTAAGAGCGACATTAGCTCGCTTGGAACCTTGACTGTGCAGGTACCACCAAAGTACCCGGTAATGGAGACTAACACGTAGTGGAAAAGCGCCAAGTCGAGTAGAGCTGAGTAGGAACTCATGGAAAACACCATAAGACAAACACATAAGCTAAAAGGAAATTCTTTGGATTGAGGAAACCAGTGGAGAAAACCCATGCATAGGCAGGGACATCATGGAAACTCCACACAGAAAGGCTCCAAGTCTGTCATTGAATATAAGACATGAGGCTACCCTGTACACCCAAAGAATATCCTTGTTATGCATTGAGCTATAAAAGACGAAAGTGAGTGTTTCAGCGCTATTGAGAGAACTTCTCTTCCAGAAAGTTGCCGATGGTTCATGCAGGTGTGCCCGTGCATGTGCATATGCAACTGTGTGCTAGCGTTGTATAATTGTATGCGTTAACACACCCATGAATACGGGCATCCAGAGTAATCTTTTCAGCATTTGAGCGCGTCCGGTCAGGACCACGATGACAGCACTAAATTCTTCCCAAATGTTGAAGTTGTGTTTGCCTGCCGTCTGAAAAAAAAAAATTAAAATGCACATCTGGGTCAAATCAATGGTCGGTGCTGCCAGCCTCCGTGGCCCCAGGAGCACTTGTTTTCTCATCACATTTTTTATTTTATTTTTTCTGCTTGGCTCTGACAGACCGTATTGATTGACATTGTCAGAGCTATTGTGACGGCCTCGCGTTGGGAGAAGTCCTAGGTTTCATCGCCATTAATCACAGTAGTGAGGACATAGATCTTCACACCTGCAGCACTGCAGGCAGTTCGGTGGCGCGGCTCCTCTGCTTCGCTCTGCGGCAGAAAGTCGAAGGTTTCACGTCGCGTCTTGTGCGAGCGAGTGAGCACAGTAGCCCACAGGTGAAGCCAGCGGTTCCTTGAAAACAAGGAAAATATTTGAGAAATGAATCACTGTTAAAACATGACTTCACTGCTGATGGAAAAACGAATGTTGGGCAAGAACAAGTTTCCAAAGTTTGTCCTGAAACTCCCAAAAAAATAAAAAGTTAGCTAGAAGCTGAGAAAGCAATACCTTAAATGAAGATCTACCATAAATATTATGAGGAATTTCCCAATTAACAAAATGTTAAAGAAACTGAAATGTACTGTCTAAAATTATTTCAGCCTTTGTTGATGCACAATAACTAGGATCTAAGATTCCATCGTCTCAGATGGATTAATCCTCATTTCACTATGTAATCATAATTCAGAGCAGTGTATAATTACTGGGTGTTCAAAATACCACTGATACTATCCAGTCATTACAGAAATTGGCATATTAAACATTTAACTGTCTTTGGTTGATTTGGCAATAAAAACGATTTCTGCATGAACTCTTCAAAGTGACTTTAATTTGTTGCAAAATACTATACTAATATTATATATTGATAACATATATCATACACTGGCCGGTTTCTAACCTTTTGTTGTTCATCAAATATGTTAGTAGTTTCATCTTGTGCCACTGTGTTTTTATTTATTTATTTAGTCTAGAGGAGTCAAACACCTTTTAGTTCAGGGGCCAAATGCAGCCCAATTTCATCTTGAGTGGGCCGGAACGGTAAAACAGTATCATAATAACCTTTAAATGTAAACTTTATCTTTGTAGTAGCGCAGAGTATACGCAATGAAAATGTATGTATTTTCTGAAAATTACTCCTTAAAACTACTACAACCTCAACAAAAGGCCAATTTTGATTATAGATTCTGGAGCAAAATACAGTGAAATGTCAAAAAATAACTTCATTTAACTATCTTTTATATCAATTTAACCATCATGGTGTCACTGGAGCCAATTCCAGCTGAATAGAAGGCTGGTTGCACTCTGGACAAGTCACCAGTCCATCACAGGGCAAACACAGACCAAAGACAGTCACACACACTCACGACAAGCAATTCAGAGTCACCAATTAATTTCACATACATGATTTTGACCTGTGGTAGGTCACCTAAGCGTCCAGAAACTGTACAGAAAGATCCACATCGGTTCAACCTGGTCTTGTGTGAGAACCTAACCACTACACCACCGTGCAGCCTTAATTATTAATTTTTCTATTTATTCACTTTATTGCTTACTTACTGTTTACTGACTATATTAGTTTTGATAAGATTAAACGTTATCAATCTAACAAGAAGTCCCCGTGTCAGAGATTTTGAAAACATTAGCTATTCGAATATTAAAGCATGCAATATCACAGCAATAAATATAATGTTTACTTATATTTGCAGGGTTGAACGCTTCCGTGATGGCCTAATGAAATAACAGCAGAATAAAACTCAACGTAGTGTGATGAGTGTTCTTGCTTTTATCGGTTGAGGAAATTATTTCACTGTGTCTGTCTTCACTTGATCAACAGTGATGATATTAATAACCCTGATTATTTATATCGTATTAGCTATGATATTAAATCTTCCATCTGTGCTTACACATACAACAGAGTTTAGCATATAAACAATCAAGACAAACATTCAAACTCCTTCATTGAACAAACGAATGCGATCGGTAAATTTATGAATTATATCCCAGGCTTCATTAACCGGCGCGTTCATTTACTCGTCATTGTTTCTGATACGTTATTTGAAGCCGTCAGCGTCCTGCATCCATCTTCAACAGCAGAAGTTATTCAAAGTATGCTCCGCCTTGCAGTTTGATGTCCCTTCAACCGATGGGGTATGTGGCCCAGGTACTTTGTGCGTCTATTTGCGGACGACTGTTGACACGTCTTTTAATGTGATTTATTTGATGGATGACCTACGCCGAGGGACTCAGCACACAAATAACTTTACTAATGCAGGAAGCAAATGGCAGGTTAAAGTTTTGGACCAGCTGGCAGAACTTCTCAAGTATTTGTAATTTCCCTCAATCAGACTGAGCATTTTGCTCTTATTGACAGTGTGTACTGTCGTAGTGTCTCACTGATGAGGCAGTACGAGCAGCTATTGAGCTGCCGTGAAGCTGGGAATGATGAGAATTGTCGACGTGAGGCTGTCAGATTGGCAGATTGTGAAAAAGATAATGACTTCAGCAGATGATCCCTTGTCTCTCTCTCTGTCTCTCTGTCTCTCTCTCTTCTTTCCTCCCACATGTATGTTTTTAACGCTGTCCACATTGTGGTGTTTATACAGCTGTGAGAGAACCAAAAGTGTGGATGCAGACATGCCCGCAGAGTTGGAGGAACCGGCCCTGAGAGAAGTGCTCGCGGTAGCTTCTTTAGGTGTGCGTGATGAGTCGACTACATATTGTTCACATTTTCACTTTTATTGTCAGTGCTGGAGGGGGTAACGTGATGTGGAGAGAGGGGGCAGCCGGTGGATATGTAAGGCCTGGAGCGATTTATCACGCTCGTCTTACTGGAATCTTCAAAGATAACAAACCATCTGCTGCGGCTATTCATCAACTATAAAACGGAGAGGCGTGAAAGCCGGCCAAGTCATCATTGGACCCGGGGACTGGATGGCTAACGGGTGTTGCAGGAGTGTGGAGATGCCTCGTTAATAGGAAGCAGAAACGGTCCGGGCACTAAGTGGTGTGATACGTGGCCTACAAAGGCAGAGGACATGTGTGAGGCGAGGAGGGGGGGAAAAAGTGAGACAGATGTGGAGAGAGGACTACCTGCAGCATTATAGGACTCAAATGAGCGAGATGGAGCCAAATCCTACCTATCTGCTGTTAGATCTGGTCAGAATTAAGCCAGATCAGTGGATGATCGATCAAATGTGTGTGTGTGTGTGTGTGTGTGTGTGTGTGTGTGTGTGTGTGTGTGTGTGTGTGTGTGTGTGTGTGTGTGTGTGTGTGTGTGTGTGTGTGTGTGTGTGTGTGCACATGCTGACAGTTGCCCGATCCATTTCCGCTCATGAATGTAAATCTCCTCACATTTATTTCATGGTTGAAGTGGTTTGTTTAGACTGACCATTGGGGTGAAATTCAAATGGTCTTTCCTGGTTTCCTTTCTAATTTCTTCACGTTATAGTTCACTGAACATGACACTGCTCGCTCTGCACATGTGCATTGAGCCGTCTGTAACTAGTAAAGCAACACTGAGAGCTGTGTGGCTTCAGAAAATAGAGGCCAAGAGGCAAAACCCAAGCAAAAGTGTGAAAACAAACTTAGCAGTTCCATCGAGGATGTTGTTTTACCTCAGGGGCTTCATACGGATCTCTTAATAGCATGCACAGAATGTTACAATGGTAATGTCACGTTGCTGTGACACATGGGACACGGGAGATGCCTTTTCACCGTTTGATTTTTTTTTTTCTGTTTAATTATGGCAAAGAAATCATTATGACAACAGTTACAGATCATTTATAAAGACCTACAAGCTGGATCTGGATAAGGCTGAATATCTTATAATGTATAAAAAAAATCCAGCATTCAACCATAAAATGCTACTTGCTGTGAAACAATGTCAGGAGAGCAATATTTTTGAAGAGAGGCTCATCCATCATTTTTCCAAGCACCGACTCGGTTAAGCTCGACTCAGTTTACTTTCATCACTGTGAGTGGAGTCATCATAGCAAGGTGGCCTGAAAGTCCTGCGATGTCAATTGTTATGCAGCAAAAAACAACAATGGAGGACATCGAGGTGATGGTATTGCTGCTGCATCGGCCTGTGGCTTTTAGCGAGACTCAAGGCAAACAACGAAGAGAGCCAGAGAAGGCGACGGGCCAAGAACCACTGCGGAAAAGTAAAGACGAGTTTGGCCAGTGAGTCGGCTCGATTCAGCTCACCAAATGAGAACATACTAGTAAAGTATCTTGTACCAAGGTATATGATGGAAAAGCCTAAAAGCCGAGTCAAGTCGAGTCCAGTAGGTACGAGTGGGAAAGTGTCATAACACTTTGAGAACCCCTGCATTAGCGATAATATGTTTCTTTATGATGCATTATACACAACATTGTTCATTTTGCTATTTGGAGCTTTTTACAATTAATCTCTGGCATTATTGCATTTTCTCCTGTAACATAGCACTTTTCATTTTGGGGCACACTTACTCTTCATGGAGGAGAGTAAGGGAATAAATAGCTTCTGGACTGGTAAAGTTAATACAGCAGTACGCCATGGGACATCTGTCCTACTTTGTTTTTCGGCACGCCAGCTTTTGTTATTTAAGGTAAAACCAGTAAGTACTGTTTGATGTCGAGAGATTCGTGTAACGAATCCCTTGTTTGCTTGATATGATCTTTCTTGTTGAAGGCCACACATCTCTTTGTATTTGTTGATACAGGGACAGCAGATCAAACTTTGTTTAAAGAGATAGCATCTCGAGTCATCAAATATAAAAAAAAAACTCAAGGGTTGATGCTGTGCAGCATGATTTATGATCAGAATTTAAATCTCTTTTGAACATATTTACTTCTTCCAAAAGTGGAACTTTGCATACATTTTCTGTCTCCATTTTGGGGAAAAGCAACTTTTAGAAAATGTTCTGACTTCGTGTCAACGAAGGAAAGGGCAACTGCTTTGCAATGCTGTTACTGAGAATGTGCACCATGGCCATAGTAAACATAGTCTATTTTCCAGTAGACGGACAATATTGTTGAGTCTATTGTCAAATAAATGGACAATAACGACAACACTTGCCTCCAGAGTGTCATGACTCCCAGTCCATGTTCTCCTGGAACTTGGTGGTTTCATAGTCGAGAGTCGCTGTAATACCATATCCAACTTTGTCGTCTGTCCGTAGGAATGTTCTTGTGCTTCCTTTGTTAACGTTTGCAGCGCTTTGTTCTCTGTGCACACGTGTGTGTGGTTTCATTACAAAACAACCAATGGCACCCACTAGTGGCCTAACGTGCTCTCGGAATCGTTTTCAGTGTTCCTGCCATTTCCGTGTAAATGGACATCAATTTCAAAATGCTGACGCGTACACACGAAACCTTTCTGAAATGAAAATGCAAAATGATGTATTTTCATTCGAAACGTTCTCGTGTAAACGCGACCCAATCGTTTAAAAAGGCTGTCACCATGGACGTTTCAGCACGATGGGTCGGAGATGATTAGCGATTACTTTATGTGTGTTGATGAAGAATTATCATGTGGATGATGGAGTCGTCACTGGGTGACAGTGAATAACAATGATTAAAACACAAGAAGACATCTTTATAAAAGAGGCAGAGTGGAGGTGCGGCTCTTTGCGGTCAACGACACCACATGATCTGCAGGTGTCCAAACACCATGGCTTCTGTTTTTTATTTTTTCATTTTTTTTATCTGCATTGGAAGTGTGCTAACATTTACAGTTCTCCTCCATGTTTGTCTAATGAAGAGAGTGAATCAGGCCGTACCGTGCCAAGTTCCTGTCAGTGGGTATGACTGTTTGGTGGCCTCAAGGCAAGCGATGAGAGACAAACTGTATACCACCTCCCTAACCTGTTCCATTGCGAAGTGGGCGTGGCACGAACAGTTGGCCCGAGTCTGTCATGCCCACGCTATACGGGCCACGATGTCAGCCGCGAAGAAGAAGGTATGCATTGTTAAAAAAAGAAAAAAGAAAAAAAATAGCAGATCCAAGATGGCAGCCCGCTTCCACATCCTTTCAACAGGTGTTTACTTGTGTCCACATCGCTCACATCCTCACCCTGCGAGCACAAAGCTGAAGCTGTGGCTTGTTGGTTTACAGCTTCTTTGACAGGCAGGGTAGAGAAAGGTGACTCTCTTGTGTGTGTTCGGCTATGGTTGTTTTAGCAGGCCTTGTCAATAGAATATTTCATAAAAGAGGCGATGGCCTGGAACAGTTTTTGTTCCGTCTGAGGCGAGGAATGTGCTTGTTTCACTCTTTGAAAGGTGATTTTCTGTGTTGCAAGGCTGCAAGCAGCCAAACAGCTCTTTGTCTGCCAGCACTTTTTGTTTCTGTGTTTTTAGTGCAAGAGGATTGGTACCAAAAGGAGATCTCATTCTTGCTTTTCTCTTTGTCTTACTCCAGGTTTTTCTTCGGGCTCTGAAAAGGTTTAAAACACAGCTGTTGTTGCTGTATGGAATGTAATTACAATTGTTAGTTATTGAACTCAGTGCCCTCTTTGTACTGAATCGTGCACATTTCAGAAAAATAATATATATATAATTTTCACAGACAAGCGCTTTACACAAGGATTAATAATAAGTAAAAAAAAAAAAAAAAAATCAACTCTTCATAAGTTGAAATGAAAACAGCACATAATTAAAGAGGCACAATGTGACCGCACTGTAAAAACATAAGGTTGTCGACACAAGTCTGTCTGAATACCTGAATCTTTAGTCTGCAGAGTCTGTCGGGTCGAAGCATTCCAAGAGCTTGAAGTTCAGTTTGTTGGGTGTTCTCCTTGTGCAGGCGTGTGGGTTTCTCCCGGTACTCCATGTTCCTCCCCCTGGCCAAGGCCCTGTTTACACGACAGCATTTTCCAGGGAAACTGCTAATTGTTCATTGTGTATTGGGCGTGAGCTTACACGACAGCAGTGCTTGGAGCCACTGAAAACGCAACTCTTTGAAAACGGCTCCCAGGGTGGAACTTTTCAAAAACGTTCTGACTCCCTCTCCGTGTGAACGGGGGGGGAGCAACTTCTTGAAAATGCTCCGGCTACTTAACACAAGCTTTATAAGGTGGGATTGATGTCAAAGCTATTGGATCAAAAAAATTTGTTCAGAAAGGTTCAATCAGAAAACTTTTATAAAAGTTCATTTTCGAGTTCATTGTTTCTGACAGCTTTCCTACAAAGACTTTATTAAAACCACTGAAAGTTAAAAACTGGTGGCCCTACCTTTGACCTGTCACATTTCACGGTTGGTTACACAAAGGCCCAACGTTTAGACATCTGCTGAGTGGTTTAATTAGCTGGCTAAATCAGAATGGTGCACCCGTCTAAATTCAATTAGGTCTTCAAACACGCTCAATGGCACCACAGGCCAGAGGTGGAAAATTCAATTTATTTGAAGTAACTGGATAGCCATTTACGGGCGCACCATATGGCCTCCCCCTCTGTGTGTGTTGTATATGTTTACGAGCAATTAATTCAGCATCATTACATTATCCTAAGTGTATCATTAACTGTGGAGAAATGGCAATTAGATGGCGTGTTAACCGACGCCACAAAGAGTGTGTGTGTGTGTGTTTACCAGCCGCACTCAGCGGAGGAGAGGTTCACAGAAACACACTTTTTTTTTTGTTTTTTTTCTGCTGCTCCGATACTAAACTTCTCCCTGCGAGCGACATAAATTACAGTGATCCAGTAAAACCACAGTTCACTGCATTTGCACTCGTACATTTAATAAAATCTTTAATTGCTGAGTTTTGTCCAGAAGCACTCCGCAGCAGGCGCGCACGGCACAAATGTACTTGGACGGCGGAGCCACCCAGTAGGCTAATGAACGGCAGGGCTGGCATTCCATCAGTGAAAGGAACGAACCCATATTAATCAAACCCTTTTTTTCTTCCTTCACAAACCTGCTCCTCTCGCTGCACTCACAACACTGTGGCCCACTCATTAGCCCCGGCTTTGGGAAGGCTTGTATAGCCATGTGGAGTACAAAGAGAGAAAAGGCTGATCCCTCCTTTTTTTTTTTTCCCTTCTTTTTTTTTTTTTTTTTTCTGTGCTGCCGTGCTCCTGACAAAATAGAGCCCCGGTGAATAGCGGAGGCAAAGGCAGAGCTGAATGGGCTTGGAGGAGTGGGGCTCGCTCATGCAGAGAGCTCCCAGCCCTCTCTATACCTGCCCGGGGAGAAAAGAGTGGCCAGCTGCTGCTGCTGAGCCTTTTTCCCCCCGTACTTCAATGGGAACCTTGTGAAAGGAGCCTGGACAGGAAAGCTGAATACTGAGAGAGAACGTGAGGAATGGAAGTTAAAGGAGGAGGAGGAGGGGGGGGGGGGATTTAGGCCAGAGAAGGGCGCAGAGTTTGCATAAGCCCGTGGTCGTGGCCCCCCGCTGTGCACGGAGCTCTTTAGAGCCCCGGTCAGTGACAGAGAAGAGGAGCAGCTTGGTTTAATCAATCATAATGGAAATTAGCATGTTATAATGAAGCGCTTGGAAGAGTCCATTATTTGGGCAGTTCAAAGGCGAGGTTGACTTTGGAGCGGGGATAGGCGAATGCCGGCCAAATCAAGCTTGGCGGGGGCCTCTGCAAAAGCTCCTGGAGAATATAAGAGCTTTGAAGGGCTGTCAAAAGCACTGCCTGGTACAGTAATGATGACATTCACACAGCGGGTCTCGAGCTCTCTCGTCCACGTGGTTCCTCGGAGGTTTCTGAGGGTGTCAGCGAGCTGCGTTACCCTTTTTGAATCAGACCACCGTGTACTTTCCCGTTCTTTTTTGAACTGTCTTCACGTCTCTCTCGTATTTCACTGCTTCTAAACTAAGGTCACATTTACCTTTCACCTCTTACCTTTTACTCCGTTCCTTCCTTTTCCTTCAAATCAACCGTACCTCCTTTTCAGACGAGAGTTCCTTCTCCCTCTTTATTGCTCCGTCCCCCTCGTCTGCCCCCAGGTCTCTGCTGCTGCTAATAGGATAATGGCTGCCATGTTATGCACACTTAAGACCCACAGAGCAGCGCTGAGGGTTGTTTGCATACATGTGTGCAAATGTGTGTGTGTGTGTGCTCTGCTCTCTCTCGCAGGCTCTGGGGGGAAGCAGGATGTGTTTAAACTGAAATGACTTTCCAGGGATTGCAGAAGTAAACGCTATATATTTACACTTTTCAATTCAGGCCTCTGCAGCACAACAAGTACAACAGTTTAAAAGATTATTCCTGCTTAGTTTCACTGAGGCACTGGTGGCTGGACTCGCACCTGAATGAGCTGCCTGAACAGATTTTATTCAAACAAAGACTTTTCCTAAGATGTATACAGATGTATATCTTTATTGAAAAAAAATACATTTGGTAGTCATTTGTCTATTTTATCTGGAACCCTTAAAAGCAATTTTCTTTTCACTTTTTGCCAAATAGAATTAATCTGGAGCCACAAAACACATGTAAACCTTAGAATGATAACAATAGAGCTTCTAAACTGTTTCTTACTACGATGTAGACGATTGGATATAATATTGCATCTTTAGCTGTTTTACCTTCTTTTTGACTTATTTTAGCCAGATCAGCTCTTTCAGACATTTTACTCCTTTTTTGCCATTTCCGTGGTTTTATTCCATTTCTTTATATTCCAAGTATATGATTTTCTCCATCGCTTTCTACTGCAGTTTGTTAAAACTATTAAAAAGTGGTCCCGTGTTTGAAGTGGCCCTCAATTTAGCTTTTTTCATGCTTTGTGAAAAAGATCCTAAAGTGAATTTAAACTTTTTTTTTTTTTTTGCAATGTGTTTGTACTTGTTTCCATTAAAAACAATGTGGAAAAATACAAATATGTGCCTGAAATCGGGCAGCACAGTTTGGTCGTGGTTACAGTGTTTCCATGGTCCTCTCGTGCACGCATTGGTTTTTTCGTCTGCTATTCGAGCTTCCTGGAGCTTCCTCCTTTAACAGTCAGACATTTGCACTACTGCTGCATTGCACGTGTGTATTAAGACTAAGGAGTTTTAATCTTTGATTGAAGCATTTCCAAACGAAGGATCAATCCGCTCGTCTTCTGCACGCCATTCCTCGACGGCTCAAGCCGCGGCATGAGATTAACCTGCACATTTAGAAGCCAGGTAGTGCTTTGGCTGATTGCTGCATTGTTCCACGGCTGAATCTCCTGGAACCACATTTTTGGCAGCAAACCCTGAAGGAAAACTTTGAACCTCCATAGTCTCGTCTGTGAGCAGTTCCCACTTTGCGAACAGACAGTGCATCTTACCCTATTGTAGCGTAAAGGGAACCATGTGTGCGTTCGCTTATATGAGGAAACCATGAATCAGGCAGGGGTTGGATTAAGAATTGCTGAGTCTTACAAAGTTGAGCTTCTCTCGGTACTGATTGGAAGTAGGTGAGATAGGGAGTGATTGATGGGCCATTGGAAATATCTTCCATTTATCTGCATCTGTTTATTGGGAAGCGAGTGGACGGTAACAAAAGGGCTTTTTGAGCTTCCCTGAACTTCAGCCAGATCTTGAGGGTGCTGTTTAACCTACCGAACAGATGTCTGCTGCTTTTGATGTGTGTCCAGCTTCTTACCAGACCCAGTGCGTTCAGGCCTCGAGGCTCTGTGCTGAGCTTTGAGGCCTGCGCGCTCCGTGTCTTTACGCAACGAGACGACGTCAAAGTCCAACAGCGAGGCATGGATTCCGAGAGAAAACGACCGAAAACGAAGCAAGCGAGAGGGAAATTTTCCCTCTCCTCTATAAAATGATAGAGTAGATGGAAAACGGAGCCAGGAGCTGTCAGGGTTTGACATCCAGCTGGGAATATTCTCCATACTCATAACATTTTAGCATGCGCCTCCACTTCTTTTTTTTTTTTTTTTAAAACCTTCTCTGGGCCGAAAGTATATCGGGGATCAAAAGAAATAAATACTATCCAGCACGGAAACATGCAGGTACTGCACATTGTATGCACACAGAGGAACATGTCCAACTTCCTGAATAGGAAAAACATATTACTGTAAATTATGGAATGATCGTCCAGGAAAAGAGAAAGAAAAAAAACAAGCCACGTGGTGTAAAATACCGTTCTTCCGCAGCTTGACAAGTTTAGAAAATGTAATTTGCCCTGACGTTAAGTGTGAAAATTTAACATCTAATATTACAGAAGAGCTTGGCAGTCTCTCCCATAAGCCAAAATGAAGTCTTCGACTGACTGGTAGCTTTTTTGCCCGATGTAAAAAGCCACAAAACGGCTATAATTCAAAGTTTCTGCGTAGTTTTGGGTTGTTCAATATGCACTGCAACTATGAACACACAGCAGCTGTCTGGATTCATGGAGGAGGAGGAGGAGGAGGAGGAGGAGGAGGAGGAGGAAAGGCATTAAATTTGAGTTAATAATGAGATACCTTCATCTGAAACCCGAGTTGTAAACATGGTCTTATTTCACAGCTGAGGTCATTCAACAGGTTGCGTTCATTCCCCATTAGCTCATTACAGCGACCGACAGAAATGAATAGTCGCTCAAACTCATCTGGATCTTCTCCATCATGACGTAACTCCTGCAGATCAGCTTAACCTCTTGCACTGCCGACATGATGAGGTGATTAGTTTTGCTGGTAAGCCGCTGCTACGTGTCAAAACTCCCAGATCTTCCCCATTGCTGTTCATACACACACACACACACACACACACACACACACACACACACACACACACACACACACACACACACACACACACACACACACACACACACACACACACACACACACACCCACGCACACCCACACACACACACACACACACACACACACACACACACACACACACACACACACACACACACACACACACACACACACACACACACACACCCACGCACACACACACACACACACACACACACACACACACACACACACACACACACACACACACACACACACACACACACACTTGGCCTGAATTTGTTGTGCTTATTTACCGTGGGCACCTCAGGCTGTTTGAGACCGGGAGCGTGACGAGGCAGATGCTCAGCAGCTCTGCATGTCGAACTCCAGCCAGACACTCGTAATTTTGCTCTGGTTTGTCTCTCAAGCTCAGCTTCTTCATATGACATACTGATGTAAAAGACTGGAAATACATTGAATGCAGAATACCAATATACATACAGCCACTGCGTGCAAATGACTTTTTATCACTCCAATTGTCTTTCTTCTTTTTGATTTGCTTACGATTGTTTTTATCAATTAGAATTAAATTACATTGGTTGAGGAATATGCTGTATAATGTGGATAAATAAATGGATTTACATACTGAAGGCAGCGAGAAGAAGCTGCAACAAAGGAGCTCTTATAAAGATGAGCTTACAACTGATTTGGGGCTCCAGATATATCACAGGAGCTAAAGCTACAGGCTAATGTTAATGCCAACAGCAGGAGGACTGACTTGATTCAGGAATGCTGAGCCTCAGCCAGTAGACAAGAGTTTATTAAAATCGTCACGTTTCAACGTTTCAAGTGAAAACGCATCGTTTTTGCATTTTGATTTCAGAAAAATGTAGCTTCTATATTTATGTTTTTGAAAGCAATGTCTGTTTGCCCGGCAACGACAGAAATGCAGTAAATGCTTTAGTTAGCATGCCAGGCCACCAGTAGGTGCTGTTGGTTGTTTTTGTAATGAAACCACACACACACACACATACGTGCAGAGAACAATCATCATATATATCAACAAACAAATCATGTAAACATCAACAATGCAGAGTACACAGACACTCTAATAGACAGATGACAAAGTTGGATTGCTATTCCGGGTGACTCTCAACGATTATAGAATAAAAAAAATAAAAAAACCTGTCCTTGTATTTGTACATTCATTATATATTAGGGATGTCCCGATCAGATCGGTAGATATTGGATCGGGGCCGATATTGGTGATTTGTGAGTGATCGGGGATCGGCAAATCCAGCCGATCACCCCGCCGATCTAAAAAAAAAACGTCCGCAACGTCACCTAATAACCACAACAATCACGGACTAGAAGCTCCGGTCGAGCTGCAGAAGCTTGAAGCAGGCGGAGCGGGGCCATAGACCTAGAAAACTAGAGTTATATATAGTGGTTTATGTGTTTATGTGCAGAAGTCTACTTCTAAATTTCTATGTGGTCTGTCTTCTTCTGCGTTTTTGTTGTGTTTGGTGAGTCACATCGCCCCTAAAGGTCTGGCATGTGTACTACATGCCCTGAAGCCTCGTGTTGAGCCGTGTTCATAGTGAGGTGTGGACGGAAGTTTTTTGGGAGAAGGCCAGGGAGAACAAAAGATTGTTTTTTTCGTTGTGTGGATGTACCCTCAGTTTACGACAACAACTAAAGAAAAAGCCGCACCGAAGCAACAAACTCAGTGCGGCTTTAAAATAAAGGAGTTTAAAATAAAGGATAAGTACCCACAGGGGAGCGATATGGCGAAAAAAATAACCCAGGTGGTTACGCTAATTTGAAGGGAGACTGGGATATTCTGAATAACTTTTTGAGAGAACTATGTTCAGACTACTTTTGACAAACAGGTTTTACCACTTTGATGTGGAATTAAGTGTTTATAATTCACATTGAAACGTAAATGTTTTGTGACAATTCAGGTCAAACCTCTCATACTGCTTTAAGTTAAACTGAAATTGAATACACAAAGAAGTTACATTGCCTAAGACCATTTATGTTTAAGTCATTCTGAGAAGAATTTTGCTTCAATAAGTGAGTTTTACAATAATTTCTAGCTAAACAAAGCTTCTGCCAATAGTGCTTTTAGCTTCAGACATCTTTGTTGCGCCAAAAATAGACTATTGAGTATCTTTGCAATAGCAATGTAAGTATCGGATCGGGAAAGTATCGGTATCGGCCGATACTCAATTCTGAAAAATCGGATCGGTATCGAGGGCAAAAAAGTGTGATCGGGACATCCCTACTATATATTTTGAGGCTCATGCGCAGTTGCAGGGTTTCAGAAAAGTTGCATTTTCCCCTGATGTAAACTGATGCCCAAAACACAACAAAAGTTTTCCATTTTTATTTGAAAATGTTAATCGTGGCCTAAATGTTTCTCTTCTCTAGTGTTTGGTTCTGAGTGTTTTTTTTCCATCCTGAGAATTGAATATCGTAATTTTCCTGAAGTAGGTTCTTGTTTGTGTGGATGTAAAAAAACTGGGATTCTTGAGACATAAACAAAAGTGCTATTTAAGTGAAATCCACAAAATGCCGTGGTTCAGAAAGAACAATCGATATTCCTCCAATAAAGGGAAGTTTAATGCAATAGTAACAGGCAGCAGGCGAACGGTTCTCGAGCACGAGAGAGAGACAGCAGCTCTCCGGCTGTTTTCATCAAGTTGACTTTTCTGTTGCTGCTTTATAAAACTTATGATCAAATAATATTAATCGCTTTGGCACTTATGAAGCCCTTCCAAATCAAATACAGAGAGGTTTCTTAAGACGGGTCTGTAAAAGGATATTTTTCAAATCGGGAGGTTGAGTGAGACGTGCAATGCTGAAATCTGGCACTCATTGAGGGGAGACGATTGATTGTCTTGGATAAAACACACTCGTCTCAGTTTTCACCTCAGAGCCATTTGGAAAACGGCCTCATCTGCATCCCAGTGTCACATTTTTTTCCAAAACACACTCATTGGAGCTGCAGTTGAATAAAACGGACATTTGTTTGTGTTTAATATAAAACAACGTCAGCATGCGGCGCGTTGACTTTTGCGGTCTTTCAGGTTTCTATGGACATGCATGCTTGCCATATTGTGTTTCAGCCCGTCTGCTGCGAGAGTGTGTGTGTGTGTGTGTGTGTGTGTGTGTATATGTCAACATACATGAATGCACACATGCAGGCATGCGAGTGAACATTTGCTGTGCGGGTTACTGACCCATTTGCAGGTGTGAATATGTGCGTGCGTGCTTGCAGACATGCACAGCGCGCTGCCGCGGCCACACCAGCGTTTCCCCTCCAGAAGGTCTCTGGGTCTTTCCCCTCCCAGCTGTGCCACGACTGGCTCTTCATCTCCGTCTTCTCGGCTCTCCTTCCTCTCTTTCTGACAGCCCATCGGACAGGAAATGCCTGCCTGATTGGAAAGATTAGTGAAGCCTCCGCCAGCTGGTGAGCAAACTTGCGAGGATGCAGGACTGTCGAGATTCGCCCCCCCCCCCGCTGCGTGTATCGCCTGAGATTTTCCAAAAGTTCCTCGGCTGACCGCTTCCCGGCGAGCCTATCGAAGAGCCCGCACACCCAGATAACAGTCACCATAATAATAGGTCGCGGCTGTGCTAGCAGCTCCACCCTAACCCTGACCTAACAGCCTGAAGTTCACATGCGGAGGAGGTCGGGGTGGATGGATGGATTAGGCGGTGTTCACAGTGTTACCCACCTGCGTTATACCCAGACCTCACAAAAAGATATCCTTGGCTAAGAATCTGTTTACATGTCCACGTTTGAAGTGGAAAAACATTATTTGTGTGTTTTTCGTTTCAGAAAGGTTTCGCATTTACACGGCATCGTAGTGAGCATCCAAGGCCATGATGAAACCACACACACACACACACACACACACACACACACACACACACACTCAGAGCACCATTGTTGTGTAAACAGACTCACGAAACGCAATGAAAGTTTTCCATTTTAACTTTAAAAAAGTCACATGAACAGTGCCTGAATTTATATTTGTTATCGTTACTGTGTTTTCGAAGGTCCACAATTTTTAATTTCCAAGCAAATGACCTAATCTGTTGCTAATTGTGGGGATGTGGAGATGATTTCTGCAGGATCTCAATTTTTTTTCTCCTCTTTTTTGTAAATATCTCCACGAAATATTAGAGATTTCTGTCAGTTTTTTTACTCACAATATAATTTGTGCCAGATCCATATGGAAAATTACTAAAATTGTGTTATTTGTAAATACAAATGATATTTTATAATGAAAATCTTTAAAAGTAGAACTTATATGGAATACAATAATGAGTATAGTAATAATAATGTATTAATATAAGTATTTTTATACTGGCAATAAGGAACAGTAAAGACACGATAAGACAACAAGGAACTCTGAATTAAACTGGAATTAAAAAACATTGAACTAAAAATTATAATAAATGCTGCATTAGGACCGGCATGTCTTAATTATGTTGATTTGGTAAAATTTATTCTATTCTATTACATATGTAAATTATTTATATTGTGATTTATTCATATATTATATGCATTTCTTTACATATTTTAGTCAAGAAAATATAATAAAAGTATGTATGGATATTGGTACAAAATTGCAACGTGATCCCGTCGGCGGTTACTGGGATATTTCATTGAAAATACGGTAAATTAACTTGTTCCCACCATACTGTGATGTTAGAAAAAAGAAACAAAAAAAAGAAATGATGCAGAAATATGCAGAAATGTTGTAAATTTGGCCAAAATTTAACTTTCTTTAGGGCTTATTATTTCTGATATTTAATAAGGCAGGTTGTTTATAGACATTGATTGCTCCTTTATTGAAAGAGTCAGTTTGGACAGTTTATTTCACCTGTGAATTCATTAAAAAAAAAAAATAATAAAAAGGTTTCTCAGTAAACTGTGAGTCAGTTGGGCCTCTTCTCATCATAAATCCACCTGGTTTAATGAAGTCTGCACACCTGGTGACAGTCAGTTGAGCTCACACAGGGAGGAAAGAAAAAAAACTGTCAGATGGGAGCCGTGAGACTGTTGCCAGGATTATCTCTCCGATCTAATTGCTCTTTAGAAGATTATCAATCATTCGGCAGTCAGCTCGTCTGAATGCAGGTCGAGCTTCAGCACATATTTCACGTCTGGAAGCAAACTGCGATGAAGGGCTCAAATTTACATGCAGCCAACACAGACAGTGACTAAGACTGAAAAAACTCCCAAATGTACGTGTTTATCACAACCTGTTGGTAGGATGCAGAAGTATTTTATTCAAAATTGTGTTTTCCGGGTTACAAATGTAGACTTTAAATGTATAAAGTCAAGAAGTTCGCCAAGTATAGCCAGGGTTGCCAGGATTCTTATGCGGAGGAGGAGGAGAAAGGGCCATCATCTCATAGTGTGCATATTGCAGCGCCATGAGGGTGTGCTATGAATTCACCACTGAGATGTCATATAGGAACTTAATACTTGGACCTTATTTTTTTTTTTAAATATGTTTATTGATTTTTAAGAATACAATACAATCAACAATCTGGTTACATCAACCTGTACCAGAGGACATGAGCAAAACAACACGAGACGCACATTCATACTTCCATCCACACACACACACTTAGTGAAGTTTGCACACGAAAATATATAAACAATTTTAAATAGACCGTTGTACAGTACAACATAATGGTTTGGATACAGAAATATTAATGAGGAAGAACAAGAAACATTAACAAAAACATAACAAACAAACAAAAAAAAAAAAAATCAAATAAAAAAAACAAAAAACTAATTTGTTATGATGGTCATGTAAGGTTCCCATAACCTCTCAAAGTCTCTTTGTTTTCCTTTTGCAATATAAGTTAGTCTTTCTAGTCCAATGCATTCTGACAGTTCTTTGATCCATTGTTACTTGGACCTTATTAACATGAACTGAAACCCATCTTAAAGCAAAGAGTGGCGTGATCGCCCATCGCACTCACGGTGTTACACAGTTTTAACATAACCTGCACTGAGCAGGGAAATAACACTCCGTGATCCACAATAAACACAAAACCAACGGGTCTAATTACAATAAACTTAGAGGAAAATGTCCCGGGAAATAACATCCCATAATCCCTTGCACTGCCCCTCCCTGACAGCGTCACCGGCATCCCGTAGCCACTGCTACATCCATCCATCCATCCATCCATCCATCCATCCATCCATCCATCCATCCATCCATCCATCTTCTATCTCACTGATCCGATTCACCAGTTGCCAGTCTGTCTCAGAGCGCCACCGCTACGATTTGCTGCAATTATTTCCTCCTCCTCCCAAAGACTGAGAAGTCATGTGACCTCCCCAATTTACCCCCTGTGCCGGATTGTCCCGCTGTCGGATAGCCTCCATGCTTCTCAATCATGTCCCGCGTGTTCACTATGCGGCAAAATGAACAAGATGTTCACAGATTTGATTACGTCTTCCATAATCTTTAGCCACTGATCTTATGTTGGTGACGTCACTGGCCTCAATTTGTCATGATTGCATGTTTCTGGGTACTTTTAATGCTGTCAAATGTTAAAACGGGTCAATTTAAGAGTGTATGTAAGTTGTAAATCTTCACGTTTTAATGATGTTAAATATATGTAAACCCCATCTCAATGCCAAAACGACCCTCCTGTGCTCCTCCCAAAACTACAGTGAAACCCCACCCATCTTTTGGCAAGAAATGCTTCCCAACTGACCTGAAGAAGTGTTTTTTTTTTTTTTAATTCTATTTCCAAACAATTTTCGACAGGCAGCTTGACCCTGTCAAAAAAAAATCGGTGACGTTTCCGTATCACATGACATAAACAACAGATGCCTCCAGTGCTGAGATCTGCCACTCAGAGCGAAACCGGCGGCTCCGAGCGTACTGGAATGTAGAAATGTGATTCGGCGTGTTTCGTTGCAGAAGCATTTAATCTGCACCTGGAATAAGTTGCTCACACAACCTTCGCACCTGCTTGACCTGGACTGGTTGGGCGTGTGCGTGTGAGAAGGAAAGAAAAAAAAAGGGAGGAGAAGGAAACAAGCCACTTGAAATAATAATGAATAAGAGAGAATAGAATTCAGAGAAACTAAAACAAACAGCAGCCATTTTCCCTCCTCACCCGCTCTGGGAGGAGCAGTAACGTTTCTGTTAAAAGCGTTCGTAGGATGTTTTATTTTTTTTATTTTTTCACCTCTCTCTCTTGCTGGTCCCTTCTTTTGCTTTTCCAATCAACCTATGACATGAACATGAACAAAAAGCCTGTGGGCCCAATCTGGTTGGCCAAAGCACAAAGCAAATTGTAAAGCCATGCGGTCAGGGTGGGTTTGTAAAAACATAATGCAACAGCAGTAGGAGTTGTTGGGATATTTCACAACGATTTTCATTGAGATTATAGTAATTTTTGGTAGTAGTTGTTTGGCTTTGTGGAAAAGAAAAACTTAAAAGTTTAACTTCACAGGGTTGCTGTGGATTCATTTCAATCAATCACGTTAGCTATTCATTTTTAATCTACATTCATTATGTTTCATTATGCACGGGTAAACACTCTCAAAGAAGAAGGGACTATATCTGCATTTAGCATGTTTATTTAACACCTTTATCAGTTCAGATCACAAAAAGCTTCTCAATTTTTCAACAGGTATCCACATTAATGTGGCCGTTACTCCTCTTTCAGCCAGTTATGACGACAAACTAACTTGTTTACAAAGTCTGAGAGGGAGAGCGACTTATTTACAATAGTCCCAGACTAATGTATACTTTGCATTAATGTGGTATTTTAAACTGGAAGTGAAAAGAAAACTCCTTTCTGCAGCGTGTGCATAATAATTCATGTAGGTCAACTGTTCCACCTTCAGTTTTTTGTACTCAAATATCCCTTCGAGAGGGCCAAGAAGTGCTTGTTTAGCATCTTCCATATCAAGCTTGTTCTGTAACTACCGGAACAAATGCCCATTTGCGCATGAGTGACGGTAAGTCTACTTGGACAAAGTGACCAAAATGTGTCGCTAGAGCCGTTTCAGGGATTTCAGCGGTTGCAGATGGGTTAATTGCGTTAATAATTTTTAATCTGATTAATCACCATGATAGATTAATCCGCATTAACGCTTTCATTTTGACAGCCCTAGTTTAAACATCATGGCGCTATTGTACCGGTCTGGCTCACTCAAGATGAAATGGAGCTGCACGTGGCCCCTGAACACCCCTGCTCGAGAACACGACCGATAGCTCGGTGTCTCTTAGCATTAAGTCTTCCTCAAACAGTGTCCTCTCCCCATCTTGTTTACCGTGTGACTCAGCACCAGGAAGACGGGTGTGGCAGCAACCAAAGAAAAAAAAACATCATTGCGTGACATCAATTATCCTGTAACTCAAGGTGAGACTTTCCAAATAATAAATGGGAGCGTCTAACACCATTTCTGATATATAGTCGTCTTACGAACACTGATGTTCCTTCACAAGGCTCAGCCCCGCCCCCCCAATACACAGGCGGATGGGAAATAAGCTGCCATTACCCACTATTGCTCGTTTATCTTTAAACGCCTGCGTTTAAGCGTAATTATCTGCATTGCGGAGCCCATCAGGACGGGACGACACAAGACATCTGCATGTGTGTGAGTTCACTCACACATGTGCTGCTGAGCCGGGGGACGGCTGGAAAATTGAGACGATGACGTCCCAAGTATTTTTCTTGGTCTGAAATTGCTATATTTTGCACTTTGTCCCCCAGACACACACACACACAGCAGATGTGTTCATGCGCGCTGCCTTGTTCTTGTTTTTACAGCTTTGAAATAACGGCGGACCCTTCTGATAATTCGTCTAATGCCCTGTTGTGTTCGGCAGTGAACCATAACTTTGTGCTTGTTAGAGGACCGATCTGTTGCCTGAAAGAAAAGCATCTATTGAGTAAGCCATTAAGGATGTGTAGTCACAGAGAACGACAGTTGGTAGTCTGTGTCTGCACTGTTCAGAGAAGCTAAACTATAAAGTTTAAATGTTATATTACATCAAGAATCTTCACTGTACTGAGGTTAAAAATCCTTGAGGGTTCACGTGGTGTACAGCATCCACCACAGTACTTCTTCTGGATCTTGTCGGGGCAGTAGATATTGCAGTTTGTGCGAAGGCAGCTGTTATAGAAGACATACAAAGTTCCCTGAGAAGTAAAAAAAAAAACATTTGTTTGTTATGGGACATAACTTTAATGTCTTCCACAGTGACGCTGTGCGCCATGGAAGGAATCTGTTTTTCTTATTTTACATGTTTTGAATGGTTTATTCAGATGTTTTCATCCCATAATCACACTGTGACTAATGGACCTGATGCACTAAAGGCTCAATCACACAGTTGGCTGTCATCATGTTCAATAAGGAGAAACCTGCCTATAGTTTGCTTTTCAGTCTGGGTGTCATCCTTTCATTTTAAAGCTTTCACGACCTCATCTGATGTTGAAAACACAATTTTTCACCACGGAGTTACTTCAAGGTGAGACGGTTTACTCTGAAGTGCAGATTTACTTTCACACACGCATCAGAACAAGCTGTGAACTCTGCCACCGTCACATGACATTTATCAAACAGTCGTCTATTGATATACTAAGTACATTAGTATTTGTATGCGGGAGCTTCTTTGTTTGTAGAGCTGAGCAACAGAGATAGAAGATACCGATGTTTGTCTGTCATCATCACAGTTATGCCTCCCATTTTAAAACAATACTACAGAGAAATGTGTTTGACAGTACCTTTGAATATTTGAATGCCATCAGCTAAAGGTGGCATTAGAGGACAGAGGTTGTGTCAATTCAACAGCTTCTTCGAACACAAACGTCTCAGCTTCCAAGATAACAAAGATAATACAGGTGTATCTTTTTTTTAGCAATTTCCATGACTTATGTAATTACTGCAAATGCCAAAATGCCCCATAGTTTGCATTAGAGGAACCCACTTACTTGGAAGGATCTGAATCCAGAAAAACTTGAGCAGACCCAAAGTGCTTGGCGTTGTTAATCATATTCACCCATTCACAATTTGGGGTTCAGTGTTTTGCTCAAGGACGCTTCGACATGGGAACAGGCAGAGATGGGAATTGAACCTGCAAAGTTCTGATTGGAATACAACCGACCGAGCCACAGCCACCCCTTTGTGTGTGTGTGTGTGTGTGTGTGTGTGTGTGTGTGTGTGTGTGTGTGTGTGTGTGTGTGTGTGTGTGTGTGTGTGTGTGTGTGTGTGTAGGGGGGGAGGGGGTAGTTTCATACACACACATACAGTTCTGCCATTTCTGTGTAAGCGGACATTGTTTTCAAAATGTTGCCATATAAATGTGAAACTTTTCTGAAACGAAAATGCAAAAACTATGTGTTTTTCCTTGAAGTGTCATGTCAACAGGGCCATAGTGTAGCCTTACTAATCAGAGCTGCACAGTGATGTACCCTGGTCTCACATTGAGAATACCTGTAGTTTAGTTCAGAGTTTTTGGAGTACTCCTTTCCTCTCAATCCAAAGATATATGTGCTTAAGCCAACAGGTAACTATGTTTGAGTGTGTGTGGCTGTCTGTCCTTTCGCCTATCAGCTGCAATACGCTTCTCTTTAAGTTTGATCAAGCGAGTGAAGGAAATGGATGGATGTTTTTTTTTTTTTTTTTTCAACTTACATGTACTATCTCAAACAGGATCAAATGTTTGCTTATTCACTTGTTTCCATGCAGATATTTCCATCAGATAAACATTCTCATCACATAACCGTAGTTCCAATTACCACTCCGGGACACTTCACACAATTAAAACACCTTTTTATTGTTTCAATTTGACGGTGCCGCCATTCACGCGGAATCATAAAGCCATGAATGTAACGTATAATTAACAATTAGCTTTAAACAGCTTGTGGTCACTCAGCAATCAGGCTTCATTGTGAAGACATGGGAGTCACCCAACGGCAATAGAAAACACTTCACCGGCCACACAGTTTGTTCATTAGACCAAAAGGAGGAGGAATGTTGGGAGCAACACGTCGGGTGCGATGATTAGTCTGCCGTCACCCAAATCCAGAAGCTGGATGCTTTGCCCGAGTTGCCCCGTGAGAGCGAGGCTCCCAGGCTGGAGGCAGTCATAGGCACAGGTGCAACTCTGCTGTTTTCTTCAAGGAAAAACAGACCTCACCTCTGTGACATGCAAACAAAAACAAACATGGAGCTGTGCACTGATGGTGGCCGTGCTTATTCTTCCCCCCCCCCCCCTCATGCTCACTACTTCAGCATTTTTTCCTGCCCTCCCACCCACCCCCCAACAAAAAAAAACAAAAAAACAACAACAAAGGTGTGGGGAAGCAGGGGTAAACACAGGTTGTTGTGACGTGTCTGCTGAGTGACCGACCATGTGCGGTGGACATTCCTCATATTGAGCCTCTGGGGATTTTTTTTAATCTGACCGGGTGAGATGTTTTCAGAAGCCCCCCCCCCCACGTCCACCCAGCCGGGGCTCACCTGTTGAGCCCTGACAACCAAACAAATGGCTTCCATCGCTGCTCCCTCTGACCTCTGGCCTCCGGGGCTTTGAGGTGCCCTGCAGAGCGGGACTGTTTGAGAAGCCTTCCTGGTTCAATAACATCTTTTCCCCCCTCGGAGCAGCTAAAGCGCTTAGCTGTTTAACACCTGCGGCTCCGTCGCCCCTGAGCTCCAACACAACTGCTCTTATCTTCCACAGATCCGCGTACAATGCGCGGTCGTTTGTCACAGCTTGTTCACCTCGACATCTGAATGCGGCAACAATTTGTTATGTTTTTTTTTGTCAGATAGAAAGAAGCCATTTGGATCTCATCGGGAACCGAAATAATTCCCGCACATGATATGTCCCTTTATATACTGTACGCTCATGATACATGTGCAGGGTGGAGTCTTCCAGCATGTGTTCTTACTTGTCCTTTCTTTAAAGAAGGAATTGCAGAAATCATAGTGAAAAGGGGAGACAAATACTTGGGTTTGCCTTATTTTGACTCACATTTCAGAACAGATCGAGTGAGGACAAAAGGTTATCACAAAGCGAGAGATGATGAGCCTCCACACATTGAGCTTAAACCACATTTAACCCCCATAAAACATCCAACACTTATGTCAAGTGAAGTGAAAATGTTGCATTTACTAATCTGTCACGTTATGTTATGATATATTGCTATTAACACTTAAGATTCATATCCAATAAAATATTATTATTATTATTTTTCAAATAGCCTGGTAGGTCTTGTATATATAGATTGCAACTGTTGTAACACCAAGTTTTGAAGGATATTGTATGATTTGAGTTCATCTCCAGTTCTACAAACATGTCTGTCAATAAAATGCTTAATAGTTTTATCCTCCACCTGATTTTTTCCAGGGTTTCTTCTCAAAAATGATTATGAAACATACCTGCATGGACAAAGCATCACCCTCACCCAAATATTTCTTTTTTTTACATTAAACCACAGTACTAACTGGAGTAAGCCAATGAATATGTGTGGTGACAGATTGAGTTTAAATCGAATTGCGAATTCCACAAATGAAAGTTTTACGCCCTCTTTGCACGACAAAGTTTCAAGCAAAAGTCGCTTTTGCATTTTTGTCGAAGGAAAGTTACACGTTTGCATCACAACGTTTGGAAAATGATGTTCGTTTACACAGAAATTGCAGAAACTCTGAAAAGAATGTGGTTTTCCTGTTGGACCACTAGTGGGTGCTGTTGGTGTTTTTTTGTAATCAAACCACACACACACACAAGCAGAGAACAATAAGCTATAAACATTAACAATGGCGAGCACGCGGACATTCGTATGAACAGACGACAAAGATGGATCGCTATTGCGGGAGAGTCAACTATAAGACTACCGTGATGTCATTATTCATATTAGGAGGTGAGACCGCAGGTCCTCCCCAACCAAATTGCACTGTGTACACTTCTATCCCAATAGATCACATGATGAGGAAACCACACAGGTTTCTGTCCCCCTACAAACATGATTGAGTGTAATTATGCAGAGTGCACGAGGCGCCCTGCCATTTGTTTACTTTTGCGTGCCTGTTTGTTTGTTTTCTTGCGTATTCATCAAGTTAATTGGCGCAAATATGACATCTCCAGTAGGGTGTCAGATCGAAAAAAACTAAATACGTCCCCATCTAAGTCATTTCACATTCCGGGTCATTAATATGAGCAATTAATGAGAGACGCTGGCGGAGTTGTAAATTACAATGCCTGCATATATTATGACAGTCCACTAAATCACACTGGCCTGCACACCGGCTGCAAAGCAGCATTAACCTCATACTTTGCTGTGCAGAAGCGGTTTGGATCATCTAAAGGCGGCATTACAAATGTTTGATCAGAAAGATCAGAGCTGTGTTGGCTTGACCTTTCTGCCGAAAACACTTGGCGCTGGAGAGATGATCAAAAGATGTAGGCTCACAGATGGCGTTCCAGGAGAGGTTGATTGAGGCAATGCTCGTGTTTTCGCGAAGCGACATCTGGACTCTCCTCTCCTCCTCGTGCACACCTCTTCTCTTACAACTCATCACTCGTCGAACTCAGAAAAAATGACTCCACACTCAAGCGTGAGTACACTCGACCACTCACCTGCAACATGATAAACAAGTCCTGTCTTCGCCTAATGAATAAAATAAAGGATCGTCTTTGTCATTTCCAATTGAAATGTAGAAACCGAAAAAAATGTTATGTCGGGTTTCAGTATTTTCTTCCTCGATTTATTCAGCTCGAGGACGCGTTTACTCGACAATGTTTCGAGTGAAAATGCATCATTTAAGAAAAGTTTCAAGGTTATATGGCAACAAAAGGTGACGCCAACGGATTAGCAACACTTTCCTCCAATACAGGCTAATGGGATCAGTGGTGTTGAGAGTGAAGACGGACTGGAGCTGAAGCTGAAGAGACATCGAAAGTCAGACAATCCAGAGATTAAAGAAACTAAAGCAAATAACTACAGGAATGAGTATCGAGCCATGGTGGTCCTGTACGTAGAAGATGTGTTTGTGTTTTGTTTTTTGTTGTTGTTATTGTCCATCTATTCAAGCGTTTGCAGAGGAACTATTTACTGCACATGTGCAGTGGCATCGTTTCCACTGTCAACACGGAGTGTTTTCTAAAAGAGACGGAGTCGGACCATTTTACAAAAAAGTCCACTCTGGCAGCTTTGAATACATTTTCAGCTGCTCCAAGCACCTTTTTTTTTTTTTTTAATGTTTTCACGTAGAAAAAAACCAATGATATTTTAATGCGTTTGGCAGGTAAACAAAGCTAGAAGTCACCGGAAAAGATGCTGTTAAAGCAGTGGTTGTCTTTATGTTTGTGCAAACACTTTTGGCTTTTTTTGCATTTACAATCACAAATGCTCGACGATATTGAGGAGCGTTATGCGTCTCGTCACACTGCTGCCTGTAGGTTTGTCATTCTCATAGTAGCTGGTGTGCACAATGTTATTTTTTAAAAATGTAGAGGGGAGAAATCTCCATTTTTATAAATACCTTTTCTATGTTTAAACCATGGTCTTCGTCTTTTAGGTGAGAAATGCAGAAATCTCTTTGGTTCCGTCCGTAAAGCTTTGGGTTGGAAATGTTGCTGCATGGTCCGTTCTCGGAAACCTTGCAGAAACACACACTGTTTTCCTTAACACCTTGGTGGTGCGGTGTGACCACGCGAACGACCACCCATGCTGTATATGCACTCATATATACTGGCGAACACCCGCCGCCCCCCCAAAAAAGTGAATGCAGTTTGTTAACTAAGCTATCATGAGTCATAAAACATTCATAGAGTGCTCATTGAGATTGGGAAACCTTGCACTGGAACAGTCAAACACTGTTTGTGAAGTTCGCTATGCAGCATACCACTGGGAACACGTAACGTATCAAGCTGATACAGATGCACTGAAACGCTGCGATCCAAGACTGTACAAGCCAAGTGCTTCGACAAACAACAGCAGCACCTGCCTGAAATCTGGGAGTGAGTGGAGTGTAATGGCTTGGCCTGTGGAACACAAACGTGTGTGTGTGTGTGTGTGTGTGTGTGTGTGTGTGTGTGTGTGTGTGTGTGTGTGTGTGTGTGTGTGTGTGTGTGTGTGTGTGTGTGTGTGTGTGTGTGTGTGTGTGTGTGTTGCATGAGTGATCATGATGAAGCAGGACCAGTATTAGGTCATCAGTTCTGCTGGCGTCTCTACAGCTGCTGGGCCGGACTGGTGGAGACATGTCCACATATGGAGGTTCTTGCTGTTTGATACATTTTTCACATGTACTGTGGTTCACTCTGAATGGAAACCGCCTTTTTTTTTTTTTATAAAAGTTGTAAAGAGTGTCAGATTAGTTTTAGTGGTGTCTTACACTGTCAGTAACAAATCTAATCCCACGTATACACGTGAATAGCAAATGTGAGAGTGAAAGAAATTGCCATTTGAGAAAAAATGGAGGGTTTCTTTTGTTTTTTTTTAAAGCCAGATGTGCTGACACCAGATGTGCACTGCTATTACACAAAAATGTTACAGAAAAGTAGGGATTTGCACAGTGAAAATGGATCCATTCATGCACATAAAGAATTTGACAGCTGTAGTGGAATAAATAAACAGTGACTGTCTGACAGCTCACATATTTCAACTAAGGATGCACCAATGCCACTTTTT
Source organism: Lipophrys pholis (assembly GCF_963383615.2). Classification (NCBI taxonomy): domain Eukaryota; kingdom Metazoa; phylum Chordata; class Actinopteri; order Blenniiformes; family Blenniidae; genus Lipophrys; species Lipophrys pholis. The sequence goes on from NC_137637.1 coordinate 13,511,446, forward strand.
TAAAGGGCAAGTACAAGGATGAGAACTAACCTTTAGCTACTTCTTGATACTGAGTACTGAGACCAGTACTTATTAAATGTCTTTAAGCTCCATTTATACTCCAAACGCAAATGATGGAAGAAGGATGTACATTGCAATGAACCACCTCCCTGCAGCCTCTGCATCAGTGCCATGCACACCTCCAACAGTAAACAAGTACAAGTACACTGTGCAGTATCAGACCCGATACCTGATGCTGGTATCGGTGCATCCCTAATCTCAACTAAAGAAAAATATACGTATCAACTGTGCAAATACTAATTAAGTAATCAGCATGGTTGAGGGCCAGATGAAGTTCGTCGTAATATATACACATACTTATCACAATATTCACATATATAATAATCCATAATATAATTTTCATGCCTGAATGCTGGGATTTTATCTGTTTTTCAACCTTGAGGGATCATAGTGTCTTATTTGTGTCAGACGCGTAATTGTACATACGTAGCTGTCCAACTATGGATATATGCATGCCAATCCAACATTGGTGTGATGCTGCAAGAATTCAATGAATTCTGAAATTTCAAAAAAATCCTAATAACAGCTGGAAGCACCAAACATAATCTTATCTCATTATAATGGTCTTGTAAAACAAGTGCACCAGACTGACTCCAACATTCAGTCTAGAAAAGACAGCATGTGTCTAAAGCTGGCAGACAGTTTCCCCCAGGTGTAAGACAGGGATCGCAGTGCCTCACTCAAAAGTAATTGCATATTTTATACCAATTGGATGTCTTCTACACGCTTTATATACTTTGGGGTGAACAAGTGTAGGTGAGTTGTTTATTTATTATCCATTACAAGTTTGGTTGTGTTATTTTTTCCCACACCAGCTAACATTTGTACAGGAAAACTCTTCCAACCAACCGTCCATCTTTTAAATTTACTTTATTTAAGTAAATGTTGCAGAGCTGAAGAACCATCCCAGGTCATATTGGCAAAGCCCACACACACACACACACACACACACACACACACACACACACACACACACACACACACACACACACACACACACACACACACACACACACACACACACACACACACACACACACACACACACACACACACACACACACACGCACTTCATTTACTCCCACCCATTAAACTAACGAGCATGTTTGTGTATTGTGGGAGGTTGCCAGAGAAAGCACACTCAGACATATGAAGAGCATGCAAACTGCACACCGAGCAGCCCCGACCCGAGTTCTGCTGTGAGGCGAAAGTTTGTGAGCTGACCCAGATTGCCATAGTACTCCAGAAAAAACATGGCATGTAACAGGAGTCCTTGCAAAGCGATTCCAAACATCAAGAATTTGGTGTGGTTGGTTTTTCCAACTGTATTATTATTGTTATTATTATTGCAGACTTGTACCATAATACCCAGCAACTTGGAGGTTCAGTGGTGCGCTGTTGGTGTAGAGGTGAGCACTCTCCCCTCACAACAAGTAATTCTCAATTTGACTCTATGCCTTTTTATATGTGTGTCTTTGTCCAATGATGGACTGGCAACTTCTCCGGAGTCCTGTTTGCTAAATGTCAGCAATGGCTCTACAGTGTGCATGCCTAGGTTGGTCTCCAGTAGGATGGGACAAAGTTTGAACCAACTAACCAATCATACTTTATTAATCCCCTTGGGGAAACTCATTAAGGCGCTCCAGGGAGCTGTTGGGAGGTCAAGGAACTTGCTCAGGGACCCACAGTCTGGTGATCTGTCTGTTGTGGGATTTGAAACTGCTTCTCTAACTTCTAGGCCACTACTGGCACCATTTACCAAATTTTTGGTGCAAAATATACAAAAGAAATCTTGAAAATGTTCACATTGGAGACACTTAAGAAAAAAAGAAAAGGTTTTCAACAGCCTGACATTTCTCAAGAAAAGAGGTGGTTTGAGCTGCAATTCCTGAGGTTACATTAAAATAATTCAGGTTGTAATGCATGAAGAAAAGATCCAAGAATAATAAAGAGAAAAAAAATTATTAATGCTAAATACTCCAAAAGGTCTAAATGGAACTCAGCCCCTGATGACAGCCAGTCGCTAAGGCCAAGCCCACGTGCCTCTTCTACCTGTTGCCTCTCCTGTGCAACAGCTACTCATTACCATGTTACAGTTTCACCAAAGTCTCAGGGGAATCCAAGAGTTTACAATGATTAACACAATTTATGTTACCTGAAATCTCTTCACACTTTGGATGTTCCATTCAATTCACCATAACAGGGTTGAGGACTTCCTTCTTTCTGTTTGGTGGTCAGCCCTGGGACCTGCTGATGAGATGGAGTGAACATAGAGAGCATCAAACGTTTTGGAAGAAAATGATCAAATTAAGAACAAGGTTATGTAAGTGTCTTTGAATTTTCGGCTCAATATGCAAGTATTTTACTCGGTGTGAAATTGTTGCCAATATGTTTATTTTCAACCAATTAACCAAACAATTGGGCATGCTGGGCTAGCAGGCGAAAGCCTGCACTCTTTTCCCATCACTACAAACCAATCGAAGGGCACAGCCGACCACAAAAATGAAGCTCGCTTTTCCTCCTGCCTCACTGATGTTATGAGCACTATTACTCTCTGCAGTTCAGTCTTAGGTCACAGAGTTCTCTTATAACCACTAGTCCAGCCAAAACAGTCCAAATTCCAGTGGACAAGTTAGGAACTGCTTTGTCTACGATTGAAAAATTTAAATTAATGTCTTTTGGCTTCCTTCAACACAAGGTTACCCGGCGGGCTGGATTGGACTGTCTCGTTGTTGAGATTAGGCCTTACAGGCTTCATGCTCGACACTCCTGCTCTATAGACTGTCAGATCGTGCCGTTTGGGACAGACAATGACCAGTTTCACTGTTCTGGTTTGCCCAACTCCTGTCAGATGTTTTTATGTTACATCTATTACATCTCACAATTCATATAGAGGGTAAAACCACCCATACAGACACTTTATAAAAGTATTTTTCCCCACCCTGCTCCAACCCCACAGCTCGCACTCGTCCAGTGGTATCAGTGCCACTGAAGCTGCTGGGTGCGAATCTGTGCTGTGTTTAGCGAGGAAGATTGTGTATTTCGAGAGTGTATTGGCAGTACAGCGGGTCAATAAATATTTGATGACAGTGCCACCTCTCCTCAGCGCCCAAGCCCAAGCAGATGATCTCCTGACCTTCAGACACCCAGGGCCAGATGAATTATTAAGAGCAGAGCTGTCAGTCAGGAGTGCCGGGCCAGCTCCAGGTGGAATAGAGAGCCGGGGCTATCTCTGGTCACATCTCGCTCAGATGTCAATCGCCGAGACCACCACCTGCTGATTGTACACTTCCACCAGAAGCAAGAGGAGCTTTTATAAGCTCAGCTAAATTATTTTGGGAATAAACTGACAAAAGTAAGTGATGAGCCACTTCCATGAACGGGAATGGATGGATCAAACAGTGATCGGTGTTAGGATTAAAGCAAATGTTTGTTTAATCTCCCGGTATGAAGATGAAGATATGTGACCTAATGTCTGATATTGATGGGATTCTTTCCTCCTTCAAACCTCAACAAGTATCTCCGCATCTTCTTTAAGTGTACCAGATGTTTCAGTTGTCCTCCGAGAGACTTCTGCTTCATATTATCTTCCCACTTGAAAAACTGCCATCACAGGACTCAGGCCAGGTTTGATTTGAAGAGATTATGAATGGTTGCTCTGGGTATTGCACATGTGTGGAGTCCCTGAAGCCCAGAGTCCTCTGACAGACAGCAGACTATTGAACTGATTGTGACCTGCTAAGCTTTGTTTGGGTGGAGCCCTTCTAGTTTTGCCACTCAGCTGTAAAAAAGCTGCTGTGTTTGTGTTCGCCCGTGTGGACAATCAATGACTGTGTGCACTGCCAAATGAGACTTTATCTGAGAATGTGATACCGTCTTTGCTTTGATCTTTAAATTCTTGTGTGTCAGCGTGAGCATTGACTGTTTCTGTGTGCGAGCAAGTATATATTCTGCCTGTACAGACTCGGCTGCACGGCTGTCAGCGTTTCCTGAGGCCTGTGGTCCTGGAGGCTGCCTCAGCCCAGAGTAACCTTCTCGCATGAAGGTGCCGCATATGATACTTCCTCAGGCCTTGGCCAAACATCACCCGATCCCTCATCCAGCGCTCCAGCCTGATCCCTTCCATCCCCTGTATTCCCTTTCTGCAGTCCCACAGCTACCTTACCACCAGCCCTTCCCTTCTCCCCTGCGCTGGACATTTAGTCGCCAGCACACCATAATCTCTGCTCCATGACACCCCGCCCCAGCAACAGCTGGGCTCAACTTGCAGCTGATCGGCACTTTTGCTTTGTTTAGCTGTGGCTGGATGCTGTAGCTGGGTGACAAGGGAACCAAGCCAGCTTTTTGTGACCTCAGGAAATTGTGTCTTAGACTGAGATGTGGCACAAGGTTTAAATAGAAAGAGTAATCCATTTTTATTGTGCACCTAAAGGTCCCATATTTGACACTTTTCCAGTGTTTTACTTGCAGTCACTGATGTCTTTATAACTTCTATATTATTCCATATTTGAGTAACAAAGGGCAAGAGCTGATTTCTGCTGGAATTGGGTGAAATGCAAGGTCCATCCATCAGAGGGTGAACATATCTGTGCGGCATCCCAAAGTTACTAAAGTCCAAACGAATTATTTGCAGACTCAGTATAATAACATATGTTTTTCCGTGTGTTTGAACATGAACAATTATATTTGCAACGCAGCTCAACATGCCTGATAATGACAACAGCATGCAAACTCATTCTAACATTTTATGGCCCAAAGAGAGTACATTTTCTTTTGAAAAGCAAAAAGCACCTTTGAAGCTTGAGGGATTCTGACAAACAAAAGCTTTTTCATTGACACATCTGTCCTGAGTTTGTGTTCCACTATTATTGAAACTAGCCAACATATCAGAAAACTAATCGGGATTACAGCCAACATTCAAGAGGGAGCAAATTACTTTGCCATAAAGAAAATGACTTTATCGATCCCTTCAGAGTGCGTACTGTGTACTTTAACAAAACCACATGCATTTCAAACTTAATCTACGCAGCCGTGAAATGTCTCGATGGGACATCTCTGCACGAGAGTTCCCTATCATCCTGTTTTCCTGCCAACTTCTGTGTCCCGTTGACAGCGGGTTTCGACTACGATAAGCACGGCATCTCGTTTTCTTTGTGGGTTGAAGGCGGGCGGGCCTCACCTAATCAGATCTCACTGAGACTGATTGGTTTAAGGGTGAGCGTGAGTGACAGGTGACATTGTTGTCTCCCAAAGGCACGTGGTTGTGAAAAGGACTGCCTAGGCATGGCTGATACACGACAGATTGTGGTTCCGGTTTAATCTGACAAGCTGCATTGGAAGTAAAGTGCACTGATCCCGATGGATTTAACTTCAAAAGAAGCAGATTGACTTGACAATCCAAAAGTAGTGAACATGTGTGCTGAATTTTTACTTGTTCTCTGTTGGTGCTCCTGCAAGTGGACGGTTGAAGGAGTATCGTATTAATACGTACGTCCTTGAATGGAGAAGCTCTCGTACGCTCTGCAAATGTGCACTTGGATTTGCATGACTCCTCAAATATTTTTGAAAAACACAGCATACCTACTCACTCACACAAACACTTATCTGCAGCAGACAGAGTACTCTCCTGTTGCTACGAGAGCTAGCAAGCCAGCATCAGAGTTATTATGCCCAGCAGACCCAGGTTTTGTGTTTATTTCAAACACAGTGGCCCTAGTGCCGTCTTTGCTATCTCAGCTATGGGCGTCGGGGGAGGCATTCTGCTCAGGGCTCTGATTCTTATGGGTTTCCAAAGTGAAAAAACAGGCCTTGCCAGGATTACTCCTCCACTTTAAAGCAATGGCTTTTCCAGCAACTGGACAGTTGCATATAGTGGAGCTCTTTCATGACAGCACTTTTTTTGGGGGGGGAAATGCCTCCACCAAAAGCTCAAGTTCAACTATTTGTCTGCTTTCTAGATCTCTTGTATCTGGCAGGGACGACTAAGACATATTTCATGTAGCTCGCTATCAGCTGAGACCACGGTGTAATGTTTCAGCGGTTGTGTGCCTCATGTCGCGAGCAGAGCCTTGCTTTATGTACCTAATCAGCAAAAGATAATCAGCCTTATCGTTTTACCTCTATCAACACTTGGCCAGTGAAATACTATCAAGTAAAAACGCAGGTGCTGAATGTGATTGATAGCCGAAATCGGACATGTGTCTGGTTTCATAACCTGTGAAGAAGACATATTGCTGGTATCGCACTCCTCGGCAAACGATCACCCCCTGCTCCGTTTCTGGCTTCATCTTCAATTTTAAATTTCTTACCTTCTTAGTGCCTCTTTATCGTGTACTCCCATCCATCACTTTCCACTCTCTTACATTTGCCACTTCTCTTCATGTCATGTCGCTTTGCAGTTTTTTTTTTTGTCCCGCACTTCACATCACAGTTCTCTCAATGGTGTTGAGAGGTTTGTCAACATGTCATGGTCAAACTGTGTGTGCTTGAACGCGTGCATGTCTGTGAGTGCCAGTTGCGCCCTTGCAGTTTGAGCATGCACAAGAAAGAACAACTCATACCACAAATAAATTGAAAACGGTCTATTAGTGCAGAGCCTTGTGGGTGCAGCTGATAGGAAGCAGTGACAAATTGCTATTTGAATGAAGCAATCTAATTTGTGAACATCCCCAGTGTTTGTTAATCTGTGATTGAAACTTCAGCCTTCCCTGCAGACAAAGTTTTCTGCGCAGTGGTGAAGATAACCCTCAAGGCAAAAGGTAAAAACTTCCAACTCTATGTGGAATGAATAATCAGGATTTCTCCCTCTTGAGTATTGATCTGCACTCTGTTCTATTCATCAGCCAATCATCTGTACCCAACTCCTGATAAATCAGTGGTTTCTCCATTCCAAAGGCCCTCTAAGGTCTTTTTGCTATCAGAATAGTCATGAGAATACCAGAGGATTATGGTGGACAAATCCAAGGAACATACTTCATCTTGTATTTCCTTGGGAGGACCTCGAAAAGAAACAGGCAAAGAGAAAGAGCGAAAGAGTGAAAAAGAGTCTGGCGGCTGTGATGTGAACTTTTCCCCAGTTCCACCTGGCTGCAGCGGAGGGCTTTTCAGCCACGGCGGGCCCCTGGGATCTGGTGCTCAGCGGAGCGGACCGTGCATATGGGCTGTGATCCTGTTTATATGTGTGTCTGGAGAGACAGCTGTCCAGCTCATCTTCCCCTGTTGCGGCCTGCCTCATTTATAATTAACCCAGATGACCAGGTGGCTATGTCCCTCTGTCCCTGCCAAAGCATGCTTTGCTCTGACCTCTGAACTTCTCGCAGACATTCCTCGGCTCAAATTCGTTGCTCGGGTACTGCGCAGAACAGTGCACTGCGGAAACACTAAAATTACACAAGATCAAACAAAGGTACTGGAATCGTGTAACTGAGGTACTATAGTTACTGAAAGCTAATGTGCTTGCTAAAACTGACGATCACTCGGGCACTGTCGACTTTGTGTAGTTTTGTGCATGTTTTTTTTTTTTATAACCTCACAATTAAGGATGACTGTATAAGAAATAGCTTTGGCTTGGGCTGCACCATAAACTGTACTTAGCACTTTCACCTGACAGCAAGAATATCCATAGTTTGAGACTCTGGGACCTTTCTGTGCAGGGTTTGCATGTGGGATTGTTCCCACAGACCAAAAACATGTTTAACATTGATTGGTAACTCTTTTGCCATTCAATGTGAATGTGAGAGTGTGTGATTGTCTCTCTGTGTTTGTACCATGATTGGCAGGCAACCTGTCAAGGGTGTTTGTACCCTGCCCTCACCCAAAGTCAGCTGGGGTGGGCTCCGGCTCACCATGACCTTGAGTGGGATAAAAATGGTAGCGCAGATGGATGAAAGATGGAGGAATGGAGCTGTCTTAAATAAAAGAATTCCGAGATGACACTTGACTTTATATCTCTGCTCTACCTTTGGCTGATTGAAAGCTACCTTAAATCTGTCATTTGGATTCTCGTTCTTTTTTGCAATGACTACACAGGTGCTCAATAAAGTTCATGCCCACAGTCAAAAAGGCTGTAGAAGCTGTAGTCTGCAGCCTAACTTTAGATTATTTTCCAACAAATACCTAATGTCCAACCTCAATGCCTTATCATAATATTGGTTACATTATATCTCTCTCAGTGTATTTAGTGTCATATGGCTGATGGGGCAACATCCACAAAGCAAAGCACCCACACGGAGTCTCGACCCATGAGCCGCCGGTGGAGCTGCCCATCAGCGTTCAGTCCAGAAACAGGTTGAAGCTCACACATTCCCTGTGCCCTTCTTTCGTCGCTCTCATAATGGTGTGAGGGGGGCTGAGGGCAGGACAGAGACCCAAGGTTAGCGAACAAGGCATATCCAGTTTCTGTTGTGTAACAGCAATACCTCCAGGTTTCCTGTGCACATGTTCTGTGTAATGCTCGTGTCCCAGCGATTGGGTGGGCCATTAGAGGACATGAGGCAAGTGAAACTCTACCTGATTCATGCTTCCTCCTGCCGCTGCCACAGCAAGTTGGAGCTGGACTTCAAAGTTGCCATGCAAGTGTGAGTAGATGACAAGTTGATTGCTGCCCAAACACTGACTCCATTGTTTGGCCGATAAAGAAAAGCTGACTTGGACATTTCTCATTTAGTCCTGCATTATTTCTCGCTGAACTCTACACTGAGGTCATTTATTCAGTGCCTAGCTTAAAGCTCACAGGCATGATGCAGCAGAATGTGACCCTGTGTCCTGACACCTCTCTCTTTTACTGGTCTCCCCCCTCCCTCCACCTTCTCTCTCTCTTTCTAAAGGGCAGGGCCATGGCACACTAATCTCCCCATACCCACTTTACCCTTCTGGCTGCCCCACCCTGACCCCACCTCGCCTGTGTGTGTTTGCTTTGGCACTCCGCAGGACATCCGTCACAGCACCTGCCACTGTGGCCTGCAGCCTGCCTTCACCCATACCCCTACAGGCGCGCTAAAGGGTGAGCCACGTGTCTCCTAGCACCCTCTAAATGGGTGACAATACCACTGTCCTCGCCCGTCTGACTTAATCTCCAGTACAGTCCAGGAGCTGCTACAAGGAGAGGGGAAGGGAGGGCGGTGGAAGGCTTTAAACGGGTGTCCCCTAGACTCTGTCCTAGCAAAGAAACAGTGAGGCTGACGGTAGAGGAGCAAACCAACAGCTGATTAAAGCCAAAGCTGACTGACCCAGTCACAAGTTGGTTGTCGACAAAAACAATATCTGAAAACTTCTGTATTGTTTTAAGTAACTTAGGGTCGCAGGGGGCTGAACTGGATCAATCCCATCTGACTTTAAGGCATGTGCAGGATGTACAGGTCACCAGTTCATATATCACGTCATCAACCAGATGTGTTTTTTTCATGTCTGTACATTCTAGTAATACTTTTTTCCAGAACTGACATAAAAAAAATGTTTTTAATAGCTCTTTATTCATGAATGCATATTTTACATGATGCCCAGAGCAGTAAGGCAGACCTGTTGATCATATGTGTGTCAGTACCGTCAGTAACTAAGATTTGTCCAAGAGACGATCTGCTATATGTCCAGAACTGGTGTGTGGGGTCCTCCAAGGTGATTATGGATAAGTAGTTTGGTGCACCATTTGTCAAAGGAGAGCTCTGGGTCTTGTATAAGCTAGTGAAACTCATGTGTTTCTACATCTTACAATCAAGTAGCAGAATTTCTAAAACATAATCATCTGTAAATAATGTGGATGCACCGTTTTGCCACGTCTCCTCATTCCCACAAAAAATGCTGTTGTGACAAAAGGTTTTGTCTTCCTTGCTCGTTTTTCTCTTTTTACCTTTGGTGTGTAGCGGGCTTCAACGTGAAGGGTGGTCTTTCTTCTGACTGGCTAAGGTGAACGAAGGCCTTGTGGGGCCTCTGCTGCTTTGTCCCTCTATAAAAAGTAACCTAAAACAAGGGTTGAACTCAGCACACAGACCAGTCAAAATGACTGGCACCTCTTGACACCTGCATCAAGGCCTCTTTGTCCAGGCACCCATATGTAGAACGCAGGAAAGTGGCTTAGCACTGGCCACAACTAGGCCAGAATGAAAGGAAGAGAAGCTGCTTTTGTCCTTGGGGGTCTGTAATGGACTGATAGCATCGTGCTGACCTCCCTCCTTCCCTACCTGCTTCTTTTTCCTCTTTATCCCCCTGGCTGTTAAAGGCACCATTTAGGGTTGCTGATACTCTCAACTTTGGGCCATCAGCAATTTTGGGCCATGGAGAAGTTCCGATTGTGTGTCATGATAGATGAGGCAAGGTAATGGACAGAGAACACAGTAAACTCTTGTTCGGTGTGAGCATTGTCTTTACATGGTACTACACATTCTGTAAGGTTATATGGTATTCATTCACTTTCAGTGATACCACCTCATAAATAAAGCTTTAAGGGGACACAAGTGACGTGACACTGTGGAAGGGATATGCTAAAGCCAGTCCAGATCACTTTCTAGTTTTGTCATTTCGCAGCAGGGCTGATGACATTACAGTACTCGCTGGATTCGTAACATCAGTTCTTCAGAAACACATCATCACCACCGACTGTCTTACCAGAATGGAGGGATGACAGGCCTGGATTAGCTTGCTGTTATACCTCCCACGGGGTTGATTTTGGCCAACATCATATCATGATTCTTTCACTGTGTGAGAAGACCTCTGTTGTAGCAACCCCGAATAAAAGAGACCATTTTTTCTACCTCTGCCTGACCGTCTGACAATCCAATCTACCAGACCAGCAGTAACATAATATCCACCTTTTCTGATAGAGTCCCTCCACCACTTTCCTCGCCTGACTTGCTTTCCTCTCAGGCTCCTTTCTTTTTTTTTGTCATTTTTCTCCTTGTTGTGGCAGGGATCTGCAGAGAGCGGCAAAGGTTGGCAGGGCAGGTGTCTGATTTTCATTAGAATTGCAAATAGCAGTGAGTGGATGCCCGATCAGATAAGATGGAGAGGCGAGAACAATGGAGGGGGAGGGAAAGGAGGGGAGAGAGGATAGTGTTTGGATCTGACAGTGCTGCCTTTGATCTCTGCGGGTACAGAAAAAGGGCTTATCTCACTCCTCGCTGCACCCGAGGGACAGGACCCCTTACCTCACTCATCCTTCCTCTTCCCTTCCACCCGTCCCCTAAAGTCCCCACAGGTCAGAGGAAAGGAGCAGGATGGTTGATGACTGAGGCTCCGTTTCAAGTGGTAAAGCATTTTCTATGCTTTTTCATTTCAGAAAAGTGTCACATTTAGACAGCATTATTCTGAAAACAATGTCCAATGGCAGAAACACTGACCCACCCTAACCCTTTATAACTCGGGCGGTAACAGGAAATCAGACGTGAAAGAGTGGTGAAAGGAAGTCTGCAGGAAGAGGGGCGGAGTCTATAGGAAGGGGTGGGAAGCTCACCTGAGCCTGTTTTCCTACACTGAGGCACACCAGAGTGAGAGCGGCTGAGACCAGCATTTATTTGGCGTCTTAAGTGGTAAGATCACTTACAAAATCTTTTAAAATAGTTAAAAAGTCAGATAAAACAAAGATCAGGCAAGGATTGCAAATTTATCAATTAACTGGAACATAAAGGAACAATTAAAGGAAATAACTGATGTGGGGCTAGACTGCTCTATTGAGGGGGCAAGTATAGAGTTATACCATAAAAGTAAAGTCACCGAAAGCGTAGGCGACATGAATAAAACACCACTTCACACTTATCAATTCAAACCAACAAAAACAAAACAAAACACTCAAGTTCACCTACTCAGCAATCCCAGGTGACTAAAAAACACACCAAAACACACACAGGATATCTGCTCTCCATCTCCTCCCCCAGTTGGAGACGTGCAGCTGTTTGGGATCTGAATCAAGAGTCTAATGATACAATTGAAATTACATTTATCAAATCTAAAAATTTTGCTAAAATAAATACTTACGGATGCCAACAATAGACGTGCGTGCACAGTGGCAGCGCTTCTTCCGTCTACTTGGGCTGGAGCTGGAGCGTTTTAAGAAAGTGTTACTTTCACCTGTCGACACGACAAAGTCAGAGCATTTTGAAATATTTCCCCCTTTGGAGCTATTCACAAAAAGTTGGGTTTTCAGAGGCTGCAAGCACAATTGTCTTGTACACAGACAGTCAAAATGCGATGACAGTGTTTGCCTTTTCACCTGAAAAATGTGATTGTGTATACAGGCCCTGAGTAAGAATGACTAGAAAACAATCTGCCTGTAAAATCTTCCTGGGTTTTTAATGAAATATTCATAATTACATTGTTCCAATTAGACTCTGCCAAGGGGCGGTCTCTGCCCATCCGTGTTTAAGTAATGGTGATTCCCCTATCATGATTTAAAATCTCAATCTCACTATTATTTCACACCCCATCATGTTCGTTCCCGTCTTTATCTATCAAGGGTACATCATTACCAACGCATAATTAACCGATAATATCTTAGTTTGCTATATCAGCTAGTTTCAATTCAGTATAATGGACATAACGGGTGTGAACAACTTGATAAGTAACACACAGACACAGACACAGACACACACACACACACACACACACACACACACACACACACACACACACACACACACACACACACACACACACACACACACACACACACACACACACACACACACACACTGAGACCAGCTGTGCCTTAAAGCTGTCAAACCCAACAGCTGGACTTTACAATTCTCCCTTCTCAGTGAAATATCACACCACATTTCTGACAACAAACCCCAAATTAACAAAAGGGATTTGCTCAGCATATGTGAATAGCAGACTGTGCTAGAGGAAATGCTCAGGGAGCATTTTTTTGGGGGGGATTTATAGACTACGGGAACCTTTTTGTGCGTCTGTTATTTTGGGTGTAATCGTGTTTTCTTTGACACAGACACACCTTGTCGTCTCCATACAGTAGTTGGCGAGCCGTGCGCTCCCTGAGGTGAAGTGTTGAAAATCATCAATTCCGCTGGGCTTGCAGCGACAAGGTTGGCTGGCTGCTGCGCTCCCGACATGCACCTGGGTGTGTTTGTGAAAGGACAGGACAGGCCGGAACGAAGGAGCAGCTATGTCAATAGCACCGAAATGGGAAAAACAAACATTTCTGGGTGAAGCGTTTGTTTCAGTTATTTTTTTTTTCTCCCCCTGAATAGTTCTCCCCTCTATTAATTTCTCCCAGCCTACGTATAGCAAAACCCAAATCCATTTCCCTGCATTAGCTTTGCTTTTGTCACATTTCCTATTAAAGCGGGAGAGCTCACGGTGCCGTGTTTGATCAACGGCGTTGTTATGACAGACGGGGATGAGCAGTTAGAAGGAGCTTGGCCGCGCTCCACTCAGATTCCCACTCGTGAGGCGGCGCTGGCCTGCGTGGGCGAGCCGCGCCGGCTGCGCTCTGCGCTGGATCAAGTTTACACTTCTGCTCGCTTTAATAAAGCGGATTCCCCCCTGCAGATGAACATGGGCTCCGGAGCACCTGGCCCCGCTCCGCTCCCAGCGGGCTCCGTGTTCTCACGACACCGAGCCGTCCCGCACCACCTGTTGGTCGGAGCCCCGGGAAGCAGATGTTTCGGCTACATTCCTTCTCAGAAAGCATGACTATTGATTTGTGAGGAAATCCCTGCCAGAATCCATCGTGTTGCTTGCTTTGAGTTGTGAAAGCGCCCAGCTCCAATTTGCACTGCCGTTAATGGCGGGAAATGATGGGGCGCGTATCTGTGAAGACATGAAAGCTTTGAGGGAGACACCCATGAACATGTGTGCGGCGCTGCTCCAAAATCAGTCACGGTCTCTTTTGAAGAAGTCTGAAGTTCACTTCTTCTCTATCTCATTATCAGAGACATTTGTTTGGGTGATCTATAACCACGCATGAACTATCCCGTCTGGACTTTGAGTAGATAGTTGAAGAAAAGCATTTCGCTTCAACAAGCTTTTGCAGAAGCAACATCCACCCTCATGAAACATGGCCCCAAACGAAAGCCGAGCAAAACGTGCTTTGATTTCCTAAAAAGAAAACGCCTGGCTCGGCCTTGAGCTACTTAAGCCCCATTTACAAGACAACGTTTTCCAGTGAAAAACTCTCATTGTGTTTTGGGTGTCCATTTACACAACAAAGGTGTTCAGAGCCCCTGAAAATACAACTTTTTGAAAACTGCTCTGACTCTGTCTCTGTGTAAACGTCATTACGCTGCTATTGCGCATGCACACCACAGCTATATTGTTCACTCATCACAACAAATAAACAACAGCACCCACTAGTGGCCCAACATGAAAACTACATTGTTTGCATGTGAACAGACATCGTTTTGAAAACACTGCTGTGCAAATTGTTCTAGGAAATGGAAATGCAAAAAAATTATATTTTTCACCTCAAACGCTGCCATGTCAAATGATACTGAATGTTTACTCAAAGATTTCTTGAACTTTTAACACATTCAAAGTACTAATCTGAATCGGATGAAAATTCGGCTATACAACAAAAGTATTTAGCTCTGTAACTAAATACACACATTTTGAATTAATGAATCCCTTTTCCAACATCTACAGTTAAAAAAGAAACTGCAATATGTCTGGAATGGTTTATTGATAGATCGAATGCCTCAATCAAAATACATCAGCATAATAAAAAAACTCACTTTTCAAGTCTTATTCAACAAACAAATCAAAAACAAGTTAGGATTTGTAAAAACTGTAACAATATCACAAAGGTAAAAAATCATTCTCAATGATACTCATTTAACAAATGTAATAATCTAAAGTTACACTACCATAAAAAATACTTTCAAATATACTTCCCATAAAAGGCATCACTTCTGCAGAAAGAATAAACCAAAACACAAAAACAAGACAATTACCACTCGTTAATAACAAGACAAGTTTGCCTTCTCGTTCGGGCTCCTCCTGGCATCTTGAGCATTGGGCCAAAATGTGTTCATAAAAACAGTCCACGGAGAACCCCATCAAAGATATTTTATAACTTTCATGACTTCCTCAACAATGTTGTGGGCTACGTTAAACACAATGCAACGCTTGCAGGTTTATTTTGTGGTATTTTTACCGGCTGGCACCTCACCACACGCTCATAAAACCAGTAAAGCGTCTAAAGGGCCGACAGGAAATCCTCACTCAGAAGAAGTTCTGCTGCATGGATGCCTCATCAGGTCCTACGTTTGGTCCGTTTAGTGCTCTTTCTTTGAATTCAGAATTCCAACAATTACCAGAGTTTGTTTGGAGACAGTTTAAGTTATTTTCCTTTGTACCTTCGTACTTCCATAAACCACCCTCCATTATTTCATTGCGCGAGATGAATGAAAAGGTTAAAGGTAGAAGGGGGTATTTCCCGCCCACCTATCCAAGCAAAAGGATATTTCTCATTATCATAGTATGGATGTGGATGGATGGAGCACAACAAGCATCCACAAAAACACATATGCACTTGGAAAAAGTCTGCCAGCCGCTATCGAACCAGAAGCCCACTTATTGGGATCCTGTCATATAGAGCTATGCACAGTGCCTCAGCCAGAACTATCAATCCATCAATCCATCCATTTTCTCCCGCTTATTCGTTTCCGGGTCGCGGGGGTGACAGTCTGAGCACCGTCACCCAGATCACATTGCACTGATTAAGAACCTTCCTGCAGCCTGGTGTGGGAGTGAGTCTCATGCTCTACCAACTGAGCTTGCCGGGGACTCGGCCAGAACTAGTGGTCTCTCTTTTTTTTTTTTTACACTGCTAGGATCAAACTTTAGATGCATTTATTCCTCAATCTGTGTGAATTTCAGAAATGTTGAACTGCTTCACTCGTATTTCTACGGAACACCAGTTATGACTTCTGAAATAAAAGTTGAAATCACTATTTTATGACCAAAAATTACTTTTTCGTGACCAAGAATTACTATTTGATGGCTACAAAATACTATTTTATGGCCTCCAATCACTATATCCTGGCCACGTATAGTGTTTTCTAGCCAGAAATGACTATTTCATAACCACAAATTACTCATCCGTGGCCACGATTTACACTTTCGTGCCTACAAATTAGTATTTCATGACCACAAATTAATATTTCGTGGCCACATCATAGTATTTTTAGGCCCATTGTTACCATTTTGTGGCCACAAAACAGTATTTAATAGTCCTAAATTACTATTTCGTGGCCACAAAATACAAATTTGTAGCCATGAAGTATTAATTTGTGGCCACAATTTAGAGTTTGAGTTCATGATGTCATGTTTGGGGCCCCTATATTTCGCCTCAGGTTCACTTCGGTACTGCTTCAGAGGTGCAGCAGAGATCTTACTGCTAATGTGTAAACTAGCACATTACATGTTAACCACTGTAACAGGAAGTCGCAGGCTGTTTAAGATGAACAAGTTTCCTCTTTGGATGCACATGCAAACCTTTCATGTTTTTTTTAAGATAAAAAACAGAATCATGAAAAATTCTCATTGGATTTTATCTTAAAATTTAAGTGTTGCTTTTCCAATAAACGAAGACAAAATGTCCCCTTTTACTGAATCAAGTCTAGATATTGTAAAACACATATCTTTTCTCTATTTTATTCTTTGCACGTTTAAACCTGGATTGTTTAAAGCAGGTTATTTCATATGTTTTCATAATTTCCTTTTGTTCATTATGTATTTGTTGTATTTAGACTTTCTGTACACAAACCACATTATTTCATAATATTTCATATTTCAGAAAGTTATTTTTCAATATGTTGTTTTTGCACAATAAAGCATGTGGAGGGACCCCTGGGGATTTCACCAGATTTCTGCGTTTGGTTGGAGAAATTTTCCATCCATGCTGAGAAGGCATACCTAGAGTATCATTATCAAACATTCTAAGTATTCCAAGGCCAATCTGGCCTGTGGCATGAGCTTTCCAACTGTAAAAACTATGCTCAACAATAAAGTTGAAACCTTTAAAAATCGAGAAAGTTGGATAATTTGTTGCATTTTCACTATATTTTGCAGCAGATAACTTATTAAACATGGAACAACTTTGACATTTTACATATTTTTTGTTGTAAAATGGATCTTTTTTATTGTTTTGCCTGAACATATTGCATTAAATGCTCATGTATTCATAGCTCTTTGCACTAAAACAAAGGGGAAACATTTATAGTTGTTGTTTTTGTGGGGGCACTGGTTGTGTCTGACCCCCGGCGCTGCACAGGTAGGACACAGTTTGGGTGCAGCGTGGTTCTGCAGATATGGATCACAGAGTGTTTGCTGACAGATTGGAGAGTCCAAAAGAGGCAGATCGGACAGCTTAACAAGTGGATCAAATCAGCTGCAGGAGCCGCGCTGTTATCTCACGAGTGGGGAGGCCTGGGAGTAGTGAACGACAGCATGAGTGAAAAGACTAAAGAGGGCATGTGACAGAAGTGGGGACACAGTGAGGGATGAGGTGGGAAAGTGAGTGAGCGGCCGAAAAACAAACCGAAGAAAGAATCGAGTGGAAACTCCCAGAAACATGGCAGGGACAGAAAAGGAGAAAAGGAGGCTGGAAGCTTTAAGAAAGCACAGCCCTCTCCCTGCTCCAAGGCCTCTCTCCTTGCCATTGTTAGCGACGGGCAAAAACAGGGCTCTTTCAGAGCAGAGCCTGTGCAGCTGCAAGCTCTAAAGTACTAACTGACAATTACAGGCTTTGGTTGCCTTGGCAGTATGTTGCTTTCTTCCGAGCCATGCTACTCACCACAATGTTCAATAATGTGAACAAAGCCAAGGAAAGGCCCGACAATAGACCTTCAGCCCAAGCCTTTCTCTCAGCCTCCTTTCCAAAAAAATGATGCATTCCCCCCACCGTGACTTCAAACGCTCCCGGTTACAAAAACATTATTGAACGTCCCGTGTGATTCAGATGCATGAATCTGGGGGTACGAGGCCTCCGTGCAGGGGTCGGAGGGGACTCCTCAAACATCTTCTCCAAGTATTGTCCTCCATTTTTATTTTTATTTTTTTTTATTAATGGGGAATGAGAGGGGCCTGATGTGTGTGTGTGGGTGTGTGACGTCTCCCGTGGAATCGTGCAGTGTGTGTGTGTGTGTGTGTGTGTGTGTGTGTGTGTGTGTGTGTGTGTGTGTGTGTGTGTGTGTGTGTGTGTGTGTGTCCTCTGCATACAGACCCCATCTGTTTGGTGGACGGACACAGTCTGGGAAAGTGTGTGCAGGCGAAGAATTCACACACAGCACAAAGGCCCAATTATGAGCCCCCACTCAGAGCAGGGGGGAGGGGGGGAGGGGGGAGGGGGGGGGGCGGCAGAGCCAACGAGGGGATAATAGGGGCTTGTCCGTCTCGGAAGGGGGTCTGATGGTTTCCTTGCCTCTCACCTCGCCCTCCTCTCTCCTCCTGGCCCCACCACAAACAAATATGTGTCAACAAGGACAGAATTTGGAGGAAATTCCTGGGGGGAAAAACAGGCCTGCTATTTTGTGCCGGGATTCAACAGGTGAAACTAAGGCCCCCGTTTTGTACGACAATGTTTTAAAGTGAAAACGGAAAACTTCTGTTGCTTACACAACAACGGTGCTCGGAGCAGCTGAAAATGCAACTTTTTAAAAAATGGCTCCCAAAGTGGAACTTTTTCAAAATGCTCCGACCCTGTCTCCATGGCAACAGGGGAAAACACAACGTTTTGAAAATGGTCCATTGATATGGGGAACATGCAACTTTTTGAAAGTCCTCAGATTCCGTCTCCATGCAGACAGAGAAAAACTTTTCTGAAACACTACTACCACTACTGTGCATGCGCATCATAGCGGTAGTAAATAGTGCACAGACTCAAGTAGATGGACAATAACAACCATGTTTGCCTCCAGATTGACATGACTCTCAGTCAGTATTGTCCTGGGACTTGGTAGTTTTATAATTGACAGTCAACTATTATCCAACTTCATCATCTGTCCATATGACTGTCCCTGGACTCACCATTGTTAATGTTTATGCCATATCATTATCTCTGCATGTGTGTGATTTCATTACGAAAATACACAACAGCACCAACTTGTGGCCTGGCATACTACCTACATTGTTTTCAGCCTTTTTGTCATTTCTGTGTAAACAGATATTGTTTTCTAAACGTTGTGTGAACGCAAAACCTTTCTGAAACGAAAATGGATAAACGATCTGTTCTTACTTGAAATGCTGTTGGGTGAAAAGGGCCTAATAAGTATTCCACAAGTTAAAGAAACTACCACTAATGTGATGTACTGATATGCAAGATAACTAAAACACACCCATGTCTTCTGTATTCACATTCAGAACCACCATTACTCCACACTTCCTATAGTTGGCTGACGTTTTAATCTCTGGATTGTCAGACTTTTGATGTCTCTTCAGTTTCACCTCCAGTCTGTCTTTACTGGAACACCACTGATTAGATTAGCCTGTATTGGAGGGAAAAGTGACAGCAGCTCTGTTAGCGTCACCTTTCAAGCCTCAGTGAAGCCTCAGCCGGTGCCAACGCAGCTTTGAATCCTTATCGGCAACTTCAGCCGTCACACTTTGGCCAAATTGCCATTTGATTGAGAATCTGCAACTTTTATCTCAACGAAATGCGAGGTGCTTGGCTCGAGGCTTTGCGGTGACTGCACAGTACGGCCATGTCGAGACGGGCTTTGATCTTACGTTGTCTGCTTTGAAGTGGCGAGGACGGAGGGTGAATTCCCTCGATGGGATGTCAGTGGGAAAGTGCGTGCACGGATACAAACGTCTGCACTCCTCGGCCGGGACAGAGTACAGCTCCCCGGAGAGCATGCCTAAGTTAAGAATTATTGAGGACAAGCTCTGAATATTTCACAATGCCAAAACCAGAGTTAAAGTGTACAGGCCTGCTGTTTACTGAGTCAGAGGATGAAATAATTCCACCCGGGGCCTATTAATTGTTTGCTAAAGTTGGGAATAGATTTTGTGGTCAGTGCATCGCCTCTGAGGGGATTAGCAGATATTAAACACCAAATGAACAAATAAAGGAAAGGCCAAGTCATTATTAGGTACATAATGTGGACGAATGGAAAGACTTCAGCCATCGTCGTTGTAACAAGCTAATTTCAAAGAAAGGATCTATTCTTATAATGTGGGAAATGTTTATATTTGCCTCAAAGCAGAAGATCAACACCACCCTCATGACTCAGCCTGAGGATGGTGAAAGGAGAGGGAAAAAAAGGTGCCTGGCAAACCTTTTAAGACGTCAGGAAGTTAGTAACAAATCCCCAGACTTCACTATAAAACCCTGAAGTTGTCAGCTTTGGGCTGGTGGCTTCTAAGTGTTCGGGCTCCTTTCTTTTCTCCTCTAAAGCACACATGTTCACTCAGAGATGGTTGTGTTTTGGTGGCTCAAGCTCAAAGGTTGAGGTCACTGTGTCGATTAAAGTGTGTCCTTCTGTTAATTGAATATATCTGCAAATCCAAGAAGGAGTGTCTTCATTTACAGGCTCGTGGATGAACTTGCCAGAGGAGGGTTGCTGGGATGTTTTTTTTTACAAACATATCGTCACAAGAATTTG
The DNA here is from genome assembly GCF_963383615.2 of Lipophrys pholis. Taxonomy (NCBI): domain Eukaryota; kingdom Metazoa; phylum Chordata; class Actinopteri; order Blenniiformes; family Blenniidae; genus Lipophrys; species Lipophrys pholis. The sequence goes on from NC_137637.1 coordinate 13,532,055, forward strand.
CTATCTCAGAAAAGCCAACAACTTTTATTCCAACTTAAAGTGTTATTTGAAAAGTTTTTCATATACAAACATATACAAACTCAAATCCTGAGAACCGATGCCGCATGAGAAATGCCTTTCTATATATATACGAGTTTAAAGAATTTATAATCCAGTAATGTCCTTTTTGGCACATTTTCTTTTTCTACTTTCTACTTCTCACAATCTCAGTATGTCTTTTAGCTTTTCTACTAAGAAAGATCTTTAACCACCGATCCCCCATTGGTTGATTCCGTACCCAAATTTGTAATGATTTCTTTCTTTCTTGCTACTAGCACCATTTTTTTTTTTTTTACAGACATTTGTCATTCTGTGCTGCAATTCCTCCAAGCATTTTACGGAGATATAGGACCAACCAACTCCAGGGGAGTATATATCCAAATATTTGCCTTAAATCTTTATATACGCTTTAAAAAAACCCACATCTATTTTCTGACACTTGCAAAAAAGATTTAACATTGATCCACATGTAACTATTCACAGTTTCACCAGCAGAACTGCTTCTTATGTCTACTTATGTCTACTTGAAGCTCATTTTCTCTTTTTGCTTTAATATCTTGAGTTGTGTATTGGTCGTATGAATTCAGTCCTTTATAAAGTGATGAAATTAATCCTATATTGCTTTCCTCATATACTTTAGTTATAATTCAAATGACATTATTTACATTTAGGGTGTCGAGTCGGCTTGTCCTCATTAGAGACGCCGTCACTGCAAGTCAGCACAAATCTCTGGGAGTCAGGTCCTTCAACACTCCAGGTGCATTTCTCCCAAAGTTGGTCACGGCACGTTGAATCTCCATTTCAATAAAGACACATGGTTAAATTCAAAGTCATTTTAGTTGAGAGGCCTCATACAGTTCAATTAGATCTTGAGGTCATGATAAAATTAATTTTTTGTCCATTGACCATTTGAGCAGCCTCAGCCTTCACACGCTCACACACCATTGGGAGCAAAGGTGTTCGCTCACAGACACTTTAACATATGGGCGATCAAAGCCACAACTTTGTGGTTGGAAACCAACCATTTCTAACTTAAGTAATATTTAACTGTTGGTCTAAAAGGTTCAATATGCCATCTATGTCGCCTCAATATTTCCTTTTTGTCAAAACAGGCCATTATTTTCTTTTCAGTGCTTTATGACTCTTTGAAAATACACTAATGCTACTTTAAATCTGATCTAATGCACTCCACTCATGGAAGAATGAAACCTGGAATATCTGCGTGTGGTGCCTGCCTACACAAATATGCGTTCATACGTTGTAGGTCGTGCGTGACAGTGAGGGACATATGTCAGTGCGAGGGTGCGATGTATACATGTGCACACGTGTGAGGAATGGAATGAACAAATATACAGTTGCCTGTTTGTGTGTGTGTGTGTGTGTGTGTGTGTGTGTGTGTGTGTGTGTGTGTGTGTGTGTGTGCGTGTGCGTGTGCGTGTGCGTGTGCGTGTGCGTGTGCGTGTGCGTGTGTGTGTGTGTGTGTGTGGGTGTGTGTGCGTGCGGGTGTGTGCGTGCATCTGACACTCAGGCATCAGCAGCTGGTGAACTGCTCTCACACACCAGGTGCAACCTGTAGCTGCAGGCGCTGTGTCAGCACATAACGCGGCAATATGACACCCTGAAACGCACAAACACACATACAAACATTCGCCACATGTGCGCAACGGGACGATAAAGAAAGCGCGTGCAGGATGCGGCAGGTTGAAATCGAAAGATGCATAATTCATTGATTGAATCACGGAGGGTTCAACTTTGATCTGATGCACCAAAGAGCCGGGAAGCTGAAAGAGTGTGTGTGTGTGTGTGTGTGTGTGTGTGTGTGTGTGTGTGTGTGTGTGTGTGTGTGTGTGTGTGTGTGTGTGTGTGTGTGTGTGTGTGTGTGTGTGTGTGAGAGAGAGAGAGCGAGAGAGAGAGAGAGAGCGCTTCATGTCATGTAGTCCCCGCTGTGTTCATGACTGATGTGATCGGGACACACAAGTGGTAAAGGCAGGCAATAAAAGGCATTTGGTTGCCATCTGTCTCCGTGGCCTCAGTGTCAAACAGTTGGCTGTCAGGCTTATGCCACAGACACACAACCAGGATAACCATTAGTCCATAAACAGGCGCCCTCCTATAGACAAATGGTTAGGGATTTCTATGGCCGTGTCTGTGGTGAGATAATGGCCGTAGAGCTATGACGTACGGCTGCTCGAATGAAACACGGGCTGAACGGGAGCAAGAATTGGGAAAAAGAAAATTCCTTTAAAGACGGGGGTTTGTTTTTGTGTCAAAGAATAACTGGGTGACTTATTGCGGATCATGTAGGATAATGTGATGTGGCTAGCTTTTTCACCGTAGAGGGCAAGTCATGTGGATTCCTTCTCCAGTCAGAAATACCCCTAGACGTTTGTGCCGTATTATGGTTTACGACAGATGTGGTATGGGCTCCAGTCTTGGTCAACAGTTCTGTAATCGTCTGTTGGGTTTTTGTTGTTATATTTAATGATAATGATAATAATGCATTGGTTTTATATTGCACTTTTCTTGACACTAAAAGACACTTTACATTGAATTATTCATTCACTCCATACTGGATGGTGGTAAACTACATATGTTGCCACAGCTGCCCTGGGGCAGACTGACAGAAGCAGGGCTGCCATTCTGCCCCTCCGACCACCACCAACCACTCACTCTCACACTGCATTCACCCAAGCAGTTTGCGGTTCAGTGTCTTGCCCAAGGACACTTTCGCATGTAGACAGGCAGAGACGGGAATCGAACCTGCAACATTCCGATTGGGTGACGACTGCTCTACCAACCCAATCGTCTTCTTTCTTGGTTGCTTCTTTCTTTCATTCGGCTTTCACACCTGCCATGGTACATTGTGGAAGGTTTGATCCCTGTTCACACTGACTGCTGATTTAGTCTGAACAGAATCAACTTTTTGACTGGTGTTCCTTGGGAATTTTTCCCTTTTCTGCAAATTTCTGTTGTGTTAATAGTTCCATCTTTGTGAAGTTACTTGACAGAAAGATTAGACCTGAAATGCTGGTTTGCCTTCTGCTTTTGTCGCAGTTGTTGGTATTTTCTTTCACAATGTTCCAGAACAAGTCTCAATGCATAACTCAAACCTTTGAAGTGCAGAAGGTAGCGTGGAGTGTTTTGCCTACACCTGCACCTCGGTACTTCCCCGACTCAACTGGATTCACCAGAAACAACAGGTGGGAAACTCTTTCGGTCTAAATATGCAAACGGCTCTCAATGAATTGCATGACAGTCCTACTTCGACCCCACACGGTGCAGCCATTCCTGCTGAACTTGACATTCCAGCTTTAGTCTGATGGTCGATCCATTTGTTTCACCGCCCTGTGCTCAGAGTCCTTCTGCTTTAGAACCCGTCTTTACTCATGTGGTAGAATTCACCTTTCAGATTAATGCAAAGTGTGTTCGGCTCTGTCCTTTACCTCTGTTTGACCGCCTATTATTCACTTCTGGACAAGACTTCAGCTTCTCCCAATTACTGGTTAACAGTAAGTACTTTATTGAGGCTTGATAATCTGCAGAATTAATCTTTTTCTTATGAGGGAAACAGAGCGGGCGATACGAGCGGCGCTGACAGACGGGCCGAGGACACAGACACCGCCGGCTCCCACGTCCACAACCTTCTCAGCTGCAGACTTCCCAATCGTCTCCGGCTTCACATAAGCCAGCGGTGGGGATTTAGAGGTTATTACTTTGTGTTCCCCTTCTTTGTCTTGAATGGGAGGGGTTGTGTATGGGGGGGGGGTGGTTGCTCTTTCGAAATCCGAGGTGAGATCAGGGTGAACGTGGGAGAAGCGCAGACTAACAACCGGGCAATGCTGTAGTGATGTTCAACACACAGTCCGGAGTGCTCATCAACTGCGATGAGAATAATCTGTGATGACAAACGTGGGAGTGTGGGGTTACCTCATATTTGTCAGTGAGAACGATAAGAGGAAGACCGGCAGCCGCCCCCCCTCCCTCTCCCCCCTCCAGAGCTCCTCTGATTGTGAGGCCTGTAGTGTTTGAGCACTGAAGGTCATGGGTGACACCTGTTTCCCGTCTCATCTCCCAACATCAAGTTTAGTCTCAGGGGTGGGGAGTGGGGGTGTGGGGGGGACCAGGGGTCTTCGCCCTCCCGCCACGACGAAGCACAAAACCCTCCTGTGTTCGTTTCCTGCCTCGGGCAAAACAAGTCAGAGAAAGAGGGATGAAGTTTGTATATCCGGGTAGGATATTATTTTCCGAGGTGAAAGGAAAGGTATGTGCATCTTTGATGAAGAAAAGTTTTTCGAGCCTTGTTTGAGCAAGAGACTCACTGCAGGATAAGCTCAAATCTGAACACTCCAGCCAAACAATTGTTCCACTTTTGTCAAACTTTACAAAGGCGAGTGTGTTGTCGAGTAACTGCAGTCCACTACACACAGTCAGTTATGGCAAAGCCCATGCAAATATTGCAGAGGGAGTTTGCCCTCTTGTGGAGGAAGATGGAACTTCATGTTGATGTGTTTGAATGAAATACTCACTCACTCACACACACACACACACACACACACACACACACACACACACACACACACACACACACACACACACACACACACACACACGCACACACACACACACACACACACACACACACACACACACACACACACACACACACACACACACACACACACACAGGGTTCTGGTTGATAGTAGATATGTGCGTTCTTTGTCTGTAAATGCAGATTTAATTAGGTTTATTTTATTTTATTCCTAGAGGGTCGATAGTGTTGAAAATTGTATATTATTCACATCATGGCTGATGTGAGGTCATGACAATCAAGATGCCCAAAGCATGTTTTCTTGTTTGTTTGATAAAGATGTAGTCTGACCAATCACTTTTTTCGTGGAACTGATGATGTAAACACTTCCCGTGGGCTCACCACCCGCAGGAAAGGTTCTCAGTTGGTGCAATGTGATCTAGGTGACAGTGCTCAGACTGCCACCCCCGCGACCCAGAAACAGATAAGCAGGAGAAAATGGATGGATGGATGGATGGATGGATGGATGGATGGATGGATGGATGGATGGATGATTATAAACACACATATTCTCATTGAGAATGGAACATGTCATAAATTGACTTTGTACTGTGTTTTGTCTCAATTATTACTGAAGATTAGCCTGAGAATGAACATGTTCTCTATTTGGTAAAGTCTCTATGATTCAGCAGGAAGTGAGAACCAGGACGGATGCAGTCCGGTGGTTTCCTTGATTGCCAGTGACAAACCGTTACTGTAATGTCTTTTGATTGTAACGTTGATCCGTACAGACGTATACAATCTTCAAACAGATATGTATTGTTGTTTTTATTGTTATCACGATATTTGGAAAAGAAAGGACCTCATAATTGGATGTGTGTGTGTGTGTGTGTGTGTGTGTGTGTGTGTGTGTGTGTGTGTGTGTGTGTGTGTGTGTGTGTGTGTGTGTGTGTGTGTGTGTGTGTGTGTGTGTGTGTGTGTGTACTGGGCTTCCTTATTAAAGTGCTATAAACTAAGTAGTGTCAGACACAAGAGAGAGCGCCGACATGGACCAGGTCAGCCAGACAGCTGGGCAGCACAAACAAAGCGGTTCGACTGAAGAACCAAGAAGCTCCTCTGCACTCACGCAGACATGTGAGCTGAAGTTGTACCTCTACAAGGTTTCCACCTGCTTGTGGATGAGATGACAACTCCATGACTGCGGTAGCGCTTCGTCAGCATTTCTGCCGTTTCCGTGGAAACGGACATTGTTTTCAAAACGTTGCTGTGTAAACGCTAAAACTTTTCTAAAGCAAGACGACAAGAACAATGTGTTTTCACTTAAAACGTTGTCATGTAAACCGTAAAAAGATGGAGGACCTCATGCGACAATGCCAAAAGGACAACATCATCTGCATAAAGGCAGAGACGGCAACCCTCCCCCCCCCAACATCCCTACCTGAGCTCAGCTGCTCCTCGGCACCCTGTCCATGGAGGTATGACATGATCAAGATATATTTAACAACTCCATGATACATGCGGCAGTATATGTGATTATAACATCATATTGTTGACGGTAGCATAGTAGATGGCAATACCTTAAGATACTTGAGAAATTCATGGTCTATTTGATATTACCACAACACATGTAAGAGTACCATATTGGATTTGACAGTACCACAGTACGTCAGTACTATGGTACGTTTGAATGTATCATAGTATATTTGTCAGTTTATACTACATCTGGAAACTCCCCCCATTGTGAGAAGGGGTGAATCCAGGCTGGATCTGTCTGTGTGTAGCATGTTTTTTCCCCTGTGCATGCATGGATCTAATCTCCGGGACTCCACTTTCCTTTCATTTCTCCCAAATTGATTCACTTCAGGTTAATAGATTAATCTAAATTGAAATGCGTGGGACTGTTTGTTCTGTGGTGGACTGGGGATCTGTCGTGATGTATTCTTCCTGTGACTATGGCTCGTTGGGATTGGTTCCATTGCCATATGACTCCATAAAGCAGCATAGAAGATGGATGGATTGATTGCACGTTAGACGGTACTTTGTACATTTGGCATTACCATAGTGTATTTTAACAGTACCTTATGTCAACTACAGCTTGATATGTGTGACTGTACTATCTTGCACAGCATTGTGAAATACACTGTTAAAATACCGTCGTGGTACCATCACAGCATGCCTACTGTGGTAAATGTCCTCGTAGTCTTTTACACTAATAGACACTGTTAATAGATGGTGCTCCGTAAATTTCACTGAGATCCAGTTCTGAGGTACCAGACAGCAGATGGCATCAGTGTGCCGGTGTGTCTTCATCTCATCTCACATCAGCTGAAGCTTTTGGCTCAGGAGGATACTCCAAAGTACTGAATGTATAACTAATTCTGACCTCTGTCTGCCCTCTGCTGGATTCAAACCTAAACACTAATGATAATAATATGATAATTAGGGCATGACAAGTGAGTCTGTCTGTGCTGTGTCAGCAAAAATAAAAATATTTTGATGCTGATGTTGCACTTTTAAGCAGTCTGAGACACACACACACACACACACACACACACACACACACACACACACACACACACACACACACACACACACACACACACACACACACACACACACACACACACACACACACACACAGAGACCTCACAGTGAGTCCAACAGAGGATAAGAGAAAGCAGAGTTTCGTTCCCAGGCCTAAGCGATCACTGCACTCCAACCCGCTCTTCCTAATTGTGTGGTGCCGATTTAAGTCGCCTCACTTCCACCATCCAGGTGTTGTCATGGGAACATGGTGTAGATGGGATCCGACAGCTGTTTGAGCGTAGTGAAATTATTCAGCCAATCTGGCGACCCCTCCTCCTGGACAGATGGAGAGGTTGGCAAGTTGGTGATCACATTTAGCAACGTCATACATCGCTCCGGATTTGTTATCAGCCAAACTCATTCAATCATTTCCCCTCCCCGTTCCGCTTGGCAATGTTGTTCTTCTCCTCTTTTATGCGTTCCTGGAAAATGGGAACCTACAAACACGAGTAGACATAGCATTCAATTAGAGGCCATCTGTTGTGGGGAAAACTTTACAGCAAATGATGCATTGATGTACGTACAGAAAGTTTACGCATTTTGTCCTGATGCCTCCTTGACTAACTTTTGCGGTATCTCAGGGAGCTTTCTCTGAATTTCTGGATCCATATTTCGTACTATTTGAATTGTTCTTTTGTGTTTGAACAGTTTTATTTACTCGTGTATTTTTACGTTATTAGCTGTTTTAGAGTTTTTAGTTATTTTCTTTTTGCACCTTGTGGTACTAGTTTAAAACATTTATTCTTCAAAATCCATTGCATGCTGGGAGTCCAGATACTTTTTGAGTCATCTGCAGCGCACATGACATAAAACATCTTAAATCTTGAGTTATAGAGTTGTAGAGTTGCTGTCTTACTAGGTCATTGGTGTCAAAGTCTCTTTAGTTCAGGGGCCACATAAAGCCCTATTCCATCCTGAGTGGGCCAAACCGGTGAATTAGTGTCGTAACAACGTTCAAATATAAACTTTAAGGTTTCTTCTGTTGTGGCGAAGAGTATACGTGATGAAAATGTCTATATTTTCATGACTCTAAACAATTACTAAGGAGAATGGCTACAATCTCAACATAAATCCAAGTTTAGTGAAACCTTCTGGTGCAACATACAGTGAAATATTAAAAAAGAAAAAGAACAAAACATTCTCCGATAGATGTTGCATTATGCATGTTTTTACAAACTCAGGCCCCATTTACACGACATTATCAGGTAAAAACTGAGACCTTTTGTTGCGTTTTGGGGGTCTGTTTACACAACAACAGTGCTGAGAGACACTCAAAACGCAGCGTTTATGGAAACGCTCTGACTCTGACAACTTCTCTGAAATGCTGCTAATCCACATGCTCACCACATCCGTAGTAATCGATTCTTCTGCACATGTGCGAGATGTACAATAACAACAATATTTCATGATTCCCAGTCCTTATTCTCCAGGAACTTGGTAGTTGTGGACTTTAGAGTCACTCAACTTTACTTTTGCGAAACAAAAACACATAAACGATGCATTTTCACTTGAAACGTGTAAACGGGGCCCTCGACCCTTTCCGCGCGACAACGCTGTTTCATGTAACTGCATCATTTTCGGGCCGATCATCCTTACGGCGAAGCTGAAAAATGGGTGGTTTTGAGAACGGGTTCCAGAATTGAGTATTTTTTTTTAAAAGGCCGCCTCGGTGTTGATACGTGGACGGGCAAGACGCACATTAGCCGGAAATGTTGACGTCATTTCCTTGTTTTCTTTCCAGTATCTCTGAGTGTGTTTTGGGTCATCTCTGAGTTGAACTTCTATTTATTAAATGAGTAACTCCTGTACATTTCTAGGTATTTGCACACCACGGCATATCCTGCAGACAAAAACGCTCCAGAGGAAGTTTGGTGGATTTGCCTCACCCTGAGGTGTTAGTGATTACTTCAAACCAGGAGCTGCACTCTCTAAATTTGGCTCATCAGAGGAACTTATCGATTTGGCCACCAAAGACCTCGTTTGTCTCCCGCTTGGTGAAGTCTCGGATGACAGAGCGCTTGCATTTTACCCCTTGCGAGTGGCAGCCAACCTTAGACAGAGAGACAGAGTATTAATCAGCCCCCCCCCCCCCCTCTCTCCCTCTCTCACCCTCACCTCTCTTGATGCTCCTACAGAACAGGCATCTGTGGCCAACACTGGAAATGAGCCTTGAAAGTGTAATTAATGAGTGCAATGGAGAGATAATTACAGAGAACAAAATTATTGATCAGGCCAGAAAACTCCCGGCTCTTTAAAAATGTCTGACCTGAAAAGTCTTATATCTCATTCTGGTGTCAGAAAATATGGCAAGTGAGGTGATGCGATACAGCAACAGACTCGATCTGATCTTTTATCGTTTCTCCGGGGAGATTATTGAAATGCATAAAAATGTGTTCGCTGGAGGAAGGGGCTGTGAACTCTGCCCTGTTTTAGTTGCAGCGATTGATATTTGTCTCGGACAGTATCTTCATCAAAAATACAATACCAATATGAAATGTGAGCAGCCAAAGAGTTGAATCCAAGTTAATGTAAGTTTACGTAGGCACACACATCAATAATATGTATAATTGTAAACATATTACTAACACTTCATCATGTAAAAAGCAGCCCAGATGTTTAACAACCACCCCAATGTGAACAAAGATCTTAGAACAGTCAAGGTGTTCAGATGTTTTAAAGGTCTTTACCTTGAAACTCTGAGCCTGGAGAACTCCTGAGAACAATGTTATCTGATACCAGCAGGTAGACTGTAAACATTAGTGCTTGAAATGAAATGTCCGTGTACTCTGGGAGCATAAGAGTAGACACATAAAAGTTTAACTTCAGCCAGATTTATGCTGCGGTGCCTTTTAGCATTTTGTTGGTGAGCAAAATGCAGAACGGGCAGCAATGGGGGTGATGTGTTCATATGTATCTACTCTGGTAAGAAGAGAAACTGCTGAGCACTTGAAGGCACATTTGATATGAATATGTCACAGAGATATGATGAAATGAATTATGACCTTAAACGATAGATAAATGGACTCACTTATATAGCACCTTTTCGCTGGCAACAGCCCCAAAGCACTTTACATAGCTCATCACATTCACCCATTCACACACCATTGGAGGCTGTGGCCGTGCAAGGCGCTGTCACTCCAATGGGGGCAGTTTGGGGTTCAGTGTCTTGCCCAAGGACACTTGCAGGTAGGCAGGCAGAGATGGGAATCAAACCTGCAACCTTCCGATTGGGAGACGACCGCTCTACCAACCGAGCCATGCTGCCCCTTAAATGACACAATCAGTCAAATCTTCATGAAAACAACTTTAGCAGCCCTTTCCTATGAACTTGAAAATATTAGATCCCATAACCAACCACACAAGTCTTCATTCTGAGATAAAGAAAAGTTATCAAAGAGATATTCATTTTAGAGGATCCAATACTCACCATGTATGTGTTTGCAGAGTTATGTGATTAAGAAAGTAATGAATCGTGGATAACCACCTCTTAAAAACAGCAAGACTGGCTTCAAGTTTAATGATATTTGAAGGATTATTGACGACACATATACAACTGTAGATCATCTGCATAACACTGTAAGTGACCCCAAAGACTTAAGCTCTGCATTGGTGGCAAATAGAGAACACCAGGGATTCCAGTACAGATCCCTGAGGAACTCCTTGTTTAACTGCACAAGATTTTGGAAGGAAAACTCACCTTGAAGTCTTCCCAGGTAAGATTTGAACCACTGGAGCAAATGACCGAAGGCAATATCTGAATTTAGTCTGTCAAGCGAAATACAGTTTTCCATAGTGTTGAAAACTGCATCCGAACTATTCCTCTGTGAGTAGCAAAAGACGAGACGCGTTTTTAATTAAAAAGTCAAAGTTAACACAGAAATGGTATCGCTCAGGTGCAGAATTCCCTCTTTATGTCACCGGAGTTGCAGTGGAGAAACAGTATTGATAAGACAAATGTTTGCACTGAAAGCTCTTGGAAAAAAAAAAAGAAAAAAAGAAAGCTCTACGCTTTCAATATTGGCATAGTGAGCGGCAATGTCTCGAATGCCTCCATCCACGAATGTCTGTGAAAAAACCTGCAACAGAGTAATGAAATACACCTCAGTGGTGTTGACTAAAGCAAAAGTTTGGTAACTGCCATGAAACTGTCAAATAAAACGCTGTCTTCAGGGTGTTTGAGAAGTTCTTTGTAAAGCTTCACGGCTGTGCTTTGAAGTCGAAGCAAAACTGTAACTGAAACATTGATCACAGGAGAGAGAATATAGATGATGAGATCGATTGAAATGAGATCGAAGGACTGTGTGACATAGAGTATGTACTGCAGACCTGTAAAGGACTGAGCGAGTGACTGGGCAGAACATATGTGAAATATTTTCCTTTCCTTTCCTTTCCTTTCCTTTCCTTTCCTTTCCTTTCCTTTCCTTTCCTTTCCTTTCCTTTCCTTTCCTTTCCTTTCCTTTCCTCTCCTCTCCTCTCCTCTCCTCTCCTCTCCTCTCCTCTCCTCTCCTCTCCTCTCCTCTCCTCTCCTCTCCTCTCCTCTCCTCTACCTGTGCTGCGCGGCTAATGAGGCTGCAAGCCGACGGCCGGATGAAAGATGGTCAGCGAGAGTGACAGGTTTATTTTTGGTCTTCTGAAACAGCGGCGAGCATGAAAAATGACGTGCCAGCTTGAATAATTAAACAGCTTCAGAGCTGCACTGATCCACCTGTCCACAGATCAATAGACAACATTCGGATGGAGCGTGCCATATGTTCCAGAGCGGCCCACACCCGAGAGAGGAGGTCCATTTCAGGCCTGGCCAGGAGCAGCTTATTAGAAGTTACCAAATGCTTTCCAGGAAAAAAAAATTTTATTAAATAAAAGTGAAGATTTTTCTTCCAGCGAGAGGTCTGACATGTCTGAGTTTTTTTTTTGTTGCTCTGTTTTATTCCATCCAAACACGATATCACACCTGAACATAATCCCACGGTGCCGAACCTCCTCCCGTTCACTCCTCTGTTAATACCGAACGAATACCCCGACCGTCCTCGCTCTGTTCGGGGCTCAATTTTCTATTCTATTCCTCCGTATTGGACATCAGATGCAGCGCGGGGCCCCCTCGTGTGGGATTAGAAGGCTTGTTTCTGCCTAATAGGCCCTTGACCTTCGCGGCTGCCTGACAGGGCTCTGGCATTACCCTCTTTTGTGGTAACGTCCGCTTGCCCCGGCTCCCGTGATGCAAATTTCATGTCACAACATCAAAAGACACGCTGATCAAAGGTCAGCCCTCCTTTGTGTAGGTGTTTGATATCAAAATTTCTATTTCATCTCCAGCTGTCCGGGGCTGTTAGGGCTGACGAGCAAAGGGTGGATGGAGGGAACCGGGGAGACCAGAAGAGAGAGCTGGGAGGAGGAAACTCCAGCCAGAAAGAGCAGGGCACATGTATTTACAGAGCTGCGTTTGTCTAACTTCTATCACTTCTACAGATTAACACCTTGTGCTTCAGCTGTACTCCGTATCGGGGGGGGGGGGGGGGGGGGGGGGGGGGGTTCTGCTTTGATTGTGTTGCTCTTCCCCTCTTCGCTAACTGCATTCTTCATAAGCCCACGCAAATTGCGAAAGAAAAGGGAAGAAGGAAGTTGGAATCAATGCATCATTCCGATTAATTAGGGCCATGATTTGCCGAGGCGTCTCCGAAATAAACCAATCTGAATGCGGAATTAGGATTCAGGGGGGAGAACAGTGGGGCTCGCACTGCAGCCAGATCTGTGACATTATGCATGAAATTACGGTTTAAGAAAGGAGCCATCTCTCTCAATCATGATGATACACTCCCGTGGCATTCACTGAGTGGCTTTCCATGTGGATGGATGCACTTTATATGTGTACACGCCTGCTCGTATAAAAAAAGAAGAAAGGTCATACATCACACACTCCGATGTCACTGGCAGCAGGGTGCCTGGCGATTGCCGCGTCTTCCTCTTTTCTCCTGTAGTCTCACACTGAGAGGAAGGCCACTCAATGCTCTCCTCCTCTGGATTAACTAGAAGAAATTAAATCAGCCACCAAAAAGCAGGATCAGCGTCGATGCAGCCCGTGCAAATGCAGCACACGAAAGCCAACCTGATGAATAAATCTGGGGATAATGCAAATACGGTACAGTTACATACTGACTATGCACAGAGTTTTGTACTGTAATAATACATCTCTCCAGAGTAAAGGTATCAAACGTAGTGCCCGCGGGCCATAATCGGCCCGCAAAGGGGGCTCCAATCCGGCCCGACAAACTACCAACAAAATGGTAAAAAACTAAAAGAAACATTTATTTTATTTATTTATTTTTTTAAACTAATTTCTTAAAAGTGGCAGACACAATGCAACTGATGCTGCCATGAAAGATAGCTACCTCGTTGCTATCAAACTCGCCTCAAAGCCATGCTGTCAGGGTGAGTTGCATGCATAATACAACAGCTAAAGAAGAAGTTCTTTTTTTTTGGGGGTGACATTTCACTGTGTTTTACACCAGATGGTATCATTTAAATTGAGATTGTACTCATTTTCTGCAGTAATTGTTTAGTTTTTACAAAAAAAATAGACATTTTCCTTGTGTATATGTTGCGCCTCATGAAATAAAAACTTTAAAGTTTAAATATAAAGGTTCTGATGGCATTAATTTACCAGTGCAGCCCACTCAAGATGAAATAGGGCTGTGTGTGGAACCTGAACTAAATCGTGTTTGACCCCTGGTCTAGACATTCAGTATAAACTTATTTTTGTTTGGTAAATCCTTTTTCTCACGGTTCAATGCCAGAAATTAAAAAAAGGCTACAAAAGAACTATTAAGCAAAACACATTCTGAGCAAAGTTTGTCCACGTCTGGCTTCTTTCAACTGTTTATTACAATAACACAAACTGATGTTGAGCCCATTTTTCTGACTGTGATTGGTTTACTGCCGAGTTCACTGAAAGTCATGCTCAGGTATTCTCACTCTCCTCCAGCCCCACAAACTGCTTGGTATTATGGCGGTTTGGGTTTGTGTGACGTTTCCATGTTTCCCATGTACCTTGGTGTCCTCCTGCTGTTCAAAACATGCAGGTGAGAAGAAATGGCGCCTCTAAATTGCTCGTACATGTGAATGTGCCTTTGTTGGGATCAGTCCCTGCACCCGTAGACCTCAGGGCGGGTGAAGCTGTGTAGAAGATGGATGGATGTATTCGTCTTCGGGGATGGTCAGAATGTGAGCCCAGGCTTAAAGACGCTGGGTTTGTATTTGGCTTAAGAAGAAACACCAGATTTGCTCAGATCCCTGCCACTTCACACTCTGCATTTCTGCTTCCCAGGGATAGATGGCAATGTTGCTCTTCCACTAAAACACAACCCAAGCACACGGGAAGGTTTGAGGCCAAATAGCTGTGCCTTGCAAACGTTTTCACTCTAATTGTTCAATTTAGGGCTTATCAGAGGGCATTTTGGGCAAATATACTGTTATATGGGAACACAAATGAGAGAAACACTTGGAGTTATGAGGGCAAGAAAATATGTATTATGAGGATTTTTCATTGGCGTTAAGGAAGAGGCTCTTGGTTCCTTCTGTGAGCATAAATTTATCTTAATTTCACGCTTGAGAACCATGCATGAAGAGATCTTTCAATTCTTTCAATTACTGTATGTTTTCTATTTGTTTCTTTAAAAGTTTGACTTTCTATTTGACTTTTCCATCGTGTTTCTTCTTCTTGCACCCCACTTCAATCCATGATGGGCTCTCACCTCGATTTAAAGGCGAAAAAAATAAAAATAAAAAATTAGCTGTTTAAACCCAGATTAATGAAAACATGAATCACTTCACACTCAACTCAGATTAAAGCTGCAGCTAATCTGGATAAGTGGTTCAAATTCTCACTGTAGTGCAATCTGTAGTGGGTTGGGGTTTTCTTTTCTTTTTTTTGAGCACTGCATGAAAGACTGACAGGAATAGGAGGAAGCATCCCTAAATAGATTGCCAGGTAGAAGATGAATCAGTATCTTCAGAGATAGATTAGCTGCATGGAGCGGGGAGGGGGGGGGGTAATTACTCTCCCCCCGATACAAAAGAAGGCATGGGGGTTATCTCCCAGCTCATGAATAGGCTTTGTTTATAATGGAGAGGCTTCTCATAGCCATGTGCAGCTACGTATATTAATTGCCTGACAAGCCTCGCCCTTGCCTCGTTTGCAGAGAGAGAAATTCTGGATCACTGTCTTTCTTTTATTTCTTTTTTTCTCTACTTCTCTCTCTCTCTCTCTCTCTCTCTCTCTCTGGCATCCCCACCTGTGGCGGCACGAGGAGGGGGCTGGGAGAGGAGGCAGGTGGAGCAGAATTAAAATGAAGCTGGGACAAAAAAAAAAAAAAGTTGGAGGACGGTAGGCAGAGAAAATGGGTGATATGGGCTGACAGAAACATAATCAGTTCCAAAAACAAGGGAGGGGAGGGCAAGTGTAGAATGAAATGAGAGAAAGCAGTAAGAATTGGAGAGAAAAGGGAGACGCTGCTTCCAGAAGTTCTTCCAATCCAACTTCTCCTCTGGTGCTCATCCCTTTTGTGCAGTGAAGCTTCTTCTGGGCTTGAACGACTAATTATAGAGGGCGCACATGCCCCTCACGACACTACGCCGTGCCTTTCAACCCCTGTTGACAAAGTGACTTCTCTTCCAGTAGGTGAGCTTTAATGCAAAATATTTCACTCTCCTGCTGCGACTGTAGAGCAACAAAGCATCCCACTCCCCCCCATTAAAATAAAAAAACAAAAAATTCACACAATTGGCCGAATGAAACATGAGTGCAGTTTGCCATCAGCTACAAGCAGCGCAGAACGAGCCGGGCCTGCGGTGGTAAACTATGACATTTCCAGTCTTCTTGTGGCAGGCAGTGTCTGGCTGCACTCGTCGCCTCCACTCCGTGGTCTGTGCTCTATCCCGACACCTCAGGTCAGTAACTTTGACTCGCTAACCACCCTCATTAGTATTCCAGAAAGCTCGGTGGCAGACATCCAGCTCCTGTGCGGGGAAAACAAAGGCTGGTGGTGTACTTCTGCTTCAGCTTCTTCCAAATTGCTATGATGCGACTGCAGCCGAGGTGGAGATGCAGGGAGGGGGGCTGAGGAGAATTGGGAATTTGTTGCTGCGATGGAAGGTTTTGTCTTGAAAAGAAACTCCTGCAGAAAGCTCACACTGTCCTCTGCTGAAACGTGTCCTCATAGCTCGGTCATCTAAGCAAAAGAGCAATCCATATCGAGCCTTCTTGTGACCTCTAGTGGCTGTAGTGTTATTGACAGGAGCAATGAAGTAAGCCAGGCCACAAAGTAAAAGCAATGGGCTTATTCTACAAAATACACTAAAACAACAGTGTAACTTTAGGCATATACACTACGTCAGTCATCTTTTTTAACTTTGTTTAGTATGGTTGCCATGACAACTACGGGCAGCTGATGCTCTCAAAGCTGGTGTCAGTTTGGCAAAAAATGACAAGGACAAGTTTCATCTTGCAAAATCATCTTCTCGAGGTATACTGTACAATGTTCGGAACAACATTGGAAAGCCAACCACGCATCTTCCACAGTCCTTCATCCAACAGAGGTACACCCTGGGGAGATCACTCACACAGCAAACAGAGAAATGGACACACGCTCACATTTGCGTTTACACAGCAACATTTTTTAAACGATGTCCGTTTACACTGAAATGGCAGAAACGCTGGAAATGATGTGGTCAGCATGCCAGGGCCACGAGTCTCTGTAATGAAACTGCACACACACGCATGCAGAGAAATCTTTGCTATAAACATTAACAGTGGCTCGTCCCCCATTGATATGGAGTTGAATTTGGAGTGTTTTCAAAAAGTTGCGTTTTCGCCTGTTCCCACAACGATGGAGTGTGAGTGTTTTCCAAAAGGTCCACATTAGGGGCCATTTTCAAAATGTTGCACTATCAGTAGCTCCACACAACCAAACAGACACTTTAAAAACAGAATACCTGGAAAAAATAGCTACGCGCTCAAGGAGAAAAGTAATTCCACACCGAGGAGCCCTCAGGTCCAACCCAGACTCAAACTAGGGTCTTGATACGAGGAGAGAGAGCGCTAACCACTACACCACACCACTGGAAATTGAGTCTTTAGCTTTAGGTGTGAAGATGTGTTGAGAAGAGCACTGATATCTCGTTTCATTTGTGTTTCATTTAATCAGATGTAGAGTACAGCTGCAGATCGTTCATCAATTTGAACCCAGTGGTGGATGTCCCCTGACTCAGTTCCTAAGGCCAACTTTATCCAAGGAAGATTTTATACCCAAAATGTGCCATTGGGAATAAAGGAACATCATTTGGTTTGCTCATGTTTATCAGATATCGGCCGTGGTATTCCTCAGGGCTCTGTGTTCGGACCTATACTTCTTGCTCTATGTGTTCGTCTTTCCAGCATATCGAGAGACATGTTGTGCTTTTTGCCACACTAAAAAAAAACAACTTAACTTAATTGCTTTGATTGGTAACATCTAAATGAATCAAGTTCTTCAAACCTCTAGTCCATTCAGATCTAATTCATTAACTAAACTTAAGGAAGTCAATGAATTTGATTCAGACAGAAGAACTTGATTCATTTAGATGTTACCAACTGAAGTAATTCAGTTAAGATGGTCCAACTATTTTCTTTTGTGTACCATGCAGATGACACTCAGCTCTTTAGTCAGCAATCATATGTCGTAAAATGTCTTCAGCTGGCTTTGTCCACTTAAAATGAACCCTGGTGTGATTGCTGCACTCTGTTGCATTTCCCCAGCACAGAACATAAAACTATAAATGCTCACAGACTATACGTTAAAATATCTGTTCAGTTCGTCAGACATTAGAATTATTGGTGTGAGCGGAAAAGCAAACCAACACACCAGGTGGACCAGGTGGACCAGGTGGACCAGGTTACCGACCCACCAGAGTGATTTTGATTTCGGGGGCCTGAATGTATGTACATGATACGTCACGAATCAGGATTTTTTTCTTAACTGCTCTTATACCTGCTATCTCTTACCTTAATGTCCCAATAACTCATCATAACTACTGTTTGATCCTAAAGGCATCAGTCCCAGTTCTGACAGGAAGGAGGTGGAAAGGTCATATTTTACACGTCATCCCTCAGAGTTTTTGTCTCAGCCGAAGCTTCCAGACAATGTTAAAGTAAAATGAGAGGTAGAGCCTCCAACCATCCGTCTCAGTTCAGGAAACTAAACCACACTCCGGTTGTAAGCTCAGGCTTCATACTTCGCTTTTTGCTGAAGTTCATAGTTAGGACTTTTTGGACATTTACCGTATTGGTCCAAACATAAGATGACCTTGATGTTAAAATGATCCCTCTTTCTCAGATCTTTCCCAGAAATAGAAGACCATTCATTTTGTGTCTCTCCTCTTTTTTTTTTTTCTCGCTCTTTGTGCTCTCTCTTTCGGTGGTTCTAAGTGACACTCACTCTGCACCGTTTGACTGTTTAATCTTTAACCCCACCCGCTCGAAGCATACGTCCACCACTTTTGAGTGTTGGTTTTCTGTCATAGTTGCATATTTTGGAACATCTAGATTTCTTGTACACTTTTATTTCAATCAAACTTTTGAGCCGAGGTATATTTACAACAGAAAGAATTTTGCATCACTAAATGTCTGGAGATTACCTTTACAAAGCCCCTGGCCTGTGAATGTATCAATACTAGTAACACTGGACTTACTGTACATAATGACGACACTTTATATTACTGTGCAAGATTACTGATTTAAGTGCAAGTAGCTGGACAATAACAACAAAGTTTCTCTCCAGTGTCATGACTCCTATTCCAAATCCTCTTGGGACTTTTATGGTTTATTGAGAGTCACTCGGAACAACAATCCAATTTGGTCGTCTGTCCATACATACGTCTGTACTCGCCATTATTAATGATTTTAGTGTATGGTTTTGATAACTAAAATGAAGAATGGCACCCGCTGGTGGCCCAGCATCAAAATTACTTCATTTTCATTGTTACGGCCTTTTATGTAAATACCATCGTTTTTTTTAAATGTTGCCATCTAAAAGCGAAACGCTTATGAAACGAAAATGCAAAAACTATGTGTTTTCACCTGAAGCACTGTCATGTCATGTAAAGACAAAGAGTAAACATTTTTATTGTTGATTACACGTTCATATTAACACAACACACAGTTCAAGGTGTTATCAGATGCAGTACAAAAACAAATCAGCCTGCAAACGATCATATTCCAGTTAGTTGTCAGTGTGAACTTCAAATGTTCCGAAGCACAAGCTTCACAGTGTGCAGTTTAGCTTTTTATAGTCAGAATAAAGGCGAGTTTATCAAATAACAAATCACTGCAAGAACTGTGGTATGATTTAATTATCTCCATTAGAATTTTGGCATGATGACACTGTTCCAAAATGAAATTACACACTGGCAAATAGGTGTGTTCTTTGCTTTCATATTGTACATGAAACACAGACGGCGAGAGAAATAAATGAGCCCACAGACGTTTAACAAACTGTTTCCAGTAAATACACAGTGTGTGAGCATGACAGCAATCCATCTCTAGTATAAAACTGCATATTACTTTTAAATAATTCCCGTAAAGAACGATGTGGACTAAACATGCCTGAGCTTATTTATCAAACGTCCCCCGGTTAAACAGGCGGGCCCCTGCAGTTTAAGCGGTGCTGTTATGGCTCGCCCACTAATTCAGTGACTTGGCCTGCGGTCATGGGATTAAAAGAGATAAGCACTGGTGAATATTCCACTACTTGGAAGGGAGGTCTCCCATTTATCACCCAGTGAGACCAGTGAATAATACATGGGCTTGTCCAGTTCGTGCACAGTAAAGCAAGGGCACTTGTGGTAAAAAAGTATTGCCCTTGTCTAGCCAGTTAGGCCTCCCCGAGGCGGATTCCGACAGGTCTATTTGGAACCGTCTTGTTTGACCTCTCCCTATGTCTTCCCTTGGAGCCATGAGTGCAGCCGATCAATCACTTGTTAATACACACACATACACTTACACACGCACACACAGCTCTCACTTTATTTCAATGCATCTACACACCGACTCCTTCTCTCCCTCTCTCTCTCAACACATATCTGTTTCCTCTCAAATGTGAACTTTGTGGTCGTGAAACAAGAAGCAGTGATGTCTGGTACGTGTGTGAGCCAATATCAATAAATCCCCGTGTCACTCTGCTTGGGCATGCATGGTCTTCCACGGCGGCGCTGCATTGATCACACTAGAATGACTCTGATTGCCGAGCGCTCCTCAGCGAGGAGATGGGACTCATGAATCCAAATGCTTCAGCAGGTGTCAGCATGTAACGCTGCACCCAGCCGGGCTCTTTTTCCGCATGGGCTGGATTGACATATAAGCACAGGTTTGAGTCAGTGTATTCATTGATCTTCAGATGGGAAGGGGTGGCGGGGGGGGGCAGAGGAGCAAAGCCTTCCGACAACACGGTCACATCGGGGATCTGGTTTCATATTGTGTGGAAAAGCTTCTCATAGACTGGTGCAGCAGGTATGGGCCACATGATTAAGTGCTAAAGTTGCATTTTCTCCTCCGAGCAGGCAGCCCCGAGGCCAGAAAGGCTGCATGATTGCCTCTGTGTGCTACATTACATTGACATGATGGAGAATACTCTCCTGGGGACTGAAATAATGTAAAAGGAAAGTGGGGAGAGAAGCGTGGTGGTGGTGGTGGTGCTGCTGGTGGGGGGGAATCCAAGCCTTTTCTGTCGGGACCTTTAGAATTTTCTCCATGCAATCGGATTTGCTGATGGATCTCCCCGTGCCACCGTCTCAGCACTGATGACTGACAGAGCATTCGCACATGGGCGCATGGCAGCACACACCGGGGGGGGGTCCCATAATCCGATTCTGCTATTAGAGCTGCGGACCTTCCTGCTGGGTGTCTCGAGCCTCAGGGCCACTCTGGCTCCGCCTGAGTCAGGGATTGAGGGCGGCCATGCTGTGGAAGCACAGGTCTGTGAAGAAGACCACGAGAGGACGATTTAGAAGGAGAAAAAAAAGAAAGAAAGAGAAAAAAAAGAGGCGAGTCAAATTGGATAAAACGTGTGGAGTGCATGTTTTTCTCCCTTAACTAATTAGCGGGAGGCTAAAAAAAGGCAAAATTTTATAAAACTAAATCCATCAGCCGGACAAGTGGAACAAATGAGCCGACCCCACAGCGGGGAGGCGGGGTAGAGTTATTTGTTTGCTTTTACAACTTGAAGGGCAGACAACGCGCGGCCGTGCAGGAGCAGCCGACTGCAACTGTCCCCGAAGTTGGAACCAATAAAAACCTCGACCGCCCACTAAGCGCCGGGGCTTTTTTGGCAACTACATCAAAACACGCGAGCTTTGATCCGCTGTTATCAGCTCTGTCACATTTGTGACACAGCTCAAACACACACAGAAATGGGAACATTTCCTTTTTTTTTTAAGGGGGGGGGGGGGGGGGGGGTTCATCTCTGCAAAGACGACGGGCTTGCTGTCGCACTCATAACTATGAAAGCATGAACAGTTACAATCACCACAGGGTACGGCCACCCGCTACGCTCACAACAGACTGGATGATATTCAGACAGCTTCCCCAAAACACTTTGATATTTGTATAATCTTATCTTTGTTCATGTGCACTTAAACCTGGAGAATTTCAGAGGGTGTCGTGCCTACACCAGATTATTAAATCATGACAACAAAATATTTGCCCGGTACTTTTCAGCTCCTCGCTCATGGGTGTCAAGCTCATTTCAGTTTCGGGAGCTATTTGCAGCTCTCTTTGATGTCAATTAGTAAATCTCAGAAGAGTGAAATCTCACAAAGTAAGCACGAGGACATTCTGAAAGTATCGCACTGAGCACACTCTGTACAAAACTTACAGGATGAACAACAGAGGTGCAATCTGACCTCCCCTTTGTTATTCTCTTTCCCCGTTTACACAACATTTTGTTTTTGTATTTTCGTTTCAGAAAAGTTTCACGTTTACACCGCATTGTAATGAAACCACACATGCATGCTATATAACATTAACAATGGTGAGTATAGGGAGATTCGTACGGACAGGCGAAGAAGTTGGAATGCCATTCCGGGTGACTCTCAACTATAAAACTACAAAGTTCCGGGAGAAGATGGACTGACTCAAGCTGTGAATGTTGTTATTGTCCGTCTACTCGTGCATGTGCAGAAGAACTATTCTATTCTAACAAGTATTTTTTTTCCGGTCCATGGTGAGTATTTAAATAAAATAAATGAAATGAAAAAATGAAATGAAAAATGTGCAGTTGTCTTCCGTCTACACAGAACCGGAGCCGTGACGTTTTCATGACCAGTAATACATGTTCAGTGTTGCTTTCATAACGCATGTTGGACTCAGCTGTGTTTGGGCAGGAAGGCCAGACTAAGTCTTTCAAGTAAACAACAATCTGGAGGGTTTTGTGACAATATTGGTCTGTAAATATCACAGAAATACAAAAGTGATGTGAGAAGAACCAAAACCAGCTCGTTGACCTCTTTGAGATTACAAAACGACTTCTTGTATTGTTGGCTTTGCTTCACAAATTGCAACATTTCTATACAGAGTCTGTATTACAATCCCTGTGAAGATAAACCTGCACTGACGCAGCCGCAGGATGTTGAGATCCTATAAGTGTACAACACTGTTCAAACACAAACAAATCCTCTCTGACAATAAAATGTTGACAACCAAACCAAACTTGAGGTTCTTCTGCTGAACAACAAGCATTAACAAACAACTCTGTCAGCAGTTTGAGAAGCTGCGGTGGGATTGTTTAGAAATTAAGGGGCTTCGGGGGAAACTCGTACCATCTGCTCATCGGTTCCTCAGGTGGGGTGACCGGGAGGGAAGGATGGAAAAAAAAAAAGAGGAAGAAACAGACTTTTTTTCCAAGCGTGGAGAAGGAGCTCCAGCTCTGTATTTACAGCAGCCGCCCAGCGTGTTCCTATTTGTCTCCTCCTGAGCTGCAGCTTGAGGGAGTCAGTGGCTCCTTCACAACATCTGCAGGCATTCTTCCACACGTCCCCGGGGGCACATGAGAACCCATTACCTCCGTATTTGATGAAAACACACATTTAAACCCCAATTACACTCTTTGCTTTTTGCTTCCCCCTGCTCTCGATCTCGTCTGCTCCTCTTTGTCGTGTCCTACAATTTAATCGGAGCCACACTGAATGAACACAAGCCACCTTTGATTGTGGGTAAGCAGATCACACTCACAAATACTCTTAAATACTTAGACGCGTCGTAACTTTTTAAAACACGCATTTCGCTCTCTCAAAGCAGAGTAAAGATGGACATTAAAAACCCCTTTAGGTGATCTTGACGGGAAAATCAGGAGTGGATGATGTCTATATGTTCCAATTACTTTGGGTTTTTGCCGTCAGGTTCGTGTGCTTGAACAGTGTCTTATTGTAAATGTGGACTGTCGTAGGGACTCACATCGACTGACACGCCAAGGCTCCATTTACATGAGTGAAAACTGAAAACGTCTGTTGCACTTTTGCACATGTGCGAGTAGATGGACAATAACAACAACGGCGGCCTTCAGAGTGTCAGGACTCCCAGTTCATATTCTCCTGGGGCTCGGTCGGTTTTACTGTAGAGAATCACCGGAATAATAATCCTAATTGGTCGTCTGTTCGTATGACTGTAAGTGTAGTCCCATTTTTAATGTTTATAGAACATTGTTCTCTGAGCATCTGTGTGTGATTTCGTTACAAAAACAAAATAAACCAATGCTTACGAACGACATTGTTTTCAGTGTTTCTGTCATTTACGTGTAAACGGACGACGTTTTTAAAAAGTTGCCGTGTAAAACACCAAATTCTTCTGAAATGAAAACAAAACGATGTATTTTCACTTGAAACGTTGTGTAATCGGAACCAAACAAATAGTGTGTGTCTGTCTGCATGTGTGTGTATGTGTCGGAGCAGGCACGCGTGTCTTTGTGTACATTAATGTTGTAGGGAACACTAACAAAAATAGGGACTTGCCTCCCTTGTATGGCCAAAACATTTTGTGCCCCTGAGAAAAATCATCAATGTTTGTTCCTTGTTGTGAAGCTTAGACTATGTTTATACAAGTAGCAGTTATAGTTAACCCTTTGTGGGGCAAGTGACCATGTATGGTCTTTCCTTAAAAACGAAGTGCAACATTTAAATGTGTATTTGAGGAGATGATGTGTCTTCAGAGGTGAGCTCGTGGTTGGATTGAGGTTAAACTTCGTGTGAGGTTTAGGATTATCAAGATTAAGGTTTTGGTAGAATGCATGAGATTAGGCCCTGTGTGTGTGTGTGTGTGTGTGTGTATGTGTGTAAGTGTGCGAGTGCGTGTGCGTGTGCGTGCGTGTAATCAGAAAGCAGAGCTATCATCAGATAACTGCGACCCCAGGAAGCCTTTTTTCTCTGATTCAACAGCAGCTAGGCCCAATTTCACAGGCCGCACTGTGGCTGAATGGGAAGAAATTGGAGAAAAAAAAAATCGATTGCCAAGATTGCAGTTGTACTTTTATTTGTCTCTTCTACTGCCATTTTACAGCGTTACGCAGCGTTAGAGGGGAAATTCCAGCCTGCACAGCGCCGATGATGGCACTGCCTTCGTGCCTGCGACATTGTGGCGCTGCATGCAGAAATGATCAGTGTCGACCTCACACTGGCTCCTGGTGCTGGTCAGACAACAAAAGTTTAATTATCAACACTCACATGAGGAAGACCGCAATTATGTCACAGGGATGCTTTATTCTTATGTGTTCTGTTGAGCAGTAATTAGTTGCGACAACGTCACTGGGAATGGATTCAAGTTTGGACAGTGACACGTTTTCTGTTTTCCTGTTTGTTCATCTGGATTGGAAAGGAAAGAAACAAAATGTGCAAACAGCAAAACAAGGACTGCGCCACAACGTGGCCCCTGTGGGAATATTGGATTTAAAGCTGAGACACAACAAGCAACTTCTACTTTTTCAGAATCAAAATGAAGTATGTACAAGCAGTGAATCCTGAATCCATGTTTTATCTATAGGTGATGACCAACGGTCCTCGGCCCTCATGTACAGGCTCTCTGAAGCTTTCACAAAAGTCGTGTGAACACTGAAGTCAAACTCAAACACGTTTTGTTCCTCATTATGCGATTTAAGGCTGCAAGTTTTTTAATTTCCTTTTATTAGATTTGTTTGATTTGTTGTGTGTCTCTCTGATTGGTGACCGATTGGTCTACCTTGCTTTTGGCTTATTGTTCACTGGTTTGGGCTCCTAATTCCTCATCTTAATAGTTAAAGTACTGATGTATATGAAAAGCGGAGGCGTTTTGAATGACGTGAATTCAAATGAATATTGTTCAGAGTCCTGAGACGTTCAAAGGTTCAGTGTGTCACTACGGGCTGGAGCTTATTGATTTCAACGTTCAACACATGCAATTTGTGTTGTATTTAAACAGCAAACAATATCAGAGGGGCTTCTGTAACTCCCCCCCCCCTGCCTAAATCCATTAATAAATGAATTCTAATTAAGAGCAACAGCGATTAAGTGACAGCAGGATAATACATAGGGATTACATGGCAATCACAGTGTTCAATAAACAGCAATTAGTCTATTTCTCTTGACAGCGTGAAGTTGCGCGTGCTGCCACATGAATGCCAATCGACCGTGCTCAGACGGAGAGCTTAAATTGCAGTAAATTATCAACCGCCATCACCACCAAGGGCATCGCCTCATTAATTTTGACAGCATGTGAAAAGACCTGAAATATGCAATCACCCTAATATCAGAGAATTTATATGAAATATTAAGGTTTGACTTAATTTGTGGATGAAAAATGCATGTTTCCCTTTGCGACTATTAATTTTTCATCTGAAACTGCGCCTTCAGACGGAGGGACCCGGTAACCTTGTTTATGTTAAAACAAAATGCTGAATAATTGAATGATCTGGGAGGATCTATGTATGGGAATACTCATAATTCTAATGTAATTGTCGGAGAATCATCTGAAAGTAAGAATTATTCTGTTTTCATTACATTTCAATGAGGCTTTTATATCTGCATATGGCGCGTGGCTTCTTTTACAGAGCACTGCCTCCACATTAACCCAGAACAGATCATTTTTAAAACTTTTAACGGGGAAATGGCCAAAGGTTTTACGTTTTGCGAGAACTTTTACGGTTGCCTCTGAACTATAAAACTATCAAGTCCCAGGAGAATCTGGACTGGGAGTCATGACACTCTGGACGCTGCCAGCGTTGTTAATGTCCATCTCCCGCATTTACAGAAGAACTATTCACAACAGCCGTGGTGCGCATGCGCAGCTTTTCAGAAAAGTCGAGTTTTCCCAATCGTACACAGAGAGGGAGTCGGAGCGTTTTCAAAAAGATGAGTTTTCAGTTACACCCAAAACACAACAAGAAGTTGTGTAAATGGGAGAGAGAGTCATTGTGTGTACTTCTGAATTCACTTTTTGAAAACATGTCGAAAGTGGAAAAGTGCTGAGGTCAGGGGGTCAAGCAGTGCTGTTAGACAAAGAAAAACAAAAAACCTTTAAAGGCTTGTATTGATTTTCAAATTCAGCCTGATTTCTATCATTAAACACATACTAAAAGAGAAGCCTCTTCGCTTTGTGAATCATAATGGCTATTTTACTATCTTTAGTTTCACTGCCCTGGGTTAAGTGATGAATGTCAAGTTATTTTCCATCATAATTTGATAACATCAAGAAAGAAAAATAATTGGAATCCATCAGGTTATGGTCTCCTAATACCGTATTTAATATTGACTTGGCATTACACCTTGGAAAATGTGCTCGAAAGACTGAAACACAATGAGAATTTTATTGCACTGACCCAAAGCGATGGATGAACTCCGAACTACAGCGTTGTTTCAGATGTTAAAATGTTCTGCTGAATCTCCACACACTTGCCCATTTAGCATCAGATTACTTGATTACTAATATGGATTACACCACTCCACCTTTTTTATTTTTGCTTATTTTATTTTGTAGTTTCGCCGTGCAATTTGTACGCACACCTTTCAAAGATAGTTTGGGTTCAGTGACTTGCCCAAGGCCGTTGATCACGACATTAAAGGAGATTCCACTCTCCTACATGAGCCACATTTACCCTGAAATGTTGTTTTGGATTTACATCTGTCCTCTATTCTGCTTCACAAAGGTGAAAAGTGATTCCCTTTCTTACTGTGCTTGACTAATTTTTTTCTGATATCGTCATCTCTTCACTTTCGGCACTTCACATTCTTCAAACTGGCTCGTTTCTACTTGTAACCTCTGTGATCCAGAGTCACAGAGGAAAGACTGAAGCTGAGGGAAGTGATTGTTTCACAGTGATCAAGCCCCATCAATAATGGCTGAATTACAATTTTTCCAAAAGTCCTGAAAGATTTAAATAGAATTCAGTGTTTCATAGAAGGTTTGGCCATTTGGTTGCTTGATTTCTTAATTTTACAACTAATCAAGTCTTGTGTTTTACTTTCGGGACTGGATTATGTCCCAGTTTAGTATCAGAGAAGAATTTGAGTATGTTCCGCATCCAAACACTTTCTGTTTTGTTTTTTTGTTTGTTGTTTGTGCAGCTATTAATTAAAATCAAGAATAAACTTACACTTAAATATGTCACATAACATTTACTTCTACACATTTTCACATAAGCAATAATAAAAGAAAATCATCAACATTATAGTAGACAAACAATATAACAACATATTGAAATTGAATGTAACATGCATGATTTTAAAATGTAGGAGGAAGCATTAGTAACTGATGGAAATGCAAGGAGAACATAAAGACTCAACATAAAAAGGTCTGTGTTATTTCTGCTGTGTGACTGGAGCTATGACCACAACACCACCATGCTGCTCTCATGCTCCACCTCAAGCACATTCAAATTAACTGGTTATTGTGAAGAAGGTAAATGCAAGTTTATATCCAAATATATCCAAATCCAGTTGGTACTGAGGCTGCTCAGCACTTTACTACCATAAAACAGATGACGACCATACTATATAGTCTGTGTTTACCAACCGATCCAACAGCTGGATTGTGTATCTGACTTGTTTTGCTTGGATTTTCTGACTCTGACATAATTTAGAATTGTGGGAACAGGCAGGAGGGCTGTGCAGTGGTGCTGTGGTCAATTCAATTGCCTCATAACAAGGGGTCATGGGTTCAAATGCTGTGTGGAGTTTACATGTTTGAGGCAAAAGTGCTGATCACTACACCTCTGTGCAGCCTTAGATTTTACCAGCGTCGGTAAATCACCTATTCAACTCTAATTGGCTGAACGTGACAAAGATATTTAATTGTACAAATATTTTGGAGATTAAATCGCCACAAAAAAAAATCCCCAAATGAATTCCTCAGAAGTGAGTTCATTACAAGCATATCGCAAGCTACAAATATTACGATAATGCTACCGTATAATCAAGAGATCAACTCAGCCTAATTAATTATGGTACAAAAGAATGAAAGTGGAGGAAAATTTAATTATTTAAGGCCACCTCAAAAAGAAAAAAATAATTGTATTCTTTACAAATTCTTTGCAGAAATCTCGTATTACAATTCTGTGGAAAGAAAAGTCAGAATATTGAGGAATTTTTCAGGTGGCCCGAGTCCTGTATTGTTTGTTTGCACATCTACCATTTTATGGGACATTCACAAGTGTTTTACGTTGAAATTACGAATACATCATATTTATATTACATTTGAAAGACTGCGAGGAAAACCTTTTTCTTATCCTGGTAAAGAGCAAATGTTGTGGTGACGGCACAGGTCTGAAGACGCTTTTCGCTTCACCCTGTTCCCTATGGAACAAACAATGTGTGAAATGTAAACTGGACTCAATAAATTGTGAGTATCACTTAAAGAACACAACAGAATCTCCTGAAAATACGGGGCGACATTAGAATTTAAGCGATGAGAGTTGATCAAATGAGTCCAAACTCTCCCAGTTAAAACTGGGTTAACCTCCCCGATCTAAACATTCACTCTGATTAGTGAGAGCTCTGTTCTGTGGTTTAATTTGAAACTGTGTTTTTAGGTCAGAATCGGGAGGATTGGCTCTGTGGGTGTAAAGGTGCTACCTCTATGAGGCTTGTGGAGCTACTGCAGCCCTCTAATGTTTTTAATAATGTCCCCATGTCATCGCTACAAATGAGTCATCCAACACCTTATAACAGCTTTAACCTGCTGGCAGGCCCAAAAAACAGGTCAACAGGCCAAACCCTGATTACTTCTTATATGTTTTTGTAGAAGTGATCTCAATCTGAAAAAAAACAAAAAAACACCACATAACATGTGAAATATCCTTAATTTGTACTCCACCTTTTATAGACAGATGTAGCTGAGCGTTTAAACGTAGATGACAAAAGAAATAAAATATAACTTGAAAATTTGTGAAGTCATTTTGATTGTGCCTCCCGCTCGCTGCTGAGGAGCATCCCCTCCATACTCTAACTTCAAATAGCAATAATATATCTCTTTAACTGTGTGTATGAGTGTGTTTGAGAAAGAGAGGATGATATGTATCTGTGATAATAACAATAACAGGGAAAATGTATCAATAAGATACAAGTAATACTCTAGGTGTGTGCGTGTTGCCATGGAGACGACCTTCGATTGAGCAGAGGGCAGCTTTGGCAGTTCCAAATCAGGCCTCAGTGGGATTATTAAGCCTCCAACAAAAGATTGTTATTTGCAAATCGGGCGACCGATTTTAAAAATCTTTTATACTTACATCATCGGAAGAATTTTGTGAAATTAGCGATGTTACTGTTCCCACTCTCTTAGTTAAAACTTGAATGTATTTGGAGTTTTTCCGTATTTTTAAACAGTTTCTCATCAGTGGTTAACGCCTATTACTGTGTTTGATTCGTCAGAACATCTCACAAATGTAAACTTTTCAATAAACTGTGAGTGCAACCTAAAGAATACAGCATGATTAAATGTTTGAAATGTAACCGTGTCATCACCACATTTGAATATCAACCGCCTCATAACTGTCCCAATCACATGTCGACAATGTCACTACCTCCATGTGGTTTCTAAGTTTTCTGTCACTGTGATTTCAAAATCATTGGCTCATTTTGGGAAAAATTATACTCCAACTTATTTATATTTCTGGTGTTTTAATGTATGATAAAAAAAAATGTAACCACTTTTCCAAAATATCAAATTTCCCTATTTGTTCTCAATACTATATATACTATAAATATTAATAAAAGCAAAAGTCCAATCATCAAGTATTTTCTATAGGTGTACTGTGATAGATAGAAGTTTTGTAGTCATAAGACAATACTCAAACATATTGATATGGTACTTTTCCTGTCACTGGGTGCGATCCTAAACGCTCCATAAGAAGATCAATACAATGACAGAGAGTAAGACAAAACAGTGAAACAGAAAACAAAAGGCAACATTGGGGTGGAAAGGCCGTTGAAAAACATTTCTGGAAATGGAAAGAACCAACCTTTGAGAACTAAGCCAGATAAAAAGTATGACAAAATCGATGTAAACTTAAGGAGTGCCCCTGCTCCAGCAGGCGATATGTCACATTTCTACCCCCCCCCCCCTTCTACTTCTTATCTCAGTGTTTTGTAAAAGTGGTAACGATGTGCGAAACAGCAGCACATCATTTTGAAAGTGAACCTCAGATAAGAGCCAAGATGAATGCCGCGCAGTTTTAGAGTATAAAACAGACCATTTTTAACCCGACCTGAGAGAACAGCTGATCACTGAGGTTAATAGTTTTCTCCAGGCTGCTTAAACAAACACACACATGAAGCCTTTCCTGAAGAAGTGAAGCCCAAGTATGTCAGCCAAGTGTTTCTTTTCTTGCTCTCTACTTCAATCATCATTTGTGTGTGACACTTTATACAGATATTGAACTAGTAAATGCTGTAAATGTTTGGACTGTCGTTCAGATCTGTGCGCCCACAGTTAAATGACTCATCTTCCGAATATTTATCTCGTGTCCCAGCACAATCTGTATGCAGCCAGGCTTTGTACATTTGGCACTGCACCCATTTCAGGGTTTCACCATCTGGGTATAAGGGTCTAACAACAACCAAAAAGACATGTTAACATGTTATGTTTGAAATTAAATTATCCAAGGATAACATTTTGGACAGTTTATGTGAATATCTTTTCACAACGCCTGTGTATAAAAGTATCCTCCCAGATTAAACTATACAAATGAAACATGCTCCTCTTGTTACTTTCACACAAACAACATTGAATAGGCCTTCAGCTATTCAGTTTTTCAATTAACTTTTAAACCCTGTTTTCCCTCCAGGAGCTCCTCGTATTTCTTGGTCCAGTGAGCAAAGACTTTTCCTGATCTAGATTTGACTTAAAACGGAGTAGTCTAACTGTGCATCCAGGGCAGTGTACAAGACAGACTGTACCAGAAACAAAGACAAAGACAAGACCAGCTTATCACCAATTGACCTCACATGCATGTTTTTGCACCATGGGAGGAAGCCGGAGTACCCAGAGGAAACCCAGGTCTATTTTATTACATTTTTAGCTCTTGCAGCCATTTTTTGTGATTTTCTTTCTTTTTTTCTTATTTCTTCTTTATTTTTTTTCTCCCATGGACTTTCCTGCTTTAGCTATTTTATGCATCTTGGCTATTTGAGCTACTTTAGCCATTGAACTGTTTACAACCGCTGGGCGTTTCCTTGTTGTTTGAGCAGTTTAGCTGTACTAGGAAAAAGATATTGGTGTTATTTAGTGCCAATCGTCCCTTTTTTAAGGTGACATTGTGTAAGTCTGGAGGTGCACCCGAATGTGAGTGTGTGTGTGGTTGTTTGTGACAGACTGGCAATCTGTCCAAGGTGTACCCTGCCCTCGCCCCGCAACCCTGAACTGGATAAGTGGGATAGAAGATGGATGGATGAATGGATCAATTGTTTCTATGAGACCTTATGGATGCAACCTACATTTTTGTTTGTATAGCAATTTTCAAAAGATGTTGTTTCTTGATTTTAGAGAATTTAAATGTTTTCCTAATCCCGGCAAAATATAAAAATAAAAAAGTGAGTGTATGTGTGTGTGCGTGTGTGAGAGAGAGAGAGAGAGTGTGTGTGTGTGTGTGTGTGTGTGTGTGTGTGTGTGTGTGTGTGTGTGTGTGTGTGTGTGTGTGTGTGTGTGTGTGTGTGTGTGTGTGTGTGTGTGTGTGTATGTAATTGACCCATCCAGCATTAACTTTTTCCTATTTGAGATGTGAGGCCTCTGATTGGCTGACGGCTGCGGGGCTCTTCTCTGATTGGCTGATCCTTGTTTCCGGGGCTCCGCACCGAGACAGACCGGAGAGAATGGCTGCCAGTGGAGGTTAGCAAAAAATCTTAAATGTTTCGTGGCCGGATTAGACCAGAATAACGCCTTTTAAAGTTGTAGTTCGTGCGCTCAAATGTCCACCGAGTGTCGCCTCACAGGTGGACGGAGGAAGTCGTGACATGCGGCTTGAAACGACTCCTCCAAACTGTTGGTTGTCGTTAGCCCGGCGGTGTGGCTAACGTTAGCTCGCGACCCACAGCTGATTGTAAAAACACTTGTTTATGACAGAAGACGAAGGTTAAGACAAGTTGTTTTGAAGCTCGCCGATACTAAACTGAGTGCCCGAGCATCGATTCGGGTGTGGGGAGTCTGTGCCGGTTGAAAATGTCTCCACCTGAAACATTTGAGCTTTTTATCGCTTCTAAAATCTCGTAATGTTGTGTGAAAGAAAAAGCCTGCTAACGTTAGCTCGGTGCTTAGCTGTCAGCTAAAAGTTAAGCCTGCACGTCAACCAGCTAAACTATCTGCTCTGGTGGTTGGGGACCTATTGAGTGTGTTTATGTGGTGAGCCTCGCAGTGAGTTACCGGGGACAGTGGGCAGTCAATGTGCGGTTAGCCTGTTAGCTACCACCTGGCGTGAGAGAAGTTTTCTATTCATCCGGAGCTCGTCTTTGTCCTGTCAACGGGTTAGCTCCTCACCAACACGAGGTTCAGGACGGGAAAGTTTCTCCTCCTCAACAGCTGACACGACGAGGCGACACTAGAGTCTCAGCAATTCGCTTTCTATTTTACTGAAGTTACCTTTAAATCACGTGTGATCGGAGACACTATCATGACTGATCACTACTAAATTCACCAATGTATGTGTCCTTTCGTTTATTTACCACAAAGTGCACGACAGTTTACACAACGAGCGAAATGGTTTGTTGTTGGTAACTAACATATCTACACCATAAATCCCACATGAGTTATTATTATTTTTGTTTCCCCAGCGGTGGGATTTCCACATGCTTGTGACTGGAAAGTAACCACTCCACAAACAATAGGCTTGCACTTTTGCCATGCAAATGTATTTAAACAACCCCATTCAGACAGTGCTTTACAAGAGAATGAAGGTAATGCGTTAAAACAAAGGCATTGTGAAAGTCATAAGCAGTAGATAAATGGATAAACTTAATTAAGACGATAAAATACACAAAATATATTGTTTATTGGAAAGCCTGAACCAATAAAAATGTTAAGGACTGATTTCAAAGACAGTATGTCAGAGGGAAGTTTGTTCAACTGGTGAGGAGGGTAGGAACTAAAAGCGTCTTGACCTTGTTTCTTCTGACTCTGGGAACATTCAGTAAATCTGAGGACCCCGGGGGTCCTGATGTTTCATCTGTTACTAGTACACCGGAGATGTATTTAGGATCATTCAAAGCTTTATGAACCGGAAGTCTGATTGAGAATTTTGCCAGACAGGCAGCCAGTGCAGAGATAGAAGCTTAGGTGTAGTGTGCTCCACCCTCTTTGTGTTGGTGGAGACTCTGGGTGAGCTATTAAAACACTGACACCTGTAAACGCAGTTACAATATTCAAGATAAATGCATGAACAAGTTTCTCTGAATTGTGTTTGGTCAGAAATCCTTTAAGTCTTGCAATATTGTTGGTAGTGAGGTGATTTTGTTATCTTGTGGTTGTTGAATTGGGTCGTAGTCCATAATTAAACCCAGATTTCTTTCTTGATTTATTATCTTGAGTGACATGGAGTCAAGATGAGCACTGACCTTTAACCCTTCCTCTTTGGGTCCCCAAAACAATTAACTCTGTTGCTTTTGACTCAGATTCTCAATTCAGACAATAGTCCCTGTCCAGAGTTGTCATTAACAGGCGTCTGCGGAGTTTGACGTTGCCCACTTCATGTGAGACGTCTGAAAACACCAGAACTGGGGGGGAAACGCTAGCCAAAAGAATTTCAAACACTTTTTACAACTTGAATCGATAATCCTGACAGTGCACAGATGTGAAACTTTCTTAGTATATGACACATTATGTCTCAGGAAAAAAATCAGGAACAATATGAATATGTGCAGAAAGACTTGTAAGAATGTTATTTAATGAATGTTTAGCATTATATCATCTTCACTGGCCAATCAAACAGGACTTAATGACAATAACCTTCGACATGTTGATTTATAAGTAGTGTGATGTGGTTGAATTGCCTTCCAAGAAACAGACGTGACTGTAGAATACTTCCTTAATATTAGACTATATTCACATGTGATATGTTTATTCATTCTCATCCTGGGTAAGAAAGTAGTTCTGTCATTTCCTTTAAGCATTATTTCTAAATTTAGAACCTGCTTGTTGCATCTGTTGAGTGTTGTGAGAACTTGAAGCCTCCAGCGCAGATAAACTGATAAACTTTACATTGAAGTGTGTGGACCCCCTGTAAAACAAGTGTGCATGCTTGTTTTTGAATTTGACTTTAACTAATACTAACTTTGACAGGTTTTGCCACTTCGTCACCTGACTTTCATGTTTTTTCTCTGTGTTTTTCAGAGGTAGGGAAGCTGTTACAAATACAAAATGGGACATCTCCGACCTCCAACTACAACGGAGTAGACGCTGTTCACGCCTGTAACATCCTCCAGCAGCTCAAAGCCTTGTACGACGAAGCACAGCTCACAGACATCGTCGTAGAAGTGGACCATGGCAAGACTTTCTCCTGCCACCGAAATGTCCTCGCTGCCATCAGCCCGTATTTTAGGTAGGAAGCATCGTAAATGTGCTCAAGTTGTTGTGTTGACTATTTATACAAACAAACACTCTGAAATGGAAAAATGCAAATAGTCATAAAGAGAAACATATGTCACAGTTTTCCCTTTTTTGGAAGGTGGAAAACCTGATTAGATGTAGTGACGGTCTTTATATTTTAATGCAAACTGTCCTGCTGTTCATCACTGCAGATGCGACGTTGGACAGTAAAGTGTGTTGACTCTGCTCCTGCCTCAGTGGGCAATGTGGTCGTTATTCTTAATTCCGATGCTGTTGGTGTAATCTAGTGCAGGGGTGTCAAACATAATTCCGGTTGGGTCTAAACCGGCCCGCAAGAGGCTCCAATCTGAGCCACCAAAACACCAAGCAAATGGAACAAAATTCCGAGAAAGCATTGATTTATTTATTTTTTTATGATTTTTTTAATTCTTGTGTTGCAGACCGTTTTGTCGGCACAATTTCTGTCGTTCTCGTAGTTTCATCTGATATCGTGCAGCCCTGAGTCGGGTTCAGATTTTCTTTGACAAGATGTCTCCTGTGTTCTCCTGACCTTTGCCCTCAGGTCCATGTTCACCAGCGGCCTTACAGAGAGCAGTCAGCGTGAGGTCCGAATCGTCGGCGTGGAGTCCGAGTCCATGCACCTCGTCCTGGACTACGCCTACACGTCCAGAGTCACGCTCTCCGAGTCCAACGTCCAGGCCCTGTTTACTGCAGCCAGCATTTTCCAGATCCCCGCTCTCCAGGACCAGTGTGCCCAGTTCATGATCAGCAGACTTGACCCCCAGAACTGTATAGGGGTGTACATGTTCGCTGATGCGTACGGACACCAGGAGCTGAGAGAGCGCTCGCAGGATTACATCCGCAAGAAGGTCAGTGGGTGCTGGATTGAATGATTTTTACAGGTTTAATATGCCAGTCAATGTTCTGGAGAGCAAATTCTTAAGAAAATTGATTGTTTATTGGGTCTCGTTCATGTTTAAAGACTCTGATTCCAGGAGTTTAGCTTTGTTGTAAATATTACAATATAAACAGTCTGGGTTGGTTTTTTGTTTTGTTTCAGGTTTTTTTCTTTTCTTTCAAAAGCACGCTTATTAAAAGTTGTTTTAAAAGTATTTTGAAATGCTCTGATCACAATTTCTAATTTTATTTAATGGATTATTAATCGATATAAACACTTTTCCACTTCTGATACTTACTTTTTCTTTGTGTTCTGACCTGCAAAGTACTTGTATACTGTACATAACATTAAGTTACTGGATGTCGTCTTTCAAAGCTCTGCTGTGTAAGATTCATGTCGCACGGTTGGATTAAGCTCAAGGATCTAAATCAATCCAGTGAAGCTCAGCAGTGACGTGAGAAAAACCTCCAAGCTCCTCACCCTCTGTACTGAAACTGACGGTTTTTACTTTATTGCACCGATTTGGTCAAGTCATGTCGTAGGTATCATTTTGAGACGACACGACATAATGTGGAACCAAAATCTTTGGTCGAACCGTTGAACACTGACAATGGCCTCGACCCAATGCTGCTAATTCCATCAGGACATTTCCAAAAATATGGATTTCTTAATTTTCACTGGATTACATCTTTTGACCACTTGGAATCACTTTCAGAATATTATTCCACTCTGTGATAGGTGGAAAGAGGTGGGACTGTGAAAGAATGTGATTAGTGAAAAAAAGAGTTTTTGTTTCCCCGTAACAAAAAAAAAGTGAGCTGGTTCCATTTCCAAGCAACTTTTTCTGGTCGTGTCTGTGTGTTTGTCCGCTAAATCCTGTGTTTTGTGTTCTTGTGGCAGTTCCTGTGTGTGTCTCAGGAGCAGGAGTTCCTCCACATGACCAAGGAGCAGCTGGTCAGCATCTTAAACAACGACGACCTCAACGTGGAGAAGGAGGAGCACGTCTACGAGAGCATCGTCCGCTGGCTGGAGCACGACCTGTCGGGCCGCGAGGTCCACCTCGCCGAGGTGTTTTCCCAATGCATCCGCCTGCCTTTACTGGAAGAGGCCTTCTTCAGTCGGATACCGGCGCCCTTCGCCTGCGCTCTGTCCTTGTCCAAAGACCCCGACGAGGTCAAGGCCCACCTCCCCGGCACCATGGGCTGCCCGCAGCGCCTGGGTATGACTGCTTCCGAGATGATCATCTGCTTCGACGCTGCTCATAAACACTCGGGGAAGAAGCAGACGGTGCCTTGCCTGGACTCGGTGGCGGGGAGGGTCTTCAAGCTCTGCAAGCCCCCCAACGACCTGCGGGAGGTCGGTATCCTGGTGTCCCCGGAGAACGACATCTACATCGCCGGCGGGTACCGGCCCAGCAACAGCGAGGTGTGCATAGACCACCGGGCGGAGAGTGACTTCTGGCAGTACGAGCACGCGGGGAACCGATGGCTGCCGCGCGCTCCGCTGCTGAGGGCCCGGATCGGCTGCCGGCTCGTGCACTGCTGCGGGAAGCTTTTTGCACTGGGAGGCCGCGTCTACGAGGGCGACGGCCGCAACGCGCTGAAATCTGTGGAGTGCTACGATGCCAGGGACAACTGTTGGACGGCAGTCACTCCCATGCCGGTGGCCATGGAGTTTCACAGCGCTCTGGAGTACAGGGACCGCATCTATGTGCTCCAAGGTGAGTTCTTGCAGCAGATAGAGAATGATGCAATTAACATCTATAAAATGTCAAACTAAATCACACTGAGTGATTCAGCCCAGATTAAAAATCCTTTGTCTTTTGGGACTGAGAAGCTCATGTTGGATATGTGACACACTGGTGAATCTAATCTGATTAGATTGTCCTACTGCAAAAGTCCTGGTTTAAAAAAAAAAAAAAAAGGGAATTTCTGAGGTAGTTGTTCTCTGCTTTCTTGTAATCTTTGTACATATGATGCCTTAAAATTTAAACAATAAAGTTTTTCTTGTAGTGCAGAGTATACGTGAAACCAAACAATTACTACCGAAAATCACTACAATTCCAAC
This sequence comes from Lipophrys pholis, assembly GCF_963383615.2. Classification (NCBI taxonomy): domain Eukaryota; kingdom Metazoa; phylum Chordata; class Actinopteri; order Blenniiformes; family Blenniidae; genus Lipophrys; species Lipophrys pholis. The sequence goes on from NC_137637.1 coordinate 13,570,249, forward strand.
ATCTATCCACTTTTAATGATACTTTCTAGTGCAAAATACAGTAAAATGTCCCCCCAAAAAAACTTCTATAGCTGTTGCATTGTGCATGTTTGTACAAGCTCACCCTGACAGCATGGCTTTGAGGCTGGTGTGATAATAACAGCGACGCCATCTTTTCATGGCAGCATCGTCGATATCTCAAGTCGGGTGTCAGTGTTGTGTCTTGCTACTCTGAAGAAATTTGTTTTAAAAAAATGAGTTTGCTTGAAATGTTTCCCATTGGCTTTGTGGTTTGTCTGGCCGCATTGAATCCTCTTACGGGCCAGTTCTGGCACACGGGCCTTATGTTTGACACCCCTGGTCTAGTACAGACGCAACTTAATGACTAAAACTTTCCACCAAATAAATTAAAGATAATGGAGCTTACATCAGGGGTGTCAAACAAAATAGTAGCGGACATATCCAGAGTCTCCCTCGGGGGATCAACACAATGATTCTGGTTGATTCTAAAAACCACATCATTTTCTCTTCCCACAGGAGAATATTTCTTCTGCTACGATCCCCGTAAGGACTACTGGAGTCACCTGGCGCCGATGTACGTCCCGCGGAGCCAAGGCCTGGCCGCCCTGTACAAGAACTGCATCTACTACATCGCGGGCATCTGCAGGAACCACCAGCGCACCTTCACCGTGGAGGTGTACGACATCGAGAGGAACACGTGGAGCCGCAGGCGAGAGCTCCCGTTCGACCAGGCCACCAGCCCGTACATCAAGGCCATGCTGCTGCAGGGCAAGCTGCACCTGTTCGTGCGAGCCACGCAGGTCATGGTGGAGGAGCACGTGTTCCGCACCAGCCGAAAGAACTCCCTGTACCAGTACGACGACGAGGCGGACGCATGGACCAAAGTGTACGAGACCCCCGATCGCCTCTGGGATCTGGGCCGCCATTTTGAATGCGTGGTGGCCAAACTTTACCCACAGTGTCTCCAGAAAGTGCTTTGAGGTGCCTCTAGGGGCTTCCTTCAGTGAGGCGGAGGGCCTGCCTGCCTGCCTTGTGCCTGGTGTTACCCTGGGTTTGCACCACACGGACCATTTCTGGTTAAGTCTTAAGTCAATTTACTTTTGGTTTAACATGATCAAAACGGGGGTGCTTTTAAAGATTGCAGTATTTTTCTTTTTGGTGTTTTTTTTTGTTCCTCTTTGTTGTTTTTGTTTGGTTTCCCCCCACACAGCACCAACAACCCACACTGAGGCTTGTTTAACAAAACCGTACAATGAATCATAAGTGCAATTATCCTATTTCTTTGCTTGTTGTTGAGCCATGTTGTTCTATTTTTGACTTTTTATTATTATTTTTTCTTTCCTCATTGTTTGTTTGAGATACATGACTAAGGTATGGATTTTTACAATTGTTAAAGCATGCAACGTGAGGGTGGTCCGCCAGGTAAAGGAGCCCTCTGGAAATATGGATGCTATGTGTCGGCATAAAGTGGAAAAAAAAAAAAAATCTATATACACATGTAAATGACGATATAAACTATATATTCATACGGGTAAGAGGAGTACCTTAGCTCACTAGTAGGTTGCTGGCTCTGAGGTTTGTGTATGTGTGTTTTTTCTATTCTGTGTTTAGCTTATTTTGTAGACCAGTTATACTTTTGAGGTGTGCATTAGTATTCTTAAAGCTTGTGTATTTTTTTTTTTTTTTTTTTTGCCCCCCCCCTTCCTTCCTTTTCCCCTTCACAAGCGTCAGTGTGTCAAAACTATTCAATATGTGCAGCTTCTGAGCTACTTGCAAGTTGTATTTGGAGATTCCAGATGAGCATTGAGTCGGCATCAGTTTCTTCTTTTTTTTTTTTCTTTTTTTTTTTGTGTCGCACGCGAAGAAAAACTTAAGTGAAGTCTTTGAATATTCTCTCTCCACATTGGAGAAATAAGGACGGAGTCAAATTCGTGGCAACACTAAGTGGCAAGTTCAGACCAACTAACAGGTTTACCTCAAAAAAAATAAACAAAAAAAAAAAAAAAACTTTAAATATATGATTATTAGGAGCAAAGGGACATTTCAGGCTGTCGAGTGGCTCGGTTGTTTTTTTTTTTTTTTGGGAACATCATCTAATCATTTGAGAAACGCCTTCCTCTTAAATGGCCAAATGCGGCATTTGAGGGATTGTTGTAGTTATTGTGGACATTTAAAAGAAAAAAAAGAGAAAAAAAAAAGGAATTTTGTGGTAGCAATAAATCATTGAACTGTGATTAGGCTATATGACTTTGTATAACCTTAGTAAAAGTGCATTAATTGTTTGGTGTGCTTGTGTCCGCTGGTGGGGAAAAATCAGTCGTACCAATAATGATTGTCTGGCTGTTGCTCGGGTGCAGGTGGGGTGTGTCATTTTTAGTGCGGATCATTCGCGATGCCAATGTGCCTGTGGCAAGAGAATCAAACGTGGGTTTGATCGTTAGTCCTCCTCCCCCCCATAGAGGAGCATCCGTGAAGTCTTACTCGGCGTTGCACTGCAACTTTAACCAAGCACCCTTCAACGGCCATGAATCCGTCTTTACCACGCCATCACACAAGAGGACACAAACTGTTGGTGCTGCTTTTTTGTTTTTTGGTTGTTTTTTTTTGACAATCTTGTACAGAAGAATCCTACTGTGGCGTGAGACACTTTCGGTGCTGTCTGTTTCCTCGCGCAGGTTCCTGTGTCATCATTGCACTACACATTTCTCTCCTTTTTTTTCTTTTTTTTTTTTATATGTCAACACAAAGAGTGCTCCTCTTAAGGTCGTGAAAGTTAGTTTAGTACCCACAGAGCAATCATTGAAAGAGTTTTTAAACCGGTCCAGTTCAATTAGCACTTGGGACTCTTAACTTCTCCAAGAGAAGATCCACTGCTGACTGACGAGAACCTGGCTTGAACAATGCAACCCCCCCCCCCCCCCCTCCCCACCCCACCACCCCCCCATAACAAAAAAAATACATAACAGAATCCAGAATCAAGGCGTCTTAGAGGGTCTGAGCTTCATGCACATCTACAGACGGCCATTCGAGAACCAGGAACGGAGAACTCTCAGGATTTCTACTGATACACAGTACTGTATTTAAGATTTTCTTTTATGTGTAATATACTGTACTATAGGTTTGCTGTACTTGCACAGTTTTGTAAACTTATCTTCAGTTTCTTTTATAACTTGAAAAAAAAAAATAGATGTGATTTTTTTTTTCTTTTTTTTTTGTCTCCAGTGGCTGTTTATATTTTCTTTATGTAATTTGTTTTTAGTTATGTAGAGTAATCCTGCGATTACTGCACGAGTGATTCAGTTTTTCTTTTACCCCCCCTCCCCTTGTAGTACCCGTAGTATTTTTCTTTGCATCATCTCACTGAAACAAAAGCATGACAGATCAAGTAACTGCATTGTTACATGTTTAATTTTTTTTTCAAACACCAGTCACATACTACAACAAGCTAAATAGAAAAACAAAACAAAAAAAAGACTAACCTGCTCTCTGTGTGGAGTCGCCGCAGTCGGCTCGCCCGGATCGTCCTCATGCATTACCTATGGGTGCTAGTCCATCGTGTGTGTGTGTGCGCGTGCGTGCGTGTGTGTGCGTGTGTGTGTGTGTCTTCAGTTCTTCCTTCACTTTTATTTTGCTGGTTTGTCCGTTTTGGGTTTCAGGTTTTAGTGGTTGTTGAGCTCAACTGTGAAATTCACATTGCACATAATTTCAAAATAAAATGAATAAAAGTGTAATTCGTTGATTAATTCTGTTTTTTTTTTTTTCATTTTTTTTTCTTCATAGTGCTCGTTGGTGTAGTTACATTTATACACACGTGACCTGTGATGAGGGAGGATGAGCTTACAGTTAGAGTGAGAACATTTTCCCACAATTTCCACGGCAAAGTTTTGAAAACGACGTCTGGCAGAAAACAATGCAGCTTTCATGTTTGCCCTCTATTTTGTCATGAAACCACACAAGGTGCAGAGAACAATATGCTGTAAACAAGGGCGTCAGTAGTTTAGGCACAAATGTCAAAAAATAACTAAGTCGCAAACCACTCAGTAAAAACTGCTTCTCCCTCTTTCTCCAGAACGAGATGGATTGACTTTTAAAGCATAATGATTCTGTCATGTCGGGACTGTACGCTTACGAGCAAGCTAAATATTTCAGTCGCACAAAGACAAATTTAGGACCACCACACAGGTGCACGGTTTAATACAAGCTCCTGCACTTAGTGTTTCCCTCCTGTCATTTGCAGACGTAAATTGCTCACATCTTGACTTCTTGTCCAGTAAGACGCCAATAAAGTTCAATAAAGTTTGAACATAATACGAGCAGGTCTAGTGATTGTCTTTGTTTATGTTTTACAGTATATAAAATGACGATCAGTTGGACGGGCTTTATTTTACACATAGTTAATTAGATAGTTGCACTAACCAGCATTGTTTTACACAACAGACGTCATTTTGTTTTTCAGATTTGAGACTTGGAAACAAATTCTTGAGCAGAAGACAACAGGAAAAAAGCAAAAAAAGAGAAAAGCTAGTCAATGGTGAACCTGAGACAACACCCCCCACCCCTCCTCCACCAAAGCAAAGGAGAATATCTACAGTGGGGATTGGAAGTTTGGGCAGCCTGGGTCAAAATGTGTATGAATGTGAGTAATGAAGCCAAGGGGAAGCTGAAAAAAATCTCCAAAATGCCTCAAATTACATGATGAGACATTCCCATAACGTCACAAAAAATTGGGTTTTATTTCCATTGTTTACACTTTCAAAATAACAGGAGAAAAAAAAAAGGCTTGTGCAAAAGTCTTGTCACCCTATATAGTTAATACCTTGTAGCGCCCCCCTATGGCAAGTATCACAGCTTGTAAACGCTCATTGCCTGCGCCTCTTGATGTAATCCATCGTGGCTTTTGAGATGGTCTTTTTGGATCATTATCCATTTGTAGATGTCGTACTCTCCTGAACTTCGGCTTTTTCACAGACGGTGTCAAGTTAGCGTCCAGAATTTGCTGGAATTGAATTGAATTCCTTTTTCCTTCTCGCCATGAAATGTTCCCCGTGCCACTGGCTGCAGCACAACCCCACAGCAAGATGGATCCACCTCCATGCTGAACAGTTGGACAGATGTTCCTTTCATGAAATTCTGTTCCCTTTCTTCTCCAAGCGTACCTTTGCTCATTCCGGCCATAAAGGTCTATTTTTACCTCATCAGTCCACAGGACTTGTTTCCAGGCTTGTCCACATGTTCCTTTGCAAACTTTGAAATCACATTACTCGTAAGCCGGACCTCCGCATGGAATGAATGGTGCCACATGAATAAAGTTTCCTGGACAAGCCCATGAGATAACTTGCCTACAATGTTATAAAGTATTTGAGCCATTATCAAATAACATGATGGAAGCAGCTTTAAAAAAAAAAAAAAAAAAGAAATCCAAACTCTTACAGCTTCAGCCAGTAATGTAGTCTTAGAAACACCTTATCGTAGTTAGAAACCACATTTTTCTATTTAATCACCCTTTCAGCAATTGGCAATTCCAATAAACAAAATAGCTAAAACTATTATTTTACTGGTTGTTACAGATCAGAATGGCCTGAAAAATGTTATTGACTGATTTGGTTGCGATTCATTGTGGTTAGAAAGTAACTAATACTTAGTTTTTTTTAGTTTCTTCAGAATTTTTTAAAAGTTTATAAGAACTAGGAGGAAACTTGCAGACACATTTTTAAACGTAATTTTACTTGAAATAGAGTACGAAATTAGTACTTTAAATGTACCCCCCCCCCCCCCTCTCCCCCGGTGACGATGACCCCCCCTCGTTGCGTCATCGACGCGCGCTCCACAATACGGCGGCGCACGCGAAACTAAAGTTTGTTCAAACCCGCCGCGGAGGAGCTGAATGAAGGAAGGTAAGACGAACTCCGACTCTCAACCTCTCCTAAAAACCTCCTAAAAACCCACTGACGCTGCTGTTTGTCCTCCATTTCCACCCCACGTGTTGCTCCGCACGGAAACAAGGGAACGTCGCGTGGGTCAATATATATATCCGTTTATTTTCTTTCGCACAGTTTGTTTATCCACATTTTAGCTAGTGTCTCTTGTATTGTCCTATGAATAAAAACGTTTGGGATTATCTTTGGATTGTTTAAAAAAATGTATAAAAGAGCCACATTAATTTCAAGCAGTGTTTTATTGTTCCTGTCTACTGATGGCTTCACGTGGAGCAGCACCATAACCAACGTCCCATGACTCCTGTTAGTGTCCACGTTAAACTGGCCACGTTAAATCTCACGTCCTACCAAACACACGTCATTTAATTACTGACTTTTTAAAATGTATTTCGGAGGCACATTCTGTTTATACGTGACCATCAAACCAAATTGTTGATAAACCTTTTATAAAGTCAATATTTCATTAGTAGCGTTTTGGGTGTCTGTTTACAGGACAACGGTGTTCGGGGCTGATGAAAATGTAACTTTTTGAAAACACCCATCAAAGTGAAACTTTTCAAAAGTCTGACTTGGTCTTTGTGTAAACGGGGCAAAAAAACAACTTTTTTTTTGAAATTCTGCTACTGCACATGCGCACTATGACCTTAGTGAATACTTCACAAAAATTATGAATTTTTGTCTAGAAACGTTGTAAACGGGGCCTGGACATCATTCTCATGCCCACATATGTACTTCTAGGCCAGGGGTTTTCAATTCCGGGCCTCGAGGGCCGGTGTCCTGCACGTTTATACACTCTCCCAGCTTCAGCACACCTCAATTTGATGTTGATGTCATCGTCCAACTTGTAAAAAAGCCAAGTAACGAGCCCCTTATTGGATTCAGGTGTGTTGCAACTGGGAGAAACCTAAAACATGCAGGACACTGGCCCTTGAGGCCCGGAATTGAGAACCCCTGTTCTAGGCATGTAATGTCTAATTGGACATCGCTAGAAATCAGGTTTTTTTTTTTCTTTTTCAGAAAACTGAAATAATTCAGATTGTGGAACATTTTTGATCTAAAATCTCACAACGTTTATTTATTGAATCTGGAGAGAAAATTTTACTTTTGAGTAGAATACTGATCTGAAATCAGCATCTGAAGGAAGATCATGTCTCGAGTTTGACATCTGCTTTGTCCCCAGACGTAGAATATTCAGAGCCATCCCTTCAAATGTTCATCTTTTATACTTCAACATTTAAAAATACCAGATGGGCGCACTACCTGAGACTCGGTTAGACCCTACTTGTGACTCTTTGAGTAACTCGCCGTGTAAAAAGCTCAGTGTAAACGTTAATTAGTCTCATGTTAAAAATGATGTGACGCTGGCTGTTATGAAACTGCCATTTGGAGCAAAGGTCACAAAGCTCAGTTTCAAACCGGCTGATTGGTGAAAGGCTTTGTTTTGTTGAGTGGCGTGTCTGCTGCTGCAGATAATGAAGATAACCTTAAGACCTCCAGATCTGTTTACCTGGGCCCGGTTCTTCAAAACTGGTTATCGTTTAACCAGCCGCTAAATCCATTTAACTGAGCGTTAAATTTAACGGCACTGTTATGTTGTTGTTCAAAACCCGGTTACCTTTAACCCGCTGTTATCTTGACGTTAAAGGTAACGCACCTCCGGACAGCCGGTAACTTTTTAACGGCGTGGTTAACTCTCACCATGGCGTTCACTGTCGGCGCTGCGTTCATGATGCCAGATCAACAAAGGAAGGACAGGGTGGACCGTGGACTGAACTTTGATATAAGTCAATACTGTAATGAAGAGTTGCGCCTCTATGGAGCTCTGGAGTGGCCATAGAATTTTTTTTATTAAAAATATATATGTAATGCGTGGAAATTAGATAATAATTAGTAACTCGAGACACCAAATTACTATCTCGTATTATATTTTTTTCACCAATGCCACTTCCATCCCGTCAGATTTGCTGTTATGGAGCTTTGAGATAACAATAATAAAAGTAATGCCGACCACATTAGATATTGGTGTTTTCTAACTAAAGCATTTGAAATACAGACATGTTAAACTCACCTTGATTCAAAAAGAGAGGATCTAATTCTCAGCAGCTCCATATTACGTATTCCCTCTTTACCATAAATAAATGAGGCTGGGGCTTATTTTTCAACATTTGGGCATTACAAAGTGAATTTCTGCTCCTTTCACCTTATTTCTGGACGTGTCTGAATCAAATGCTTCAACATCAGGAGGAATGGAGGTCTAGAGTGATAGAACGCAGCTCTACAGCCGTTTCCAATAGCAACCTGTGTAAACACACTGATTAAAGTACTCTTTCACATGAAGCCATTAAAAGGCTCATTTAATGGCAAAAAAACTCCAAGCTTTCATTTACAGTAGTATGTAGTTTGTTTAGTAGTTACTGATGAACCAAAAGTTTTTGGGTTTAAAAGGTTTTCATGTTCCACTTTAATATCCTGGCAGCAGCGTAGTTTGTCATGTGTTATGCTAGTTTTGTAGACGAGATAAAAACACTGCGCTGCCGTCCACGACAACGCTTCAGACAAAACGCGGAAGCACGGAGACTTGGAAGTGGGCGGAGCCTTGGGCGTCAGGGACGCTCGCCACTGTTGTTAACCTCACTGTTAACCTTGACGACAACGTTAGCTAACGGGATGACTAACCATGTTTTAAACAACGCATATTTAACGGTCGGTTAGCCAACGGCGGGTTAAGGATTTAACCAGTTGTTGAAATAACCCAGTTTTGTTAAAATATTACCATGCACAAACAAACAAAAAAAGTATGTGAACTAAGTGAATTAGATGTGTTTGTAATTTTGTCTTATTCTGAGATGCAGTTTCTACTTAAACCTTTAAATGTGACTTTGCAATCATCTTAAAATCCTTGAACCTTGTGCAATACAATCAAATACCTGATGAATTCATGAAATGCAACTCCATTGTACAGAGTTCGTTCTCCTGGAACCACCATCGGGCCCCAACACAAGACATTTAACTGAGTTTGCTTTGTAAATGCCACTAAGTTTGAGATTATCGCCATAGTTTTATTTTGACAATGCTGTGCCATTTGTTTGCTTCCCCTTATTTTGTGTTGTGCCCACAGGGCCATGTCCCCGGCTCCAGCAGAGATGTCGCCCTGTAAGCCCCCGGATGGGGGTTGGGGCTGGATGGTGGTGCTAGGGGCCCATATTTCCATCGGATTTGCATACTCCACACCCAAAGCGCTGTCCATTTTCTTCAAGGCAATACAAGAGGACCTGAGAGCAAGCTCCAGTGAAATTGCATGGATTCCCTCCATCATGCTGGCAGCCATGTATGCAGGCGGTGAGTTGATGTGGTCAAAGTTTGTAACGTTCAATTGTGAAGAACGATCACATACGTTTTTCCTTCATGTTGGCAGAAAAAGAGCTTTCCTAGTAACTGCTTTTGTTATTCCTGCTTGATACAATTTTTGTCAATGCAACTCTTGAATTATTTGGATGTCAAATGTTTTCACATTGAGAGAATCAGCCGCTTTAACAGACCATGAAACTGCTGAACCTATGGTTTTGTGCTGAAGTTCAGCTTGAATGAAATCCTCTATAGTTAAATTATTTTCAACATGAATTCATCTCAAATATATAGAACGAAAAAACTATTATCCCACCGGGGCTCAACAGTGTTTTTTTTTTTTTTTTTTTTTTTTTTCTTTCCTCGATAGTTTTATAGTTGAAAGTCACCCGGAATAGCATTTCAGCTTAGTCGTCTCTCCATAAAAATGTCTGTGTACTCCCATTGTTAATGTTGGTACACTATTGTTTTCTGTCATTACAAAAACAACAACTGCGCCACACTGTGGCCTGGCATGCCAACTACAAAGCTTTTTCAGCGTTGCTGTCAATTCTGTGTAAACAGACATCACTTTCAAAACGCTGCCGTGAAAACACAAATATTTGTCAAAATGAAAACCTGAAAACGGAAACTACAAGTACAGTCTGAACTGGCGCTCGCCCTACAGTTTCATCACAGACTCATCGTTTCCTGTCTAATTGCACCGATCGCTAACTTTCAGATTGATTGTTTTTGAGCTGGTCAATACTAGAGTTTGTCCATGGTCGGGGTCCATAAGTAGTTTAAAAAAGACTGACCAGAGCACCATTTTTCAAAAAAAATTTTGAACAACCCTTCTGCTCTTGCACTCTCTCTAGTACCACCAAGTAAAGACAGGGATGGAAGGTTATCAAGAGGAATTGATAACGCTCCTCCATTCCTCCTTCTTTAAATTGTCTAGATGCATAAAATGAGGTTTGTAGTTACAAAGATCTCAATATGCTCTTGAGTCTAGTGCACAGTAAATTCGACATTTGGAGAAACCGATCTTTTAGCAGGCCATGTGATGATCCTGCATTTTCTAAGCCGTTTTGGTAATATTGAATAAGTTTATCATGATATGACATCTATGATAAGCTCTGATCTGCTGACACGCCACATCAATAAACATCGTGATCTTCTACCTTTAGGTCAGCTCAGGCTGCGCAGTCAGCACCTTTTACACCAGTACAGAAATGCTTTGTAGTGCTCGTAAAAAACCAGCCTGAAGGTTAAAAAGATTAAGTTGGTTTTCTTTCCCCTTCCTTTGATCCACTCAACTATATTGTGTCACGTCAAATCTGGACGTTAAAACACCAACTCACCTTCTAAACAATCTACACAGACGAGGATTTGCTCAAGCTCGTTGTATTTGAAGTTGTCAGTAAGGCTTCAACAATATTAACCTGGCAGCACAATGTGTTTAATATCATCCATGACGTGTATGTTTTTTTCAGCATTGTAAACCAAAGGAACAAGTCGTTGTTTCATCCCAACATTTAAAAATATCCCTGAACACTGTAACTTTGCAGGAGGGAAGGAAAGCAGCAGTGGTGTGTGGTTGTGCTGTTGCCCCATTCGAACAGGGATAATTGATAAATTGACTTCACATGAGTGACTGTGGCTGCTAAAATAGCGTTCGGCTTCCTAATAAGAAGAATGCTGCCTGTGTGTGTTACTCACCTGACTTAAATTGAAATATTCTCACTGATGTGGTTCAGAGTGAGTCATTTATTATAGCTGAAGCTTTTCCCCTTAAACTTCTAAATACAGAAAATGACCGAGTGCTATAATGTCCACCGCCACTATTATTTGTAAAATTACAAACTAACAGTGTGACTCACTTCACTATTTTGAGTGTTTCAAATCTGTAAAAAGTACCGAGGCTCAGCCACCTTTTGTACCATTACATGGAGGGTAGTATGCAATCGAAATGAAAATAAATATGCATTTGATGTGCTGCGGTGAAGCACAGGAGCCAGCATCTCCAGGACTCTCTAAAATGTGTGACGTTGAGATTTCAGCCACGTAGGAAAGTGGGAGGGCTGTCAACATATTTCAGGAGAAAACAATCATGGCCGAAAGCTTGAAGTGGATGTCTGGAGGTAAATTATCGTTTTTCATCAAGCGGTGTTGCGGTGCGGTCTTGATCGCCAGTATAGGCAAAAGTACCTAAAGACTATCCAATAGTCTTTGAACTCCGTCAGAAGAAGTCTTAAGAAGGTCATCGATCTGCTGACTGAAGTCCTGTTGTCATTGTTCGGTGGCTTTGCTGCAATATTGTCGGCATGACTAAGCAACGAGCTGAGGGTGTGACCCAAGTGTGCCACAAGAGATGTCCAGTTACAGGAAATGTACAGTGTCCCCTGTAGCTATTGGTAAATGCTGTCGCTCCTTTATTCAAGAAAGAGTACCACGACCAGAGGAAGGAAGCTGAAGTAGTTAGCCTGCAGAGTAACATAGAACTGCAGCTCTGCGAAGATTTGATTTATCAAACGTTTGTCCGACTTGTTAACTTCTCCAGAAGTGGCCAAGACAACATTTTCTCCTATTCAGGTTTAAAACTAATGCCAGTTAACTGCAGCTGCAACCGTTTGGTGTTTTGTCACGTCACTTGCAGCACACTTTAATCTGGTTAATCCTTCGCTACTCTCTAGGCTAAAGCTAAGTAAAAGGGGACAACACAGGCCATGGTAATCTGGTAATACGCTTTTCTGTGAGTGTTTATACTCAGAAAAGAAAATCAAATATACTGTTCACAGCTTTTCTACAAATTATATTGCATATCTACCATTATAACCGCAATAAATGGCCCTCAGGGTGTCACAGAGAAATACTCAATCAAATGAATATTACTTTACTATTGGCTCGATTACACCAAAAATGGTCACATTGTCCATGCTATTGGCCATTATTATTGTGATTGTTACCTCACAATATTTTAGTTTCATAGTAGAAAATTTACTTGTATCCTGAACTCAGAATTTTATCATGATTTCCGGACTGGGTAAGAAAAAGTGACGTAGCGCAACAGTACCTCATAAAAATGTAAAAAAAAAAAAAAAAACCCACAGCTTTTCATCAAGAGATGATTCTTGATGAGCAAAACTTAAGTCCATTTAAAGCCTCGTTTCCACCGCACAAAAAGTGCAGGGATGGAACGGAGCAGTATGGCAAAGCGCAACCAGAGCCAAATCTGGTGCGGGTTTCCGCCGGCCAGCCACGGTGACGTCGCCCCGCACGGGAGCGCGCTCCGGCGGCACAAAGCCTGTCGGCCGGAGTGGCTCCGATGTCACTTCGCCGGGGCGATGTTCGCTCTCTCGGAACTAAAACGGAACTTGCGGCGGAACTTGCGGCGTAGTAAATGTAGTAAACGTGTAGTAAATCACTAACTAATCAGTAGACGGCTCCTCAAACTCAGACCCGTTCTATGGTCCAGAGTACCCCAACGGAAAGATGACGTGTCAACCTTTGGAGCGGTTATTTCCGGAAAAATCCCAAATTCTTGCGGTGGAAACCCGAACAGTGACGGACTGTACCACTCCATTCCTGCACTTTTTGTGCGGTGGAAACGGTGCTTTTTTTCATGTGGTGCTTTGGAAAAATGAGCTGCCCACTCCTACATGGAAACACCGTTGGTTTAACAAATTAGAGACGAGAGAAAGAACACTGTTATTTCAAAGAACAAATTTCAAAATGCGAAGACGGTAGCACCGACTAAAGTCTGTTTATTTCTTGCAAATCATACCATTATTGCAATATTCAACAATGATATTTCTTCTCGCATGTTTATCAACTCTCTGCTGCCCCAGTATTAATCGAGGCAAAAGCATATATTTTTTCAACTGTTAACTAGAGAAGTAACATTTCTGTGAGTTGAGCCAAAGGATAACTGCCTCACATTATTATCAAGTAGTATAAAGAGAAAAGGGATATAAAGTTTTTCTAACAATGCATTTTATCACAAGAGAATGAATACATGACACCAGTAAGCCTATCCCACCAGGGTACATTATTAACCTGAGTTAATTCCGGTGGTGTATATTATCACAAATACACAATCCAGTAAGGACATTAATTCTGATCTTTTGTCTAAATATTCTCATGTTGTAAGTCTGTACGAATCAATTCAGCTTCAGTTGCTCTGAATTCCCTCTGAAAATGACGGTGTGTGTCTCGTAGCTGCTTCAGGCTCACGAAAAAAACACCAGTAGGGGTCCCCAATAGAATAAAATAAAATAAAACTAAAGATTTGGGTCTTTGTCGTTGAAATAACAGACGCTACAATCGGGCTCTCACGTCAAATAAAACCGAGACTTGACGAATCTTTCCCACTATTTGTGTCGTGTCCACTCGAAGGATTTCTGTGACCGGTGGATGACACAGAACACGACCAAATGAGTGTTGTAAAAGCTTTACACAAGTGCATCAGCAGCTACTTTCAAGGTTACAGGACAATGGGGTGCGTGACTCACCTCCCCTCAACTCTGGGAGGCCTCGCTGGTGAAATATTCCCCTCTCCGTGGCTCAGGCACAGGGCTTTATCATATTGTCCTTGGGACGGCTTCAGCAATGTCACCCAGTGGAGGAGAGAGACAGGGGGAATATATCAGAGGCAGGTTCAGCCCACTGGGGTCTGACATCAGGTCCCCATGGGAGAGACATGACAGCCTTTTCAGAAAACCTCTGACTCAAGGAGTCCAAATGATAAACTTATAATGGAAATGGAAATGGTGGCAGTACGAGAGATGCCCCATTGCAACACGGCTCCAGCGAGAAAGATGGTCTGTCTCTGACCCCCGCCACCACCTGGTTAACTGCGTAAAAACAGCAGGGTGGATATTTTTATTTCATGTACATTAGATACAGTTGAGGATGAGTTTTTGAGGCTTGGAAAAGAGGAGGGAAAAAAAGAAGAGTTTTCCCTTAGTTTGCTTAGCTTTGATTCAACATCAACTTGGTTTGTGTGTACAGAAGTTAATATCCGATGTAAGGAGAGTGAACAGGACATTTTAGATGTTAATAGAGAACGGTGGGCTTGGAGCGTCCAGCCTACGCAAAGCCTCTTTCCGTCTGTATCACATGGAGGGCCTGATGTACTCTGATTTACTAATGGTTTCAACGCAAAAGCAACATCACAAGGATGGCCATGTTCCTGAACGCTATTTCCTGGAGGCTCATCATTAGGCCTTCAAACAGGAGCAGTGAAGCCCAGCAACAATTTAAGCGTTTAAATCTAATTTCTTGATACTGTTTTTTTTTTTTTTTTTTTTAGTGCAAATCAAGTTATGGCAGCCTGCAAAGGCGTCTCTCCGTGCTCCTGCAATGGGAACTTTAGTCTTAATGCGAAGTCATGTTAATGTGTGCTATGAATGTAGTTTCTGTATGACAAATATGCCATATTTTAGGGCTAAATAATGAGTCAGATGAGACTCCCCTCAGACTGGGCAATCCCACGCAAACTGTTTAAAGTGTGTGTTCTTTATATATATATATATATTATTTATTTATTTTTGCTTGTCCTAACCTAATTTCATGTATATCTATTAGATATTTAGTCCTGCTGATGTGGACATAGTGAAAAAAGAACGTAAAACTAAAGAATTAGTTAAAGCACTGAGTGTCTGCAACCTGCAGCTCAAGAGCCACATACGGCTCCTGAGCTTCTTTGTAATGGCTCTGCAAAGCTATAAGAAAATGTTTTTTTATTTTTATTTATTATTTGTTTTTACACTCTTTTTTTTTTAATTTTTTTTCCCCTTTTTAAAGAACTCTTACCTTCTGGCTAAAAATGGCTTGGGGGGGGGGGGAGCTAAACTGGCAAAATGAACTACTGAAATGCCTCAAATCAGTACAAAATAAAGGAAGAACAAACAAAATTTCTAAAAGAAAATGGCTAAAACAAATATAGTTTAAATAGCTAAAACAAAAAAAACAACTATAAAAAGTTGCCTGAAATACATTTTGGGGGGGGGGGAAACAACAGTTAAAATGGGTTTAATTGCTAAAATGGCTTGAAATGGCAAACACAGTTAAAACAACAAAAAGAGAAAAGAGAAAATCACTAAATTAACTCCCCAAAAATATATCTAAAGTTCTAAATTGTCGTCAAGAAACATCAGCCATGCCGTCCTCGTTTTGAAGGTTAAATATTGCGACTCCAATCAAATTTCATGTGGTAGAAAGACGAACAAAGCAGCTCTTCTGGTCAGAAAGGTTGCAGACGCCTGGTCTATCGTGTAACAAAGTTGCAGATTAAATTGTAAATGAAAGAAATCACTGATACACAGGTAAATGAACAGTGTCACAAAGGTCTCACTGTATATATTCCTAAGCACTGTGCATTCATGATTTTCATATTCATATCTTTGTCCAATCAGATGGACTCCAACCGCACTAAATGCCCACACAATGAGTAAATGTTTGGAGCTCATGAAGTCTGTAAAAAGAAGAGCACAAATAAATCAACATGTAATCTACTGAAGTGTTTCCAGTAATACCCAACATTATAGCACGCTCAAGCCAGCATTACTGTATAACCGATGAAAATATGTAACACCAGTATAGTTTAGCTGACTCCTCACTCTCTATTCTCCTGTCCTGCAGAAGCTTTTGGCTCAAACATGGTTAAAAGTGTAATAAAGCTACTACTCGGCTATTGTGAATGACTGACTGAGGGCAGAGGGCATAAACCAAACAGCCTCCAGCATGTCCGTAGCCCAGGGGGCTCACATTTATCTTTAAGGGGCCTCCGCCCGGCGGACATGCTCAACTTCAGAAAAATATGAAGCACAACTCTCAAACTTCTCTTTGCACAATTCATAGGACTGAAACAAACACTCCTTTAATCTGTAAGCTGATCATAAGCTGTTAAAGAACACACTGTAAACATTTCAGCAACACCAAGTCTTGTTTCATCCTCTCAATTGTATTTTGTGTGTTTTCTAGGTTTTTGTTATTACATTTGCCGGACATACATTGGTTAACACGAGAAAGACCATTCAGTGCAAAGTAAAGGTGATATTCTGGTATCAGTGATCCAATTAAAGAGTAAACCGTTACCCAAAAGGTTTTTTTTCTTATTATTTGGTCAAATAGCAACCACCAGTCAGACATTTGGGTTTTTCCTTCTTGTTTATTAACTAAATCAATCAGGCATTTCTGTTTGAGCCATAAAAGCAGTAAAGCAGTTTTTATTCTCCATTCAGTGAATTAATAACGCTCTCAAATAGTTCACTTTCATATGAATACCAACGTTTTCTTGACATCTGCTCTGGTGGCGCAATGTCACTCTTTCAGGCAAGGTTACTAACGAAGGAAAAGGTGACGGCATATTAAAGACTGTTTAATTGCTGATTGATCACTGCGTGTGTTATTTTACATTATGAGGGTAAGTGGAATGAGTTGCTCTGCGGTCATGGCAGGATTGTGGAGGTTTTCCATCACATTGTGTCACTAGGTTTAGACTCTGACTTGTCTTGAAGTTGTGGGTGGGTTTGTTGCTCAAACTGGTCATCCTGTAAAGTTTCACATTCGATAAGCAGCTTGTCTGTATTTGCCTTGATTTTTTTATTTATTTTTTTTCATTCACAGGACCGGTGAGCAGTTTGCTGGTCAATCGCTTTGGAAGCCGGCCGGTGGTCATAGCGGGCGGATTGATGTGTGCGGTTTCCATGGTAACTGCGTCTTTCGGGAACTCCATCGTTTATCTCTACTTTTGCATCGGCATCATTGGAGGTACAGTATCATTCACAGTATTTATGACACTCTTGCCTGAATAGTTTTAGCTGCGTTGACATTTTTCAGTTCATGCTTTGGGAATAGATGATCATGTGAGGTTAGCAACGGCGTCTTCGTCTTTAAACCTCCCAACAATCTCCTGGTTCAGATCCGATTCCCTCCGACTGGGTTACTGTACTGTTTAGCAAGGGCGTGGGCAACTGCACCAGCTCCCGGGGTGCCGTCAGAGCACCGCGGGGACCCAGGACCAGGACGGTAATTAAGACAGAGTCATCTCCGATCCCAGAGAGCATGGTCTTCCATGGCCCTCCGTACTCTCCCAGAGGCTGCAATCATGGTCGTCACACGGGGGCACTGTGCCGCCCCGAGAGGCTCATTACCCTGCCAAGCGCCCCCTGTGAAGGATTAATAGGCCCGGCAAGTGGCCGGGCCGTGTGTGGTGCCCAAGGGCAAGTGTGTGTCCTGCTCTGCTCCCCTGTGACCTGGCACACCCACACCATGCAGGGCATCAAGCAGTTTTACCGAGCGGACGTGTGGACGTGTGTGTGCGTGCAAAAATACCTGTACGTGCAGAAAGCTAATCAGGTTATTGAAATGTACCCCAAACAAGGTGAAAGGCTTTCATATGAACTATTTTTGTGTAGAGGTTGATTTGTTTGGAATTATTTCCTCGTTCCAGCAGTAAGGACACCGTCTTGCGTCGGTAGATGGACGCCACACCCAAGACAAAGGGGTCACTTGTGTGAAAAACACCCTTTAATGCCATATAACAACATATGATAAAAAGCATTATCCTCCTGGGAAAATCACACATTTTAAGCTCAAGAAGTCACTAAATTGGACGAATTGTTGCTGGATTCCTGTAATTGACTGGTTAAATTCAGTTTAGTAGCACTGTTTTACTCTATATTGTATTATTTGCAAAAGAGTACCATAAATAGAATTTATTAAATGGATTAGACGAAGCTCAAACCTTGAACTAGTTTTGTGCCCGATGGTTTGCTTGCTATGATCTGTTTAGTTCAAAGACTTCACTCAAGTGAACTAACTGCTAGTAAATGATGCATCGCCAGAGCGAGGAGAGCGAAGCAAGCAGCAGCTTTTATCTCAGGCTTTAGCCGGACATTTTATTGAACTATTCATATGATTTTCATCGATTCAAGAGAAAGAAAGAATTTCCAAATGTGGGTCACTTGCCCGAAGAAGAGTAATTCTAGAGAGACATTGTGGTGGTTGGTATGAAATTTGATTTCAAGAAAACATCCAGGAAAGTGCATGAATTTCAAAAAGGTAAGCAAGATGTCAAAACAACACAGCGATGGACATCCACTGCATGTTGGACACCAGGAAGGCAAAAAAGGAAGTATTTAAAATCATCCAGGCCTGTTCTGTTTGAAAGTTTCTTTACTAAGTTGGTGTTTACACCACATTTTAATCATTAAACAGTAATATTGGAAAAAGCCACATCAACATTAATTCAAACAAAAGCTGAGATGAACACATTTTATTTCACCGAGGCACTAAAGCCCTGATTACACAACGTTTCAAGGGAAAACGCATCGTTTTCGCATTTTCGTTTCAGGAAAGTCTTTTCGTTTTACACAACCACAAAACGATGTCCGTCTACATGGAAATGGCGGGAACACTGAAAACTGTGTAGTCAGCATGCCGGGCCATGAGTACGCGCTTATTGGTGGTTTTTGTAATGAAACCACCAACATACGTGCAGAAAACAAAACACTATAAACATTAACAATAGCAAGTAGACAGACATTTATATGGACATCCAGCGAAGTTGGATTGGTTTTCCAGGTGACTCTCAACTGCTGTAGAAAACTACCAGGTCCCCGGAGAATATGGACTGGGAGTCATGACGTTGTTGTTGTTGTTGTTGTCCATCTACTCGCGCATGTGCAGACAAACTATTACTAGCACAGCCGTGGTGCGCATGCACAGTCTCGGCCTGTCATACAGGTTTTGTTTTCAGAATAGAATAGCTTCAATGTAATTATATGTCTCGTATAATGAAATTACAGACATGTCTTTATAAATGTTTAACTGAATTCACCCAAATAAGCTTTTTTCAAATTCTTCAATATAAAGGTACATCTAAAAAAAATTTGAATATCATGAAAATGTTCAATATTTTTGTCACTCATTTCAGAAAGTCAAACCCATATATGATATAGGCTCATGACACATCGAGTGAAACATTTCAAGCCTTTATTTCTTGAAATGTTTGCATAAGCTCTATGTAAAATGTTGTTTCTGTTTCATATGAGACAAACACTGGTGAAATTGAAACGTATCATTAGTTATGGAAGACCCCTTGTTTGGCCCGATAAGTTTCTCCGTGGGCTTCACCCTGTACGCAGAGAGGAGGAATGGATTGATGAAACGGCAGCCTAACCGTCTAGCTGTAGCTCTTGATCTTCCTCAAAATAAGGCGCTATTAATTTGAGATTTTCTGGGAAGAAAGGCGAGAGAGTGAACGCATTACCCACACTCCCTAATCTATTTCTATTTGAAGGGAGAAATTATTTCTGAAATAATTCCAGCACTCAGTAATAAGATTTTAGCCGGCAAAAGTGAAATGAAATGGAACTTTAATGAGCGCCAAACTGAGTCGGCCTTAATTCAATTTATTAGGTACACTTTGGAGTTTGGGTTCACGAGGGATTACTTACAAAGTTTATTTCTCTTTTGTTTTTTTTCTAATGTGACTGTTTTCTTAACCAGGTTGTGGACTTTGCTTAAACCTGAATGCTTCGCTCACCATCATCAGCAAGTACTTCCTCGCCAGGCGTCCGTTGGCCAACGGGCTGGCCATGGCCGGGAGTCCAGTGTTTCTCTGCTTCCTGGCGCCTCTCAACCAGTATCTGCTGGGGACGTTTGGGTGGAGAGGGAGTCTGCTCATCCTCGGGGGGATGATGCTGCATTGCTGTGTGGCCGGAGCCCTGATGAGGCCCATTAGAACACTCCGTGATCAGCCGCAGGAAAAAATGGAACAGTCCAAAGTGAACAGCACAGATGGAAGCCAAGGCTGTATGACGAAGGCCAAGAACTTCTTGGATTTGTCTTTCTTCAAAGACCGAGGTTTTGTCATCTACCTGATCGGAAATGTCCTGTTCATTTTTGGCGCTTATGCTCCCATCGTGTTCCTGTCGGCCTACGCCGTTCACCAAGGCGTGGACGAGTACTCGGCGGCGTATCTGCTCTCCATCATGGGCTTTGTGGACATGTTTGTTCGACCCGGCACCGGCCTGGTGGCCAACAGCAAGTGGATCCGGCCCAGAATCCAGTACTTCTTCAGCTTCGCCATGGTCTTCAACGGCACGTGCCACCTCCTGTGCCCGCTGATGGACACCTACCCACTCCTGGTGACCTACGCCATCTTTTTCGGCGTGGGGTTCGGCATGGTCTTCGCCCTGATCTTCGAATGCCTCATGGACCTGATGGGGAGTCAGCGTTTCCCCAGCGCGGTGGGACAGGTCACCATCATAGAGTGCTTTCCCATGCTGCTGGGACCCCCTGCCGCAGGTACACGCTCCATCAACGCACGCAGTTCATTCACACACACAGCCTGCTCGGTGCAACCCCACAGGCAAACATGGCGCTCAGTCAACGCTCCTCAGTGTTTATCTACTCCTCGGTTGTTGGATCTGATGAGCCGTGCACAAACAATCACAATATTTGTACAGTTCTCGTAATCGTTTCCCTCTCTTAGACAAGAAGAAGTGTTTGCTCTCAGCCTGCTTTATACACCCTCCTGTTAGATTAATGCCAAGAGCACAAGTGAATGATGTAAAATTACACACACACACACACACACACACACACACACACACACACACACACACACACACACACACACACACACACACACACACACACACACACACACACACACACACACACACACACACGGGATGATGATCATAATGGAGAAATAAATAACCAGTTTGAAGCAAACTGCTTTGGAAACACACGAAGCAGATTGAATGATATTTTTATTTGCGTGTTTACCCGAGTCACAGCCTGTGAATCATTCAGCAGTGGAACTCTTTGGCTTCCTCCAGTGTTCCTACCTTAAGACAGCTGGATTGTTGCTGATGACTGTGGCTTTGCAAAGAGAAACAAAATATGGTTATTTGTCACGGTTATTCTGCGCTGCACAAAAGCTGCCTGCGCTGTTTTTTTGTGAGCTTTGGTCTCTATGAGCATAACACTTATGCAAGGACACACAACTAAAGAGACGAGGTTTGTGGGGGAAAAACATCATAAAACTAGGATTAAGTGGACGATACAATAACTACTGTTCAACACATTTATTTTAACTGAATTATGTTCAAAATGTGCCCTGCCTTGAGCACTAAATTGCATAAATCGGTCTAAAAGATTGCTAAATGCAATTCATATAGGCTCGGTGATTCAAAACTTACAAAAAATCCCAGTGAGAAAAAAACATGACTGCATGCACTATATAAAGGAAGTCAATTTCATATTAAAACTTTCCCTCTCTTACGTTATGTTTTATAGTTTTTGTATAGCACGTTACTTTACCATTACAGCGTTTACCTGACATGCATTTAAAAAATGTCAATGACTGAATTACAATAATATTTGCTGCATCTCATCGAGTCTTGACGTCTCCTCTTTAAGAAACCGTGCCCTTTGCTTCCAATCTGACTTTTAATGAGACAAAAAAAAGTTGTAACGAGGGGGGGTAAATAAGTACCTCTCTGCTACGTTCTTCTCCAGAGGGCACAGTCGTTATGTTGCCCCTCTGTGCTTGTTACTGCCCCCCCCCTCTGAACCTCGGGGTCAGACCAATTAGAAGGAAGTGAGGTAAGTGTGTGTAATTAGCCTTTTGCTTTGGGTGTTTAATGACGCTCAGTTCAAACTCTCGTCATTAAAGTGCTGTACCTGGGCCATAATTAGGCTGTGAATACATTACCAAATATGAGGTGACGATGCCAGATGGACTTAATTACTGCTCGGCCAATCTCGGGCTGTCTTAATGAGGGTGATGGTCATCTGAGTACGTGTGCCAGATGAGTGCTATCAATCAGATAATGCAGTCTGCAGTGAGACTATTGAAATTTGACCCAAAAGCAAAGGGGTGGAGCAGCACAGGTCATGGACACAAGCAGATATTATCGTCGGTATTTGTTGTACAAAGTGCAAAACTACATACTTGCTGTTTTTAATGCAGCAGAATCGATTCAGTCTGAATGAGTTGACATTAAGGCCACGTTTACACGTACTCGGGTGTTTGGGGAAAAAAAATGGTGATATTTCTCTGCGATTTGGCCGCGCATTTACACATAAATGTAGCTACGACTCGCCACAAACGATGATTCATGAAAACTCCGGCCGCAGTGGAGATCTGGATAAAGTCTGTGTCACCGTTTGTATCTAAAGGGAGGGAGGCGGATATTTACCTCACAATTCGTGACGTGGGCTATCATGGCTTCATTCTTCTCGATACGCTGCCCCCTACAGGTCTGGCTGCTCATAGCAGCTCTGAACCAGGTGTATATGTGGGTCTGTGTTAAGAATAATTTTTTTAAAGGTAGAAGGGGAAATGTCAGTTTTTGTAAAAAACCAGGTACGTGTAAACGAGGCCTAAAGCTGACCGCACTGAGGTTTGACTTGTTGAGGTCACGAAGGGGGATTTTAAGGACAGTAAAGAGAACCTGATCCAGAGCCGGAGCATGGACCTCCGATTGATCCCATAAGGCTTTGAGATGCCACACATGGACACTCGTAGATGTCGACACTGAAAGAGAGGAAGAGAAAGTCAGCGACACTCGCCCATCGATCCGTGTCTGGAGGGGAGGGGGGGCGAGGTGCGCTTAAGACTCTGAAAACCCTGCGGCTTAAATCTGATCTAAACCACATTTGTCACTTTTCTGCAGACCTGGGCACGATATTTATGGCTCGGAAAACGAGCCTCTCTTCTGATTCGTTTTGGTAGCAGCCATCCAAATTGCCTTCCCCGAGATGCAGGAGAGCCGGGGAGGCTGTAATGGCCCTCTGTCATTTCCGAAATGGCTCTTCTCAAATTGACACACACACACACACACACACACACACACACACACACACACACACACACACACACACACACACACACACACACACACACACACACACACACACACACACACACACACACACGGTCTCTCTCTTCACCTTCAAACTTGTAAAGCGCCTCAGTCCAGATACTTCACCTCCACTGTATTCTGTTTTCCTTGTCCTTGTGTTCAGAGACTTTGTATATACAGATATAATGTGACACAAAATACTGAGAACTGGCACTCGCTACGTTGAAAGTACCATAAAGTCTTTGACTCTTCCTCCTCGCAGGGTTCCTGGTGGACGCCTTCAGTGACTACAAGTACCTCTTCCTCATGTGCGGCGCAGTGATCGTGACCGGTGGGCTCTTCCTCTTCGTGATGAACATCTACAACTACCACATGCTGGACAGAGAGAAGAAGGCCAAAGAAAGCGAGCAGAATCCGATAAGCATCGAGAAGCAGGAGCAGGTGAGCATCCGTGAGGCCGAGGAGGAACAGACTGAGCCTGGGGCGGAGGAGACCGACACGGTGCATCAAGAACTGTGAGCAGACCAAAGAAACTTCAGCATGAGCACTCGATTCAGGGAAGTTGCCGCAAATGAGTTTTTTATTTTTTTATATATGTGTGTGGATACTCGCGCAGCTTGGTTATAAAAACATTTTAATTGAAGTTTTAGTCTCACTTTAGTTTCCAGTGCATATAATGAGCCTTTGTCGTTTGCTTGATGTCTGGACTGGGGAGCGATACCATATTTATATGGTCAATTACTGGCAATCGTCTCTCGACAACACATTTGTTGCAGGAGCTGCTATTATAGTGTATCCGGTTACAATTTGACCAATTTTACCAGGATGATTTGCATCATTCATGTGAATTAAGCAAATGACCAGTTCAGTGTGATTCAAAGCAAAAGAAGCTGTTGCCATTTGAACAATTGTTTTCTGTCTTCAACGTGTTGCAAGTTGTCCGGTGCAGCCTTCAGCCGGGTCCGTTTCTTTGAGGCAAGTTCGCATGGCACCGATGAAGCCGGTGTACAAAGAAAGTGTTGGGCCAGGCGGAGGAGAGTTGGATTGGTCTTTTTCTGGCTGTCCCAGAGGTTCGCATGCCTGAACTTCCTGATCCAGCTGCTGACAGAGGTCGTCTAAAAACAACCAATTGGCATTTTAGTTTTAGTCATTAATTACGAATCGGTACATGCAAGCAAATCAATGCAAAACTAAACGGATAAAAAAAAAAGAAGATAAGATGCCTAAAGCGGGAGCCATTAACGGTTGTGAAGACGGTCCAGGCTGTGGCGCCGTTGATGTTCGCCCAATTACAACTGCACATTGGGATTTCAGCCTGGTGACCGCTTCGTTGCATTCGGTTGGAACTTCTAAACCCGAGTGTTTTAAATGTGGGGTCCAGGAGTGTTGATAGGGT
Organism: Lipophrys pholis; assembly: GCF_963383615.2. NCBI lineage: Eukaryota > Metazoa > Chordata > Actinopteri > Blenniiformes > Blenniidae > Lipophrys > Lipophrys pholis. The sequence continues at coordinate 13,594,794 of NC_137637.1, forward strand.
CCGCCTAAGGTGTTCATGGAGGTGTATACCTGCCTGTGTGTGAAGCATCACGCTGAAGTGTGTGACACAGCATTCTCATCATGGGGACGACCTTTCATCCTGAAACTCTCTCCTCCTCAGACGAACGCCACTGCAGCTCGCTGGGACAGAGCAAGCACTAGAAGTGTTTCTCCCCTTACAGCTGAACTCGTGTCTGTTTTTTGCGAGGGAGGCACGGTTCTGGTTCTTTCTCAGCATTCAGCCTCGCCAGCTCCTGATATGTGCTGTTCCATCGTCTTGGTTCCTCACTGATCAGTTCCAGGGTTGTTTTGTCCCATCTGTTGCACTGTGAGCTTCTCTTTGCCTGATCGTGACGATTCGCCACCAATTCGATCACATGATTTCTTCACTGTTAAATATAAAGTATGTGCGATGCTCATCAAATGCTGAATTTGGAGACTTTTTACAGAAGAAATCGTGTTTGTTGCAGCGTCGATCACAAGACACATTACTGTATTAGTTACGCCCCAAACATCCCTCATACCTCTTTTGGCCAAATTGTCAGCAGTGTGACTTTGTGGAAAGATTTGCACACTTCATTCACTTAATGCTGTAAAGACCTGTGATGTGTGACTTTTAGTCTGTTTCTCACATCTCAAGCAGGTGAAACAATAAAGTGAGTGGTTTAAGACTGAAGATGAATATTGTGGCCACAATGATGAAGATATAAATGACGTGACATTATAACAATTATGGTGTCAAATGGCCTCGAATCCCTGTTTTCTTATGATACATCGGAAGGATAATCTGTGGCTGATATGTTTTAAATATATTTTGACAAGTAAGAGAGTGAAGAAAAAGATCTCTGTACAAAAAGTAACACAGCACTGGCACTTTTAAATTTTACCCCTCAGCGTACCAGGACTTTTTTCTTGCCTCAACACACATACTGGAATTTTCCGTATTTTCTGGACTACAAGCCGCTACTTATTTCACACGCTTTGAACCCGGCAGCTTAAACAATGACACTTAATTTCTGGGTTTTTATGGGTAAACGAGCTTCATGCCAACAATACATGGATGATGTGTTCAGGTGCATCACGTGACTCTGCACTCTGCAGTCCGTGGCTGTGCGGCGTCCTCCTGAGAGGAAAATGTCTTCTCCTCAGAATCACAATTGGCAAATACTATCAACACAGATAAAACCCTCAGTATTTGTGTGTTTTTGCAGTATTTCACTTGCCCTCTCTCCCACCGCGGAAGCCGTGTTTAAAACTTTTTTTTTTTTTTTTTGAAAAAAAAAAAAAAAAGGGATAAGGAAACATTAATATTTGATTATTTTGTAGATTATTGTCAAAATATACACTCCCATTGTACATATAAATATTTCTTAGATATTTCTTTATTCTTAGAAAATGAATTCCCTTCCGCGATTGGTCATTTCTATGGACACGGACGTGACGTCACCTAAAACTCATAGTACCATGGTAATTCAGCTCTGAGAGCGACACTTTCAGTCCAACACGTCGCTGAAAGTGCCAGTAAGACGCTTGATAACTGACGTTTAAGTGCAGCTTTCAGTGAGGAATTCTTTCAACTCAGGGTTGTTAGGAGGGATTCTAAGAAGCTTGATAAATACGGGCCGTGATAAAATAGCTATCATTCTTAAGTTTGAGAGTAGGACTAAATTTCATGAATTCTCAGGACATAAGAGTAGAATGTCACTCCAAGGCGCTTCATAAATACGGGCCCTGGTACCTACAACAGGTCAGAGCCAAGTAAGCCTCCGTCTTCCACTCGTTCTCATTCCTCCTCATATTTTTTGGGGGGCCTCCACTTCTATGACAGTCTAAAAATTGAAACAAAAGCAAGTCAATATATGTAATTAAATCCTAAATGAATGAGCTATTTGAACTACTTCTCTAGATATTTTCTGTACAAACCTTTCTGGTTGGAAAAACACGTGATGGCTCCAGAGCCTCAATACGTTTCCTGAACAATGCTGAGAGGTTGGCAGTCCTTGATGATTAGATTCATTGCCTCGTCCAACGCTTGCTTCCTGGAAGCTTGATGGTCAAAAAACAGAATATGTATTCATCATTAAGAAAGCGACCATTGTAATACAGGTCTGTGTACCTGTGTTGATTTCTTGGTGTGTTTGTGGCCTCCTCATGTTCATGCCTGGCTCTGGACCGCCTCAGCATTGAGGAGGGGCTTTTATTCATGTAAGACAGTTCAGTCAAACAAATGTGGCATTCAACCTGCAGAAAATGCAATTAATAACGCATTGAAAAAGATAAAAAATTATGACAGATCAAGAAACTGAAAGGAACAGGACGAAACAAGGAAATTAAAGACAAATTCCTTGTTTGTCAAAATAAGATGAAAATGGTCCGAAACAGCCAAAACTTGGTGCTTTCTCTCAGGCTCCATGTCAGAAGGTCTCGCAGCAAATAGTTGTGTGTCAAAATATCAGGGGCGCTTTTGGAAGCGATGCATCTCGTTGACAGATGCACCTCCTTATAAACACAGTTAGGAGTTACAGCGCCTGTATCGGCCACGTGACTTTTCATTAAAGCGATACGCTCTTGTGAGCTCGACGCATCGGTGTTGCCGGAGACCATCCCGAAGATATACGCACAGAATTATACAAATGGTGCACCCCTACACACAGTGGCCTGAGCCATTTGCCATCAGACAGGTGAAATACTGTGGAGGAAACATTCAAACACAGTCCCTTTCTCACCAGGGGAACCACGTCTGGGTGTGACTGTGTGTGAAAAAAGTAAGAAGCGAGAACCGCCTTCTCACATTGCCGCTTAAATATCAGCAAATGTTTCTATTATAAAGTCAAACTGTGCACACGGCAGTCCTAGAATGACGTCTGTTCTCAGTAATAATGAGTCATTCTGACATTCCAAGAGTCTTTTTCTTACAGCCGTTAACGTTCTCTTGACATTTTTACTGTAATTTCCTAGAAAACCTCACATTACTGCAGTGGGTGCTTCCTCCTTCTCCCAGCAGGAGACTTCCTCCTTCAGACCTTGTTGGTTGACGTGGACTTTACCTGTTCAACCTGTGTGAGTTTTGTAACGGTTTGAAAAATGGATAGATTTTCCCTTATTAGAGCTTTGTTCAGTGTTTGCTTTTTTTATATATTTCCCCCTCAATGTGCCTCAACAACATGTCTTTAACCTCATCCCAATGTGGAGCATAATTAAGTTGCATTTGTTTACCCAGCCTTTGTTCCATTGCTTAACTAAACTAAACCAGGTCTATAAGTTTAATAATTGTTTTACCATGAGCCTGCAGAAGGTGATTGGTGAGCAGTCAGGAGATCCATCAGTAGCTTTACATTAGCATTAACATTAGATATTTCAGAATTTATTCACGTTTGAAACAAATAGTTGCCTTGAACTGCGTCGCATTCTCACAAACATTTACAGGTTTTAGCGTCACTCTTGTATAAAAAATGTTAAGTTTGTTTTGGGGCCTCAAGCTATTCCAATGTAGTGTTTTATTCTTTTTAGTCCCCAACCCAGCAAACATAATTTATTCATTCACTCAGTCTGTTTTATTCAAGTCTATTGGAACTATAATCAGCCCCTTCCTTCATCTCCACTCTTCAGTCCAGTTCAATATTCACCATTTTCTTTTTCTGTATTACTATTCAAGCTAATCTCTGAACACATATTTTCTCTTTCAGTGACCAAATGTCACCTGTGAACCCCTCAGGGGGGGGGCTGCCATGAGAAATAATGCACTAGTGATGTTTACAGAGAAATACTGTATCTGCCTGACATGACCTGTATTACAGGTCCAACTAAACGGTTTTATACTGATTAAAGGTGATCTAAATCAAGAATTAATTATGGATTTGTCAATTATTTTACACTTTTAATGTATAAAGTAAAACGTTTTTCTGTCTTATGAAAATTTGGCAGGAAATGTATTTTTCATTCCATTCTCATCTTTGGAGATGGAGATGTATACAATGAGTACTATATTGTGAAATCAGTAACAAGTGTCGTTTTTAAAGAGTAACACTGATATCTAATCTTTCTAAACTTGAATTAAAGTTGATTTTGTTTTAATTTTTCGGTTTGATACCGTTTCACTGCACTGAAATTCTTTTGTCAGGTTTTTTTTTTTTTTTTTTTTTTACACCGTCGAATGAGACCGCACGATATCGGTTAATTCTCGATACCCAACACCGTCATCACATGTTCAAGTATACGATGTTAAGATCTTTCGGGATTTGACTTTCTGTTGTCCATCTGGATCCAGCGAATTGGGCAATTTTTTTATTTTTTGAATCCGTCATATGTGTTTTCTCCATTTCCCACCAGCAGCTTTTCACAAGTGGAGCCACCGCAGTTGATTTCACAGCTTCTGACTCTGAGGTGTGATGTTGAGTTGAAATAATGTGTAATTATGCTCCGTTAACACAATCCGTCGCAGCGACGCGCCGTCTGACATCCCATTGTCCAAATATGTTGACATGCTGAACATGAATTCATGGAAGCATGTGATGACAGTCTCCAGATGTGTTGATATCCCCATAATATGTGTACAGTGCAGCCCTACTGTTAACTCTGATAGTGTGTATTTGACACTTTATAATGTGATGATGTTGAACTTTGTGTTTGAAGGAGATGGCAGCTTTTTGTGACTCTTGTTTTCCAGAGAATTGTGAAGTTTTGTTCTCGTGTGTTACACATTAAAGCATAATTATGTCGTTTTGGGGGTTTTGAATAAAATCGACATGTGATATTCCTACATTGTTTCTGTTTCTTTATCCAATCGCATCGTTCGTCTTTGTTGCGACTGAAGATGTGTCTCTTTTGGGAAAAACCCTCACTACTTCTCGGACTTTCCCAAACCAGTGAAAGCCATGTGCTTTGCGTTCCTCGGTCATCCAGCGGGGTAAATGACACTCGCGCGCATGGGAAAATGCCATCAAATCAAATTCCCGCACGTGGCGCTTCCATGTTGGGAAGCCGCGTCCAATTTTTCACGACAATTAGAAGACTGGGGAACAAGTTTGGAAATGTCAGCAGCTTAAGGGTGTGAGCACCTAATGAAGCACGGCCCGGATGTTCCAGGCTGGCGCCCTGAGCTGCGCGCTGCCACACACACACACACACACACACACCAGCAAATCAGTGGGCCAATAAATTAGAAACACACACACACACACATCTCTTCTGCTTTCTCTCCTGTCTTTGTTGAGTATTACACAAGGTTCTTTGGACAAGACAAGGTGGAACGCTGCCCCAGAGAGACGGCTGTGCGTGCTGCGGCCGGGAATCTGTTTGTCATTATTATATTCCCCATCACCTCCCTGCTCGCCTCTGGCCCGCTGACCCTCTTCTCTCGGGCCGCCCTTCTCATAATGTTTGTTCCGGCGGAGCTTCAGGACCGTTGTCCTCCAAAAAAAAACCAAGACGGGTGTGTCTCCAGAGGGTCTTGGAGGTGGTTGGGTGTCAAAGCAGAGCTGGTAAAAAAAAAAAAATTTAATAAAAATACAAAGGGAGAAAAGAAAAGCAACAATCATGCTTTTAGGTGTTTTTTTTAATATTCTGTAGAGAAATGTTAGCAACTGCAATATGAGGCAGAAACTCCAGATTTACAGTTTCAGAAAGAATAAAATGTTTACACAAGTGAAATGCGTTGTTTTTGCGTTTTCGCTTCAGAAAAGTTTCACGTTCACCCAGTTTTTAAAAGGAGGGGTGTCATGCACGCGTGTGCCCAGTCCACATGGGCTTATATGCCACTATATGCATTAAAAGGAAGGTGACAGTCACGGTACATCTTCAATACAACATGAACATTTCATCAGAGTCAAGAGTCTGGATGAAGCTTTGTCTCTCTGTCAATGCTTTTTCCATGTGTCTTGCCAAGTTTCATTTCTAAATAACCAACTCAGCAAATCACCTTCTGCCAACCAAAAGAGGTCAGGATTATTCCGTAAACATTTTTTCAAACAAAGTAATCCTTAAATCATTATACAGTGGACAATAGAACCTGAAAAGAATTTAATCTTCCACCAAACATAAGTGACAAACATTACATAGCCTGTTCTCTTCAGAGATTCCTTTGTAATGACCCACCTCCACCTCTAGGGGCAGCACTTCTGCTCTGAGCTGTAATAAAACCACACAAAGTTGGATTGTTATTCCAGGTGACTGACATCTATAAAAGTACCAAGTCCCAGGAGAATATGGACTGGGAGTCATGACATCGGGAGATAAACTTTGTTGTTATTGTCAATCTACTGGCAAATGTGCAGAAGAGCTATTCACTACGGCTGTGGTGCGCATCCACAGTTTACGAAACGGCGTCTGAGCATTTTCAAAAAGTTGCGTTTTCCCATGTTTCCACAAAGACGGAGTCGGAACATTTTCGAAAAGCAAAACCTTGGGAACTGCTTTCAAAAAGCGTAGTTGTGTAAACAGACACCCAATATCCGATAAAAGTTTTACATTTTTACTTGTAAACTCGGCCTGATTGAATTATCAGGGTTACAGGGTTGAAAACCTAATGTTTGTTATTCTGCATCAATCATTTGCTGTATTTTTGATTCTGGCGAAAGCTAAAGATCTTCTTTCACATTTCCTGGTTGCAAAGAATAATGGATGTAGAGATATACTTTTCTGTTGTCTCCCCACATATCAAACATGCAGATGAACCAGAAAGCAAAAGAGAGTCCATCTTGAATAAAAATGTTTTTCCGACAAGCCTTTTTTAAATGTATTTATTTGGGTTTAATCCAGGTTAATTGAAGAGCTTCTTCCAGAAACTCAACATTTATCACCTGAGAAGAAGCAGGTGACATAGTGGGATGTGACAAACTATTGAGGCAGACTTTAATTTTAATCTCACATTTGTCAACTCAAAGTGCCAGAGTCCCTTTGAAACACAGTCTGGTCTGCAATTTCAGTTCAATTTAATTTCAATAGCGCCAAATACAACCCAATCACAGAGAGAAAAAAGGAGAGAGAAAAACAAAACAAACAAACAACGTCCTTTTTTTAACAGGAAGAATCCTGCAGATCCAGGCTTTCTGCTGAGGTGGTGAGGAATTCAAACCGCGGTCCGGATGGGAAGTGACGAGCAGAAAACGACAAACAGTTTGTCATCGCAGCAAATACAGTGAATGTCCACGTGTTCTCTGAAAGTTTCAGTCAGTCACCACAGAGGGGCTTGTGTAGGTTTCACACCCACCGCCTCAGGTTAAATCCTGCATGAATGATCGTTGGTTAACTCGGCTAGTATCTCCAGCTGATTCAGCTAAACAACTAGTTATGATTAGATAAACCTTCCCGGCCGGTCTGCAGACACACCGGGGGGCGGGGGGGGGGGGGGGGGGGGGGGCTTCGATGGCCGAACAGGAAGCCAAGCAGTGAGCGAGTTCCTGTTTGTTACTCATCTCCTAATGAAGATACAATCAGAATGGATCATGTACTAAGTCCAATCGACAGCGCTCCGTTGTCTGTCACTTCCGCTTGATTAAGTGTCCAGCTTGAGAGCGCGAGGCCGTAATTGGGCATCACTCTTCATAAAAGCCCCTCGCTCTGCGCCGCACAGACCTGAGCGAGAGCAGGGAGGGGAGGGCCGGTGTGTGTGTGTGTGTGTGTGTGTGTGTGTGTGTGTGTGTGTGTGTGTGTGTGTGTGTGTGTGTGTGTGTATATGTATGTATATGTGTGTGTGTATATGTGTGTGTGTGTGTGTGTGTGGATGTTGATTACCAGGCCTTTCTCCTGACCTTTGGATCCATGCGAATCAGATCCCAGTTGTTTACAATACATGGCAGGGAGGGTGACGTGATGAATCTGGAGTGGTCCTACGCAAGCAGAGTGACAAGAGATGAGCAGCAGAGGGAGGATGTGCTCCCGGAAGGCTCAAAGAGCAGTGGCATCTATCAACAGAAGAAATTGAATGGGATGTTTCGGAGCAGCAGAGATTAGATGGACTCAGGGTGTTGAGCGAGCACAGGCTGGTGGTGGAATGCTTCCCTCGCTGGAGTGAGATCAAACTTACAGAACACAGTGAAGCGGGAACGAGCACACACACACACACACACACACACACACACACACACACACACACACACACACACACACACACACACACACACACACACACACACACACACACACACACACACACACACACACACACACACACACACACACACACACACACACACACACACACACCGAGGAGCCAACAGTGGCCTTTAGGTTTGACAAAGAGATGTGCTGCTTTGTTATTTGCTCGGGGAGTGCACTGAGGGGATAACGGCGGATAACACAAGAGATGTTCCGCTTCCACATTAGGCACTTCTTCATTACAGCGTGTTCGTGTCAGGTGTCAGGGTTTTTATCAGTGTTCTTATTAACATCAGAGGGAAAGTTCATCAAAACGGGCTTATAAACAGGCTTTATCATAAAATGTCATGCGTGCCCTGGAGGACGTCTGGAGTTTATTCCCGCGAATTAAAACATCTGATTTGTACGACGAAGCACTAAATATAAAGAACATTGAGATTCCAAGCCCCCACTTGGTCCACATCGTCACAGCCCGTTTAAATGTTAGGTTAATGGTACACTGGGTTGGTCCACTGCAGCAGAATATTCTTCAGGTTATTAGAGGAAGACTTTGATATAGTTTGACGTTTGACATTCAGTGGAAGCGTTCGCTTCACTCTTGACGTTTTGATCTTTCAATCCCGACTTACTCGCTTGTTGCTTGAGCTCTTTGAATGTATGGACACTGAGTCATTGTGGTGTGTGTGTGTGTGTGTGTGTGTGTGTGTGTGTGTGTGTGTGTGTGTGTGTGTGTGTGTGTGTGTGTGTGTGTGTGTGTGTGTGTGTGTGTGTGTGTGTGTGTGTGTGTGTGTGTGTGTGTGTGAAGACGTTATGAGCCTGTGGAAGTGCTAAAAAAGAAAATCGCTCCCTGTAAGGTTGAGTCCGTTTACTATTTTCCAGATTAACATGAGGATAAAGCTGTAACCGTCAGAAAGTCCGCTGGCTCCACAGTCCGCTGGGAGACGTTATTCACAAGCAACAAGCAAATAGTGAAGCACCTACAGTCTGTGACATAGTGGGAAGGTGTGGAGGTTATAATTTCAGGGGAAAAGTCAGTTTTCCACAGTTATTCAAGCCACCATTGATATTCAAGTTGAAAAGAATCCGAGTGATAAAAACTGTGGCCCTGGTTAATTCCTCTGTAAACCTCTGACAGGGTTTATCTTCTGCACAATGTCCTTTAATCTGCCATCGGAGGCCCTTCAGAACTGTTCTTTTTTTCACATTTAGAGTCGGCCATTTCTATTTTCTAATAGTTTCTCCTCAGTGCATCTGCCATACACTGTACCTCGAAGAAAAGCATCCACAACATTACATTGAAGCCGAACTCTGATGGACTCTCCCGATCTCATCAACGCACACACACAAGCCTTTAATATATAGGCGATAACCTGTTTTCACTCTTTAAGGAAGTTCCACCTTGGAAGCTGTTTTCAAAAAGTTGTCTTTTCAGTGGCTCCGAGCACCACTGTCGTGTATACCGACTCCCCATTAAAATACTAGGAAAGTTTTGCCGTTTTCACTTGAAAGTGTTTGTCGTGTAAACAGGGCCTTGATGTAGCATGACTGTCAACTTTTTTCATTCTCACAGAAACCAACCTGACCGTCCCGTCGTCTCATCCAGTCGGAAACCTTCACGACAAAAAGAGCCAATTTTGATTCGGTTCCAACCAAATAGAATCAAATCTTGAATCGTAAAGCATGTTTAACCTTCAATGTGTGGACAATACAACTTGTAACCTTTCATATAGAGTTAAACCCACAGATTACGTTCATGTTAGTATATTCAAGACATTTAAGTTTTTGCTTAGCTGCTTAAAGTCATTTCAGCAAATTCAGCACTTTTTGCACTTTTAAGACTTTTTCACGGTTTAAACATTTTCAGAATTCTTGTGACATAGTTTCACACATAAACGCACACGGAATGCATAGAAGTGTCAATATTACAGGATACAATTAGATAAGTAATATTAAATCAAATGCTAATACATACAGGGAAACAGTTTTAAACAGGTCAGCTTATTAAACGTTGGGTTTGGAAACGGAACATGTATCATCTGCTGTGAGCGGGAGCTGTCAGGGTTCTTTAAGATGGAAAAACGTGCAACACACATAAAGACATAATGTCAAAAGAACTGGTGTAAAATAGTAAATGTAAAAAAAAAAAAGGTTAGAGAAAGTAAAACAAGGGGCGTTTGCGACTCGGGGAGACACAGCGAAGCCTTTTCCCATTCATCATCCCCGTCTTTGTCCTGTCCGCCGAGCAGCGGCGGTAATGAAAGTAATTTAACGTACATCTATAATTAATATGCTCTGTTTGGGCGGTGTGGCCGGGCCGAGAGGGTGATGGAGTGTGTTTATTATGTGTGTGTGAGGGAGTCGGCGTGACGGGGCGACGGGGCCACTGACATGCTAATTCATGAGCCATCAGTCCTGCAGCGGGTCGGTCAGGTCGGAGCGGCTATATGAGGCTCCGCCGGCCTCGGCCGTCCCACAGGAACGCAGGGGGAAGTGGGCTCTTCAGACTTTTTCTCTCATCCTTTCCAGAAGGAAAGAGACAAAAGGAAACAACATTTTACACTGTGTAACATGAGAGCGTAACATCAGGAAAGACTCGCTTAAACATCGGAGAAATGTGGAAACGCTTGTTGCAATGAAAGTAATTTATTGTTCTTGAACTGAGGAACACTCATGTCAGCCCTGTCCACACCACATTGCCGTTTCATGTCGCCGCATCATTTTTGGCTGATATCATTCACACACCGCAGCGTTTTAGGAGCCTGAAAACCGTTTTTAATTTATTTTAGAACGGATTCCAGAGTGGTGATCGAGCTGCAGGAGCTTCTGATTCTAGTCGGTTTAATAAGCCGACAAGTTGTTTTTCTCCACTACAAGCATTTTTTTTGTTTTCATGCATCGTGCCTTCTCCGTTTTTGGTCTTACTCTGTTGCAGAGCTATAGCTCCCTCTATAGGCCTGGCATATGTACCGCATCATTTTGAGTCATTTTTATGGTGCCGTGGATAGAAAAAAAAAAAAAAGAACCACTCCGAGAAAAAAGACCCGTTTTGGCTCATGTGGACAGGTTCTCACTTCGATTAGAACGATAATGATTAAGATATTTCATGCTCACTTTACATTTCTTGGTCTCCGTGTGCTTCACACCTCGTTTACATGACGGCATTTTCAAGTGAAAACAACCAGTATGTTACAAACATTAACAATGGCAAGTAAACAGACATTTTAGTGGGCAGACGAAGAAGTTGGATTGTTATCATGATGAGTCTCAATTATAAAACTACCAAGTCCCAGGAGAATGTGGACCGGGAGTCACGACACTCTGGAGGCAAACATTGTTGTTATTGCTCATTTACTCGCGCATGTGCAGGGAAACTATTTACTACGGCTGTGGAGCGTATGCTCAGTAGAAAAGTAGTGTTTTCTTCCAAATTCCACAGAGGCAGAGTCGGAGTGTTTTCAAAAAATGTTTCAGTGGCTCCGAGCCCTGTTGTCATGTAAACGGACGCCCAAGACCCAACGAAAATGTTCCATTTCCCTGTACCATTTGATTTAAACCAGAAGTTGTCGATGGCCAGCAGAGCACACACTTTTTCACTCTCTGGGGAGAAAAACACTGGCTAGAAAGATTTTCAAACCCAGACTTGAACCAGTGATTTTTCTGACAGTGAGGTAGGAGTACTAACCACTACGACACAATCCAGAGTTATCAAGCTTAAGTAATTGAAAGCTTTGAGTTAAACTAACAGTTTGAGGTTTTACAGTGAATCAGTTTTAGATCTTTGTGTCCCCTTTTCCCCTCCTGTTGTTTTTATTCCTCTGTGCCCAACCCCCAACCCCCAACCCCCATCTCCCTGTCTGTCTGCCCCTCCTGCCCTATCTCTCCTTAGAGCTCCTAAAATGATCTCCTCCTCCTCCAAAAACTCGGTGATGTGATGCACTTCAGGAATTTCTGTTTCTTTCTTTTTCTTATTCCTGCTTTCATTTAATTATTTTTTAAAAGGCAGACGACTTTGCACAGACACAGTTCAAACTCAGCTGCCCCCAGTGCTGTCTCCTTTGAAACCCCCTGCTCTTTGAATACCCTCCGTTTGAAAAGAATGCCCTCTGCATTTCTTTTACACAGCCGCTCAAGCACTCTCTCAGACACTCTCCTGCATTAACTCACACACAAAGCACGCGCGCGCGCACACACACACACACACACACACACACTATTTAAGCCTGCGTAGGAATGCGTTTGCAATCACACTTGCAGGCACACACACCCACCAAAATACACACATACAGACTACATGAAACGTGGTGGTACAGAGTGAATTTCTCCTCCACTTTCAACACCGACTCCCTCCTTTAATCCCTCTTCTCTCCCTCTCGGGCTGCGCTTACATGCAGTGTGCAGCTCCTGATCCTGGCCGTCCTCCAGCAAAGGTCTAATTCAGGTTAAACTGCTTACATGAGCCTTCCAACCACACGGCCAATTATTCCTGTTTTTACCTTGAACGAAGCCGTTAAATGGTTGGTTTAATGAAATTACAAGGGATAAACGAATCCAAGCTTTTGCTTATTTGCTCAGGAAATGATCTTTCTGGGGACGACATCACCACGACTTGAACAGAATCAGTCACTGAAAAGGGAACAATATATGCACAAAGTGGGAATTGTAAAGATTACTGAGACAAAAAAGAGAAACAAATAAACAACTATTATCACGGTGCACTAGTGATTTTAAAGACTCAGATTTTACTGAGACAAGAGAAAAGTCACTGTCACGTTTGATGACTAACGTCTAACCAGCTCATCTCTGATTTTATGCTCCAAATTTTCAGAAATTAATAAAAAAAAATAGGACAAATAGAAAACGTAAAGAGAGGACACAATAAAAGATGTAAAGTATTGTGAGTGTAAAATACAACAGAAAGTTACGACCTGCAAAAGGTCTAAATCTATAAAACAAAGTCAAAAGATGTATCTTAAAGACATTTATATACTCTACTGTGTAGGTATTTATAAAGTTAACCAAATTTCTCTGGACGGTAATTGTGTGATCGTCTGGGGATTAAAAGTTTTTTTATTTATCCCAGAGGTGGAATTAAGAAAACCAGACAGTAACAAGACAAACAGTAAGACGTAAGGCAGTGGGCAGTGGGTGTTCTGGTTGACGAAGCCACTAGTTTTTGCAGTAATGCGCTGGAACTAGTTCATATTATGACATATTGATTCTGAGCTGCTGCTTCTCTTTATAATGCTCCATCAGTTGTTTGTTTTAGGAAATGTTTGCCTGCTGCCCCAGCACAAGAGATGTATTCAAAGCACCTAAACAAACATTAGGTTATCTATAGAAGGGATATCTAAACTTTTCTAGATGTTGGTAGTTTATCACCACTGATTAGTTGACCTGCTCTTGACCAATTTATTCAACTTCAGGCTGAGGTCTGTATGGCAGCCAAAACTAGTAACCCCCTTGAAAGAGTGTGTGCTGTTGAGTACTTGCAGTTGAAAACGTTTCATTATTTTAATGATGACATCTTAAGTCCAAGACTAGAATAACAAGTGTTCATCATTTGACTTTCAACTGACTGACTCAGACCCTCAGAGTGCTGACAGCTCAGCTCCTGCGTCACTTCAAACACAGAGGACATCCGAGTGAAGAGAGACAACTATTAGTAACTGGTAGTTTGTCTTTGATTCACCAGAAAAGTAATATCCATTATAAGGCTTCATGTTACGATGTTTCTAGTGAAAACGCATCGTTTTCCCGTTCTTGATCCAGAAAAGTTCTGCGTTCAAAATGATGTCCGTTTAAACGGAAATGGCAGAAATGCTGAAAATGAGGTAGATAGCGTCCCAGGCCATGGGTTAGCACTGTTGTTTGTTTTTGTAATGAAACCACACATATATTTGTGCTATAAGCATTAACAATGGGTGTGACCAGTCTTTTGTATGGACAGAGGACAATTAATTTGCTATTTTTTCCTTGTTTCCACAGAGACAAGTCAGAGCTTGTTTTTTTTTTTTTTTAAAGGTTCACCATTGGAGCCATTTTCCCAAAAGTTTTCACTCGCTCAGAGCACCGCTGTCGTGTAAACGGACACCCAAAACATGATAAAAGTTTTCCGTTTTCATTTGCAAACGTTGTGCAAAGTGGGGCTTCAAAGAGAAAGTAGAAGCTCCATTCTAAAACGATCTTTTGGATGTAGCCCAACATTGCTTGTAAAACTGTTTTATGACACTATGGGATGTTTTGAGTAAATTCTCTGTTCAACAAAACTACCAAAACCCCCCTGACAGTGGTCAACAATTGTTGCTGACTCAGCACTTTCCACTGATATGCTTTCTGTGTGAAGTTTGCATGTTCTCCCCGTGTGTGCGCGGGTTTCCTGAGGGCACTCTGGTTTCCTCGCACAGTCCAAAAACATGCATGTGAGCCCCTAGGTGTGAATGTGGGTGTGTCTGGTTGTCTGTCTATATGTAGAATAACACATTAAATTAACATTAAATAAACATTCCTTGAACGTGATCTGCAAAGAAGGAGCTTCTATCCTCGCCAGTGAAAACTTTGCTGGGGAGTGTGAACTCGGCCAGGTTAATGGAGCCTATATCTCATCCAATAGAAGAAATAGAGGTTACATGTATATCACTTTGACAACATTATTTGATTTTGGCACATCTTACTGCATTATAACTCTTCAACTAAATGTCCAAGATTTTCTCTTGGATCGCCGTCAAAGCTTTTGGAAGGATTGAAAACTCAGAAAAGTTTTTTAGAATGATATTAAGAAAACTTGTGCCTTCCAAGTTTAGACAGAAGATGGGCCGTACCAAGTGCTGTTGTCAATGTTGTGATACCGCTAATCTCGATAAAGTTGTATTATTTACATGGTCTTTAATAACAGGATCCCCACATGATACTGGATCAACCCATTTGGTTCTGATTCAGCTGCTACATGTTAGGATGGCGGGTTGAATCTGAAAAAGACAAACATAAATCAGGTTTAAAACTGGCACAAGTGAAGAGGAACTTGCCACGGACAGAATTCAAAGGAAATACCACAAGGTCTTTCTAAATTACCCCATTGATGAGTATATGTGATGTTAATGTGACCTTGATGTTTGATATGGAAACCAAAACCTGCTCAGTACTTTTAATAAAAAAAATTTTAATCCAGAATTAATAGATATGCCTTTTGGGGGAAATTGTTGAAAACATTTAAATGAAACGATCATCAACAAATTCTGAAAATCCATGTGAATTCTGTGGTATAATAATAATAATAATAATAATAATAATAATAATAATAATAATAATAGAAGATTGTGATTATACAGAAAAACTTTCACTGGTGCTTGGCGCCACTAAAAACACAACTTTTCTGAAACGCTGCTACTTAACATGTGCATCACGGCTGTAGTAAATAGTTCTTCTATACATGTGCGAGTAGATGGACAATAACAACGTTTGCCTCCTGGGACATGGCAATTTTATAGTTGAGAGTCACTGTAATAATAATCCACCTTGGTCTTCTGTCCGTACGAATGCCTGTGTACTCGCCATTGTTAATGTTTACAGCGTGTTGTCCTACGGGTGTATATGTGTGTGGTTTTATTATGAGACCAACCAGCAGTGTCAACACGTAGTCCAGCATGCTCCCTACATAAGTTTCATAGTTTTCAAAATGTTACCGTAGAAATACACATTTTCTGAAGCAAAACATAAAAACGATCCATTTTCACCTGAAAGGGCCTGAAACTGAGTTGAAACATTTCTGAGGGATTTAGTAAACGGTACACAAATTTAAAAAAACATTAGTCCCAAAGCCCAAAGTCTTTTCCATAGTATGATACTTCTCTATCGTGTAGTTTTTGCTGAGTGGCATGAGGGAAAACTGATGAGAATGAGTCTGCTGAGAGCCAGTGAAGTATTGAGAAGCACAGGTCGTTCCCCGGCCTGAAGTTAAACCAAGTTTTCACCACGTTGACGCAGCTCTTTGCTTCCTCTCCCCTGTGGACTGTCCTTTACCCTCCCCCGCCTCCGCGCCGCATGCGTTTCAGACTCGGTCAACAGATGTGGAGCGGGTCGCGAGGTGTCTGGACTCTGCCGGCCGCGTGCCCACACGTCTGATTTTAATGGGCAGCATATGGAGGCGCTGAGTGATGAGCGGGCTTCAGCTGCTGACAGGTGCTGAGTCGTCTGTTGCGCTGACCCTGGCCCCACAAAGGACCCGGTCCGAGGACACCTTTGTTTAACGGGTCTGACCCCGACGAGACACACAAACCGGCGCACACGCCGATGTGTGTGACTCAGGGCCGGTTTTACATTCATCCTCCAGCTCCAGGCAGGTGGAAATTTGCTCTCACTCCCACGCTGGCACTTTCGAGAAATGCATAAGAACAATGGATCCATGGTTTTCTTAAAGTTGCCTTTCCTGTCTTCATGCAACAATTTTAAACAAGTTTTTTTTTTTTTTTTTTTTACTTTTCTCATTTCTAAGTGATGTCACCTGTGTGAAATGCAGTTTTGCATCCTGTCCTTGTGCGGCGGCGCTCAGTGTATGAAGCTTGAGCGTGACCTCTGCACAAGCAGAAAAACCCCCGGCGAATCTAACGCAGGCAGACAAACTGAGCGCTGGAGGGCTCTGAAGAGGAAGCTGGTGGCAAAAGAAAAACCACATCTGAGAGTGAAACAAACAGATCTACTTGCACAACCCGGGAAATTCAGCTCATGTACTTTGCGTCAGGTGTAAATGATCGAGCACACACTGAGATCAGACACGTTAGGGCAAATGAGGCGATGCAAATTAGTCCTCGGCTTAATCGGTTAACTAAAATACACAAAGAAGCTTGTAGAAGCGTTTCTGTTGCCCGGGGCTCCGATCTGCTCGCTTTTCTGTGAGTGCAGATCAGAGACCCTACTCCAGTTTTGTGTGGAATCTCATTTTATAAAGTTTTTTTTTAATGTTTATTTATGTGTCTGCCTGGGACCATCTATATACTTGATACAGTAAATCTTCATTTTTCAGTCCGTTTATATATTCAGTCAGTACTTTTGTTTCATTTTTGTCAACAAAAGTTAATCTCATTCAAGGATTCAACTCATGGCCAAGGTAATTGTTGGGAATTTTCATTAACATATGTCAAGAGAGCCTTATGGCGGTGTAGTGGTTGGATGTTCCCCTCAGAACCAGAACATCCCAGGGATTTTTAAAGTGTAGAGTTTATATGTTCCCCCTCTGTATGTATGGGTTTTCCTCCAACAGTCCCAAAACATTCATTTGAGGCGCATTTGTTGACTGTAATTTGATGTGTGTGTGTGTGTGTGTGTGTGTGTGTGTGTGTGTGTGTGTGTTTGCCCTGTGATGAGCTGGTAATCTGTCCCGGGTGTACTATACCTTTACCCTTCGTCAGCTACATAAAGTGCAGCAGATGATGGATTGATGAAGTGAAGGAATCTCCTTCAATCTGTTTAGAGAAGTGGACTGTGTCTGGCTTAGCGGGCGCTAATGCTGTAGCTTGTTGTGTAGCTAACACAAAGTGGTACTGCTAACATGTGACGAACACTAGTGTCATAGTACACCGCGATTTCAAGGTCTTTTGTTCATGGGATGCTCTGGTCTTGGTTGTATCTTGGTTGTTGCCTCTTAAAGTCTTGGTCTTGGTCTTATCTTGAGATGCTCTGGCCATGGTCCTAATCGGTATTTGATTAAAGTTTTAGTCTTGTCTTGGCCTTGAAATAAAGTACTCTGATCTCGGTCTTGACTCAGCTTCGGCCCTTTAAAGTCTAGGTCTCATCTTGGAATGATCTGATCTTAGTTTTGGCATGGTCTCAGGCCCTTATAGTCTAGGTCTTGGGATGTTCTGGACTTGGACTTGATTCGGTCTTGGCGGTTTGGCGGTCTCGACTCTCGGTGGGTGGTTGCAAATTTGACTGAAGAAAGCAGAAGAATTGCTCAGACGGTTAGTTTTGTCCAAACCCGATGACATCATGAAAATGGTTTGACTTAAGTTCACACGTTTTACGTGTTAAAATGAACGTTCTTAAAGTGCACTTGACTCATAGATAGGAAGGCAGAGTGAAGGTCACTTTGATATCACATGAACCCAATTTCTGTCCATGTATCTGTATCTACACCATGTATGTAGCTCAGGAAAACAGCCCTGACATGTGTTATTACAGCGTTTAAAGTCAGTGATGGACTGGAAAACTCCCCAGCGTGTATATCCTGCTTCTGTCCGTTGCCAGGTGTACTCCAAGCACATTGCTACTGTGAAGGAGAAGAATGGATGGATGGATGATGTGCTTTACAAACAGTATAGACAGCTGGGAACACAATGAAGTGTCCGTTTTTATTGGACAAATTGACCATGTTTGGTAGTTTCTTTCAACCTACTTAGATTACAATCAGGTAATATAAGATTAGATTGTTCAGCTGAACAAGATATCTGCTGCTGCTTGTATAAACTTTCAGGTTTTCAAACATGTTTCCCAAACTTTTAGTGAGTCGTAGTTGGAGTAATTTTCTGGGGGCTAAATTACATGATATAATCAGGAGTCAATCACATGTTTTCCTTCTCAATTTAAAGACTTTTTTTTTCGTTAGAAATGTTTAAATGCACTTGACTTTAATCAATATGATGCTTTATCATATATTCTATTATCTGTCAATGGCGTAAAATGGTGTTTGATACTGAGATGAAAGTATTGAAACATCCATATCTACAAAGAGTTGATCCACAGCCTTTAATGTGGTGAAATATAAAAAAAATAAAAATTCTTTTGCAAAAATCATTTCTACAAAAGGTCCAAAATGGAAGCAACACATGAGAATTACTTAATCATTTGATTAGAATGCTTTAATTTGGTAATTGAAACAATATATCAGCAGAAAGGATGATTATACAATATTTAAAGACTTTCTGCGCTCGTCTCATCAGATCCACCATGTCGTCCGCGCCTTCAAGTGTCCTCGGCTGAAAATGTGTGAGCAGCTGTCACCATCTGTGTGTGAATGCGTGAGCGAAAAGGTGAACGTGGCGGAGCGTGTGAAACATGGTGATGGCTGAAGTGGTAAAAATACTCTATAATAGTGCGTTTTACCATTTTTCACAATAATTAGCATTGTAATTACCTCAAAGAAAACAACAGCAATCAACTTTTCACTTATGACAGCTTAAGAGAATGAGACGCTTCTTTGTTAAAGAGAAAACTGCAGTGAAATTGTCATTCCGAAAGCTTTCGTACAGCCTGGAAAACAACTCGTGCAAGTCAATAGCTCCTCTCTGAAATCATTTTGTGTAGTGGGGTAATTGGGATTTTTGTTTTTGAGGTAATGACCTTGCAGCTTCCCTCCAGTCCTCTCACTTCCCTCCAACTCCGAGACGGGAGATGCAGTCTGACGCAGGGCCCTGAAGATGTAACTGGATTCTATGGCAACTGGCGCCCGCAATAAGGTCGCATAGGAGGTGTTTAATTAGTGGGCCGCAGTCGTCCCTGTGGAGGAGCTTTTTATTACCTCAATATGTCATAGAGTGCATCAGCGATAGCAGCCCCCCCCACACACACACACACACACACACACACACACACACACACACACACACACACACACACACACACACACACACACACACACACACACACACACACACACACACACACAGAGCAGGACAGAAAAACACAGCATTTTTCAGTGTGAGGCAGAAAGCAAACGAGGGACAGCGGGGGGAAAAGAGGAGAGATAAACATTTGAACAGAGATGTAGTCGGAACAAAAAAGGGATAGAGCGAATGAGAGGGGGGGTCTGCAAAATATCAGCTAAACAAGGATCGGCTCTGAAAAAACTGGCAAGAGCAGGAAGAGGACAGAGTAGAAAGTAGGAGGAGGGCGGGGGAGGGGGGGGTGTGGAGGTCGCTGTGGCTGTGCTTCACGCTGCGTCGTCGCCCAGCGGAGACTTCATTCCTCTCATTACCGGCTCGCTGAGATTTTTTTTGAGGGGCTCAGCCAGCTCATTGCCGGGTCACTTTGGCCAGTGGAAATGAGTGGCATCTGTTCAGTCCTGACTGTATACGTGCGCTGCTAAGCCAGTTGGATGTATCAGTTTACTTGGGCCGCAGGATGCCAGGGCCATTAACACATGCCAGCCCTGTGAATGGCTGCGCAGCTCCAACCTGCCTGCCAGTGCATCATTAGCCGAGTCAGAAGATGACTGTGGGACTGGAAACACACACACACACACATGAAATGCTCTCTGATAGCTGTTTTGCTCATGAACTGGGTTGGATTTATTATTTTTTTTTTCCTAATGCTATAGAAGCACAGTGTGCAGTGCCAGTCTATGTGCATGTCCCCGTCTCACAGTCAACAAACAACCGATAAAGCAAAGAAACTGTCATGCTGGCTTACCCACTTCCAATGTGTAAACATGTGTGTTTTGGTATGCAGTCTCTGAAGTGTGTTCACAACCCCAGCGGACATACATATGTGTGTTCGCTGGAAAATGGCCCATCCATGTCTACATGAGGGTCCCGGTGGAGGTTACTGACCTCGACGGCGCTCGCTCCCCCAGCTGGTGTGAAGAAAAGCTGTAAACAGAGCTGTGTGTGCGTGTGTGTGTGTGTGTGTGTGTGTGTGTGTGTGTGTGTGTGTGTGTGTGTGTCTGCGCATCAAAATGTCATCGAAAGCTAGACATGGGAAATTATAAAGTACAAATACAAATACGACTGGTTTGCACTTTTTATGTCATGTTTACCTTCATTTCTGTACGTTTCATTCATAATAGTATAGTAGTATCTGATTTCTTAAAGCAGGGGTGTCAAACATGAGGCTCATGGAGCAAAACCGGCCCCCAAGAAGCTTCTTTCCAGACTCCAAACCATCAAACACACTGTAACATTGATTTGAAAAAAAATAAAAAATTAATAAAAATAAAAACTTCTTAAGAAAAGTGGACACAACACAGACCCAAGCTGACATGTGGATGATGGCGCCATGAAAGACAGTGACCTCGTTGCTATGAGGGTGAGTTTGTAGAGACATGCAAAAAGCAACTGCAACAGGGGAAGTTCTTTGGACATTTTTGCACCAGAAAATTTCAATGAAATTGGCTTTATGTTAAAACTGTATAAATTGAATGTGGTAATTGTTTGTTTTTGCAAAGAAAAAGGAAAGACATTGTCATCATATATCCTCTACACTGCAACAAAGAAAACCTATAAAGTTTAATTTTAAAAGATGAAATTTGGTTGAATGTGGATCTGGACTAAAAGCTTCATAAATACAAACGTTATCCCCAAAAAGAATCTATTATTATATGCATATCTTCACAGTACTTCAAAAAAAAAGAAAGAATCATCTTCACTTTTATACATTTCAGAACCAAAAAGTATTACTTTGAACTAAATTAGATAACTTAGTGATTATACTTGTACCTGTACTTCTACTAAGGTAGAGTGAGTAACTCTGGCACCTCTGCTGCAAATTCAAGGTCTTTAAATTGTAGCTTCATTTCTGTCAATACTGAGAGGTAGATAGATATTGGCTGAATTACAGAGTGACTATGGAGGGCTGCTTTGTTGTGTTGAGAGGGATTGTTGCATTTTGGTTGTCAGTTTACACAACAACGGTACTCTGAGCCATTAAAAAACGCAACTTTCTGAAAACGCTGCGACTCTGTCTCCATGGAGACCGGGGGGAAAGCAACTTTTCTGAAATACTGCTGCTGCGTTGTAGTAAATACTCCCAGTCCATATTCCCCTGGAACTTAGTCTGAACCTAGTAGATTTCTTGTTGAAAGTCACCTGTGATAGCAATCCAAGGTCATCGTTTTCAAAACGTTTCTGTGTAAATGCGAAACCTTTCTGGAATGAAAGCGCATCGTGTTTGCTTTTTAGTTTCTGTTATTTTGGTTCTTTTTATCATCACTTTAGAGCTTATCCTTCCATAGCCGATACTGCTTTGATCAAGTTAGATTCAAGTGAAAGGCAAATACTGGACAGTACTGGACATACTCACTCACACCTACAGATAATTTAGACTCAAAAACCAGAATAGCCAGAAAATCGCCACAGGAAGCTCATGCAACCTCTTCAAAGAGAAGCCACTTCACCACCTTGTGTTATTTTATAAACTTCAGAAATCCTCTCACATCACTGCACAGGCCTCCACTTCCCTCCTTTACTGTGTCTCATGCCTGATGCCTGACGTCCACTTCTCCTCTCTAACCTGCCAAATGGAACGTCTTTGTCGAGACCAAGCTGGAAAATTAGGTGCATCTCTCTTGAGGATCTCAAAGGGAAACTTTGAAGAGGTTTTTATTTATTTATTCATTTATATATTTATTTATTTGCATTACAGTAATGTGGTGTTGCCTCTTCCCCCAGTGACCCCCCCCCCCCCCGGATGCAGCAGTGGGGTGTTAAACATTGTGTGTGGCCCACATTGGAGCAGGTGATTGATTACATTTTTATGAGCGCAATGTAGAACCTGAGC
Organism: Lipophrys pholis; assembly: GCF_963383615.2. Lineage (NCBI taxonomy): Eukaryota > Metazoa > Chordata > Actinopteri > Blenniiformes > Blenniidae > Lipophrys > Lipophrys pholis. Next base: position 13,617,368 of record NC_137637.1, read on the forward strand.
CAGTAATTGGCACAACGCTTTGTGTTTTTTCTCCCCCCCTCGTATTATTTCCGCTCCTCAGCGTGCTTGATCTATGTTCCCTCTCACTCACACGGCGGATGATTTAAGAAAGCAATTTTAGAGCCACCGGTGGGGCGTTAAAGGGTGTGACAAGAGAGAGAAGAGAGGGGTGTGCTCGCCAGGAGAGGTCAGTGTTGCTCCACTGATGAAGCTGCGGGTCAGGTTGGCGCCTCTTGTCAGTCAGTTTCAGTGTGCTTTGACTCTTCAGTGTCTTCGCATTGTTCTGACTGTGCAGATCAAACCTTAGAGGAAGACTTCATGCACCCATGCACGCTTCACGCTCACATCCTCTCACACACACACACACACACACACAGCTGATAGTCTCTCAACAACCGTGCGTAGTAATTGCATTTGACTGCACCTAATCTAATGGCTTTGCAAACAATGGGACATAAAAGACACAATTTAAATGAGGAAATCCGACGAGCAACCTAAGGGTGAAATTAATGGAGTTGCGCGTGAGAGATACTAACAGGATATTGACACAGATTAAGACGCACACACGAGAGAGGGAAGAGATTAAAATTCCACCATCAAAGGATCCCTCCCATCCCATATTGATTGGCAAATGTGTTGTTGTCAACGTTTAGATTTGATTACCGCTGACATGCAGGGCCGAGGCTGAAACACAAGGCTGGTAATGGCCGCGATGCCTCGTGCATATCAAATACAGCAAGGAATCCTACCGGAGTAATTAATATTGCACTGTGGTTATGAATTTCCTGGCATAAACGGCCAATCGGATTTGCACGGCTTGCACAGGGTGGTAATTAAGATGAAGCATCGGGGAAAACGTTACATGAATGTTTCAGCTAATTCTCCACTCTGTGTTTCCCCGGCGCCTCGGAGGACTTCTCCTCTAGTCACACTTTGCCTAAATATTTGCAAAGAAAATGAGGTGTTGACATTTTGCTTCTTCTTCTTTTTTTTTAATCCCCAAGCCAGCTTGGAGGAAGCCCACCAAGGCGGATTTCAGGCCGTCGCTCCGCCTCCGCCGAACATCGGCCTTCATCCTCTGCTAGGTGGTCACGAAGCGCTTTTCACACGTCTTAATTCCCACATTTTTCACTTCTATTTGGCCGGCCTGGAGTGCTGCTTGTCCCTCTGGGGAGGATTCTGATCTTTTCTTTCTTTTCATTTTTATTTTTTTTCCCCCTCTTTTTAAACCCACCCCTGTCCCATTATACACTGGATTGTATTTCCCATGTGCTGCTGGCCAAAACCTCTGGGGCTTTCATGGCGGTTTCTCAAAAATCATCCCATCAAAAAGCTGTCAGAGTAGTTTGAGATCAGTGGGCTGTCATCAGGTGCAGGCAGATATTGACCTTGTGGCGGGTAAGCGACACCCGCACGCCTCTTCAGAGCCCATTTTTGGAGATGAGGCAATTATCGGAGCCTGTTAACAACAGAAATTCAGTGTGACTGATGTGAAAGAACGGCGGTGACGGAAACATGAGTTTGAACGTTTCTTCTCGTATATATATATTTTTTTCCAGTAACATGAACATCACGTGAAAATAGCCTATTTTTTAGGACAATCATGCACTCAAACACTTATTACTTATCTGTTTTCATGCTTTTTTTTTTTTTTTTTTGTATTTTGTATGTAGCATGTTTGTATGTTGTCGGGTTTTTTTTTTGTAATTCGAATAAAAGGGAATTTCTCTTTTTGGCTGGTCTATTTGCTGTGTGACAAATATCTGGCCACTGAAGAGATTAAGTGTCCCTCACGCTCTAAAAACCTTAATCGGCCTGAATCGGCCCCTCCATAATCCCTCTCTCAAGCCATATTTAAAAATCACATGAAATATTATATTCTGGCGCGTGTGTGTGTTCCTGTGTGTGTGTATGCGTGTGTGTGTGTGTGTGTGTGTGTGTGTGTGTGTGTGTGTGTGTGTGTGTGCGCGTGTGTGTGCCCGGCGGTGGGAGCGCTGCGTCTTTGTCCTTCCTCCTCTCTCCCCCTGCAGACGAGATGACTGATTCCGGGGTACGGGGGGCTCTTCCCTCACTCCGTGTCATTTCCAGGCCAGCGGGCCCCAGAGGGACCCTCGGCGTCGTTCCCTCCCCAGCAGCCCTCCAGGTTTGTGACACGCATAACACATTGGCTCTGTCAACGCCACAGCTTATTTTAGAGCGGCCTCCTTGGCTGCTGGGGGAACTTTAACTTTATGTAAATCATATTAATAAATTTGCAGGCGTTGGGGAGGAATCGCTCTGAGGAATTTGGCACATGTGCCAGCGCCAGAAGGTGAGCGGGACAGTGACAGTAAGTCAACCGATGAAGGAGGAGGAGGAGGAGGAGGTGGAGGAGGTGGAGGAGGAGGAGGACTGATGGTATACAGTACGGACCACTAAGTACTGTGTTGGAGCTCCAAATACTCCATGAAAGAAGGTCAGGATAAAAATGATTTACAGCGATCGAAGCGAGGGCTTTGTTATGGTCTGTGATTTTGTAGGTAGAGCAGAGTTATATAATGGATAAAAGGACAGTCACAATATCAGTGGCTTTGCAAGAAGAAACCATATTGGGACATCTTGTGGAAAACTTGAATTTAATGTTGGAAACATTTGCTGCAAACTGGCTGTCTGTTTCTTTTGTTTTGGGACTCCAATCTAACCCACCATTCAACCCCTGTGGTGAGCATTTACACTGAATATGTTACCATTTTCTGTCGATGTTGGTTAATGAACACGGAATCGCTTTTAAAATGAACAGGATTGATTTCTTTGGTTTTATTTTAAAGTTTCACGTTTAGCTATTTCATTCAATTAATGACATCATTAACCACAAAGGTGTGACAAAACAAGAAGAGTACCATCAGTAGGAAAGGTAGTGGGACCCACAATCTGAACCCCGACGCGGCGAGGCAGCACAGTTGGCACAAACCCTACGCAGCTGAAGGTTACTTGTTTGATACTCAAGAAAGCCCCTGATTCTTTCCTATGAAATAAGGAAATCATCAGAGGAGATGTGGTTGAAGCTGGAGGAAAAACATGCAGGAAGCAGTCAAAGTGTCACAGCTTTCCTCTGAGAGATGGCACAAGCAAACACAAACATGTGATTATGATGAAACATCAAATGAAACGGCTCTTACCAACATGTTTCCCCCTCCAACTCTGCTATTCCTCCAAATGAACCTCATTTATGGATCACATGTCATTAACTGTGTGTGTGTGTGTGTGTGTGTGTGTGTGTGTGTGTGTGTGTGTGTGTGTGTGTGTGTGTGTGTGTGTGTGTGTGTGTGTGTGTGTGTGTGTGTGCGTGTGTGTGTGTGTGTGTGTGTGTGTGTGTGTGTGTTTCTGCTTATGCTTTGATAGGATGGCATGCAGCTGGCTATGGGAAGCCAACACCGACAACCGTGTTCCTATTTGCTGAGTCGAGACCCTGCTGTTGGCTTCTAATGAGTCTTTCCACTGAGCTCATTTTCTGGATTTCATCTAACACCTGCCCCCCCCCCCCCCCCCCCCCCCCCCCCCCCCCCCCATCCCCCCCCCCGTTGCAGAGATGGAGAGAGTACATGAGACACGGGGAGCATATCTCAGTCCAGGGTCAAAATGATTTCCATTGCTCCTGATCTTTTTTCTCTTTTATTTCTTTCACTGATTAACAAAAGTGAAATGAAAGCAGGAAAAGAAAACTTCACCTGATTCCAGGTTTCTTCTTTCCATTTTCCTTCATGGGCCACGAGATTGAGCAGAAAACCAACAGCCACCCGATGATGGCCGGTGAAAACACAGCTCATTGCAGCTCGCATGGCCATTGATTGTTGCAGAGGAGATACTAATGCAATCGATGCAACACACTGATGAGCGTGTTTGCAGGAAGCGAAGCCCATCATCTTCCTCTCTCACCTCACCTGACGTCTGCATCAGGGGAGCGCGGTCGACAAGCAGGGGAGGAAAATATAAGGAGAACAGAGGGGAGGGGAATAGCTCTCAGCTTTCCTCTGACAGACATTTAACCTTTATTTACTCCCGTGAATATATGATGAACATTCATGCCCAGTGAGCGGCATGCTTGCTTATTCTCACAGTGTGTTAATATAAGTACTGTGATGCATTATAGATGAACAGGAGGCACTCTTCACTGTGGCTTGATCTCTGCTGCAATACTATAGCCCTCATTATTTCTGTGCATGCAACACAAAGGATCATTAGAGGACAGTGCACAATGGTGCCGTCATCACTGCTCACAGTTCAGGTTTTTACAGGATGATTCTAGTAGAGTTTATATTTTTCCTGTTGGCAATTAATCCCACAAAAATTAAAATAGAATAAATCTCACCTACTGATAATTTTGGAAACTGTATGAATGCTTTGGTTCGCAGCCCCCCGATAGTCAAACAGGATTCAGGTGGGAAAATGTTTGACACGGTTTTATTTTAATACACACTTCCAGCTTTGCAGGCAATCTGTGTGGATGTTGGACAAAACGTTTTTTTTCCTCAAAACTGACAGGAAAGTTTGTTTATACAGTCTCTGTGACTGGAAACTACAACTCAAAACTCAACTAAACTCCTAAATCCTTCCTCCACATTCACTCTCACATCTGTTCTGTGGTGCTGTGTGAAAGACTTTGTCTCATCAAGCAGCAAAGTTGCTGATCGCACACTTGTCATTCCCCCATTGTGTAGGAGAATCCACGGTGGCCACAGGAGATGATTAAAATGCTAAAGACTTTTCACAGTACCGCTCAGTTGGTGTGTTTGAGGCTGAAGCACGCCATGACCGACGACGACTTTTGAAAGTGGATTGAAACCGACACACACGTATTCAAAGGACACTTACGGCCTCATTTACCAAGGATCCTGCAAGCGTATTAAATTGCACACTCATACAAAATAGATTGTACTATCAGTTTTACATATGTTGCAGTTTCACAGCTTACAGCAGGGGTGTCAAAAATAAGGCCCGTGAGCCACGACCGGCCTGCAAGAGGCTCCAATCGGGCCTGCCAAACCACCAAGCGAATTGTCAAAATATCAAAGGAAATATTGATCTTGAACACATTTTTCAAGAGTCGCGGACACAACAAAACACTGAGACCCGGGCGGCGATATCAACATGAAAAATAGCTGCTATCAAGTTGCTATTAAAGTAGCTTCAAAGCTATGCTGTCAGGAAGTGTTCGTAAAAACAAGCACAATGCAACAGGAGAATATTTTCAGACATTTCACCGTATTTTGCAAAAGAAGGTCTCAATAAAGTTGTAGTAAATTTTGGTGGTGCCCCTATTTCCGCTTTCACAGCATGACTGCACAATTTCACATTTGCACGTGCAAACCTGTAGATGATCATCTTTTTGATCCCTCACACTGGAACTGGTGCATATTGATAAACGTTAATCACGCAGGATGTAGTCAGAAAATGACCGATATCACAAATATTGAGGTACTTTTTTTTTAATGTAAGCGCTCACAGACCGCTTCACAGATATTTGAAAAAACTCTTCCATATTTACCAGGGTCAATCTGTTCCTGTCATCTTGTTCAGCATGCTTTATTTCCTCAATAGATGGGAGAGGCTCGCTGATTGGCTCGGCAGACACATGCATGTTAACGCTCCCCAGTGTGCGAGGCTCTTAATTACAGGCTGCCTTCGGCGGGACGGGAGCGACGGCAGGCGGTGCGAGGAGGCTTTGGGGGTCTGCGAGCACCCCGAGGGTCACGCCGTCTCACCGCGCTCGCAGTTTACCGACAATCCAGAATACTGATCACGTTTCACACACTGGAGGCGTACCACAGGGAGAGAGAGGGAGGACAAATAAAGCTTAGAACTAATTAGCCCCTGTCAGCGGCATGAGGCTGTTTAGGCCAGAGATATTCCAACAACTTTGTTTGAATTAGTCCCGACATGTGTGTGGATTTAAACAGAAACAGGGTGAAGTTTTTACTTTTTTAAATCCAATTTTTCTTATCAATTTCCATTGAAAATGTGTTTTCCCCATTCATTTGGCTTCTTTTTTGTCTGATTTGGACACTTGTGGTTTCCCAAAAACCACCAGCGGATGGAAACAAATAAAAAAGAAAAAAAAGAAGGTTGGTTCATTCCTTTGCAGTAGTGAGCAGCCTCACAACCCCATGTGTTGATTACAAGGCCCAGCACTCGTACATATGTTCCCTGCCTGTCAGGCTCAACAAGATACAGGCTGGCTACATGCTTTACTAATCATTTCAACAGCACATGCTCTCCAGGGACGCCAGCCAAACTCCGTATTTCAGCACTCCCGTGTCAACATAATGGTTTCAGCGGCCTTAGAAACAAGATATTACGCGGGAGGGAGACACGCGCTGCGGAGCGGCGGTTGGCATCGTCGCAATCTTCTTGCAAGTAATGATGGGAAAATTGTGATGAGGTGATTTTTCATTACTGAACGATATGATATGCACGTTCTCCAAATAATGGATTAAAAGAAGAGAAATGTGGCTTAGGGAAAACATTTTTTTAGTTTTAGTCAAACACAAAGCGGATGATACTTGTGCTGGGGCATTGTGTTGTATTATGGTATGTCTAATTTTGTTTATCATAGAAACTTGGAAATATGTAGTATAGATGGCAATCTTAAACTCAACAACACATCTATAAAACAGATAATCAATCATATAAGCAGTGACACTTATACACAATGAACAGATTTAGGTTTTTATTTTTTAGGATGTCGTGTTCCTCTGGTAGATACCATCCATCCGCCTTTTATCGCTGGAGCCAATCCCAGTTACCTATGGAGGAAGGCAGGATTCACCCAGGACAGGTCGCCAGTACATCACAAGACAAACACACGTACACACAAACACTCACATTCACACCACGGGACAATTTAGGCTCACCAGTTAACCCTCGCATAGTTTTAGACTGTGAGAAGTACCCAGAGTACCCGTATGAAAACTACGCACACAAGGTGAGAACATGCAAACTCCACACAGAGAGGCTGTGCTGCTACCTGAGGTCAGACCTTCTCACTGTGAGGCCAGAGCACCAACAAATGAAGGACTGCTGCAAAACTAGACGCCAGCAGAAAGTTCAGCAGAAGCAGAAGAGTTGTCCTGGAAGTTTCTTGTCGGAACAATTGAAATTTGTAAGAGGTACAATAGAAATTTAAAGCATGCACAGTGGAAAGGTTCTTTCATGTACAGTGCAAATTTCAGTATCAATATCTTAGAAATATCTAGTCGGACCAATAGAAATTTCTTGTCCGTGCAGTGGAATATCCAAGCAGGTGCACCGAACATCGATTTCGACTACGTTCCTCTGTCCGATATTCACACATGCTTTTGTCAACAGCAAATTTAATCAGCAGTTTAAGCTTCATTCTTCGCCTGTCCAGTCGGACATTAACGTCTTGTACCTGAGCGTCCGCTCAGCCGGGCGCGGTGGCCGCGTTAGTTTTGGTTTCTGTAATACACAGGCTTAACAGGAGCGAGTTATTAGTCTGTCATCCAACCACCAACCTGGAGGATCCAGGAGATCACCTTCTACCTGCTCAGCATGAGAGGCCCCACCAGGTGATCCCATCGGTATAGCATGTCTACTAGGTGCAATGTATATTCCTCAGAAGCCTTGTGGAACTTTTTGAGTAGGAAGCACAGTGGAAGCTTCATTAGATGATATCTTACTGACATGAAACCCTCTGCCGGGTGATTAAGAGCCTCAAAAAGTTCTATCACCAGGGGGTTAAGGGCTGACTCCAAACTTTCTAAAGGAAAAGAAAGGCCCTCTTAATACATGTATACAATGTGTGATATGCTTCTATCTATTTACGTATCAGGCTCAGAATAATCTAACTTGATTGCTCTTCGGGGAGCTGATACGCTGAACAGTGAGTCTGGAGTCATTTATCCACAAGAAACCAGGAATGAATAACTTACAAATGATCTCTTTTGGCTCCACGATTAATGTTGGAGTCGAACGTCTTCCTGCAGGTGCACAGATGTGATTATATGTATGAGAAGGAATGTTCCACTATCAGATATTATGCTCCCATGAAGGCTCAATTGTGAAATAATGATGAAATATTTCCAACTTGTACAGTGTTAAAGCACTGGGATCCAGGGACATAACCAGTTGTGTCTATATAAGTAAGGCTCATGTATATGTATACAGTCATTCCTTCATTCCTGCTAAAGCTCGCATATTCTCCTGGGGTACTTTCTTTTTTTTTTTTTCATTTTTAAAACCTTGTACCGTTTAGGCTTATCTCACCCCAAAAGAGGGATTAAGGATTGAAAGATGAAGTCTCTCAGACGTGGATACAGCTTTCATTTCTTAGAGTTTCACTCAAGGAATAAAACTAATGATAGCCTAACATAATATAAAATAATCCCTCTGGGCTGAGAGGTTGACTCACTGCCTATTGTTGGATGAGAGGATTTTGGCACTTTATGTTGATGTCTTGGAAAAAAGAAAAAAGATAGCCCCATACATGCATGGGGTTTTGGGGAATAAGTGTGCTACAAGTGACAGTGTGCCGAGAAAGAGCGAGGCCTCTGTGCAGAGTGTAAAATGTGTTCTCAGCGTATATCTCTCTGTCTCTGTGGTTTAAAACTGGAGGAGCAGAGCATTCCATCATCTTCACCCTGTCAGCACAAAGACAAAGAGCTGCCTCCGAGCAAGCGCAGCCGGTCAGAGGTGAGTCACACACACACAAACACACACAGACCTGTTTGCAGTGACACACGCACACACGCACACACACACACTCACACACACAACCAACCACACACACACAGACACACACACACTCCCACATGGTCACCGAGCCACTGGAGACGAGGCTGGCTGGGGCGCCCTTGGCTTGATCTTCAGGCCGTCGTTAATGGACACAGTGGCTGCACACCGCACTCGTTACACACACACACACACACACACACACACACACACACACACACACACACACACACACACACACACACACACACACACACACACACACACACACTTTCATCATGCCCCACCATTCACTAACCTTTGTTGTCCCTCTGACCCCCTACCTCGGGGCCCCTGCTGTCCTGTCACGCTGCTCTGAGATCAACTCCCAACGTCCTGCTGGGCGGCTGGGAGGTGATCGAAGATGGGGGCACATTGTGAGAGTGTGCTGAGGTGGAGGTGGGGAAGTGGGGGGGTGGGGGTGTAGAAAGGAATCGGAGGCTGCCACAGCAGTAGACAGCCAGCTGATGCCTATCAATTGTCCGTCTGTTATTCCTCGTTTCCATCTTTTATTTGTTTATCTGCTCAGTCAGTCTCGTTCCTAAGGTTCAATAGGAGCCTATAGAAGTGTGTGTGTGTGTGTGTGAGTGTGTGTGTGGGGGGGGGGGGGGGGGGGGGGGGGGGGGGTCGGACAGACATCCCCTCCAGTGACCCAGTGGCTTGTTTGTTTGTTCAGGCTGCATAATTCATAAAGCTGCCGGGGCAGGTCATGTGATCACCTGCTAGATATTGGTGGTGGCTTGAATGAAAGTGCAAAAGCGAGCCAGAGAGAAGCCGCGGTGGTCTCGGGGTCCAAAGTGAGGGAGGGGGGGGGAATGCCAGCCCGGCTCTCAATGCCACAAAGTCCGTGACATGTTTTTATTTATTCGAACTCGTTCAATCACAAGCTGCCAATGGTGGATTTCATGACCTTTTCTTATGTTTTCAAGAAAACTTTGATGTCTGACCATTTATATTTTACAAGTGTAGATTAGACAATAAAACCTCAAGCACTGTACTGTTGTTGGGCTGATGCACACTGCGGCTCAGGCGAAGGAGAAATGTACTTTACGTGGAACAGTGGACGTTTGACTGGACAAAGCATTTTGTACAAATACGCTTTCAAACATCAGGATCATAAGCAGTGCACTTATTAAGAGCCAACATTTTAAATCGTTGCTCCTTCTGCACACAAGGCAGCCAAAATGTGTCCGGCTGTGCTTCCAAGCTGAGACCACAGCTCTGACCAACTGTGCTGCCGAGATATGAACTCAGGCCTTTGGACATTTTTCCTGCAGGGGGATTTTATTGGGAGGGGAGGTAAAAAAATAGAACAGAGTACTCAGTAGACCCCGCTCAGAGGGAAGCAGTGGGCAGCTGGAGCGGAGGGGCAGAGGCTGGATTAATTGGCGATAGGCCTCACTGGGTGTCCGTGCCACTGTTCATGGCTTTTCCAAGATAGTTTCTCTCACATCTTGACACTACTGCAAAGTGTTTTTCTTAGTTTTCGGTTTTGTTTATTTTTCTGACCTGGGCTGTTTTGTTCTCTTGTTATTTGTCTGCCTGTTCAGTGCTGTCCGATCCCTCAGTTTGAAGGCCTCTGCTGATCCTGACCCATATGAAAGCCCAGTCGGATGGAGTCTCGGGGGGGGGGGGGGGGGGGGCCTCCATCCTTGTCCACAAGTTTATTAACAAGAAATATCATATATCGTCAAATTTTAACACAAGCCCTGGCTTGTATTTCTACTCATGTATGCATCTGGTTCGCCCATATCCATCAAGAGAAGCATGTACGGGAAGCACCGTGTGTGTGTGTGTGTGTGTGTGTGTGTGTGTGTGTGTGTGTGTGTGTGTGAGTGTGTGTGTGTGTGTGTGTGTGTGTGTGTGTGTGTGTGTGTGTGTGTGTGTGTGTGTGTGTGTGTGTGTGTGTGTGTGTGTGTGTGTGTGCGTGTGCGTGCGTGCATGCGCAGATGCGATGTTCAGATTCAGCTCTTCCCACTCCTTCCTAGTCTGAAGCGGTAATTCCGAGGCAAAGAGGAGCCTTTCCACAGCCGGGGGACCTGCCCTCTGCACCCTCCTCCTGTTCCTGCTTTGATTTCCAATATGTCCTCCCATCACCACAGATGGATGCAGAGGAAACATTTCCTCGGCCGTCGTTGCGAGCGAGGCCCCTGGGCCCCTGAAGCTGATAGGGGGCAGAAATTGGAGAATAATGTAATAGAATATTTGATTGGGCTCTGATGGGCAGGACACTGGGAAGTCTGCCACTGTAATGTGTCTGGGCTTGGCTGAAAGGTGCACTGGCTTGCTCCCCCTCTCCTCCCCCTCTTCCTCATCCTGTCTCATCTTCGTCTGGCTGCAGGTTGTGCTTTAATTGTGTCTCGTACTTGGCATTAGAGTCTGTTGGTTTCTGTTGGTTTGATGGTATCAGCACTAGTGAATCGCTTGCATTAGTGTGCTAACGATTCTAGTACAGGATTTTAGATTTAGTGTGAAAACGTTGAAACTTTATAGTGACATCATTTTAGTCAAGCGCTCCAAATGATGTTCACCTCAGCCACGTTTATTTTACAAGACCTGTTCACACCACAGTGCTGCTCTGAGCCACTGAAGACACAACTTTTTTGAAAATGTCTCCCAAGATGGAAATTTTAGAAAACTCTCTTACTCTGTCTCCGTGGAAACGGGATAAAACTCAACTTTTCTGAAACACTACTAATGCGCACGCGCAACACGGCTGTAGTAAATAGTTCTTGTGCACACTAACAACAATGGCGGCCTCAGAGTGTCGTGACTCCTGGTCAATATTCTCCTGGGACTTGGTAGTTTTAGAGTTGGCAGTCAGCATTAACAGCAATCCAACTTCGTCGTCTGTCCATATGGATGTCCGGGCGCTCTCCTTTGTTAATGGTTATAGCGTGTTGTTCTCTGTGTGCATGTCTGTGGGGTGTCATTACAAACACAAACAACAACCCCCTCAGTCTGTTTAGGAGATTGTAACTAGTTGAATGAACACGCCGGCCACTCTTAGAGAAGACAGCGCTACTTTAAAACTGTCTGTTCTATCAAAGGTGTTTTCCTGTAAACATGGAGGGAGAGTAAAAACTACTGACTTCTGGATGAAATAAATTTGTGTTTTTTTAAATAAACTGAATAATACACATCGTTGCCTTCGTGAACATGAACTATTGTTATGTGCACCAGATCATGCAAAACTGGGAGCAGTTTTATCCTAACATATATAACCTGCAATGTGACTCACTACACATGTTTTTTGTTGTTTATGAATAAATCGATTGTTTTCAGGAGGTGCAGAACTGCTGCTGTTATTGTAGTCAGCACCGTTTCCTCAGCTGACTCGCCACAACTTTTGTTTGGGGACTTTCTTAGTAAGATATTTTGTGTGTTGTACTTCCCAGATCTTTTCTGAATCACTTTTATTGCACTTCTCTTTCCACAACTTTGACTTTGTGATGATCATCTCCCTTATTGTGTTTATTCATTCATTCATTCATTTTCTTCCACGTTTCCGGGTCACGGGGGTGACAGAAAGGTGACGGGGCTGAGCACCGTCACCCAGATCACATCGCACCATTTAAGAACCTTCCTGCAGGTGGTGAGCCCACGGGAAGGTGGCGCCCAGCGTGGGACACGAACCCACTACCCTGAGATTGTGAGTCTCATGCTCTACCAACTGAGCTAGCCGGGGGACTATTGTGTTTATATTTCAATGTATTAGTTGTAATGGTCCAATATATTTGATAACGTCCCCTATAAACACTAACATGCAAGCCTATGGGAGTAAATCATAAAGTGAGAATTAGTTAAATTCTGATTTACTTCCAGAACCCAGAATTAATAATTTATATTTTCCTCTTCTCAGATACTATAAATCAATATTTTTAAATAGTTGTCTATAGTTAACACCAGCTAAATGCAGATGAATGCATCACAGAGCTAAATAAGGCTACTGAGGCTTTCTTGTATATATGTCAAATAAGGATTAATCTATCTGCGAGTATCACCACCTGAAACTGTGACTTCTGTACTATTTGAATTTGGAGGCTAGTTAAGTCAGATATCAAATTGGAATTATTCACTCATTTTCTTTGAATAAATCTTTCCTCCCCTGCATTTGTTTTTAGCATTCAAAAAGCAAAACGTTAAATTGTTAAAGAAAATAAGTACAATTGGATTACTTTTGAGTTAAAAGCTCCTCTCAGTTGTCATTGTTGATGCCATTTGCGAGAACATTACAGTTGGCATCAGTATCTGAGGAATCTGACTTTTATAAATTGGAAATTACAGGTTTTTTTTTAAAACATATCAAACTTATATATGTGCTACATTTATCCTTCAGAGGGAAAGTAAGGCGAATCCAATGTTTGGAAGAAATAAAGTGCTGGAGTTTTGAATAAAAGATAAGAGCATTTCGGTTAAATCCCCTCTGCTCGCCATCATCTGCTACCTGTCACACTGAGACTAGCACCCAAAAGCCATCCATTAGTGACGGGATACGCAGCCAATCCCGTCTCTTCAAATCAACCAGACGGACTCCCAGGTGGGCACGTGGTAATTGCCAAGTGCAACTTTGCCCACCTGGTAAGCTGCCATGGGACACGGGGAACTGGAGCAAAGAGTGGAATGAGGGGAGGGTGGACGTTTTAATGGAACAAACAGACGCTCAGGACTGGCACTGGGAAGCGTGGCCGAGCAAACCTGATGACTCATCTGCGAGTCGCTGTACGACACTCCTAATTCCACTGTTAACTCGTCGTCTTGTCTTCGCTCCTCGCTGAGTCTGGCTTTCTGCTCTTCCCTCAGTAAACAACCCTGTTTTGTAGCTCTGCCATCCCCGGACTACTGTGTTGATTGTCATTATGCTGCCTCAGCAGTGCAGTGCCCCAAAGAGAGGAGCAATCACACTGGAGGAAGATTTTAAATTTCACACCCGTACTGTGAGAGGGAATGGGACATGGGGGGCTTTGGATAAGGTGCTAATTGAGGAGACGATGCACCACCTATGTGTGTTCCAAGGCGAGCATTCATCCAAATAGCTGATGCAGGGGCTTCAAACCAGGCTGTGAAGGGGGAGGCGTCGGCTCACCGCTTTCATCGCCTGTAAGGATGCTGAGAAAAGCCATTCTGAATAGGACCCCAGATATGCTACAAAATCCTTCTTAATTGCACTTGAATGTGGAAAACCGCCAGCTTACTGTTATTTCATGTCTGTGTGGGTGTATTACACCACGGCCTTCCAAAGGCGCAATTGTTTTTCATTGCATGGACGTTTCCAGCTCCGATTTTTATTTTTTTTCCCCCCTCTGTTTGGAAAATCGAGCGCAGTGAAGGCAGCTTAAGCAAAGAGATCAGTTGAGCTGGTATGGTTGGATGGTGGAGGGCCCAATTCCGATGCCCGCCTGACGATTGGTGCTGTCAGATAGACCGGCCGGGGGAAATCAGAGACGAGCTGAAGACTGCTCCTCCAGTCATCAATCACCTGCCTGTAGCCAGCGTGTGAGCCAATCCGCCCAGGCCTCGGGCCAGAGGATTCATCAGAGGGGACAATGCCTGACATCCAGAAAAATGAGCTCAACCCTGCACACGTCAGGACGAATCGGAGCCCAATGTCACCGACTTGCTCGGCATGAGAGGTCCACATTCAAAACCGATAAAAGAGATAGAAAATGTGTAGCTGCACAGTCCTGCCTGCTATTTCTGTCTCCTTTTTGACTGTCGGTCCCTCGTGCCATGGTGCCATTCCTAAAGTAAGAAAACAGTAATACTGTGTGTGTGTGTGTGTGTGTGTGTGTGTGTGTGTGTGTGTGTGTGTGTGTGTGTGTGTGTGTGTGTGTGTGTGTGTGTGTGTGTGTGTGTGTGTGTGTGTGTGTGTGAGTTTGTCTCACTCAGACTGAAGCACTCTCACTCACTCACTCTCTCTCTCTCTCACACACACACACACACACACACACACACACACACACACACACACACACACACACACACACACACACACACACACACACACACACACACACACACACACACACACACACACACACACACACACACACACACACACACACACACACACTCATTCAGGTTGAGAAGATGAAGGGGAGAGTCATCAGGCTGAAAATGATTAATGCTTCTTTTTGTCCATCCTGGCATCTGGAGCACATCTGCCCCTCTGGGAGCAGGACAGATATGGTAGCTGCTTCAGGGATTAAGCTGCCCTTTGCCCCCTCTCCTGAGGCTGCAGGTAAGGGATCCTTCCCTGAAGCCAGCTCCATCCCCTCCTCAAACGGCCCCCCAGGGTAGAGCAGTCCGGGCCCACCTTGGAGCTCGGCACATTAAGCGGAGATGATATTTATGATGTGGAAATGGCCCGCTATTTATTCAGCGAACAGAGGATGAGGAGATGATTCATCGTAGTCCCTCAGACCCTGCTCTCTCAAGCTCTCTCGCCTCTATGTATTTTTTCATAAATCTTTCACTATTCATCTCTTGTCTGCTCCTTTCTATTTCATTTCCTGCTCCATCTGTCAGGAAATCCCTTTTCCATATTTGTTTTCCAATATTCCTGGTTGAATTGAGTCATTTTTAAAAAACTTTTTGATGCACATTTAAACGACGCCTAACTCAATCAAACTGATTTGAGTCCCCTGCGTAAGTACTGGTCAAGAAATAAACTGTTTTGGAAACAAAAGAAAAGAATGAACTTACTTTTTAATTAACTTTAAACTTAAAGGCCAGATATGGGCAATTCGTGGCCCGTCATTGTTTTTATGTCCTTGGGCAAGGCACTTGTACGCATGAATGTTGGTGGTGGTCAGAGGGGCTGTAGGCGCGAAATGGCAGCCACGCCTCTGTCAGCATGCCCCAGGGCAGCTGTGGCTTCAACATAGCTTACCACCACCGGTGTGACTGGTTTGAATGAATGAGTCACCTCAAACAAACCCTATATAAATCCAATAATTATTATTATTATTATGCATATTTCTAGTTGATCATACTGACTTGAAATGAGTCTTTGAATGAGCATAAATTCTATTTTATTCCTTTTTTTATCCTTTGAGGGGACCGAAACTATTTCCATAAAACAGCATATAAACCAAGTAATATACTGTTTTTCTTTCACTTTGACTAGAAATGCAACTTTACATGGTTTTTCAAAATGAATCTAGAACAGGCTTTGGAAACTTGCTTTTAATTTTGTAGGTTCCTACTTTTGTTTCTCATTCTAGCTGCTTGTCTCTGTGATCTTCTTTCAGGCATGACCAAAAGTTCACGATCTAAGGTGAAGATGTAGACGGACCCAGAAACGAAGCTCAACAGTCCAGTGTATCCACCGCGTTACTGTTGCTGCCGGTGAGAAACCGGGGCCGATTTCAAGACACCTCCCATCACTCCTGAACAAGGCGAGTTACGAGAACTCCTCAAACGTGGGAAACGTTCCTCTCCCTTACCTGGAGAAGGACAGCATCCTGGAGAGAGAACCATCAACTCAAACTTGGTTTGACAACTGGAAGTCACCAGGTCAACCCTGTTGACCTGGTAGGACACAGCCCGCTACGTCAGAGGATTCTGTCATGGGGTTGTCACTGACATGTTGTTTTTGGATTGCAGGAGGAAACCACAGAGAGAACATGCATACGCCAAAACTGACCCAATCCATACAGACCATGATGCTGGTGTCAAATCACAGGCATTCAACTTTCGCCCTATTCACACGGGATTAAGTATTACCTTAGGACCAATGGGGATTTGTAATAATTGTGGAGGTTGTCTGTAATCTTAATCCCGTGCAAATGCGCCAAATCTGTAAAATGTAAAGTAAAAGTTCCACTGCAAATTATTACCTACAATATTTTGCTGGACACTGACGTCTTGTAATAATACTCTTCCTGTGCGATTGGGGGTATTTTAGTCCCCGAGGGAACTTCCTCCCGCTCCAGCCCTGGTCTTAGACCCTCGACCTGTGTGGGCCAGATGAACGCAGTGGGCCCACGCCACCTGCCATCCAACCCCCCCAACCAAGGGTCGGGCAAATCCCATTGGCTGCCGGGGCGCCGACACAGCATGAGTCCCATGACCTCCGGGAACCCAGCCAAACCAGGAAACACTTTATTCTGGTTAAATTAAAGAGGCTGCGCTGGAAATTATTGGCAGCCTTTTAGGTGCAATTGCAGGAGTAGGTCTGTACCCAACAGGTCTATGGACCATTTGCAGAAATGGCAAAAAAAAAGACCAAGAAGAAGAGGAACATTTTGGAGGATATTGAGATGAATGACATGCGTAGCAGCAGACGGTAAGACTAATTGTTTTCAAGGCGTAACTCAATACAAACGGCTCAATAGAAATGACCTGGCATCTTGTTATTCCGACAGCGCCACCCACTGTTCACAAGTTATGTTGCTGCTTTGACATACTTGTTGCCAGGACGACTTCATAACACGTATCAATAGTGGATGTTGCAACATGCACAGACTTGACATCATATCTGGGCTGTAATGTCAGTACATTTGAGTAAAATATATAGTTTGTTCATCCTGTGCGGATGCACTGCAAGAAGCACAGACGTGTGTGTGTGTGGGGGGGGGATTCCCAAATCACCATTGGTCGGTAGGTAATACCAATCCGGTGCAAATAGAGCTTTTCTTGTGAGAAATGGCTTAAGGGAGCTGCTCAGTCAGAGGAAAGTGGGCACTGGAGAAGCAGAACAAGGTAAAAGAGATCATTTTAGATGGTGGATAAACTAAGAGACTGAAAAGGACCAGCATATATCAATTATTTCATTTAAAAGTATGGATCATACAAAGTTTCTCAGGTGGCCTTTCATATGAATGTGAAAGGGAAATCTTTATATTGACCACAGTGAGTGCCTCTTAAGGTAAATGCAGTTTTTCCCAATATTTGTGCCTCATTAAAGATGACAGCCTTCACTTTCCTTTCCCTTATTGAAGTGTATCCAAAAATCGTATCTATACTTCACTGAATGTGATGAATTTCCGATTGAAACAGGCATATTGCACTGAACCACAACAAAGACTGATTCCACATTATAAATCAATGGAACGTCAGTCAAGAAGAAAAAGGAAGATCGATTTTGCGAGATGGAAAAACATTAACAATCGTCCACTAGCCCACTGTTTGCCAGGAAGTTCTCATCACATTATGGAGTTATGGGCCATATTCTGAAACACAGCCTCTGTGGGCTATTTATGTCATTAAATAGATCGGGGGGGGGGGGGGGGGGGGGGGGGGCGTAAAATACATAGAAACATAATGCAAAAGTCAAAAAAACCCAGGATACACAGGACACCAATAACATATCAATACCCACGATACCACATCATGGGATCTGTGACCACTTTGCGAAGTATATTTTAGCTCGCACCAACACACACACACACACACACACACGCACGCACGCACGCACGCACGCACGCACGCACGCACGCACGCACGCACGCACGCACGCACGCACGCACGCCACGCACGCACGCACGCACGCACGCACGCACGCACGCACACACACACACACAAAGGCAGCAGAGAGAAAAGAGAAATGCCGAAGGGAGGAGTGTGTGGGAGTGTGACAGCGGATCAATAGTTGTGTTTGTGGCGGCGCTCCCACAGGAGTGGAGCAGTATATGAAAAGCCACTGCTGATGGCTGAAGGTCCTCTCAGAACATTCCCTGTGTGTTTAGCCCAGAGCCAAGGTTAACCCCTGCACCCTGCACAAAGACGCCACAAAAACCTCCGCCTGCCTCCCCGGGGCTACATACACTCACACGGGCCCACCGCGGGAGCCTTTCTTCTCACCGTGTGCGTGTGCCTCGTGGCGACCCCCCCCCCCCCCCCCCCCCCCCCCCCCCCCCCCCCCCAAAAAAAGGCAAGCCTGTGACGCAGCCGCAGGCCTGAGGAGACTCTCCTGCTTTATACAGCGCACATCATCATTAATGCACTTTACTGCAACACCTAGCCGTAATTAAATTAAAGATGATATTAAGTTTGATCATTATCTTGTGGCAAAAACAACACAGAGAGCGATTCCATGGTATGACAGATGCATTAGCACGTTTCCGTATGGGGTTAATGCTCCTGTTGTGAATGAAGCAATGAATATCATTGAAGCCACGCTGTAATTGCGAGCCAGAGCAGAGTTAACCTCAGTGATTTATCCAGACTTAATTTCCATCTTAGCGCGTCTTTATTGCTTTTACTAGCAATAAACAGCCCCTCGGAGAGAGAGGCAATAACTGCGGGGCCATAACACTGCTAAATCATGCATTTAAAGCAGCACAATGTGTATATGGAAGTTTCAGTGCACCCCGGGTGAGAACAAAGCTGCACTGACAAATAAACGCAACATTGCTGTCTGTGGTTGAAGCGGGATATATGGGGGTTAAAAAAAAAAGAAAGAAAAAAAAGTTCCTCTCCCAAGGCTCATTTTCCTTCCAAATGATATCTTTCTTGCCAGATTTTCCACAGACAAAAGATTTGTGTTGATGTTGATTACAGAGATGGAGGAAAATAGGAAGCGTGTCATGCTCTCCACAGTAATGATAGGATACTCTGTCAAGCGGCTCTCGAGGTGTCTGCATTCCTTCTCCTCAGCCGTCCTCCTCCCTGCGCGGGCCGTAACTAGCTCGCGATGAGCCCCGACAGGCCGTCATCGCCACAGAGGACTGATGGAATACTAATTAGTGTGCCACTACTTGAATTATTCATGCATCTTAATTAGGGGAGAGATTTCCCATTAGGCTTTTAGATATGACCGAAGAGTTTGGCTCCTATTTTGCGCGAGAGCTGGCGGTGTGTACACAAATAGACAGGCACACAAACAAAATGGGCCGTGACGTTGGGCCTGAACACACTCAAGCTATAGCAGAGACTTTTTAAACACAGAGACGAATGCTTCAAACGGAGCATTCGAGATAATGCATCGCCAAGTAACCTGCTGCTGCAACACCACTACTGTCCGCAGCAGTGTGTTAGGAGTTGATCTCCACTATGATATCAGTTACTTTTCAGTTAAGCTTGTTGATCACTTTCTTTCAATATGACTAAAAAGACTGCGCTCAATTTATCCTCAAGAAAAAGGCGAAACCTTCTGCACACCGAGGCAAAACGGTTTCTGTATGTATGACGGTTCCAATTGTAGAAGTACCAGGCCCCAAATCCATCAAAAGGATTGACTGGAAAAGCCACCGGTTTTATATTTTTGTTTGAGAAAAGTTTTGTGTTTGGATTCCAACATTTTTGAAAACGATCGCCGTATGCATGGAAATGGCCAGAACTTCTGGAAACAATGTCGAATGTGTCACTCCGCGTATGCAAATGATAGTGCTGTTGGATTCAGGAGTGAACCTCACAGACAGCATGCTGGTTTCCTCAGCGGTTCAGCTTTTTAACACAGAGACAGAGAGCAGACCACCTCCAAAACATTGCACTCTGGAAGTTTGCATTAACTTCCAGTGACTCCCAGCAGGAACAGTTTCTCTTTTTCACATTTAAAGATAATGTCATTAACAGTTATTAGAAAGGGATCTTTTTCCAGCGAGAAGCATTTATCTTGAAATAAATTATGTTTGTCGTCCATATTTCTGTTTGTGTGTTATATGTGTTTTTGATAATAACACAAAAAAAACTTTCACCAATTTTGTAAAAACTTGCTTGCTTGGTTAACTTAGAACTTGAACACAGCTTTGTGCTAATGAAGTAAGTAACTGTGTCATAGTACTAATTTTCAGTAATACACGCAACACTTTTTGAACAAAAGCTCAGTTTGACCTGTTGAGAAAAAGTCACCGACGGAACACAAGCAATTCATAACTAAACTAATTTCCACGGTGCTGCCAGCAAAATGCCAAATCGCCACAACTTTTCTCTCGTCAGAGTGCATGAATAATAAATAACATCTGCTTTCTCTGCAAGCCTGCGCCGAAAACACACCCGTCCTGCTGCCCTGCTATAGGGTTCACCAATTAACTAATGTGCTACAGCAAAGACAGCAGAGAGCAGCAACCAGTGCGTGATGTTCCCCTCCATCGCTGCGCTCCGCTTTTATGCTGAGGCGCCGAACGCTGGCTGACTCCAGCCGAAGCCACAACATCCATCTGCTGCAGTTTAACGGGGGAAATTAGGCGCTCAATGTAGCATATTTGTTTAAGTAATTGGAAAGTAATTAATAACCTGAAAATATAATAATGTGCTCAGCAGCGGCTCGTCTTTCACAAACCATTTGGGGGGGGGGGGGGGGGGGGGGGGGGGGGTGTTGTGTCTTGTCAGCACATTACCGCACAGCAGCATTATGCATATCGAACAGGAGTGATGCGTGTTGATTCACAGATGAGAAAAACTCCACATCACACAGGCCAGCAGATATTGCAGCGTTTGCTCCTATAGCTGCAAAGCAAGAATGGTGGTGAAATCGGAGCCTGAGGATTAGGCGGTCGACATCAAACCCGGCCTCTAATTACGCTCCCGTCGGAGATAGTTTGTTTTTTTTTAATAAATATTTGATGCAATGTCATCTGCCGGGTGGGAGGGCGGGCGTGTAGGAGGTGAGGGTTGGATTCAGTTTTCACACTTCCACACATGTACAGTGCATGTGTGTGTGTGTGTGTCTTTTTCTCAAGCACCACAGTCAACCTCTGTTCCATGTAATCCAGTCAGGAAATCCATGCTCCCGTGTATTAGAACGCAACTCTGACCTTGTCGAGAAGCGGCTTTCACCATCCAAGCAAGTGCAAAGTGTTTCCTGAATGACTTTTACTCCTGAATCGGACCAACTGACTCGTTCCCTCTTCTGCCCCAGTGCTATTGGACATGTAGAGAGGTGGGAATAGCCGTGAAAGAGATTTACAATTTCTTTCTTTTTCTTTTGTCATTTATTTTTTGGTGATTTTTGAGTTTATATGTAAACGAACAAACAATTCTTTGAACAGTCAAGACCTTAAAACAAGCGCAAGACACCAGCGAGAAAATAAAAACGTACATAGAGACTGGTAAACACCTCCAGTTATGAACACGAGCAAGAAACCCTAAAAGAGAGTGAACGAGAATGTAAATAGATAAAAGTAATAAGACTAGTCCAAACAAAGATTACCCAAAGTCCGGTCTGATGGTAGAGAGGTAAGTACAGTGATCCATTTTTGCTCGTTTAAATAAATACCTCCATTTGTGGTCTCAGATGAAAAGTAATTCTTTGCATTACAAAGATATTGAGCACAATATTTAGCAATAAGAATTAATAAAACTCTAAATCTAAAGTGCCCATTCTGAATTTTTTTTTTTTTAATTTTCCAGTTTTAAATGATTAAAAGATACATCTGTTGAGTCCGTTGGCAGTGGTGTGCGATCTTAGGCTCCGTGTACAAGGTGGAACTTTTCAAAAACGCTTCAACACGGTGTCAGCGGGGTAAAAGAAAACTTTTTGAAAACGCTCCGACTCTGACGTCGCCGTGAAACGCTGCTGCTGAGCTTCCAGGAAAAGCTGGGCTACTTCAGACAACAAGCGTTTCCATCCGTGACGGGCTGAAGAGAAGCTCAGTGCACAACCTGCTGAATCGTAACCTGCTGATAACCACATTTAGTCCTCTTCTTCTCTCCAAACCACACAGTGACAGTTGTAACGCTGCAGAATCACCAGGACGTGACAGCCGAGGAGAAGAAACCAGTGAGATTTCTGCTGAGATACAGATCATAGATTAAAAAATAGTCGGATGAACTGGTGAATGCAGCTTGCCTTGTGTTCACTTTGCAGGGTGGTGATAGTTCTATAACGGTGTGGGGAATCATATTCTAGCCCCAGTCAGTGCTGGCCGGAGTATCTGTCTTTCAAGAAAACAATAGTAAACTTTTTCTTAACAGTCTGGTTACATGTAGTTAGGAATAAAGCGGGACACTTTCAGAGTGTGATAAGACACTTGCAGCTTTAAGGTGGATGGTGTAATGCAACCATTCTAGTTCAATATTTAAAAACCAATATGGACTAAGAAAAGCTGTCGAGAGTGTCAACAGTGGTCTTTTTTTTTAGGACGGTTTGTAAATAAAACAAACATGTCACTGGATACAGTGTTGTCATCATTTAACTGGCTCCAGGAAACTGCAGGTTGGGGAGAGACAAGTCCAATCTGAGCCACAAGAGAATCAAAGGAAAAGTTTCAGGAAGTTTGCAGCTGCATGACAAATAAACCACAACAGCTTCTAACACGGTTCAGCATCAGTAAAGGTCAGCAAAAGGTCATGTGATTTTAACAAAGCTGTTGTTAAAAGGCCAGATTAAAGCAAAAGGGAGTCTAATTTAAAGGCATTTTTCAATTTTGGTTTTATATTAAAAATGTAACGGAAATGAATGAACGAACGGACAAATGAATGAACGAATGAATGAATGAATGAACGAATGAATGATGGATGGATGAATGAATAGTGAGTGAGTGATTGAGTGATGTTTGAATGGATGGATGGATGGTTGGATTATGGGAAAGTGAAAACAAACTTTTTTAAAATGAAGCTAAAACTCAGGGAATAAAACAGAAGTATCTGTAGACAGAAAAGCATCCTGAAAGCCATGCGGTCAGGGTGAGTTTGAAAAAACATGTATGATGCAGCAACTATAGGAGAAGTTTGTTTGACGTTTCACGTAATTTTGCACCAGAAAGTATCATTAAAATTTGCTTTCTGTTGAAATCGTAGTAATTTATGGTTGTTATTATTAGGTTTTGTAAAAAATATAGACAATTTCATTACCTGCACGACAACAAATAAACACTTTCAAATTTAAATTTAAAGGTTATTCATGGCACTGTTTTACCAGTCTGGCACACTCAAGAAGAAATTGCGCCATATGTGGCCCCTGAACTAAAGTGTGTTTGACACACCTGGATTTGTGAAATTTAGTCCTACTCTCAAACTCAAGAATAAAGGCTATTTCTCAAGTTTCTTATATCTAAGAATCACTCCTACTCTCCCAGATATTTAAGAGACCTCCAGAGGCGACCTAAGTGGTTAGGAGTTGCCAGCAGGGGGCGGAACTGAGGCGAGAGAGACGTGCGCGAACGTTCCGGGAGCGGAAGTGTGTCCTGCCTTTGTTTGATGAGCAGCTGATCAAACGGTAGCGTGAAGACCAGTGCATTAAGTGGGCGGTGTGCACCTGTACGCAGTACCCTCACCTTAAAAGTTTACCCCTCAGAGTACCGGGACTTTTTTGTAGCGCAGAGCGCTTACCAAAACTTTCCATAATTTCCGAACTACAAGCCGCTACTTTTTTTCACACGCTTTGAAGCCGGCAGCTTAAACAGTGACGCTAATTTGTGGATTTCTTATGGGTAAACGAGCTTCATGGCGACAATACATGGATGATGCGTTCAGGTGCATCACGTGACTCTGCACTCCGTGGCTGTGCAGCGTCCTCCTGAGAGGAAAATCTCTTCTCCTCACAATCACAATCAGCAAATACTTTATGAACAGAGATAAAACCCTCAGTGTTTGTGTATTTTTGCAGAAATTCACTTGCCCTCTCTCCCTCTCTCTCTCCCGTCCGTCGCCCCGCCACGGAAGCTTATGCCAATATGTTTTGTATTGTTGTCAAAATATACACTCCCATTGTACATTTAAATATCCATCCATCCATTTTCTTCCGCTTATCTGTTTCCGGGTCGCGGGGGTGACAGTACTCTGACTGTCACCCCCGCGACCTGGAAACAGATAAGCATCACATTGCACCTGATTGAGAACCTTCCTGCAGGTGGTGGCACCCAACGTGGGACATGAACCCACTACCCTGAGATTATGAGTCTCATGCTCTACCAACTGAGCTAGCCGGGGGTACATTTAAGTATTACTAAGATATTTCTTTATTCTTAGAAAATGAATTCCCTTCCGTGATTGGTCATTTCTATGGACACGGACGTGACGTCAACTAGTACTGTGGTAATTCAGCTCTGAGAGCGACACTTTCAGTCCTACACGTCGCTGAAAGTGTCAGTAAGACGCTTGATAAGTGACGTTTAAGTGCAGCTTTCAGTGAAGAGTTTTTTAACTCTTAAGTCAACTCTTAGCAGGGTTGTTAGGCGTGATTCTAAGAAACTTGATGAATACGGGTTCTGGTTTCTAGTTTGGCACTTTTGTTCATTTCAGCAAGACGTCAGAGATCAACAGTCTGAATCATCTAATCACTACAAGTGTGTATATTCTTTTATTCTGTATGTATGTTTCATTTTTTTTCCAGCTGCAATGAGTTCAACTTTAACAAAATAAGCTGTTTTTCTTCTTCTGATACACCTCCGCCCCCCTCTCCCTTCCTCTGTCTGTTTGTCTTTCACACTCACTCACTCTTGCAGCTCTCCCTGAGGGGGCCTCCTCAGCAGCTGCCGCGTGGGGCCCGTCGGGATCGCTGCCTACATTATCCCACTCCGCGCTGGAGTTTGTCAGGTGTCCTTGAAAGTGTGCATCAAGGGCAACGAATGCAGGTGGAGAGAAGACGGGAGGGATCTCCCAGCTCGCCGCCGCCGCCGCCACCGCCGCTTTGTTGCTCCACCAAGACGGCAAATTGACAGCTGTTTCACTGCTTGAGAGGGCCGTTTTGAAATTCCTATTCCTGCGCGCTCTCTCTGTTGAGTCGCAGTGAAATGACTCATGAAAGACATGTTGATACTGCACCTATTCCATCCACTGACATCCACCTTCACTCTTTAGCAATTGGCTTACTTGTTATCCACAATATATCATAAGATTAGTACTTTCACTGCTGAAAGTTAAAGAGTCTGTGTAGGATCCATCGGTCTGTGCGGTTTACTGTTAATGTTGAAATATTCAGTCTTTGTCCACAGCAGGGGTGTCAAACATAAGGCCGAGGGTCCAAATCCAGTGTGCCAAAGAATATATTTCGGTCTGTGTGATTAATTAAAGCAACAAGCGGAGAGATTAACATCAGAGCCACGTCGTGATTGTGAATCGCTGAAAATGATGTCGTTAGCATGTAGGGCCACTAGTTGGCGCTGTTGGTTGTCATTGTAATGAAATCACACACACACACATGCACTCAGAGAACAATACGCTGTGAACATTAAAGACGGCGAGTTCATGGACGATGGTATGGACATTACGTAGAAGTTGGGTTGCTGTTATGGGTGACTGTCAACGCAGTCGCAGCGCTTCAGAAAAGTTGTGTTTTCTCGCGTTTCTTCAGAAATCCACTTTGGGTGCTGTTTTCAAAAACCGCTAAAGGAAGTGAACCTGCTCACATCATAACGTCCTGGATTCCAAAGATCTGCTGCCAACATCTTGATGCCGGCACAGCACAGCCTCAGAGCAGGCAGGTAGTTAGAACCTTAGAATTTTATTTGTTTTTTTTATATCTACTATCTGTAGTTTTGCTCAGCAGTCAGTATCACATATCTTGATCATCAAAATTGATAGAAACTATGGAGAACGCCGCAAAACAGCCTCATTAGGAATCGTGCCTGTCTACTTATGCTCATCGTCTTCTCAAGTATTTCCTTTCCTCTTAAAAAAAAATACCCACAGGCCAGTGTGCAGGTTCAGGGAGTCATCCCATTCGCCATGAAATACGACCCCCCCCCTCATCGATCCGGTTAAGATCATCGGAGGCAGCGGAGCAGATAAATATGTGTATTTTATCGTGAGGCCGGACCCCGAGGCTGCAGCACAGGACAGGTAACGCAAGTCCCAAGCTCAATGTACACACACACACACACACACACACACACACACACACACACACACACACACACACACACACACACACACACACACACACACACACACACACACACACACACACACACACACACACACACACACAGACAATATATCTCCGTGTGTCTGCGCCACATGACCTTGCCGTCTTACCAGAGCTCATTACAAAGGAAAGCAGCAGTGAAATCAGCGGCGAGGAAAAAGCAGACGTGACCCTCAGATTGTTGGAGCCGACTTGAAAACGCCGGGCGATCAGGAAGTAGGAGCAGGAGGGAGGGGAAGCAGGGGAGAGGATGGAGGACGGGAACTGTAAAGAGGGTGGATTCGTGCCGTCTGCGAGCCGGCATAGAAAAACTGTAGTGGTCTGAATAAATTAAGGTTAATGAGGGAAAACAGCAGCAGATGAAATCCCTGTTGTTTGGTGCTTCTCGTTTAAAAGGCATGTGATGATTGGTGAATCCATAAAGGCTCGACCTCGCTGATATCTCATCACATCCAGGAGCTTGCAGTGTGTTTCCTTTTCAAAGAAGGGCTCAGGCTTATTTATCTCCAGTGGATCAACACATGCAGGCAGTCTCGCCCTCCACCGCTGTGTGTTATGGTGCATTCATGAGCAACTAGAAAGTGGGAAAAAAGCAGTCAAACTGGAAGCTTCCCACTTGGAAAAGTTCTTGAGCCTTGAGGATCGAAGTACATTGGCCAAATGTACATTTTTACAACGTGTGCATATTTTTTTTGGTATCTTCTCTACTTATTGTTTGAAACAACTTGACGGGCAGACAAACAACAACACTTTAAAATCCAGAGAGTGAAACTCACTCAGCACAATGTTTCCATTGCAGCCTGTAAGACATTTCATATCTACAATTTCCTGGTCTCTCTCAAACTGGAGGTGTTTCTACATCAGGCTCTCCAAAAGTCGTAGATACCTCCAAAAAAAGTGGAGAAGGTGGGAGCTGCATGAACCAAAGCGGAGCCGTATTTGAGCCGGACGACTACGAAAGCTTCCTCGCTTAACTGCCTTGTGAAAGAAATGGTAAAGGTTAAAAGGGAAACACCAAGTAGCCATTAATACAACTTAAATACAACTTATCGCATGAACTAATGATGTAAAATGTTCAGTACGGCATGAAATCACCCAGTGCATTAACGCTAATTTAGTCGATGGCAAAAAAATAAAAAATAAAAAAGCATTTTTTGTGTGTGTGTGTGTGTGTGTGTGTGTGCATGAATTGTTAGTGCCAAGACACACACAACCTTGGCTCCTAATGAGTGTTTCAGAGGCAGAGGCAGCCTCTGGCCCTCTATCTCTAAGTTATCCTCACAGAGGTAATTGAACAGAGGGACATGTCGTTCCCTCCGCCCGCCCCTCCCCCCCCCCCCCCCCCCACCCCGTGTGCCTAATCACACCTCCATTTGCATCGGGAGCACTGAAGAATCAGCCTCAATAACCGCGCGCTGCCTTGAAAGATGAGTTTTTAATCTGGGAGCGGAGATGAGTTTCTGACCCGCACCTGTTTGTTTCCGCAGCTTCTTTCTCCCCGCCGCGCTGAAGTGACCCCCGGGTAAATTCGCCGAGGCAGGACCGCTGCTCGGCTCCCTAAGCACTGTCACCGCGCATTTATTAATATCCCCCATATCTGACATGGCGGAGAAAATGGTTCTTGGCGATAAAGGGCACTTGTCGTGGTGGGTGAGACTGTCTAACAGGCAATCAGATGGGCTGACAGCGAGTGTCAGCCGCGCGTGTGTGTGTGTGTGTGTGTGTGTGTGAGAGGATGTTTGTGTGCCGGCAATGAAGAGGGCTGCAGTCTTCAGGAGAACGGGGGTATTTATTCTTCTCCCATTGCCCTCTATTGACCCATGTAATGGAGAATTTTACAAGGGGAAGTGTTTGAGTTATCCTTTAGATGTAGGTAATGTGTTCATCTTGGAAAGCAAGCTCTGCTTTCATTTCCTATTCCTTCTCTGACTTACTCTTCCTCACACACACACGCACACACACAGCACTGGACCATCGTCACATGCATATGCGCTGTCGGCAATATCCAAGCCATTTTCTTTTATTCTGCGGCGCTTCTGATTGGTTTTCTGATGTCACTGAGGTGTTTGCAAAGACAGATAAACGCCAGAGTGGATCTTTAATAATGCAGCTCTTATGTAAACAGTATGAAGAACAAAGAGCAGCAGATAATCTCGTCTGCTTTCTGAAAGCTTGAAGGAAAGAAAAAAGAGAGAGGAGGTCACTGGATGCGACTTCGTGTCGAAGCCATTAGAAGTCCAGCTGCATTGTTGAATGCGAGCCAATCCAAAGACGTGGAAATGTACGTTGCTGGCGTCTCTTCTTCTCCTCACAGAGGAAACTCAGCAGCTCGGTTTTGATGTTCGGATCAGACAAAAAGAGTCTGATCACAATACAAAAGTCTTGTTTTCCTTTATCGTGTTTTTTGTGCTGCAGAGTTTGAAAACTGTCAAACTTGCACTTCAGAGACGAGCTCAGGTGAACACTGTACTTTACATTTTATGTTGGCAGATGAATGAAGAGTTGACGAATGGCCGTTTTTATTTTTTATTTCTCAACTTGTGGTAAAGTGGCCACCCTCAGAGAATCTTCAAGATTACAGAGTGAGCTCATGAATACATCCACAACATATCAGAGAATGGATACGTGACTTTAAGTTGAGGAAACATGAGGTTGATCTGAGCGTTACGGAGTCCATCACAGCCACTTCGTCATGGGAGGACAATCACACACACTCACACACCCAAATAACCTCAGACAGGTTTGAACTGATGGAGGACACTGGAGTATCCGGAGACAAACAAAGCTGACGCCGGGCACTCTGGACAGGTCACTCGTTCATCACAGTACAGATGTTTTCTACGTCTTCCAAAGGGATGCAGTTCAAAAAGTACAGTGATGAGATGAAGCCACTTAGAGAGTATGGGGCTCCTCCTAGTACAGATTGCATCTCTTACTTCATTGTAAAAACTTTTTGTGGACAGAAATGCTGTCCAATAAAAAAACCTCCCCCGATACAAATAAGCTCACGTCTGTGTGCTGGACAGTTCGTCTCAGGTGAGGAAAGGTAGAAGAAAGTAGAAAACGACCAAAGAAAACCAACCCAAACACGTGGAAACATCAAAACTCTGCACACAGTACAGCAGCAACGCTGAATGTGGAAAAACATGAAAGCCCGTCTGTGTGAGTTTGTCCTCATCAGTCCCGTACTATTGTCGTGTTGTGAGAACTACCCTTCACATGTCCCATAATGAGACTGACGAGGACGACACCAGAACCAAATGTGAGATGACGAGGTCACATGGAGGAACATGGCTCCGCTTCTCGCACCCTGTCATTCTAATTAGATTTTCAGTCTGAACAAACCTCGGGTCAACGTTGGAGGAGGGTCAAAATATTCTCTGATGGCCGTCATGTTCCAACAAACACACGTCCTCCTCACTGTGACGACTGCAGCGTCACACTGCCGGACCGCCACAGTACATCCTTGTACAATCACATTCCTCAGCAGACACCCGTCACATCTCAAACTTGTGCAGCAACTTGATGATTGGTCACGGATCAAAGTAGCACATGTATTTACAGCATTTCCTGGGTACATGGCGTTGTCAGAGGAGGAAGTGCTGTTTCATGAGTAACCGAGGACTTAGGCCCCGTTTACACGTAAACTATTTAGGTGAAAAATACTCGTTTTTGCATTTTTGCTTCAGAGAAGATCTGCGTTTACATGGCAACATTTTAGAAATGATGTGCGTTTACACAGGAATGGCAGAAATACTGAAAACTATGGAGTTAGCACTACGTCAGAGATAGGAGTTGGAGCATTTTTGAAAAGTTCCACCTTGGGAGCCGTTTCAGAACGTTTTCGGTGGCTCCGAGCATTGTTGACGTGTACAGACGCCCAAGACACAACGAAAGATTTCCGTTTTCACTTCAAAACGTTTTGTAAATGGGATCTTACACTGGTAGTGAGATCTGCACTGTCTTCACTAGAGACTATCTGAATGTACAGTTGTCTAAGTATTCAATTCTGCTCATTTAACTCCTGGCGACATGTATTAAGCCATGTTGTATTATGCTAATGCTCCTGTGTGGAGGTGAACAGAGGGGATTACAGTACGGTAACTTTGGTTTGAGTAGATGATCTCTGGAGGAAAGATTTCTTTTGTTCAAAGATGCTAAACAGGGGTTGATTTTTTTTGGTAAGTTTGCTTTGTAACTTGATCCTCAAAAAGACATGAAACCCGGCAGTTATGTAATACAAATATATGAACTTTGGCCATTTTAACTGCTGTAAAGCCAATGATGTAATTAGAAATCATCATTTACAACTATAATTGAGAGTTCCATTGTACTCATACTCACTGAGCAACAATACCATCCTCTATAAGTATTTTTTGATACGTGAACTACTCAGATTGAACTGGATTTTCAAAGGATTTTTTTTTCTCTATCATTGCTAAAATTCCTATATTATTACATGGCAACTTTTAGCAACCAATAATGTAATGATGACCAATAATTTCATAACTTTGTCCATTTAAAATATTATAAAGCTTGACTTGTAATAACTTACCAACAGAGTAGCATTTAGGAATACATTACCTTCACAATGTAACAACTGCTGCCAATATTGTAATAACATGAATTAAACTGCTTTTTTTTTCTAAAATAAAAGTGCTATTTATGTCGGAGTTGTACAGGTGTTGCCCATCACAAACAGGTAGAGGATGGGAAAGTGATCCTATCCATTCATTGAGGAATCGTACTATGCAGCACTGTCCTGACCATGGTGGTAAGTGATCTATCTGATTACGTTGCTGGTTGCTACACAACCGGATCTGCAACAAGCCTTAATCCTCCAGAGATCACACATGAACGTCACACGATTATGACAATAAATCCACATTTACTTGCTCTCAGCATTCGGGTCTCATGAAGTCTTCTCTTTCTAATCAAGCCTGACTTTATAAAAGGGAGCAGCTGGCTTTCATGTACCATAAAAAAAAAAAATCATGGAAATCTGAGCTGAATTAATGTGCTCTTGAGCAAGGCTTTCAATCCCACACTGCTCCAGCGAGGCTGCTTGGGAGCGGCGGTGGAAACTGCTCCATTGCAGACACACACACACACACACACACACACACACACACACACACACACACACACACACACACACACACACACACACACACACAAACACACACACACAGCGAGCCGAGTGTGTGTGCTCAGCAAAAAACTGCAGCGGGCAAACAAAAGTTTACAATTAGTCATCTCGACGCATGCAAATGGCTGCTACATGATGTAAACATTACGGGATGTGAGACGCCAAGTTGGCGCCAGTTTACCTTTTCAGGAGAAGCAATTGACTTTGCAACCCTGAAAACAAACAAACCTTCAAACACATTTCACTCCACAAACAGCTCATCACGTCTTCCCGCCGAGAACACACACACACACACACACACACACACACACACACACACACACACACACACACACACACACACACACACACACACACACACACACACACACACACACACACAAACACACACACACAGCGAGCCGAGTGTGTGTGCTCAGCAAAAAACTGCAGCGGGCAAACAAAAGTTTACAATTAGTCATCTCGACGCATGCAAATGGCTGCTACATGATGTAAACATTACGGGATGTGAGACGCCAAGTTGGCGCCAGTTTACCTTTTCAGGAGAAGCAATTGACTTTGCAACCCTGAAAACAAACAAACCTTCAAACACATTTCACTCCACAAACAGCTCATCACGTCTTCCCGCCGAGAACACACACACACACACACACACACACACACACACACACACACACACACACACACACACACACACACACACACACACACACACACACACACACACACACACACACACACACACACACGCACACACACACAATGCTCATGTGGATTTTGACACACAGACAAGTAAAAATAAACACAAACACACCTCATGTGATTACCCAGAGCTCCTGCCTCTTCAATGAGCTAAACTTCATCAGCCTGTGTGTTTACAGGCGAACGTGTGAGAAAGAATACTTCATCCCGCCATTACCGCTCAGCTCGCCTTGATATTGGAGGCAAAATCACAGGTGACAGGCCACTTCCCCCCCCCCCCCCCCCCAACGCTGCACAGAAACCCCTCTGACACACACACACACACACACACACACACACACACACACACACACACACACACACACACACACACACACACACACACACACACAGATTTCATGTATTCAGTAGAAGTGTGAGGCGATGACAGAGGAAGAAAAGAAGGAAGGCAACAGAAAAACGTTATCGCTATTAACTGTCAAAGTCACCTTCATCCTGAGGCACACACACACACACACACACACACGAAAAACACATTGCACTCACACACAGGACCAACATGTACGCATGCAGACACACAGAACAAACACACACACACACACTCTTTGTTTTACACAAGTGTAAAACAAAGAGTAAAAAAGCGCCACTGGTTGGATTGTGCTGTTTGTCACCACTGAGTGGACCTGCTGGCCTCCCAGAACTGAGTCTCACCTTTCTTTCTAGCCAGCAGACGGCCTCAGAGCGCGGCGGCGTTACGAGTGTATACGCGTGTGTGTGTGTGTGTGTGTGTGTGTGTGGCAGCTGAACACCTGCCGAGCGCTCCTGCAGGACAACTTGGAGCCTAATTATCAAGCAATTTGAAGCAGCATTCTGTTGCCTCTGCCACTGTTTTAATTAGAGGGCGTCGGCTCCCGGGGGGGGGGGGACCAAATGAGCTTTTAACTAGTGTCATTCCCGGAGTGGATTTCTGCCGTCCTGATGCCGCTTTGTGGATGGAACCACTGCCTGAAAACAAAACTTTATCGAACAAATGGAGAGAAAGAAAACACACCAAATGATAGGGACAATGGCCCTGAAACGAACTGATAACATTATGGAAAAATGCCCCACGAAGATGCCAGAATGTGTTATTAGTTGGTCTTAGTCGTAACCCTGACAGCGTGTACAATCTGAGAAACAATCCAGACTGTACCAACACACCATATTCACTCTTTCAGTTTTTTTAATCTTGCTTCTCTGCCCGGGCAGATGACAAAACACTGGAAAAGAGAACTTCAGACTATGTACATAAGTATGTCTCAAATTAGAATAAATAAATAAATGAAGCCAGTAGATCAGTGTTGAATGTTTCCGATCTCCTGGTGTCGCTGTGTGAGGAATCTGCTCTGGAGATCACTGCACAGGTTCAGGGACACTTCCAGAAATCACTGCACAGGTTCAAATAGCTGCCGGGGCCTTTCTGTGTGGAGTTTGCATGTTCTCCCTGTGTGCAGGTGGGTTTCCACCGACAGTCCAAAAACATGCACGGGAGGTCAATTGGTGACACTAAATTGTCCCTCGGTGTGAGTGCGAGTGTGTGTGGTTGTTTGTCTCTTTGACAGACCGGCGGCCTGTCCTGGCTCCAGCGCCCTGCACAGGACGAAGCTTTGTCAAAGACGGATGGATGAAAAGAAGACACAGAAAAAAGACTGGAAAGATTCAAAGAAAATATGTTGAGTATTTGTCATATTTTAATGTGACCTGGATACAATACATTAAATACATTAAATACATTAAAATAAAAGTTCACCGTTGAGCGAAATGTGGAAAAAAAGCTTGAAATAGTTAAATGTGTCCGAATTGGCCGTTCTGATTTTCCAATAAAATACTGTGGTTTTTATTACTGTGAATCAAGCAGAATTACTTTGCCTACTGTGTTTTCAGATCATCTTCACAGTAATATCCTCTAGAAGTGTAACAGTGCAGATTCGTGTACTCTGATTACTTTGACGGCCCTCGGCGGCTACCAGCTCAGACGGCGCGCAGAAAAGAGCCACAGCGCTTCTTCCATCGGCCGTCGACAAGCGGAGACACGAACCCGTGGAACAAATTAAGAGTCTGACAGCAGGAATGACAGAAAAGTCTCCGATCGCACCGGAAACGTCCTCAGACTTTGCACTGGAAGCTAAAGGAGACGCTCCGGTCGTATCGATCGGTCGCAGCCGGGAGACGCTGCTGAAAACAAGAGATTGTCAGGGAGGGAGAAAAAGAAAGGACGATTCAGGAGGCGTGTTGCTTATTGCAACTTTTTTTTAAATCTGCCTCCCCTTCGCTCAATTTCTGCAGACAGCCAAGGTAATTTAAATCGATTCCAAGTCCTTCAATTACAGACACACCGACAACAGTTTGGAGAGAGGGAAATGGATTTTTCTGCTCATCGGTGAGCCAAGGCCGAACGCGAGGACCGGTAACAAACAGCCGCGGCTCCTCCTTCACGTTTGACGTTTTTACTCCCTTCCTCTATGTGCTGCTCTTCCACCTATAAAACCTGTCAACAGACAGTTGTTTTTTTTCTTCTTCTTTTTTTTTTTTTTATGATCTCGGGTGCTGGGCGAGACAACAATAGCTGTGAAGAGGCGAAGCGTTTTCTGTGGAGGAGAAAACCCTGTTTTTTTTTTCCCCCCTGTCTGGAGCTGTAATCCCATGAAGAAAACCTCTTACAACGCGTGCATACGCGGCTTTCAAGGACGCGCACATCAATACACAGACACACACACACACACACACACAAAGGGGTTCGCACTCTTTTCATCCGCCGGGACAGATGCAGAAAATTGTGAATATTGAGCAACCTCTCGTCTCCCCACAGAAAGATGAAGTACAATAGCTGGAGGCAATTCATACCGCTATTGCCAGGTTTTATGAACTAATATGTTCCTAGTTGTTGCTTCCAAATGACTCAATAAATATCCAATACCTCCTTAGAGACGGCCTTGACCCTGTTTGTCTGAGAGGATGCTTCCCACCAGCGTCGCCTCTCCCAACACGCTTAAACACCGAAAGCAGCTCCATAAAGTGGCAATTACCGCTCTGACATCAATCCAGGAGGCACATAAAAAAAAAAAAAGAAAAGAAAAGAAAGAAAGAAGAAACCTGCCACGTTTTTGAAGAGGCCAAAATGGACAATTACAGAGACAAACAAAAGGAGTGAGGACTAAAAACTCCCGCCGCATAATAATTCAGCTCAATTAAAAGAGCAGGCCGAGCCGAGGGGGTCATTTCAAACAACATTAGGCCGGTTAAAAGCAGCGGGCTCCACGTCACACGTCTTCAGGCTGACCTCTAAAGCTTCTTCCCCCCCCCCTCATCTATATTTATATGAAGAAGCGGCACTAATTTTGCCCAGTAAATCAGTGTGCACATTCGGTAGCGACCTCCAGCTTGACACTGAATTAAACAATATCAGGGCCTGAGTAGCTCGCCTTAACAAGCCTTAAATTCCTCCGTCCAATCCATCAGCAGGGATATTTCTGACACACGGAGGGAAGAGCATGAAATAAGGCAATTATTGAACCCTTCAGCCCATTTTTACGGCTGGCTCTCTGCAGCACACAGAGGGTTGGTGCCTTCAGATGGCTCTGGCCGATAGGGAGGCTGGAAATCAACACAGTGAGAGCACAATGTGGTAAGTAGCCAAAACAACATCCCTGAATCTCTGCCTGTTAATATGAAGCGTGTCACTTCTTACACAGCGGAAAAAAACCAAACAAGGATTGGTGTATTCAGCCAGGTCCTTGTGGAGTCCTCTTGACTTTGTCCGCTAAAGATAATAAATAAATAAATAAATAAAAACAGGAGAGAGACTTGGGTTCCAGTTTGAGACTCTGTGAGGTCCTCTGTGGCACAAACAGGAAGAGGGGGGGAGAAAAAAAAAAAAAGAAGGTGTGTGTGTGTCTTTCATGGAGGTGGCAGTCGATCCTGTGAGTCTGGGCGTCCTCTCAGATTGCCTGACAGATAATCCATCACACAGTCAGTGTGTCTGACAGGAAGAGGTCTCAGTCAAACTCTCTGTCTCTGTGCGGCGCTCGCATGGGGCCTATGAAGGACGATCACTCCTACCGGGTCCCTCGTGGGACGTCACACACACACACACACACACACACACACACACACACACACACACACACACACACACACACACACACACACACACACACACACACACACACACACACACACACACACACACACACACACACACACCCTTCTCAAATCACCCAGCTTCACTTGTCTAATGAAACGTGTGTGTGTGTGTGTGTGTGTGTGTGTGTGTGCGCACAACGATACAGAAAGCAGATGTGTTGAGGAATCTTTGTCCAAATGATAGTTCCCATTGCATCGTTTTGCAAGTTTGAGTGACATTTTATTTACTGTCAAACTAAAACGATGGAAATCGATGTATTCAATACGATGATCACCGGAGAAATCATGTTGTCCACTGAATGACGGGTCTTCAAGGAATAAAATGCACAAGTTAGTGTCGATTCACAGGCAATTGTTCGATTAAAAACGCGTCGTGTTTGAGTTGATGATGTCCGTTTACATGGAAATGACAGAAAGGCTGAAAGTGATGTCGTGTTCATATCGGGCCACGATCGGGTGTTGTTTATTTTTTGTAATGAAATCACACAAGCGCACAGAAAACAATATGGTCTAAACATAAGCAATAGTGAGTCAGCAGACATTCGCATTGGACAGACGAGCAAGTTCGATTGTTATTACGGTGACTCTCCAACTACCAGGTCCCAGGAGAACATGAACTGGGAGTCATGACACTCTGGAGGCCGCCATTGGCCTGCGCATGTGCTGAGTAACTATTTACTACAGGCGCGGTGTGTAGGCGTGTTCACTGTGTTTTCAAAAAGTTTTCAGTGACTGAGCACCGTTGTCATGTAGAGACTGCCAAAAGACAACGAAAGTCGTCTGTTTTAACTTGAAAACTTTGTCGTCTAAACGGGACGCAAATCACATGCTGGTGGAAAGCTGGACCTCATGTATTGATTTGCACTCGATAAATGAACTCGTCTTGCTCAATGAGCCCGCAGGATTATACTTTGCCAATATTGTTAGGAGATATTCGGAGAGTCGGATCGTTTTCAAAAAGTTGCTTGTCCTCCCGGGTTTCCGTGGAGACGTAGTTGGAGCGTTTTCAAAAAGTTGGCTGCAAGCAACGTTGTCTTGTAAACAGACCCACAAAACTCAGAGGATTTACGTTTTGCCTTAAGTGCAGCAAAGCATCCTGCATCCGAGAATTGTTTACAATTCGCTGGGTGGTTTGACCGGATTGGAGAGCTTGCCGGCCGGTTTCGGCACCACGGGCCTTATGTTTGACACCCCTGATCTACCCCTAAAGCCATCTTACTTTATTTAACCCAAACTCACTGGAGGTACATAAAAAAGTGTTTATTGCGATCGTCCTCTTCCAGAACCGTTTCCTCTTGCTCAGGCAGTCAGAAGTTTTTAAGTCTCGAAGGGACACGACGTACAAACTGCCGAGGGTCGACTTTACTCGCTGACATCACATTAATTCTGTAGCAGAGAAGAACCAGTAGAATCCGGCGAGGTTCTAATTTCCACGTCTTCATTCCTTTCTCTCGCCCACTAACTCCAAGATGAATAAAAACACAAGTATGTTTGAAACATTTGTTTTTAATCTTTCAATTATATACAGTTTCCACACTAGTGTCCTGTTGGTTGTACATTCATGCTTATTAGAAGAAAAAGAAAAAGAAAACGTCTTTTTGATTCACCTTTGTAAGAAAGCATTACCATTAAGGCAGGATCGTGTAGAAGCCTTCATTCACCAGGCACAGATTAAAGCACAAGTCACTGTTTCTCAAGAGAAGAAATGATGTGGAGATTCACCGAGCGGGTGCGTTCACACAGTCGGAGGGCTTTCTGCACTTAACTGGAGCGATGATGCAAACAACATTGGAAGTCAGTTGCTTCCATCTGTTTCCGTCACAGCGAGTGAGACTGGACGGTTTCGTACAGGCCGACTTACAGTCTTCCTGCATTTCGAAATGAGTGCACACCGAGGCCGGACATTAAAATGCATCTCTCACAGTTCATATTATAGAAAAATGTCACAGTGTGCAAAGAGGAAAAGTTGAAAATGGAATGCAAAAAGAGAGAAAGAGGTGGCTTTGTGGCGTTCAATAACAGGATCAATGTTATGGAAACACCATAACACACCACAGAGTGTGGGATTCCTACCGAATTATGTGGAATTTTAATGGCGGTGGGGGATTAAAGGAATTAAGAGCAGCTAATTTGTGCAGCGGAGAGGTGATGAACCTCCTCGGACACGCAGATATGGATTCACTTTATCAACGAAAGAAAGAGCTGCGTTAGTAAAGGCTTACGAGAGCCAAGCTCTGAGGCTTAAGGAGGTCTGTGTGTGTAAAAAGGCTGATGGCAATAAATGTGCGTGAGCACGGTGGAGGTCGCACCAGGTTCTCTACTTCTTGATGGCGGCCACCGCCTTCCTGGCGGCGTCGTCCAGATTTTCAGCGGCGGTGATGGGGAGGCCGCTCTCGCCCAGGATCCTCTTCGCCTCGTGGACGTTGGTCCCTAAACGCACAGAAAAGAAACAACAAAGAGCAAGTTACAAAACGGCTCAACAGGGTTGAAGTTGACGTGCCGTCTGCAGCCGAGGTAAACGCTGCGAAAGACGAGGCGCTCCTCTGGAGGAATCAGCCCGCGCAGACAGATGGATGGAGATATGGGTCAACGGCGGCTCGTTTCAGCCGCTGATCCAGAAACAAGTTTGATCAAGGAGGGTGGGTATAAAGGGCAATTTGTGGTAAGGGCAGAGGTGGCAGGTGCCGGATGACACGGTGCTGCCAGCCACCCCCGAGAGAGAGAGAGAGAGAGAGAGAGAGAGAGAGAGAGAGAGCGAGCGAGCAAGAGAGTGAGCGAGAGTGAGAGAGAGAGAGAGCAAGCGAGAGAAAGAGCGAGAGAGAGAGAGAGAGAGAGCAAGAGAGCGAGCGAGAGAGAGAGAGAGAGAGAGAGAGAGCAAGCGAGAGAAAGAGCGAGAGAGAGAGAGAGAGAGAGAGAGAGAGAGCAAGAGAGCGAGCAAGAGAGCGAGCAAGAGAGCGAGCGAGAGCGAGAGAGAGAGAGAGAGAGAGAGAGAGCGAGAGCAAGAGAGCGAGCAAGAGAGCGAGCGAGAGTGAGAGAGAGAGAGCGAGAGAGCGAGAGAGAGAGTGTGAGAGAGAGCGAGAGCGAGAGAGAGAGCGAGAGAGAGAGTGTGAGAGAGAGCGAGAGCGAGAGAGAGAGTGTGAGAGAGAGAGAGAGCGCTCTGGCTCCAAACATGAGCCTGATGAGTCTGTCACAACACAGAGCATGGAGCACGGTGGTGGACGGAAGCACACCGAGGGGGTGGGGGGGGTTGGGTTGGGTTGGGGGGGGCAGGGCATCCGAGCAAAAGGTCAAATGAAGCCGAATCGCCCCCTCGCTGCTACAACAACAGAAGCCAGCTGTTTATGTGGCATTTACTGATTTCACACATGAATGGGGCCAAAGTAGGACAGAGGCTATTCATGAAATGTGTCAGCCCGGTGGGCTTTCACTTGGATTCATTTGCTTTAAGGAAATGTGCCAGTAATCTTCTTTTTTTTTTTTTATTAATGCATTTTATATCAGTCCTAAGGTGGCTGCAACACCCGAGTCTCCCCCTGGTGGATCAATAGAAACTCATAACAATGTCGCGCAAAGTCATATATTACCGGTCTCATTTATTTAAAACATGACCGAGTCCAATCAATACATCGGTCCCTTCAAATAGGTGGTGAAGAGACAATATGGTCCACAAATGAGACGAGGTTGAAAAGACATTAATAAAAATGGAAGAATAATGAAAATATTTCATGATTATGTGAAAAATGGGAAGAATAAGAAAGAAATCAACAAAAACTGTGGAAAGAATAAAGATGAACTATTGACAGAACGCAGGAACGATAATGATGTCATGATCATTGTCTTCTTGGTTGGTTTATAGTGTTTCCAATGACTACGGTCCACATGATGCTGTAGCAATGAAAATGTGTTCATTGTGGGAGAAATGAAGGAATATCTTATCTTGAGGTGACACGAGACGAGATAAGGACAAGAATACGATGAGGGAGGAGGAGAAAATAAGTAAAAAAAAAAAAAAGAAGGATAAAAAGAAGTAAAACAAGAATTAGCAGAAAAACAAGCAGAAGAAATAAAAAATGCACCTATTGATGAACTTGTAAAAAGCATTAAAGTCAAGTTGCTGAACACTAACCGACAAGCTGCAGTGTGATTTTCTTTTTGCGATTGATGTTTCCATTAGTTCCTCCCTGCGTACGGATCCCCGGAGTTAAATGAGCGGAGGTGTTGCGGTCTCGCCGGTGCGTGTGCATGCGCAGACGCTTACAGGTTGACCTTAGCTCTCCCGGCTGGCGTGTAATTAAGACCGCATGATATGTGAATTCTCTGGAGGCCCGGCCACCCTGATCAATAGACCTTTCACGAGGAATTCTATTACCAGCGCCACTTAACGCCTAATATTTCATCTCCTTGTGTCCAGTCGTATATTAAGTCATTCCAAACACTTTTCTGCAGACGATCGATGCCGCGTTGTAATTAATTAGAATAAGAGCAGGAAGACACCTCGGAGCTGACACGTAAACAGGGGATAGGGTGTCTCAAGTTATTTTCTCATCGCGCGGCAGAGGATACCGAGAGGACGGAGACTGTACATACAGTACGCCTCGCATTCAACAGGCCGACCCCTGAACTGGATGGATGGATCTGTGGCACGCTGCTGGCAGTCCGATCTGTCGGAGGATTAAAAACTAAAGCTGCTGCACAACAAACCGAGACAACAGCAGATAAAGCTCACGGGAGGTGAAGCAGACATATGGGCCGAGCAGCAGATGCATCATGCAGGCCGCATTCTGCAGAGATAAATATGCCTATGAAAATACACACATATGGGGATCAAAATAATGTTAACAATACATGCTTTTTTACAGTTGTTTTTTTCCCCCCTCATAAATATTCATGAAAGTTGGAACAGTGTGCGGCATTGTTTAGATGCTGCTGCATCTGTGTTATCCATGTAATGTGTGAGAGGGGAATCACACATCTGCGGGAGTGAGAATGAAGACACGTGGAATTCTGTGGCTCTGCTTCAGTGTGTGTGTGTGTGTGTGTGTGTGTGTGTGTGTGTGTGTGTGTGTGTGTGTGTGTGTGTGTGTGTGTGTGTGTGTGTGTGTGTGTGTTCAGAAGAGAGGGCTCTGACTGCAGTTCCATTGTGAGCAGTAGGGAGCACTGATAGCTCACAGCAGCAGCGGAGGTAAGAGCTGAACCCAGCTGGATACAGCAGCACAAGAGGTTGTGTGTGTGTGTGTGTGTGTGTGTGTGTGTGTGTGTGTGTGTGTGTGTGTGTGTGTGTGTGTGTGGAGTATGCTAAATATATGAATGTGTGTATTCACCTGCAGCCACTAGGTGCTGCCAGAGACCTTCCCAGGATCTGGATTGGGGACACACTATGCAGTGTGCACAGTGAGTAGCATTTATGGTTTGAAATAAAAAAAAATAATCTACATAATAAACTGTAAAAATGGATTTTAATCATCATCATCAGAAAGTGTTGGTGGCACGCCATATGTGTTGTGTTTGAAAGGGATATTAATGAGACCAAATGATTAGTTAATTACTGTGCTGTGAAATTTTACACATCTAAAGAAACACCCTTGTCGGACCGAATCATGCGAGTCCATCCAATAACACGTCCTCACAGCTCTGAATCCAAACGATGGATCAGCACACTGGCTCCCAACAACAGCTAAGCCCCCAAAAAACAGGGTAAGAACGACAAAAAGGCCGAGCTGCAGCTCAGCATTCTGCCATGTGATGTATTGCCGCTTCACAACCCATTTCTGCCGGATCCCCACTCCAATTAGCCAGCTCACTTGTGCCTATTGTGAAAATGTCACTTTAATCTGCGAGTCAATTACAGGCCACTATATTTGAATGAGATAATAAGGTTTGGCGCCGTGCCAAAGTCGCGTGCTGCAGGATTTCTGTTGATGCTGCAAATCCTAAATTTGCGACCGACTCGGGGTCTTAGCATCTCGTCTTAACATCTGACGCCGCGGCCTCAGACGCTCAGATAAGATCCATAATTGCAGCGGCTCACTGTAACAATGTGTCAGGGCCATGAGAAAGAATGTGCTTTTTTTTTTTTTTTCAAAAAGGTGAAGATAAGAGAAGAAAAGATGGGAAAGTGATATGTTATCTCCGCGTGTGTGTGTGAGTTAGTGTGCAGCAGCTGTGGAGGACAAGAAACCTGGGTCACGTACCAACACCGTCTCTGAGGGGCACTTTTTAATTCTGCCAGTGTCAAGCCAACTGGCTGAATAACAAGCGTTGATTGACTTCTCCTAATACTGTGAGCAATGCCCAACAAACACTACACTTCCCTGAAGCTCCTCAAGGAATTTTATACAAGTGAAGCTTTACATTCGTTCATTTGTCAAGCTTCTAAGTCGTTTTCCAACACGATGGGGTTAAGTGAGCCTGATCACATGTCAGAATAAAGAAAAGATCAAAAACGTCAAGACAGAACACAGAGAGGCCGAGGCCCCATCCACATGACAGTGTTTCAAGTTTTTTTGTCCTGAAAGGTTTCGCGTTTAACACTGCAAAACGAAAACGATGTCTGCTTACATGGAAATGGCAAAAAGATGAAAACATGTCGCTGTCATGTTGAGCCATGAGTGAGCGCTTCTTTTTTTTTTTGCACCCAGGTGCATGGAGAGAACAATACGCCATGCGCTTTGGGTGTCTGCTTACATGAAAACGGGAGCTCAACTTTTTGAAAATGCTCCATCTCCATGAAAACAGCGGGACTTCTCTGAAAGGCTGTTTTGTGTGTGGCTTCATGGCCAAAACAAGCAGCAGTGTCTGGCACGCTGGCGACATTGTTCCGGGCCACTAGTGGATACCAGCTTCACTGGTTCGTCTTCATCTTAATCAGCACTAAACATTGACTTCTCCCTTTACATCACAAATTGGACGAGGCCAGCTCCGGTGGGTGTCAAACATCAAATGCGCCTCATCTGAACGCAGAGCGAGATCCCGCTCAACCGCGCACATCCTTCCCCCGCTTTGAAGTGCAAACCGGTCATTAATCAAAGTTCTCACGTTCCTCGTGCGAGTCTAGACTGTGGTTAAACAGAGACTGAAGCCATATCTGTGCATGTCAAACTCACTCTGACAGCCTCAGCTCCAAGCTTTTTCCTTCTGTCCATGTGGAATTTAACCAAAACAACAACCACACAGTGGCTCTACGTCTGGAAACAATAATAAATTCGGACCCGTTTCTTCTCCACCGAGGGTCCTGGACCCACGTCAGAGATCACAGAAAGGGTCCCAAGATTTACACATGGTCACATAAAAACCATCTTTTCTAAAGATCCAGAGCAGGCCTATTTTAAAGGCTCCTGAATTTGTACGTTGATCAACGTGGGAGCATCTACCAGTGTCTGCCTTCACTGAAACATCTGGCCACATCGGCAATCGGAGAGGGAGTGTACAATTTTTCCTGGGCCTCGCTCGAACAGCGTTTCAAGTGAAAATGTATAGTTTTTGCATTTTTGTTTCAGAAAAGTTTTAAAAACTGTGTCCGTTAGGGCTGAACGATTTTGGAAAATAAAGTAATTGCGATTTTCTTCCCCCAATATTGCGATTGCGATTTAATATGCAAGTATTTTTTGAAGGTCCTTTTCTCATGTACTTTTCAACAAACACAAGCAATAAATCAATGTGTAT
The DNA here is from genome assembly GCF_963383615.2 of Lipophrys pholis. Classification (NCBI taxonomy): domain Eukaryota; kingdom Metazoa; phylum Chordata; class Actinopteri; order Blenniiformes; family Blenniidae; genus Lipophrys; species Lipophrys pholis. Next base: position 13,661,581 of record NC_137637.1, read on the forward strand.
TATAATAAACAATATCAGATTTACTATACATAAATTGTTCTTTTTTATAGGCTAGGCTTATGTTATGATAAAGTCAAATGAAGGATGCATTAATAAGACAGTTTATTTATTTTCTACTTCAATTACAGTTGTAAACTTACTAAATACTGTGACTTGCAGTCGCTTGTCCATTGTGCTTATCAATGCCATAAACCCAGGCTTGGTCACTATACTAATGCAGGGCTTGACATTAAGGATCAAACTATTTTTGTTCCATTTGGACAATGTGGGGGTCTGCGTGACGTCATCATCTCATAATAAACTAGTTCTATCTTTAAAACCTCAGAATCACTTTATTAATTCCTGGGAAATTATTTAGTAATGCAACACAAACACAATGTTTCCATTTTGAACGCAACACAAATGAATGGGACTATTTTCATGGAGTTTAGCGCGGAGTAGGACGCAGCTTCACGGAGGTGTGAATCGACTGCTCCAGCGGATGAGCGAGCTGTTCATTGTTTTGATGCCGCGGTCAGTACCGTTCTCCTCAGCGAGCTGGCGTTTTAAAACGGTGATGTCTGTTGACAACGCGACCGCCTCGCTGTACAACGGCTTTGCTAACCTCCACGTTGGTGCGTTGCTTTGTGGTGTTTTGAGTGTAAAATCCGTCAAAACAGCAACATGTTGTCATGAAAAGTTGGATAGCACAGTGCTGCTTCCCTAGCCTGCTCGCTGGCTGCAAACTGTGGACTGGATTTCCTGACTCATTACTCCTCGTCTCGTTGAGACCCACCTCCCTTCAGGAAATCCAGCCCACAGTTTGCAGCCAGCCGGCATAACAGCTTTTTTGATGACTTTTAGAAAAATGACACTCAAAAATATCCAGACAACTTAAGTTCACATATTGCATAGCTGTGCTATTACAGTTTATAATATATAAAATGTCTCACTTTATTCTTTTTAATTTTTTTTAACTCTTTTACACTTTACATGTATATGTGGGCATTATTATTTTCTGTGCACATATTTCTCTTCTTAGTGAAATCCAACCTCATCTTGTTCAAACCCGATTTTCTCTTTGCATGAGAAGAAATGGATGTGCCGTCCTGAACGACATTAACACATTCCCCGAGATGTTATTGATTTGTTGTGTTGAATGCATAAGCAATAAGAGGGATTAGCATAGTATGCTAGTGGGAGATCATCATTTTGAAAGGAATTGTAAGTATAAGGCCGCGTTGTGATGTCTCAGAAATGAGAAGTTGAAAACGGCGTCACTGTTTAAAGACAAACAAGATTCTTGGCATTCCGGTTGATCAAGACGTTGCAAAAACAATATGGACGCCCCCATGGCAGCTGTTCCTGTGCTCACGCTTTCCCAGTATGAACAAAAACATTATATTTCAATCGCAGAGCCACGGTAACGTCATCATACCCACAGGCAACACTGTGGTACAGATGCGCTTTAGAAATAATTAAAATAACCTTTATAATCGCAACTTGTTTTTCCCCTCAAAATTTTTTAGATTCAAACTTGACTGCGGGGTGACACTAAAGTAACCTCCCCCCAAAAACCCATGCATGCACAGAAAACTCGAAGTGTGTGCAAACCACCGAGCATGTATAGGAAATCCATCTATGCACAGAGAAATCATGAGAAGTACTCACTTCAATCCCAGAAGCAAAGAGACATTCTTGCTGAGAGGCATTTGTTAAAAAGATATACCTAAACCCTCAGTTATAACAGTGTTTTTATGGAAATAAACATTAGTTTTATCTTTAAATGATTGATTTTCTTACATTATGATTGGCTAAAAAAACTAAGAAAGAAATCATGAGAATATCTGGGTGAAAACAGGCGGAGTTATAGGTGTGAGTATAAGCACATCTGCAAATGGTCACTTAAGCTATAATGATGCTGTCAGGACTGATGGAGCTTAATATGGGGACTCTCACCTCTGCTTCAATTAAATGGGAGGGAAACGTTTTCAGAGGGAGCCGCTTCACTCCGACAGACAGCCGAGGATTGCTTAGACAATCAACGGTCTGAAGAGCAGAGCACTCGTTCCTTTTTCCACAGACCTCTCAGACCATTGGAGGGGATTTTGTTTTTCCTCCACAGTGACAGACACCGTCCTCAGAAAGTCATGCCATACAGTATACCCATCCTCATGCTGTCGCCACAGAGGGCAGTGCAGTACTTCGTCAGGTATCTCTGAACTCCCACAGCCCAAATATCTACAGTATGTACATGCGAGTCTATTCTGCTGCAAGAATGAACACCAGAGCCACATCTGAAGCATGCAAATAGTCCGTGTTTCATCTCTATCAGCCCATATCAAACACTTCATACAAGCCCTATCAAATAAAATGACCCTACCAGCATCTAAAGCGCACAGCTCCTCTGCTCCACAGAGGAATACATAACTCTCCAGCAATGCAATCAGCCCCAGCCTTTTAAAAAGAGGCTTTCCAATTAAAAGTGTGCCTGTTAATCCATTTTGATCCTGTTGAAGAGCGCCGGGCTGCTCTCACTGCCCCGCAGTCAGCCTAGCAAGCTGAGCTGATTGATTCTGAACCAATCCTCTCCACAAGACTGCAGCCCAGGGTGTAATGACCCACAACTAAAGCTTGGATTAGGCCCGGGCCAGGAGCTGCGCCTGGACCGTCCACCAGTGAGTGACCTTCTGGACCATTTGTGAATGAAGTTGAATAACGTGGTCTGGCATGAGAGATGTGTGGCAGCTAATTAGGGATCTGTTTTTCTTGCCAATCTGATCATCTTGCACCTTTGGTAGATAAACTAACACAGTGTCTCTCTGTCCCTCTCTCTCTGTCCTCAGTAACTTTGTGTGTGCAGGGGTAATTTGACTTTGTTCTGGTTCAAATGTACAGTTATTTTAGACAAAAAAAGCACTACATTACGGAAGAGTACTAGGGCCACTGGAGAAGAGAAAAAAAATCTGGGTAAAAACAAAATCTTCATGCAATTCGAGAAAAAAGCCCATAATCAATGTCGAGATATAGATTTTTTTATTATGCACTTTCAAAAAAGAAAAGTTAATAGCACTTTGACTGCAAATCCAGTGTAAAACCTAATGTCCATAAGCAGTAAGCAATCCTGTATGGTCAGAATTATGAGATTTAATGTGATTATTTCGGCATCCATGGGCAAATGATGAGGGATGGACCAGAGGAGACGGACGTTTCCAGTTTGTATGTTAAAAAAAAATAAAAATAAAAAAAAAATAAAAATCTGTGACTTTTTTTCTCCAAGTGCATGAGGATTTTCTTTTACCTCCTATATTTGATTTTTTCAGTGGCCCCAACAATCTTCTGTACTACATAGCTGACCTGGGACGCACAATAACTTCTCACAACCGATACTAATACCGTTAACCAATAACATCTTTTGCGGCTGAACATTTATTGCATACTGGAATCGCATTGTCTTTTTGAGAAACAGTGAAAGACACCCACCCTGGTGACACCATGTTTATGTTTGAGGTGCATCAATGTCGCAACGCATGCGACAACAGCACACAGCAGCATGACAAGGCACACAAACATTTATAATTGGATCTAGTTATCGGCAAAAAATGTCATTATCAGACCCAACAATCGGTACCGACAGTACATCCTTATACCTGACTGTACCTTGTTCTCAGTGAAATTGGTGGTAAAAACTGAATCTTTCACACTTATTGTGCTCTGAGCAGCCGTGTCCACACTTCCACTGCACTCCCTCGGCACACAGATGGGTTTTAGCGTACACGCTCTGACCTGCAAACCATATTAGCAAAGCGTGTGCAGACATACAGTGAGAAATGTAAGGGCTCTCTCACACACACACACACACACACACTTCTCTGCTCTGGACACTCCACTCAGCAGGATCTTGACAATTAAGCTCACCACCTACTGGCCCCGTGTCTCTGGGAGCCACCGCTGCCATCACACACATTCACACACACTCACGCTCAGACAACTGAGCGGCTTTCATTAGCATACGAAGGTGAAAGGTGAGCCAATCAGCGCCGTCTCTCCAGTTACTCCGGCCGCCGCTAATGACAGGTGCGGCACAATGTGACTTGCTTGAGAAATGCTGTGCTGTTCTTATCGGGACACCGGGGAACAATGAAGATGGATCGGCTCCAGAGAGCACGGCGGCAACAGAACAATGGCTCCGGAAGTTTGAATCGAGGCAAAAAATTGAGCTTTCCTTTATATTGTAGACTGCGAAAGGACATGGTGCAAAATATTTGAATTATTAGTGTATCTCAGCCAGTGTTCCTCTGAGTGATGATCAACTTTTTGAGGTTGATCTGTTTGGCGTTCTGGCTCACTTTACCCTCAGATCAGATACTGCATCATAATATTCAGTTAAACTAAAAAGAAAACATTAAAAAAGTTAAAATCTAGAAGGACTAACTGAAATGGATGTTGAAACGCTCACCTAAGGGTGAGGGAGAGTTTGGAATGCTACGTTTACGCTATCTTCACGGCAGCCTCGTTTGCTCGAAATGTAGTGCGCCGTGGGATTTTGGGGAATTGTAAGGAAGGTCTGGCACGTTTATCACATTCTGTCAAGGCTTTCTACGGATGAAATGTGGACGCCGGGCCATTTTGAAGCACGATTATGCCCCAAAGGGCCACCAAAAGTGACTTTTGCTAGGTGCATACGTACCTCTTGATTTTTTTTTCGGTGGCCGAGCTTGTAGAAAGTGTTCTGTCGTTGATCGCTCAGATTCGAATGAAACTCACCTACCGAGCCCGGCTTCCTCCCAGACCGTGTGCGCCGTGGCAGACCGGAGTAAAACGCAACGCGTCGGGTCTACAAACCATCAACATGCGACGTGATAAAACGCGAAGCAACCGTGAAAGAACCGTGACAGAACGTGCACTAAACGTCACTTCCTGTAAGCCTCCCGTCCCACTACGGGCTGCCTCCAAGTTCTATTACTGCCTATTTCTTGCTGCCACATTTTGTGACATTCATCCCGTTTTGCTACGGGCTACTGAGTTTCTCATCTGCACCGTGGCCGCCATGGCAATTTTATGACTAGCAATCACGACCTGTTACGTTTGCACATCCCGTCCCCCTGCTTTGTCTCACGTCCATCCCGTTTTGTCCACGGTGCTGCCGTGGCTGCCGGGAACATACCGTAGTGTAAACGTACTTTTGGTTTTCCTGCCGCCTCAGCAGCCCCGTCTACTATCAGGTTATTTCAAAACGTCAACAGCCAATTCATTACAGTTTAGGTTAATAATTTACCTGCAGTCCACATGCAAATGTGTGGTGTTTTCCATTTGCCATAGATAAAGTTTAGTGTTTTACTTCACAGATCACTCTAAAGCGAGGTCGATTAAAAGTACTAAAAAGTGTAATGTATCTTTGCGGCTGGGGTCATTAGCCAGGATCATGAAATCTTCATTAAGGTCAAATTCTTTCCTTCGAGCCTTTCTACGGGGAATGATTCCCTGTGTGGAATGGGAGTGTTAGCTAGAAGCAGAAAGGGGACCCTTTGTCATTTTTTATTTTATTTTTTTTACCTTCGAGCCGGACCACCAGCGGCACCTTCAGCTCCAGCTCTCTGCAGGCTTTAGTGATGCCGTTGGCAATGATGGCACAGTTCACGATACCTCCGAAGATGTTGACCAGGATGGCTTCAACCTGGAGGAGAGGAGACAGGGAGACCACTTAACATCCTTGTATACCGTGCAGCAAAATCAGAACAAGGTGAAAGCTGGATTCATTTGTAACGTTTAACATTTAATACAGCTCCGAACATCGGCAGATCCTGTACCGCCGTTAGACAGCACACGTCTTACACAGCTGAAAACATGCTCCGCACAAAGTTAACAGCAGGCAGATTGAAAACCCCCGAGTAAGCAAAACAGCAGAGCAGCCAAGTTTGTGTACAGCAGGTCACACAGAGTCAGAGCACTTTCGGAGATACAGCAGCATCACAATGGAGGCAGACTGTGGCGATATATTGTTACAAAAAGGGCAGCAGCAGGTGGAAAAGGCCAGAAAAGGGCCAAATAATAAAGCAACTTCTCAACAACAGAAGGTGTCCGGATAAAACTCACCATCTCTCAATGCAATGAGCCCCAGCATTAAAGAGGCCTCATCTAAGAGTCGTTGGTCAGTTCATCCTCACCTTGCTTATAACTTATAAAGTTGAGATGTCCCTCACCTTCAGATTTCCATATTCCACTCTGAGCTATGAAGGACGAGCCCCCAAGCTCTGAACATTAGGTTATGCTCAAACATCCCATCGTGTGTGTGTGTGTGTGTGTGTGTGTGTGTGTGTGTGTGTGTGTGTGTGTGTGTGTGTGTGTGTGTGTGTGTGTTTACTTCAGCTGCCTCTCAATTTCTTTTGAGGGAGATATCTTCAACTTTCTCATAAAATGAGCATAAAACTGATCACCAAGTAGAGGAGCAAGGCGGCAAGTAAGTGTGTGTGTGTGTGTGTGTGTGTGTGTGTGTGTGTGTGTGTGTGTGTGTGTGTGTGTGTGTGTGACTACACTAACAATCTAGTGCTTCATAATTACCCTGGCTAGCTCAGTGGAAAAGTAGACTGAGAGCACACAGGATTAATCCTCCATGTTTGTTTATAATCACTGCTAATCTGTTAGCGCCGATTTGGATGAGCAGCTTGTGGGTGTGTGCGCGCACACACGTGTTTGTGTGTGTATGTGTGTGTGTATGCGAGTGTGAACGTGCGTGTGAATGTTGTGAACGTGTATGTTTTCAGTGTGTGGTAATGATGTTTACAGGGAGAGAAGATCAAGGACTTGGATAGCTATCAGAGCGACAGCCATGGCATTGTCCTCTACATGCTATCCAAATGAGCATCTCCTAGGGAGCGGCAGAGGATGACACGAGACCAGGAGAGAGATCCAAAATAAACACGGGAAGAACTGTAACGACTGCCACGCAAAGAAAGAGGGCGAGCAGTTCAGTCCATACTGAGCAGTTTCATACTTGTTAAGATGATCATGCAGGGATGCAGAAACCATAAGAAACAGTTGGGCAAACAGTTCAAAATAAAAGACCTTTCAAAAGAAAGACAATCACATTGATACATGACTTCCAGAGGCTCCCAGCTTGTACAGGGCAGGGGTCAGAATTCACCTTGGACAAGTATCCAAATCTTCACACACACACACCAATGTACCGCTCCACAAAAGTTAATCCACAAATCACACATGACAATGTTGTGAAAAACAAAGAGGTGTTTGAATTTACTGTATATTTTGTTGTTGAAACCATCCATGAATTTAAAACTGTGTTCACGCAACGCTTTAAGTTTTTGTTTCAGAAAAGTTTTGTGTTTCAACAGGCACGTTTTGAAAACGATGTCCATTTACATGGAAACAACGGGAATGCTGAAAACAATGTGGCCAGCATGCCAGACCACAAGTTGACACTGTTTTAGTAATGAAATCACACACACACCCACACACACACACACCCACACACACCCACACCCACACCCACACCCACACCCACACCCACACCCACACCCACACCCACACACACACACACACACACACACACACACACACACACACACACACACACACACACACACACACACACACACACACACGCACAGAGAACAATACACCATAAGCATTAACAATGGTGGGTACGCAGACATTTGTTGGAACTAACTCAGTTCCATCAATTTTCAATACATGCCAATTAGCAGCACAGTAACATCTTGAAGTTGTTGAAAACACAAAGCTGTGCATGTGTGAGGATCTAAGACGCTTTGCCAAGTTCTGTAGTTTTCTCTGAAGAGGTGGTGAAAGAAACAGCTGCAGAAAGTCTCCTTGTGCAGAATAAGTTTCGGCCAAGTGTTAGGAATATGACTCCTTAAATAATCACCTCATGATTGATTTTCTATTCCTTGATCGGCGACAATGCATTTCCAAAACAGCGCGGCACCTTGAGGCATTCTCAGCGTATGTCATTACCTACAGAAGTGACCTAGGGAAAAGGCAACATGCAAACTGGTGGCAGTGGTCATGGTAACAGTGGGCTCTCTGGGTTCGATCCCTCACAGAAGTGAATATAGATTAAATTACAGTGTTGAATGTGACAGAAAGGTGTCAGAACACCCAGTGCCAAAACTTAAACGAAAGGAAATAGGTGGCAGGTCTAACGAATGACGAGCTTCTTTCAATGACACAAAAGGAAATGATGAAAGCGAGACTCACTATGGGATGAAATCAATTCAGCAGCGGCAAAACAATGCAACAACTACATGCTTTAATGGGTGTATTAGTGAAATGATTTCATCACCTCTGATATACGACAGAATCACCCCCCAGGTGAGATTTCACAGAGATCCAGAGACTTTTTTTTATCCTTTCTATTTTCAATAACAAGACAACATCAGAACTTATCCCATTAGCAGAATTTTTGACTTATTACTTGAAGTTCTGTCATGTACTGTAGCGTGGGCCACGACATCAAGTGGGAGAGCAGCGAAGTGGGAGCGAGTTCTAAGTTTAACTGCGATGTGTTCAGGACATTTGTCCAAGTAAGCCACTACCACACATAATCCTTTGTGAGACAAACTGTGTTGCATTGTATGTAATCTAAAATGCATGTATGTATGTATAATTGAAAGATTAGAAACAAGTAGAACTACAAAACCAAAAATTTGAATGTTTCTTTCAAGTGTCTGAGGCTCTAAACAGTGTTTGGCTAGAAACTTCAGCTTCTAGAATTTCTGCTGTCTCGTGACACATTGATGCAGACATATGATGGGCTGCAATGATAAATCTATGAGCGTATTTGAGGCACCTTAACCTGACCGTTTTGTTTCAGAAAAGTTTCCCATTGACACAGTAACTTTTTGAAAATGATGTCCGTTGACATGGAAACGACAGAAATGCAACAAAAAAACTTTTTTTCATGTTGGGCCACTAGTGGGTGCTGTTTGTTTTTGTAATGAAACTACAAACAGGTGGAATAAAGCACACCGCCACACATGCTCGTGAATACCTTGATGGACATGACAAGGGGTTCAAGTTGTTGGCTTGGCCCCCAAAACTTCCTTGGAGATCCGTCAAGGAAGAACTCATCCCAGATAGACGCTTCCCAGTTAGACGATTCACAGATAGATGATTCCCATTTAGACGCCTTATTATAATAAGTGAATTATTTGTAACATTTCAGTGACCTAGGATGAATAGTAATGTATTTTTACATATAAAGACACAAAGTTCCTTTGAAAAAGTAGCGCAACATTAATTTAAAAGAAAAAAGGAGGAAGGTGCAAGAAAAAAAAAAAGCTGGGTCCTGATGACTGACTAAAAACACATGTTTTATAAAGACACAAAGTAGCTCAACAAATGGCCAGAGAGAGAGAGAGAAAAAAAAAAAAGCCAGTCCAGATGGCACACTTAGATTACGTTGCTGGTTTAATTGTTGTTAAGTGTAGTTGATTGGCGGAAAAAAGTATTTGCTTGAAAAAGCTAAATTCTTCTTTCGCTTAATGACCCAAATCTATCCATCCATCCTCGTACCCACTTAGTCCACAGGAGGATAGCAGTGGGAATGTAGAGAGTAAACAGGCCAAGCCAACTTTTTGTGGCTCAACTGGGAAGACCTTGGGCTGCTCCCAGGACAAGCAAGAAATATAACCTCTCAAGCAGGTCCGAGGTTGGCCTTGAGGCATCAGTGCTTGGTCAACACTTCACAAAAAACTTGAATGCCAAAACTTTAGGTAAACAACATAATGAAAAGCTTTCAACTGTTGTTTATGTTTCAGCCACATAATAGTGCTAAGCCGTGCAAACAATTTAACATGCCAGACTGCCTCATCATGGTAATCACAGCATTGATTTAGTGCTTTCGCTCCCGTAGGTCTTTCCAGACAAAATAGTAAGACTGTGGTCAGATTCCAGGTCTCAAACACCAACATAAACTCTTAACATGGGCCAAGCTCAATCATAAAACTGATCAACAAGACTGAGGCTCAGTACAGACACGCTGAGGGTTTGTTCTTAATAAGAATCTGGATCATATTAAGACACAAGCTGTAAGATGGATTCCCCAGCAATTACACTGATGTAAATATGTCAAAAGAATAGTTTCTTTTCCAAGTAAATCACCTATTGCCATTTAGAAAGATGACCAGAGTGGTCTAATTAAAGGACTCAGCTGGGTCAGACTTTACAATTCATCAATACTATCTTGAGAGACTGAAACACTCCCAATGAATGTCTTTTATTCACCTGCTAATGACGCGGAGCAACAAAACAATGAACTGAGGCACTACGTTGAATCAATTTGCAATTCCAATGTTCTGTTATGTCCATAAATGTTGTGCGTTCATCACAGATTTGGAACTAATCCTAAACCGTTTGAAGAATCAGCTGTACTATATTGTAATGCGCAGTAAATGTGGCTCTTCTTCACTACAGATTATCTATATGTTGGGGAAAAAGAAAACTACTTGGGTATCTCAGCCATGTCTTTACAGAGAGCAGTGTGCACGTACACACCTGAAGGCTGCATGAAAGAGAAATGATGCAAACATGTTTTATTTCAAGCCTTTTGACAGCCTGCAGTTCACCTGGGCAATTCATTTGGTGTCTTATCCAACCATATATGCTACATGCAGCCTGAGGGCACGTGCATCAATGTGCATTTCTATGGCAAGCTGATTCAGTCGTGGGCCACGGGAAGGTCAATGCCAACGCTGCTGCTGCTACCACAACAGATTTATACACAGTACGATTGTAAAGCATAAAGTCCTGTGCAGAGACTGTGGGGGGAAAATAAATAAATAAAATAAATGTATGTACAAAAGCACTAAAAACTCTGTGTGCGAATTACAACAGGACTTTTGTATCATTCCTTGCATATATTATGAGATGAGAGCAGAAATGCAGAGTGCAATGCATCAACAACAAAGTGGGATTTTGACAGTGGAACTGCAGTGCACTCAATACTATTTGTATATGTGCCCATGTGAGGAAGAGCTCGCATATTTTTTTTTAAGCCACAGACACCTACGCACCTACTAACACACACACCCACACAGGATTATCTAATGGTCCACTGGGGGGCAGCAGAGATTTAGATGCCTTTTGCAGCCTCAGTCGAAAAGGCTCTATTCTCACCCTATCTGCAGCCCATTTTTCAACTCTGTCTCTATAGGGAAGAGCCATATTTCTTCCATTCATGCGTCTCCTATTGACACCCATGTTTATTAATGATACATCACACATGATTTATGTTGCTTGGCACTGAAGTAAATGCAGTTTATAGAAATATAGATGTGACCGGGGCCTAGTTGCACTTTGCCGCAAGTTAGTTCTTATTTTTTTGTTTTCTTGAGTTCCGGTTCATGAGAAAGCAAAACGACCTGAAGGAACATTATTCTCCCCGCAAAAAAGAGGCAACAGCTACACAGGAGCAGACGTTTGATGTGAATTTTCTCTCACTTCTTCCTATTTCATGCCGAGATCACAGATCCAGAGTGACGGCAGCAGACAACCACCTCACTATCGTTTCAAGACAGGCACTGTGGTTAAATACAGAGCTGCATGCCCAGAGGGAACGCCGCCTTAAATTGAGATCATTCAAACACAATGGCAGTACTCAAGCCGAAAGAAATGTGTGCATCTTTCTTTGTCTTCTCTTTTTTTTTCTTCTCTCATCACAATCCATCTCGAAATGGCTCATTCTGTCCCGGATTGGAGTAACATACACAGCTTTTCAGTATCCTGTGGTAGACTGTGAACCGCTATTGGAAATGATATGTCTTGCCTGTGTGGGCAGTGCGGGGTTAAAACTCCCCGATAACGAACTGGTCAAAAGAATGGGCGCCCAATTTAGAGTAAATCCTCTTTCCAATCAAAGTCCACTACTTTTCTGCTCCATTCATGTCCAGAAATCCAGCTTCGAGGAACGAAATAGTGCCTTACACTTCGATCTGTCTAAAAATCTTCAACATTGTATTCTGTAGCATTTTCTTTCTTTCTTTTTTTTTATACTTCCCATTACAGAAGTGCAGTCTCTTTCCTTAAAGGCATTCATTTCAGGTGAACCAAGTTGGCAGCAGGGTAGACTTCTTTCATCAGAGCTCAGCATAATGGCATCATGTATAATGTGCCAGCTCACTCTTTTTAAGGGATCTTTGTGTGTTCTTTCAGGAAGAGTTACAGCATGAGCCGGTCGCCTTCCACCTGGGCGCCGGTGAAATGATTCAAATTTTAGAAAATAGGATCATTGCTGCTGGCGTTGCGATACCCTGCCAAGGTTTTTTTTTTTTTTTTTTGCCCCCTTTCTTTTTTTGTCGTCAAAGTCAGAAAAGGGCCTTCACAGGAGAAACCGGCTTTTCTGCCTGCTATTATACGCCCCACTAACTGCATTTAGGACAAGAAAGAAATGTAACCCAGACAATTTGGCATGCGCACGTGGACTAGTATTGTGCTCCTACGGTGTGAGTGTTGAAACGTGCCTTGGATAAAAGTTCATCAGAATGTGTGTGAGCAGGTATCATGGACACACGCATGGGTCACAGTATTATCAAATTATAAATCGATGGCTGTCTGTACTGACTGAATTACGAACACCGCACTGGAAAGTTGGGCCACATGCTTGCTGGGTTTTCATATTCAACACCACAGACGATAAGTAGCAAACAAACACGATGTACTTTTCTCCTCCAAATTTCAGCCCAGGGGGGAATAAAGGCATTGTGTTCCTTCTCATTCTGCAAGGCTCCTTGTCACCAGTTATGCGTGCGTTGCTGAATTATCACTCAAATACACATTTTCATGCCCATACCCCTGTTATGCACCGCTAATCTCTCTGCAGGAAAGAAAAAAGGAAAGAATCTTGTTTCTTTTGTTACCGGCGAAGCAGATAGGAGTAGAAAAAGGCAGGACTGGAGATGGGTGTGTGTCTCTCTGTGGCCTATTAAGGGCTATTGTTCTGTCTTATCTACTGGAGACAGCCTGTACCATCACCGCCCGCTCTGGCAGGCCTTGTTTATTTGTTTTTCGATCCGCTGGGGGCCCGAGCACTCGGCCCCGGGGCCACAGGTTAACATGCGCAGCTTCCAAATCAAGGCAGGCCTGCTGGCTCTAATTACACATCTTGGAAAGGCAAGACTGGAGGTTGGTGAAGAACAATTATTCTGCTTCTGCCCACATGATAGGAGTGAATGGCATTAAGTAGCCAAGGGATGATTTCGATTTTCTTTCGATAACTTTTTCCGGGATGCAGTTTTGCAAGTTCTACCTGTCAAGTTGCACCAAAACAAGAGTGTACCGAGCTTAACATCTACTCACAAATGATGGGAACATTCATAATGCCTTTTGAGTCCATTCAGTCTTTTTTTACTTTAAAATCTTTGATTCGTAGTTTTATTTAACATACATTTTTTATTAAATTATACACTTTACACCAATATAAACTCTTAAAATAGGTGGTTTCGAAATATAAATGGATTAAATGCTGACTCATCTATTTTTAAAAACAGTTACACACACATACTGAATCTGGTACTGAAGAGGGAAAGTGGAGGCCTGAGTTCAATCCAACGTTTCAGTTTTTGGCCAGGTACCCCATTGTGTATTTTAAAGTAAGAGGAAAAATTGAACCTGTTCAGTTTTTCCTCTTGCTGAATAAAGTAGTGGTGAAAAACAATGTACTAGATGAGAACAGTAGAGGAGAGGGATCAGTCTTCATCCAAGGCAGGGCTTTATTATACAGGCACCCATTGAAAATAAATAGCCAACAAATGGATTCTGAATAACACTTGTTCTAGAACTGAAGTGAAGACAAGCAAGGGAGGCCACTGGCTCCTGTATGGGAGGAGGCTGAGGTTCAATCCTCATCTGAGGCTTGGCTTTTCTCTTTTGCTCAGATCACCTATAATAAAACCAATACCGAAATTTTCCCCAACTTACTGAAAATTTCTAAATAAACCAATGAAGCTTTGCCCCTATCTTGATCCAAAATATATATATAAAAAAAAGATGCAGGCAAGTACAACAGTACAAACACAGCAATCCAACTTTGGACAAAGCAGCTTCTCAGAACATTTCATTCCTTGGAATTGCCCTTCTATGTAATTGTGCTTCATGTTAGCAGCATGAGAAGACTGTGTGGACAAAAAAGAACAGCAAGAACTCCTCTTTGTTGTATCTGCTGGCGGCATCAAATAAGCGACGCAAGCCGTGTAATGAAGATACTCATACGGCAATCTTTTATACATCTTTGAACATCAATTCTGTCAAAGCGAGGATCTATTTTGCCTGCGCAAAGCTATTCTCTGAGAGAACACGGGGAAGAGAAAGAGAGAAAGCCACAAAGACAGACGGAGAGAAAAGGGTGTCTTGAAGTCAGAGAGTGAGGTGAAGTGAGGCAGATGGAAGAAGAGAGATGTAGAAGAAAAGAGACAGAGAGAAGTGATGGGAAGTGGTGCAGGCCCTGGTTTCTATTGAAGGCTGGGATTGGCCCTGGCAAGGAGGGATAAGAGGGAAATAATTATCCGGCCTGCTGAAGCATGACAGCCCCTTCTTGGGACTGCAGAGAGACAGGCTGTGCATTATGTCAAAGATTGCCCATGTCACTGGCAGAGACACCTTTTGACAGACAGAGGCGTCTGAAGTTTCACTTGACAGGGGGGGAAAAACCAACTGCAACCGGCAGCTGGATACCTGTCTGATCGATGAACGGTGGACGCAAAGTTTCATTTAGAGGACATAAAGACGTAATCACTGAACTCAGTCCACCAGCTACATGTGTTAATGTGAAGTCCACCTTCTCCAGTAGAAATTGCAAACCTCTGGACTGATGTGATGCTTTGAAAGCACCACTCCCAACAAACCACACTGTTCTAAACTCGGGACTCCTGGAGTTACGGCATGGATGGCACTCCAAACCCTAATACACACCTTTAAGTGTTCTTCGTATGGACCGGACACTAGCTCTTTATGAGCACTTAGCCACCTCCAATCTAAAAATGCTCTGGGATTCCATTTTTCTCTGCGTGCCAGAGAGCAGAAGCAAATCAGAGAGAGGATGGCCTTCACGATGCCAAGTCATGTGAGAGAGCAGCGAGGTCATGGACTGTGACAGGTTCCCCATGGCTGTGTGTACCCAACCATTCTGACACAGGAAAAAAAAGGGCACGCTTTCTATTCGTCAATCTGTCATAGGGCGCTGAGGTTTTTTTTACAGAAACCAAGCGAAGCTCATTTGTTCAGGGGCATTTATGTACAATAACACAACGGTCTTTACAAGCTTGTGATTTCAGGTGAGTGGCTGAGTTGAGGTCTAAGCTCCAGAACGTAAAAAACCCTAGCAACAAAATCAGTCGACATTTTAGGAGGTTGAAAAGACGTTTAAAATTTCCAGCCCAGTAAAAGTTGCGATTGGGATGTAGTGACTGACTGGACCAAGTAGGATCAAGTCTGCTGGAGTCTGGGCCAGTCAGTGTTGACAGTCGATGAGATAAAATCATTCGGCATGTGGTGTTTAATGATTGTAATCATTTGCCTTCTGATCCAGTCACCGCCAGGCATTCCCATTAAGACTCTTTTAAACATGTTTGACAGGTGTGAGAGGCACAAATAGCGCTAATTACACAAAAATTGTCATCCATGGCTCGCAAACAGAAAGAGGTGTCGTGACTGAGAGGATTATTTTAAAGTTCTGCCACTTTCAAAGTTCCTTGTTTAATTTTCTCTGAAGTGCAGGGAAGATAGGCAGAGGAAGTCACATTTTTAGACGAGCATTATTCTGTTGTTGCCAATATAACGGTACGGATTTGATATGCGTGACGTTGCCAGTTACCTAATGACATGTCTGTATGCCGTAGTTACTTGTTTATCCACCAAGACCTGTAGACAAGTAGGTGAAAGTTGATCATGGTTAATCATGTGTGAAGTGATGTGTTTTGCCAGGTTTCTTTGCCGTAGTTAGATATCAATGAATACTATATTACAGAACAGCTTCACCTACCCGAGTACCCTCCCATCACTATGTTCTCATTGAACCCTAGATTTTAATAAAAAAGGTCCAATTTTCTTTATTTGCAGTCTTTGCTTATTTATACCCAATATCAGGATCAGGGCTCAACAGTAAAGCAGTAAAGGAGAGATGGGAAAAACAAGGTAAGTTAGTGAGGCATTCAATATTCTGTCTGTGGAACATGTTTCATTTTAGGATGATTCAACAACCTTGAATTCCAGCTGTCACGTTCACTACTGCTCAATAATTCTGTATTTCATTTCAACAGTATATATACTACACATTAAATAGTTAACCCCAAAAATAAATTGGAGAAAGTAGCAAGTATAAATATAAAATAAAAGACTCTATTCATGTTTGCAGAATGTAGGTCCAACCCAGAGCGAGTTATAGAAAACTGAATCATTTGATTGACTCAAGTGGGGGTTCACTATTAAAAGAAGGACAAAATATTCAAACGTGTGCTTTACACTTGGCTGCCTTGGAATTTAGTCTGCGCAATTTAAAACGACAAGTGCGTTTCACCACACTGCATATCACCTTTTTGCGATGGGGATGGAGGCAGCGACTGCAGAGTACCGGCGTGGAGGTGCAGCAGGGGGAACACTTTGTTGTTGGAAACTATGAAGGTCCTATTAAGTGCTTGGAAAGTGGTGGCGAGTCGAAAGGAAGAAGATACAGGTCGTGCAACTTGCTGCTCTTGTCCATATTCTCTTTTTGTCACCAAGAAATAAACATTCCACAAACAAACAATCGAGGGGGCTGGCAGTCTTGCAGATGTACATCTACAACACCTCCGGGGGAAGTTATAAATAATAAAACACGACTGGATAGGGCATTAAAACACAGTTTCTTTCCTACCTATTGCATTCAGGGTGACCTAAAAACTGCAGTATAGTATTGTGAGAAAACATTTGAGGGAAATGCTTTCCTATGTACGATATCAGATGGGAAATATCAAATATATGTAGGAAGGTTTATTGGTAAAATGTACTTTTTTAATCACACTGAACAAACCACGAGAGCAAATACTGCAATCAGCACTGGTCAGATGGAGTGGTGCGATAGCCACTTCACAATCTGAAGGTTCTCCCGGCAATACTTTAGAATGAATGCTGACCTTTTCAAGACATTTTAGTATATTGAACAGATGCTGTATAAAGAAAGAGGGGCAAAAAAAAAAAAAAAGTTTGGATAGAACAGCAACAACAGGTGAAGAATTTGCAGCAATCACACCAGTGGTCTCATTTATTATAATCCATTTCCACTTTAAATCATGTTCCACATAAAATAATTTGCAATTTCAATAATAAAAGTTGAACAAAGAAAAACAGCTGGAGGGACATTGAGCAGCCAATTAACTTAATTGGCAACAGGTCAGTAACTAGAAGGCAAATACTCAAAAAGCATATTGGGAAGGTAGAGACAGAAAGGAGGTCACCATCCAGCAAAAAACAAAAAGAAAAAAACAAACAAAGAAACTGTTGAACAATTGGAACGCGCTTTGTCGATCCCACCATGTCCATGTTGTCAAATATCTTCAAATGATTCGTCACACCCGGAGACGTCCATGTGAGCAAGAGACAAAGCTGATGGTCAATGTCGGATGAACCTCGGTGACATGTGCACCACGGTCGTAGCATAGTGCTTCTGCCCTTGTGCAAGTAGATCCTCCGGAGTGACATGACATCCAGTCCCTATTCTCCCGGGACTTGGTAGTTTTTTTTTTTTTTTTTTTTACAACAGCGCCAACTAGCGAAGCATTTTCACTTGAAAATGCTGTTGTGGAAACGGGTTCTTAAACTGCAGTCAGTCTTATTGCTCGGTGGTGTCATCAGCACTGTAGCCTCACAGCGGCAACTTCTTAGTACATCTGTGTGAAACACAAGTTAAAAAAAAAAAAAAAAGCCAGATGCGCCTCAGTTCCCGTTATTGGCGTAAAAGAGCTGCTCAACAGATCTGGGTCGTCGGACAGGGTCACAAGTTGAGTCACAATATCGGGGTGTTTTGCTCTCAGATGCTGAATTATTTCAGTGATAGTTAAATCAGTATCATCCTTTTTTTCTTTTTCTTCTCTAAAATATGCAGCAGCAGTAGAATGAGCCACAGGAAGTGGATGTGCAGTGGGAGGCAGTTTGTCAAGTCAAATTAGAAATAATTTCTTTCAAAGCTTTAAAATGAAATGCAAAACAATGGACACCAACTAACTCTATACAGTTATAAAAGAGACCCAAAAAACAGAACTATAAAGCCTTTATTTCGGAATTGGTTTTAAATTTGGGCATGCACATGATAACAAATCGGCTGGAGCCTTTGCGCACGTTGAAAGTTGTGTAGAAGGAGAGGAAATACAGGCTGACATGGAGAGGCCATGCATGATGCACAGCGAGGATGAGTGCCCAGCCTCTATGGCGAGAGAACGGTTTGTCAGTTGTCAGTGAGGGATGGAAAGCTCGTCTCCTGCTGCTCACCTCAGGGTATCAGAACGCCCCTAAACCCACACTCCAACTGACTGCCCACACACACACATACACACTCACACACACACACACTCACACACACACGTACTGTAAATCTATCAGCAGGACCACACACACCAGCGTGAACACACACAAGACATTTTGCGGTGAATTGGACTCAACAATTGGAGCCAGTGTAGGGCAGGCATATTATTCATCCCCAGAGGGTGTGGTGTCATCGCTGACAGGCAGACATAAATATTCCTCAACCCCGTCACCAAGGGTTAATGGCTGTCCATCAACTGGCAATGACACACATAGGACCTCGTGGGTGTGGTGTACCACACACATTCAATGGGATTGCAAGGTCAGAAAAGTGGAAACTAAAAAAAACCCGGGAAGACACGTGGCCACATGAGGCAAGCACACCAATATAGACGCATTCTCTTTAAGCTTCAGCTTGTCTTAATGAGTCCACACAGATCGACACACAACAACGCTCACCCACACCCCTGAAATATGAAATACACAAATGTGAATGCACACATACTCGAGTGGGTGCTTTTTATTGCCAAGTCAGACCTCAGCTTTACTCAAAAAGTAAAATATTGCTCTGTGTCAAGTTGTGGTTGTCTCTGCTCTGCTTAGAGCAAGAATTATTTTATTAAACTGAAGAAATGCATAATAGTTGAGGAATGGCATACATAATCACCTCAGAGACTCGCTACAACAAACCAGCAGCTGAATATAAAAGAGCCAACATTTCCCGCTTTGTTCCTAATGCTGCGCGGCCAATCAAAATTAATTTATTCTAATGTATGCACACAGAAGGTCAATTATCCAAATGATTCCAGTTTAGATTGCACCTGATCTTAAGAGCCAATGAGCCATCGAAAGGGCAGATGGGTGTGCTTTGCAAGGCAAATCATCGACCCGACCCCCTTTTCTTTTTTTTTTTTGTCACCTCCCAACCATTTACATGTCCAAATGTGCACGGCCATCCGCTCACCTTTCCTGAAGTGCATTACACTAATGGATAAACAACTTAACATTTAACTTGTGCAGACGGAGTCAGGCCACAAAGCAAGACAAGTAGGTAGGTAAACAATAGCGCGTGTGACCAAAAGCATTGAGAAAGTACGGCAAACTTCCTTGTTGTCCCTGTGCGAGTCACTTTTTAAAATGTGGAACGCACAATATGCAGTGCATGCGACAATATGTAGCAGGATGAAGTGATTAGCATTAAAGTAAACCTGTGCATCTGCTGGCATGATTAAATTAAGTGGGACGCCACCCACTAGTCTGAGGTCCCATTTGCACGAGGTTTGAAGTGAAAACGCTACTACTGTGCATGCGCACGACAGCCGTAGTACATTGTTCTTCGCCACATGCGTGGGTCGATGGACAGTAACAACAATGGCGGCACTCCAGAGTGTCATGACCCCCAGTCAATATTGTCCTCGGACTTAGTAGCTTTATTGTGGAGAGTCTCCTGTAATAGCAATCCAAATTTATCATCCGTCCATGCAAATGTCTGTGTACTTGACATCGTTAATGTTTCTGGTGTATTGTTCTCGGTGCATGTGTGTGTCGTCTCATTGCAAAAACAAACAATAGCGCCAACTCATGGCCTGGCATGCTAATTATGTCATTTTCAAGGTTTCTATCATTTCCGTGTAAACAGATATCGTTTTCACAATGTGGCTGTGTAAACGCAGAACTTTTCTGAAATGTTGTCATGTATGAGATGTGTCTCTGCAGTTGCAGGCACACAGTGAGCAATTGGTGAGCAATTAAATAAGTTTAGTTTTGGTTTTTTACCAACTTTAAATTATCTATACTTGTAAAATGAAAGAGAATATTTGACAACAATTCCCTTTCTTGCACTATGCTGCCAAGGATTTATTAATTAATATTTTGGTGAAATGTTACCCCAGATGCAAGATACCCACTTGTGTGTGAATGTGCTTGGAGGAAAGCAGACTTGCATTTGCTGCAATGAGATCTAACTCTATGCTGAGGCTATGCACGGTGCCAGCATGGGAAAACTATTTAGCTTTGTGAAAAGGCACTAATTGCTCGATGACAAGTTGAAAAGGAAGGGCGAGGCTGTTTACAGAACTTTTCTAATCTTAGTTCCTGGCCTACACTTCCCTCATCCTCGCAGTAAGTGGCAAAGTAACTTCAATTTTCACCTTAATACGTCTCACACTTCACAAAGCAACACGATGAAATACTTTTCTAAGAATACATGAGAACACACAGGCCCTCGCATCCGACTTGAAGCCAAGTTGCTTTGACAACCAGTTAAGCTGTGATTAAGGTGTTGAGTGAATTTCATCAGATGAAGTCATCTGTATCTAATATAGGAGTGGTATATATTACATACCTTGAGGACAGTAATACATATGACAGTAAAGAGAGTACGGACAGAATAAAAAAAAGGCATACGCACAAATGATAAACCATGAACCTGTATGCCTTTAAAAAAAAAAAAAAAAAAAAAAAAAAAAAAGACATCAGCACAGTTGGTTGATGGCGATGACCATACCTCAACTTAGGCTCCGTTTATATGATTTACAGTGAAGTTGGAAAACTTTAGTTGCGGTTTGTGGGTCCTTTTATATGACGAAGATCCTCAGAAACAGTGGAAATGCAATTATTTGAAAACATCTCCCAATTGAAATCTTTCGAAAATGTGCCAACTCAGTCTCAGTGTAGAAAGAGGAAACTGAAATTTTTGAAAATGCTGCTACTGCACATGAGCACTAGGGTAGTTTAGTTTATTTTCATTTCATTCATTGACAAAAGAGAAAAAAAACACAACTAATACAATTTAAAGCAATACAAAATGAAGGAAAAGGAGCAGAATGAAACTTATGTAATCTGCCTCTTTATAGTAAATAGTTGTTCGGCACATGTGCGAGTAGATGGACAATAACAACAATGGCGGCCTCCAGAGTGTCATGACTTGGTAGTTTTATAGTTGAGTGTACCTATTACAGCAATCAGCTCCATCGTCGGTCCATACGAATGTCCCTGTACTCGGCATTGTTAATGTCTATATAGCGTATTGTTCTCTGCACGCGTGTGTGTGCTCTCTCGTTCAGCTTCCCTTCCTTTCTCCCTTTCTGGGTCCTACGAGGTCTGAGGAAGCGGAATGCGAAATTGACAGAAAACCGCCTTTAAAACAGATCGGCACAATCACAGTCTGACTTTTCAAAAATCCAGACGCGGAGATTCAACATCGATTGAGCATGTGAGCAGCCTCACCTGATCCGTGCTGCAGTGACAGCATTTCCACGAGAGTTTCCCATGTCCTCCAGTCTTATCTAATAGAGAAGCTGGCTGCTCTCATATGCAAATGAAAAGATTTTCAGTTGCCTTTGCAGAGAGCGAGGGCAAGCGATGGCTCCACGGCTGACATTTTGCCCTGCAGATTTTTGATGAAGCTCGGGAGAACAGAACAGCATATCAATTAGCCATTAAGGGTTTGCTCAGGTATTAAGGGGATCAGAGAAACCAATAAAAGCCTCGGGACGAAAGGAAGCGGCTGAATAGATTCAAGATCGATTTAAGTCCCATCTAGGGGTTCGCTACGTGTCAAGAGGACCGTATAATAGGGACAAATAATCGGACCTTTGAACTTTAAGTGCAAACTGACGCCATTATCCCAATCAAGACCTTAGACCTCAAGCGATTTAACATTTCCTGATTGCTTCTGGACATCTGAGAGGGCTGCAGACATCATGGTAAATGTGTAGATATTTGAGTTGCAATAATCAACCATACCAAGGCATTTCAGTAACAAATCCCCTGAAAGATGAGCACATTTTGATAAATACACACATTCTACAGTCTTCCGGGTTACTTTTACTAGTCTGAAGGTCAAAGTCTGACGCTTGTTTTCAAAGAGTTACACTGGTTCTTTTAATCGTACGTTGGTTTTTTTTTTGTTTTAATTTGCAACATATTCGAAAGCGAAGTTTTCGCGAGAGCTCGGGGTTTAGGAATGTGTAACAGCTCACCAAAAACTCTCATCTTTTGACAAATGCTGACACATCCTGTTCCCGTCTGAGAAAGTAAATAACGATGTTGCAATTCCCCCATGTGGAAACGCACACTGGCCCACTTTGGCGATGCACGCAGAGATCCTGTTGCACGCATTTCATATCCTCTGAGGAAGTACTCCCGGACAGAGCTCCAAGCAACCTAAAAACCTTGCTTTCAGATAACACAGAGTATATAGTATTCTATGAATGAAGTACTTTGCACTTAATCAACACACACACACTACACGTGCTGTTGGCATGTCAAGGAACTAGTTGGCGTGAAAATTCAAGCTCCTTTCAGCTCCCCTTTCTTTGTTGTTCAGACCCACTCAGTGTCTGGTGAATGTAAGAAAATGTGTCTCCGCTGATCCAGATGGTGGAGAAAATGTGCACTTTGTTGGAGAAGCGCTGTTAAATTTTAAAGAGTCAGCAGCACAAGCGTCACTTTGGGATCTGGCTTTGTTATTGTTGCTCTAATCACACATGTGCGGTGAAACTTTTTCCTTTGACCGTTTCAGCGTTTCAGAAGAGTTTAGTTTTCTATATTTACAAGGAGAGTGGATTTACAAAAACTTGCTTTATACGAGACTCTGAGCGCCACTGTGGTGTGAGTGAAATGCATAAACATGGCCACAGATTTAATGGCTTACAAGTACAAGTACAAATCTATCACCAGGTAATGGAATTAAATGATTTTACACAGGTTTATGACAACGTCACTGAATTTTTTTACATATGAATAGGCTATAGAGCTGTACAGCCAGGAGCAGACATATAAGAATTTAGGTATTTGTGTAATCATCATCACAAAACATACATAACAATATAAATAGTACAAAAATATTCTCACTTTCTCACTTGGAGAAAGTCTTAATTTTGACAATGGTAATCGAAAAATAAGAGACTTCAACTGTCTCATCACTCCAAGTTCATTTCCGCTACATGTGAAAAACATAAATCTCACATTTGTGAAGCTTGTTGAGAGATTCTGTCCCTGGTAGCCTTAAGAGTGGCCTTGCCTGGCAATCAACACTCATTTCCCTGCTTTGGAGTTCAGATTTCATGATGGCTTTCATTCTGATGAAAAGGCTTTTTTGATTTATCCTTTCTGAGATTCTTCACAAAGACTCATACTTTTGTCTGACTAATTATCACCAGAACACTGTAAAATCACATGGAAACCTAATATAAAAATTAATAGGATTACAAAAAGTCCACAAAGCAAGTGGCGGCACTCTTTTCAATCAAAATCTAATAACAATCTGAGGAATAACAACACCTGACAACAATGTGATGATTTATTTCATCTTTCGACAGGACCAGGCAGCAATTCTCCGCTGATTCCGTCACAAAAAAAAGAACCCACTAAAGAGGAAGCCAAGCATTACTACGGATAAAGAAAATGTACAATTGTTCCTTATATATATATTCAATCAATCACAGGAATCCGGAGCTTTTCCCAGCAAGTAAAGGGCAACAGGTGTTGCCTGGGAAACTTCATTAGCCCACAACAGGTCTAACAAATACACACAGACACACACCTTTGGACATTGTAGAGCCGCTATTCAACTTGAATCATGGGAAAAAAAACTTGGTTTAGAAAAGAAGAGAAAAAAAAAAAGCCGAAAGTCCCATCCTCCGAGCCCAGCAGAGGCAGAAACCTTTATTATTTGTGGTGTTTACAATCTACTGCACCTCCATTGAACCCATTCCGTCTTCACAGTTGTTGAGTGGTTATTGGCTGGAGTTGCACCTTTTTTTTCCGAAGTGGAAATTTCACAAAAAAAAATAAATAAATAAATGAAAAATTGCTTTGGGGCAAAAGGGGTTAATGGACCTCCTAGTGGGAGGGATTTGTCAGCTCGTGTTACCACAAATGCCTTTTCAGCTGGGTAAACAAGAGACACTGAAAGAGTATAATAAGTACTCAATACATTAAGAATTAATTGCTCTTCTACTGTATGAATAGCATAGAACGCCATGACTATGACGACACGTTGGCTTTTTATTTCCAAATTTTTTTTATCACCAGTAATTCTTTACAGGACATGCCAGGGAATAAAAGCGAGCAGTAGAAATGACTGTTTTTGATTTGATTTGCATTTACTATTTGGTCAAAAAATAGGCTTGCTTGACACCATTGAAGAAAAGAAATAAACCAGAGCCAGAAACATTAAATGAACCCTGCTGATTTTTTTCACGCTTTACTGCAAAGAAGCAGCCAACTCATAAGCACCGGAATTAAACAACAGCTCACATCTGATATTGTCCGAGGAACAAAGCATTTGAGGATTTTTTTTTTCAAATGAACAATTTATTCTCAGTAGATGATCATCACAATTAGGAGAGGAAAAAATGGATAACAACTATTTAGTACCTCACAGCATTTTACCAGGATTTTCACACATGAATATTAGAAAACCGAGACTCGTGCTGTCTGCCATGCACTTACAGATTTGTGAATTTTGTAATTTATATTAGGCGATGCGACTGTTCTTGATATGACTGTACAAATACCAGTTATATGTTAATCAAGCAACCTCTTCTGTGCCATTTGTGTAAAATCTGAAATGAATATGATGAATATACTCTTGAATTACACTACTTTAATATGTGGCCCAGTTTAGCTGTTAATTTGGTTTCCATGCAGCCATGTTGAATCGCGTCTATAGTACACATAAGCATTGGAGAGTTGGGGGTGGTCCTCGGTCCCACATCTCATTCGTTCTGCCACCCACTGTAGTAAAAGCCCATTTAATTCTTCTTTTTTTTTTTTTTCTCCACTCTATAAATCCTACTGCCAGCACCTTCAAAACCACCACCGTGTTCTCCACTCCTGCCTTCAGTGAACCGGCAAGCGAGGTGCTACGCTCAACCCGCCGTCCCCACCTCTGCAGATAAAGCCTTTCAGTTTCTTAAGAATAAACAGGAACACTCCCATCTTACCACTCTATCAACACACTGTCCCATATAGCAGCCAACCATGGCTCCCTCTACTGCGTGTGTGCATGTGTGTGTGTACGCGTGTGCATGTGTGTGTGCATGTGTGTGTGCATGTGTGTGTGCATGTGTGTGTGTACGTGTGTGTTTGTGTGTGTGTGGCAGAAAGCGAATGGAAGTCTTCTTCGGCAAGATGAGCTCCAGTGATTACAGGCTGAGACAGTTTTCTAATTATTCTGTCAAACATCAATCCTGTGGGCTGATGCAGGCCGTCCTGTGGCCTGATGGACAATGTAATCACTGCTGGAGCTCCCCTCTCCACCCCCACCCCACACTAGTCCACCCATTTTACTACACTCAACATCCCCCTCCTTCTCTCTCCTTCCTTTTTTCACACTCTTCTCATTTCCCTTTCTTTAATGCACTTTTCAACAAAAACTCTTGCTTATTCTGTCACTGCCTTTCTACTCATCTGCCTTATCCACGCGCCATTTCAACCACTCCACTGCTCACTCACAACTAGTTAAAGTCACGCTCTTTCTGATAAGCAGAAGAAGAGTCCCACTGGACTGTTGAGAAGGATACAAGCAGCTGTCGATTTCTATGCGTGAGTACCAAAGCCGCAAGGAGAGAGAGAAAATAAGCAAGTCTGAGCTAAAATTAGATTTTGAACCATTTCATGCAGTGGTTCCACCAACATAAACAGTCAATTAGGACCAACTGTGACACTTAATAAACACAAGAAAGGTTTGGGACAAGTTGGAGGTGCAGGGGGAGTCTGTTATGTAAAAATAGATGAATTATCACCATAAAATTAAACAAAAAGAAACCTTGACCAAGGAAACAATAAATGTAGATTCTTTTAGTATTTGAGTAACACAGAACTGCAGTAGTCTGGTTGGGTCGAGCCGTTGGGGGTCGAAGCAAGGAACTTTAACACAGTGTGTCTCACACTTTTTTCTCCTTCAGAAGCGAGTTAAACATAAGGCCCGTGAGCGGTATCTGGCCCGCAAGAGGCTCCAATCTGGGCCTACAAACCACCAAGCAAATTGTAAAAATTTCAAAGAAAACCTTGATTATTCTTTTTAGTAATTCCTTCAAAATAGTGGAAACAAAACAACACCGAGACCCGAGCTGAGATATCAGTGTGAAATAGAGCTACCTTGTTGCTCAATGTCATGTTGTCCGGGTGAGTGCGCCAAAAAATATGCGTAAGGTAACAGTTTTACGAGGTTTGTTTGACGTTTCACTGCATTTTACATTAGAAGGTTTCATTAAAAATGCTTTATGTTGAGATTGTCGTCACTTTGGGTACTAATTGTTTGGTTTTGTAAAAATATAGACATTTTCATCACATATCTGCAAAAAAACAAAGAAAAACCTCAAATTTAAAGGTTATTATGGCACCATTCTCTTGGCCCGGCTCACTCAAGATGAAATTGTGCTGTGTGTGTGTGGCCCCTGAATTAAAATGTGTTTGACACACCTTTCACAAATGGAAGGAATAATGCTAACTTCCCTTGCGCATTACATCAAACAGTGAGCATGTTATTGGATCAGCTTTAATAGATTCCACTGACAACATGCCTGAGTTGCTTTGAGACATTTTCATAACTGGCAAAAGACTAAAGTCTTTGTTTCCTGGCCCGCTGATGTGTACTTTTATGAACAGAAAATTATCATAAATGAATTTGCATTAACAACATTGGCAAGATCAAAATACATTTTTTTCTTCAGTATCCAAGTCATCCGTAAAAAAAATATGCTTGAAATGCTCTCTATTGTATTGATCCATTGAAGATACCAACAGTATATATCATACTGTTGGTATCTTCAATGGATCATACTGTTGGTATTGATCCATTGAAGATACCAACAGTACGATATATAGGTTCTCATGTATGACAGCTATGACACATTCCACCCTATGAAAGCAAACAGGATATTAAATTACCACAGGGTGTAATCCCACATAGATTTATGTGTATCTGTAACACTAAACACAATCCAGATCACTGAATAAAATTGGACCTCAATGCCTTATTGTTTATATTCATAAGAATGAACTTACTAATGCTATTCAACTCAAATACTTTTTTTTTAATTTTAGTTTAAAACACTTGTTTCGGTTTTCAGAATTATGGTTAAACTGTAGTCTTTTTGATGTATGCCGTCCCTTCATCTCAGAATGAGCTGGATTTTTTTTCTTAATTAAATCAAACGGTATCAAAAGGAACAGCGAGCAGGAGATGTTACGAAATATGACTGAAGTGGGTCCCAAAAATAGAAATCTGAACATCTTTAGCAAAAAAGCATCAAGCAGGTTTCACGAGGAATCCATTAATGTGTGAGAGAACATCTTGAAGCCTCGTGCACTCGTCTGTGTTTTGTTCTTTGCCAATTTCAGACATCTATTTACCCTCATCTGGCCTCTTCTGATATTCCCAAGCATTGATATTGTTCGTGATAATGAACAAAATAAATCCGAGAGCCAAAGGCCTCAGAGGTTGTTGTCTTGGCAACCAAACCTCAGTGAAGCAAATGTTGTATCAC
The DNA here is from genome assembly GCF_963383615.2 of Lipophrys pholis. Lineage (NCBI taxonomy): Eukaryota > Metazoa > Chordata > Actinopteri > Blenniiformes > Blenniidae > Lipophrys > Lipophrys pholis. The sequence continues at coordinate 13,689,585 of NC_137637.1, forward strand.
TAGACTGAAATGAATGAGGAAATGACAGGGACATGGGGGAAATAAAAATGTAGAGCGAGTATTAAGAATGTATGAATGTTGCGTTGTTTGGACGAAACCCAAGGCGGCGCATATCGGATAAAAAAAAAGAGAAAGGTCTCTTCTTGTCTGCCACTTTATCATCCTCGGAAAAAGGCTTCATTATCTACCTGGATTCTGTTTGCATTAAATAAAACCACAACATTCTCACTGCGTAGATAATTGGTGATTTTGTGAAAAATGTAAGGGGAATATAAAACTGCTTCTGCTCGATATCATCGCTTTCGCCGTCTTTACAGAGCTTCTCAGTTTTTCCCAGTGCAAATCTCTTGTCCATCTGTATCTTCCTCTGGCAGCAGCAGATAGTGAGTGAGATAGCCGAGCCGTGTTCGACATTGCCTCTGCCGCTCCGAGAACAAGGCAGACTGCTGCTGGAGCAGGCAGTGGTGTCAGCTTGGACAGGGTACCAGGGATTGAGTCGGATCATGCTATCTGATGGCAAAGTCTTTCCACTGGCTGTTATTAACCAGGACAGTAAAAACAATGAGATCTGGATCAGGGTGATATGAAGAGGTTGGAAAACGGGGACAACACAGAACTATTAACGTTTGCATATAAACCAGCCATAATATTATGACCAACAATATCGTGGAGGTTTGCCTAAACAGCGTTCACCCATTGAGGCATTTACGCCACTACACCTCTGTGGTATCTGGCACCAGGATGTTAGTAGCAGAACCTTTAATCCTGAAACTTGTCTTACAGATCCTACAGGTTAATGACCCTTAAACTGGCCCTTGTACCTCTTAAACCATTCCTCAAGCAGGGCAGTGGTGCCTTAGAGGCAGTGTCGACTTCCTGCCAATACCTCTTTTTTACCAAGGACAATTACAAACATCTCTGCAGTTGTGCTATTGTTGCTGTAACTGCATCACGTTAGCAGTGCATTACAAATTTTTTCACACCTTTAAATTTTGGTTCCTACCCCCAAAGACCGTATTATCTCAGGCGGAACTATATATCAGCAGTCGTTACCGGGGGGGACATAATTAGCAGGTGGACGGATGAGAGTGTATCGGCGTTTCCTCAAGTGTTTAGGTTTGGACAGTTCGGTAAAGTGTTTATTGTAGTTTAAGAGCTACACATGACAAGACCTACCTCCTGTGTTTGGGTAATGCCGCCAATGAGTTCTCACATTTTGGGGTTTTGGAGTTTAATAAACCTTGAGCAGTAAACATCAAGGACAATTGTGCTGTCGTCAATCATCACACCGAGGCACAGTTGCAATGATTGATTGGTGATGTACTGTTGGTTCCTATTCTTTGACATTACTTGAGCGCACTGTTGGAGCGAGTTGGCCTAGGATTGGCTGGGGGGGGCGGGTCAGGTGCGTGAGCATGAGGAGACTGCCTGGGTGTGTGAGCCCGGTTGAGGAGAAGGAATGGAGAAGCAGCCCGGTTAATCTACGTCTGTTGTGCTCAGTAATAAAGCGGCTTTACAGACAACAAACTCATCCTCTGGGACGCTACAAGGGTAACGCACACTGACTTGGATAAGTAACTTTAACCTGATAACTGGTTTGGAGATAGTGACCCGTTAGATTACTCGTTAGCGAAAAAAGTGGTCATATGAGTAACGTGTTACTAAGCAACTCTCACTGCTGCTACCATGTATAGTTAAGGCACTGTTTACACGGCAATGACTACGGGTGTATCCGCAAAACTTTCTTCACTTTTTGGGGGGTCCATTTACGTGGCACTGGTGTGCAGAGCCACTGCATCCATGAAGGTTTTATACCAGTGCCCAAGGTGGACCGTTTCTTTCAGGGTCACGATCCCCCCCCTGCAGCGATCATGATGGCCGCGGTAGTAGTATGACTTGTGGTCCGTATTCTAGTTTTATAGTCCATATTGGTAGATTAATAGTTGACTCACCCCGAATGGCATCTGACTCGTCATCAGTCCATACAGATGTCGGGTACTCTTGTTATAAAGCGTATTGTTTTTCTAAGGTGATCAACAACATACACTTTCTTTTCTTTGTGGCAGGCTGTAATAAATGAAAAGCTATTTTGTTTCCATAAACATTATAATGCATACTTACAATACATGTCAAGGTAGCATCCATGCTAATGGAAGGACATAAGGTTTAACAGCCAAACATTGCCAAAAGCACTTCCCCTGCCGGTGGTGAAAGAAATTGTGATTAATCAGACAAAGCCACCTTTCTTTCATTTGACAGTGAATACTGTTGGTGCTTTTGGACAAGTGTCAGCATCCACAACATAAATTCTGACATATTAGCAGTGACTTTGGTAGCAGATTGAGCCTCTGTTTACATGACAACGTTTCAACTGAAAACCAGATTTTAGTTTCAGCAATGTTTCGTGATTACATGGCAATGTTTTCACAATGATGTCTGGTTACATGGAAAAGGCAGAAAACACTGACAACTATGCAGTTTTCATGTTGGGCCAGTAATGGATGCTGATGTTTGTTTTTGAAACCACACATGCGTGCAGAGAATAGGCCATAAACATTAACAATTGCGAACAGTCAGCTGAGAGTCATGCCACTCTGGGCCTGAGAAAGAGTAGCTTGTCTGATGGATTGGACTTCCCATGGACATCAATGAGACCGGGTTGCTGAGGATCCTGTCACTGACTCTCAGCTTTTCTTTCGCTGGAGCAGTTTTGAGAATGACCACTGGAGACTGGATATACCCCACAAGATCTTTTGGAGGTGCTCTCAAACTCAATTCCTGCCTATTATTCAACACCCATCCCACTGACAGGTAACTAGAGATTATCAATGTTATTCATTTGTTCTGTGAATGGCCATAATGCTTTGGCTGATCCGTGTTTAGTCCTGCATGTTCCTCCTCCTGACTGCAGATAAGTATAATGCTAATAGAAGGGTGTTTCTGTGAGTACGCAGCGAGAACGGTGTCTTTATACGGAGGTGCTACCATCCATTCTGACCCGGAGTACAGAAACAAAACGCAGGAGGCGATTTCTCTGGAGATATGACGAGGCTGAACGTTTTATGTGAGCTTCATCGTCTTTCCATTACGCTGGATAATAAAGAAGTGTGTGGATCAGACAAGAGGTTCGTATCAAATCAGGCCTGGAAAAGCCAATTACAGTGACAATAATCTCTCGCTGCACTGCTGCCGGCATGTCTCACCATACCCGGCAACAAATACCTAAAACATGATGAGTGGAGAGGAGGGCCACTGTGCAGACACAGGACATAGTGCATTCAGAAGTTGTTGCTTTTTCATTATAGTGACAACATATTTAGAGCCGGTTTTTGCTATGTATCAAAATATGATGCATAGCGTGTGAATTAATCTTGCTCACCTAAGTGGACGAGGCTGTGGAAACAAACGGTGAAGCAAAGTTGTACGTACAGCATTGCAACTGACAAAGTTACGGAGGTGGATGGCACAGAGGAGCTGGTGGAGAGAAACTAGTGTCTCAACCCGTGATCCCGCCCCAAACCTCCAGAGGGGTGGGTGGGTGGTGGGTGGGGGGGTTGCTCAACAGCGGAGAGGTCAGGAGGGCTGGTGGATTCGAGAGCCGAGCCGTCTGAAAATCAGAAGGGTTAATGCGAGTTGCTCAGCGCCTTGGGCCCTGCTACAACAAACACAGGTTTCACAATGCTTGTGCACAAAAACATGATTCACAGATAGGACTAAGTAAACAAAGGAACTCAAAGCGGCACCGATAAAGACGCTCATGTATCTGCTAAAGATTAACATACACAACAACAAAAACATGATCCAACCTATTCTTAAAAGACCTCATACACCCTGCAGGCTCACTTTCAACTCAACAAATGGAGTGTTATACAGGTATGAAGACCTTAAGCTGCTATACAACACAACTTAAGAAACAAACTCTGACGGACGGCTGGATAAATGGATGCATGGATGGGAAGAAGAGTCTCACTTTTGTCTGCCAATTCAACTGGAAGAATTAGCAGCATGTTTCAATTCCTCATTTTTGAGTAGACTAGATCATGATAAAACTAAAAAAAACTCAAAGGACCTCTCCAGTGGTTCTAGGTATAATATGTAGAACACAGTGCACAGGTGTTTGTCTTTTTTTGCTCTCGCAAAACCACTGGAGGACATTCTTAAGATGCATTGGGAGGAATCCGTATCAAAGCGTTTACATGAGCAGGGACTAAGGGTGACAATGTCCTACCCACTAATGCTTTGAGAGAATATTCTTCTTTACTTCAACCAACTTCACAACAAGGTGAAGGAACAGGATTACGATCATTTTCAGGTTTTCCGTAATATTTGTCATTCACGGTTAAAAACATTTTCATTTGTCTAATAATGCTCCTCAATGCAGAACTCAAGTTCATGAAAAATGTAATACAAATGTTCAAACTCGTCTTTGAACAGCTGGCCCTAAGCATTGAGATATTTTAATTTAACACAAGCCTTATTTCTATAACTGGAATGAAGAAATAGTTTCTTGAGTTTATGTTGGGACTGTATATAAATACAGAAAGACCTCATTATCTGTCACACCACCGTTCTACAAATTATCGGTTCAATCCCTCGTTGGGAGAGTCCTTGGATGCTCCATCAAATTGGGTGGATGTTGAGTCCTACTGTGCATGATCTTTCGCTGAAGTTAAAGATGGGGTAACACCGCACATCGACAAATTACAAGGGCATTGCAATGTTGACAGTTTATTCATCGTTTTAATGTGGAAATTAATTCAGGACAACATTTGATGGCTCTTGTTGCAATTAACCCGTGATTCAATGAACTACCGGCTACTTTGAAAGCATCACCCACATTAACAGGCTGCGGATACAGGGATGGGCGCAGTGTTTGTGGTGTCAGTAAACGCCTCAGAGAGCTCCAATGATCTCATCAATTGGATGTTCGAGTGGTCTCACATAATCCCCCGCACAGTTTGGGCTCATAAGCGCCAGGGGAGCGTGAAATGAGGGAGTGTCTAACAGTCGCACTTCTCTTGCAACGTCCCTCAGCACTGTCTTAGGCTATCAGTGGCGGTCACACTCCCCCAAGTCCTGGAATGTGGACAGATGGAGGGATGTGGAAACTGGAATGGCGGCAAAGGGTGGCGCGATGACAGCAGATGGTTTGGATGGAGGGAATCTCCTTTTAGAACATCGAGGAGAGGAGAAAAGCAGTTTGTCAGGAGGACTGGCGAGCAATGGCGTGCCACATTTATTATGAGGCATTATTGAGACCGAGTGATCCAGGACTATGTTGAGACCATGTGTGAAGTGTAAACACAGCAGAACTGCCACTCGCAAAATGATATTTATAGCGAGTAAGAATCGTGGGTCACTTAAAACTGCCAAAATGACTTTTCTTCTTTCATTTGTTCTGTTGACGTCTTGTTGAAAGTGGCAGGATAGAAAGAAATGGGTAAATAAAGTAAATGACCGATTCCAGTTGGACTAAGGGGCTGCAGTTGCAGCAAACAAAAGAAAAAAAGTAAGAAAAGTAATTTAATTTCCAAAGTGATAATCATTGCTGTAATGATTCTGCTTTCCACAGCAAGCACATAAAATATATTTCCATTTCAGGTATGATCAGGTAAAGAGGAGCAGCTCCTATAGAAGTACATGAGAATAAATGAAGTCCTTCTTTGCAATGCCCTTCCTCTGAGAGCTTGACTTCACAAGGTTGCTCAATCATATGCAGCTCCCCTCCCTGTGGCATCCAGAGGCCCTATCTGATCGCTGGCTGGCTCCCCCTGGCCCCGTGGTGTGAACCAGGTGCTGTGATGACAAAATGCTCCTGGCAGCAATAAGAGAACAGAGAGAGCAGCGCTCAATTAGCCTGAGCTCCAATCCCAGATCCTCTATTGATTTCACACGGATGAGGAATGGCAGACAGGAGAAAGCTCAATCAGACATACCCATGGGATCAGCTGTGCGTGTGTGCGTGTGTGTGTGCGAGTGTGCGTGTGTGTGTGAGTGTGTCAACTGGGGGCGAATTGGTGCCAAGACAAGGTGCTGAGATGAGGTGAATACATTAGGAATCCATGGTCTTTATGCATACATGATGCTTAAGTAATAGCGCTGTCTGCTGATGGTGCTGGGGAAAATGACACGGGTCCTTAAAAGCATACTGTGCTACTCGGAGCCAGATCAAATGGAAAAGAAGACAGACAAGGCATTAGTTCCCTGAAGGGCAAATCAATCTGACAAGTCATCAGTTCCATGCTACATCTCTGGAAAAGTCCTTCAATTCCCCGAATTAACCTCTGGTGGAGAAGCGACAGCGAGGACGTATGCAGTCTGATAACCCTGTTTGTCCTTCACTTATGACTTAAGCCTTTCACTTTGGGTAAAAAGGATGTGCTTTTGAACAAATTCACGACTCGAGGAGACATCTGTCTTTCGCTAAGTAACAATGTCGCCCACTGTGCAATTGTCCCATCTCAGTATATTGGAGTACAAAGCCATTTCAAGACAAGAGGCACAAAGATGAAGCAGGGTGACTCCGCTCATGTTCAACCTGCAATGGACCAATTCATGAGAACTGTCATTTCTCGCTGCTAACAGAGACGGAACTACACACTGCTATACGCTTCACTGATACACCTACGCCGCATTTCACTTTCTTTCTCCTTCTCTTGAATTCAAAGGGATGCAGTATTTCTGCCTGTGTTTCAACCACTCCCTACATCCACCAGCAAGTCTGCAAAAGACAATTATTGATTTTGAATGTCCTTTATTGTATTTGACATGACTGATAGTAAGCCCAGTGACGAAAGCCGACAATGGAAAAACCCCCATTTAGCCAAAAATGCTTGGATGAGGAGGTCAAACCATGCACATATACTTTTCTGAAACGCTGCTACCAAGCCTGTAGTAAGTTGCTATTCTCCTGGGACTTATTTCTAGTGGAGAGTCACCTGTAATAGCAATCCAGCTTCGTCGTCGGTCCATATAAATGTCCGTGTACTTGCCATTGGTAGCATTTAGATCACATTGTTCTCGATGTGAATATGTGTGTGGTTTCACTACAAAAACAACCAATAGCGCCTACTCATGGTATAGCACACTAACTACATCGTTTTCAGTGTTTGTCGCTTCCGTGTAAACAGAGCTCATTTTCAAAACAATATGTAAATGTGTTTTCACTTGAAATGTTTCCTTGTAAACGGGCCTTCGATCATCCTTAAAAGGCTCATCTGTCCATAATCATAATGTCATTGCGTCCTGAAGAGGTTTTATATATCACACTTACAGTATTTAGAGGCCAGTACAACCTGACTGAGAGCCTAAACTTTACCAAGACTAGACCCATGCCAGACAGCAGGTTATTGAATATCGATTTCACACTTTAGGCTAATTTAGTTCAAGCACTTTACAATGATGTCGCATGTTAAAACCTGCTCAAAGTCACTTTGACAGAGGACAGGATCAAGCCTGCAACCTTGTGATTTATAGAGAGACTGCTCTAAGAAATGAGCAAGCAGTTCAACTTACCGAATAGGTATTAGTCTGAGTCAACATATATTTCTGGGACAAAGGAAAGTGTTATTGGTGACAAAAACACAATTCTAATTGTGAACCAGGGGGATATTCGCTTTAACTGATAGAAAAGGTGATTCAAATTCAAATTCTAATCAAAGACTGACAATTAAACATTTACATAACAGATGCAAAGAAGAGACAAAAAAAAAAAAAAAAAAAAAGTAATTTCAAAAGTTCTGGCACCAAATGAGCTGCCTGTTAAACACAATATGATTGGGAAAAGTAGTAAAAATTCTAAATGTGTGGTTAAAATTAGCGAGGAAACAGTATTTGGTCAATTTGCTTCAACACAGTTAATCATATCTTGTAAAAACACCATCTGGGCCAAGGCTGCTTTCAGATTAGAGAAAAGAGGACGTGTGTTCTGTCATTACAGAGAATCTCACTTTTAGTGACAACCGAAACCAAAGATCCACTCTGGCGTTCATCTGTCTTTGCAAACACCTCAGTGACATCAGAAAACCAATCAGAAGCGCCGCAGAATAAAAGAAAATGGCTTGGATATTGCCGACAGCGCATATGCATGTGACGATGGTCCAGTGCTGCGTGTTTTTTGTGTGTGTGTGTGTGTGTGTGTGTGTGTGTGTGTGTGTGTGTGCGTGTGTGTGTTTTCATACCAGAAGCAAATAACAGCACCCACTAGTGGTCATATGTGAAAACTACATTGTTTTCAGCGTTTCTGCCATTTTTAAAACATAAACACAAAAACTTCTCTGAAACGAAAATGCAAAAACTATGTATTCTCACGTCAAACATTGTCATGTAAACGGGACCTTAGACACTTCAAGGCCACCTTGTGCTTCACGGTGGTACTGGTCTTCCTCACACATTCACCAGATGGAGTCAGTCAGCTGCGAGAACACGTCCGTCCTCCAGCCAACTTGTTTTCATGCAATCTGGTGTCGGTGTTGGTTAAGGGTTTAACCTTCACTGAAGTTGTCGAAATTCGATTTGCACGTGTGAAAGAAACCCTGAATAACTTTTCAGAATCTCCAGAAACTGACCATTTTGAAGACTACTACTTAAATACAGTATGTTGGTAAACATGGGAGAGTACAAACCTTAGAAGCAATCTGAAGGAAATAAAAAGTGGTGATCCCAAAATATTGGTGAAAAGCTCTGTCTAGTTACAAATGTCTGATTATATTTAGTGCAGTACAACATAATTTCTGTTTCTTTATACCACTCGGTTGACTAATGATGTCTTGTTCGGCTTTTCTTGCCGACTCACCGTTGGGCTGGCTCCCCGAGGGAATAAAAGATTGCCAGCAAAATCAATGTGTTCTTGTCAAACATGACAGCGAAGGCATAGCGGGAGCAACGCGAATACATTTAAATGAGCAGTGAAGAGGCAGATATCAAATGTTGTCTGTGAGGCCATCATGCATAATCTACAGTGCAGATGTGGATTTGCACTGGCAGTAACATGAAGTCGATGTCGACCAAATGAAAGTGTGGGCAAGAAACAAAATGCACGCAATCTTTTAAAAATCCATGCAACCTCATGTGTCTTTACCAATCAATACTGCGACTTTAATGCAAAAACACTTGGTTGGATAACCCCTGTGGGTGCATTGATACAGCAGCCCACAAAGAAGTTGAGAAAACGGTAAAGAAAACCAAAACAAACAACAAAAAAACAGCCGCTGAATCCAGTCAACTGACGTTATGCTGGAAAATATATAACGCTGCTTAAAGTTGAACTCATGATTGTATCGAGCCATGAAAAGGGTTTACGCTGTTTATCTGATGTGTCTCTTGTGCACCCAAGTGATAGGCATGCTCCAGAGTTCACAGAGCCAAAGGGGATATCGCATAAGGCCAGTTCACCCACGCTGCATCAGTCTGGAAGCAGGTTTCAATAAGGCTGCACAATTGGCTTTTTTGCTCTGTATCTTTGAAGCCCGGAGCAGACGGCCTTGAAATATACCTATTCAGACACATACACACTCACACACAAACTATATGTTCAAAATGGAAAAAAACAGAAATAAATGCCACATATAATCGATTGATGTGTAAACTGCATCACAGAGGCGGTGAATACATTTCAAACATGGGGTTCACACATTCTGCTTTTTAGCCTATAACATTAGCTTCCCACATTGCTGCAGTGGTTTTTTTTTGTTTTTTTTTATGTACTGGAGCAAAAGAGGTCCCACGACACACAAAAAAAAAATCCATCAATAAATCAGTTACTATGGGACTTTAATGCACCGTAAGCAAATCTGCTGGAAAAACCATTATATAAGGTAGAGCTTTTCGCAAATAGTGGCAAACCAATACAATGACCTACACAGCACATAGCCGAGTGAAATAAATAAAGAAATACATCAGCCAGAGAGCCGCTGCGCCCTGCGAGTCCACAAACTGTCTGCAATGTTCACTCTTCTCGTGGCTTGGCCTCGATGTGGCAGCCCCGGTGTGTTGGCCGGACTGAGCGTGGGTCCCTCCATGGCTGGCCCCTCATTTAGCACTTGTGTAATACTCTGCGTGTCGGGAATTAACTCCATTACCGAGTAGCTCGCTTTCTCTCTTTTTTTCCGGTGGCTTGCGTTGCTTCTGTTTGGATCGCAGGGGACCGGCATCTCCCGGAGGCCACCAGCTCCAGGCGGAGAGGTGATTTCTTTTCCTCTGAACTAAAACAGCATGGGACTCTCATATCACGGGTGACTAGTGATTAAAAGTTGTTCGGGGTCCCTGGAGGCCCTGCATGTGCATGCCGACGTTTGTACGGCGCTGGTGAGATGATGCACGCAGCTATTTGTATTTCCTTGCAGAGAAAACGAAGATCTTGCGTGATTTCTGTCACATGGCTGTGCTGAAGCATCCTGAGGAAACGGCCCTTTAAGACACAGCTCCTATTTCTCGTGAAACAATTCACGAGACATTTCCCTGGCACACCTGGCTTGGATGGGAGCCCCTGCCTTTTTTTCCAACTCTATACATGCCGCAGCCCATTAGGCATGGGCTCAGACATCTCCATATGGGGGTGAGAGAGGCAGTGTCAGGGCTCCAGCAGGATTTAACTAGCAGGCATGAAACCGAGGGGATCTCCTCACATTGACTTTAACAGGATTTAGCCAGATGAAAGGGTAAAGGGAAGAAAAGACAGGCACAGAGACAGAGGGAAATTGAGAGAAAGAGCAAAGAGAAATGAATGTGGACAGGGATAAATACGGGAGGAACCCGTGAGGTAGACTGGCAGTAAAACAACAGCGTGTTGCTATAAATGCCCAGATACGTAACTCTACGTGTGTATTATCAATGGATACACTTTTCAGGAAAAACAGAAAGAGAAGCTGGTAATAGTAGGCTGTTCCCTGCCGGACAGGGGAGATGGGACTCAGAGCTGGCAGGGCTCGAGAGTGTCACAGCAAAAAGGAAGAACGTGGTTAAAGAGGGACCACAGGTGAATTAAGGCAGAGGCACTGAGCTGGAAAGAAGTAAAATTGTATGTAGTTTCCTTTGAGGGCAAAGCAGGGCTGGAGCACCAGGAGACACGCATAATAATCCCGCACAAGCAGAGAGAGTGAAATGCAGGAAGAAGAATTACAGACAGTCACTATCCTTGTCAAGACTTCCCTTTATTGCCATATATTCAGAATTTAATGGATCCACGCTCATTCACAATGAATAACATCTTGTTTTATATTATTAAGACCAAGCTTCCATTGACATCGAAAGACAAAGTAGATAAAATTTCTGTCTGTGTCCTTTCCTAATCCCTAAAATGAACAAGACAGCTCAATACCTGACAAGATACACTTGATCTGAGTCAAACGGTAACCTTTAAATCATACCCTGACCTTTACGTTTATGTGTAATCATTGTGAGACCGGTGAAAAAAGAGCCAGCATCAACCGTACATATACATAAATCGCTTTTACCACTTCTTTTTGTTCTACTAATTAAATGCTTCTCGTAATCCAGCGGTGTCACACATTTTAATTCAGGGGCCACATTCAGTCCAATTTCATTTGGAGTGGGCCGCACTGGTAAAATAGTGCCGTAACAACTTTTGAATTTAAACTTGAAAGTTTTTCTCTGTTGTGGCCCAGAAATGTATGTGTATGATCTAAACTCAACCATAGCCATTTGTAAATTCCGGATCTCATCTTAATCAAACCTTAGCGCAACAATAAACAACTAAAAGTGTAATTTGAACATTTAAAGAGATTTTGTCCCCACAGACTGCCACGGTTCAACTACTTGCTCTATATATTGACTTTCTTCAATTTCTTGCAGACGACAACTAAATTCAGCTTCACCAACTCTCGCCTGCACTTAAAACATATCTTTAAAAATGTTCTATTAATTTTGTCCTGACTGTATCAGTGAGTTCTCAGGAGCTTGTGTCCACTCAGCTTGTTAAGGAGAGAAAAACACACACACACACACACACACACACACACACACACACACACACACACACACACACACACACACACACACACACACACACACACACACACACACACACACACACACACACACACACACACACACACACACACACACACACACACACACACACACACACGCGCCAGTGGGAGCTAAAAAGATGTTTTAGGATCAACGGAACGATTATGCAACAACATTACCACATGCAAATGAAGCCAGCGCTGTATCCGCCTGGAAGGTGGGTCGTCCAGCTGAACTGATGCTAATGTGCCAACCTGCGTCTCGTACGCCTCTGGGCGGCGCCTCCTCGCTCCGCATGCCGACTTCACCTGGAACAACGCCGCCGCGTGACTACCGCTGTACATACTCGTGCACGGAGCCTACAGCCGCATTTCCATGCTCCGAGAGACAAACCCACAGCTTCTGTTCACACCAGCACTGATTTCCACTCATGCGCCCTGGATTATCTCACCAAGATGAAGCTAAATGGATACACTGCTGCCAAATTTTTCAGACTGACTTTTTTTGTTGGTTTTTTTTGAATATCCTCATTTTTAAAAGCATACTTTTGTTCTTCCCACGTCCTTTTTTTTAGCACACACGCAGATGAACTAAGTGGGAGGCAGCACGTTCACAACTCACAACAATGGAAATGTGACTCTGGCTCTGCCGCCAATGTGACTACAACAAAAACATTATTCCGAAAAAGAAAAAAACATTACGCAACCGGCAAAAAAATAAAAAATAAAAAAATCACAGCCTATTTAGAAGATTTCAGGCTTTTTCTGAGACGGATAGAGTGGAATTTTTACAGACTGCTCGAGGAAGCACAAAGCTGCTCTTCAGGAAACAGAACTCACAAGTGACACACGTGTTTGTATTGTTTGGCTGTTCTGAAGTAAAAAAAACAAAAAAACAAGATTTTATCAAGACTATTAATGCTATCAATGCTTTTTATTGGTTTTATAGCCCCTTTATATTACTAATTAAATACTTCTTCTAATCCAAGAGTGTAAAACACATTTCAGTTCAGGGGCCACTTACAGCCAAATTTGATCTGGAGTGGGTCAGACCAGTAAAATAGTGCCATAAAAACCTTTAATTTTAAACTCTCAAGCTTTTCATTGTTGTGGCGTTGAGTATACAGGATGAAAATGGCTACATTTCTGCTTAACAGTTACTTATTAAATTTATAATAAATCTCATTGATATTTTAACTTTTCTTCTATTAAGTCTCTGTATTCTATTCTTTGAGAAGCAATGCTACAAAGAATGGCCCTCTGGGATTATTAAAGAATGTCTATTCTATTCTATTCCAACTCGGACCGGAGCGCTGTGTCTGCTACTCATCTACTAACAATTTGCTTGTTGGTTTAGTGGGCCAAAGACATCTATACATTCCCTTTCCTGCGATCCAACTTATTCTTTCTTATTTTGGTGGATTTACTTCAAGTCTCAGGCTGGAGTTCGCTTCATGCCAATCCTCTAAATGATAATTGTGCCAAGTTCAACACTGGAATTACAAACACACAACTTTTGTTTTAACTTGTTTGTCCTTATTTGTAGCTTGCACCGAGGTAGCGCACGGCACTTTTATAAAACTAAAAAAAGAGACACATAGTGGGAGAAAATTGCCTTCTGGTGTTTAGGTTTGTTGAACAGGTGCATTAATAAAGTACAGATTTTTCACTTGACTTTTCATTTCTAATTTCCATTTATTTCATTTTTTTTAAAAAAAGAGAAACTTGTGAGGTGAGCTTGGAGACGTTTGAACATAAGAGGGAATAAGACACTTAATAACCTATAAACAATGAATCTAAAAGAGCTTACAGTTGAACTCCTTCAATCTCTTCATATTTTTAATCCCACATAAAAAGATATACAAAGTTTATGAAGTGTGGAGTTACGTGAATGCACACAATCTATTCAATTGTTGGGGTTTTTTTTCGGAATCATAGGAACATTTCCCTTTCAGGGCATTCTCCTACAGGAGGTGAAACTATGTTTAGCCACTTAGAAGGTTTTTTTTTTATTTATAGATGACAAACAAGCCTGCAGCACTTTTGCATCACTCCACTGTTTGAAGATGACAGCACAACTTGTGATGGGAAATTTGACTGAGAATTACACGTGTAGTTAACACAAGCTTGGAGTAATCTCCTCCTCATCTAGATCACTGTTCGCTCAACGGTAACTACGGTGTGAAAATAAATTACTCTGAAATGTTCAAAAATAATACGGCTGTTGTTATTGTTTGCACTTATTGTTACTTAATCATAATCACTAAAATAATCAATATCACGACTGAGTTCCCGAGATCGGAAATATTCAGTTCCCATCATATTTTGCTTATAAATGTTCCGTTTCCATTGAAAGTTGTTTATAAAGAAGGCTTCAGCTCGGCTGCTACGCTCACAAAGAGTGAGATATCTCACAAATTGACATTAAAGCAGCGTCGCTTTTAATCTGCACATAAAACGTAAAGAAAGTGCTGCTTTTCAGAGGAAGTGGAGAAAAACGTCCACATTTACTGAATGAAGTGTAGATATTTTGTTTGTTGAGCTGAGAAATGTGACAGGCTGCTTTATGGTTTATACCAAATATGGTAAAAAAAACACTGCATTAAGATATTTTGTTAAAGCACAGTCTAAACACACATATAAACAAAGTATTTGGAAGAGTTGATATTTAGTTATGTTGTGATTTCCTATCAGTGGTTCATTCTAGAGTGTTTGTGCCACTGATTGTGGAAGAGAAATCCATTTTAGGAATATAAAAGCTGCTGAGTAACCTCTAAGAGGCTTGTGTGTATTTCTGTCTGATTATAGAGAAATATCTTTGACACTACATTTTCTAACTGTGCCGAAGTGGCATGCGTTAATGAAAAATTACAAGGCATTGTTGAGAAGTGCTGGAATACGAACGCTGAATATAAATCAGTGGACAACATAATGGACTGAATGCGAGTGGTTACTGCAGAAACCTTATCATACTCCGTCTCAAAAACTGTTGATGTTGAGATTTTTTTTCCCCGCCTGCTGCTGTGGAGAGTTGGTTTGCAGTCATGTGACTGTGAGGTCTCGTCTGATTGGCCACACAGAGCCGGCCGACAGAGCTTTAGAAGGAGGTCTCTCTGACAGAGCAAAATATATCCCTGTTAAGAATGTTACGTCGCTAATGTCAACATGTTGTTCTTGTTATACTCATTTCATTCTGTGGCTGACATCTGTGTTCACGCCATCAAAGCCAAACCCACCAACCTCATCGGTGGGGGCAGGGTTAGTGTGAACATGCGAACAACACCAAAAACGGTGTTGAACTGATAAGATGCAAAGAGTACACAGCTTCTGCCGGCCCGTAGAGAGGAGGAGATTTGTAGGTAGGTTGTGGGGACGGTGTTTATCTCAGGTTGTGTGACTTGCTCAGCAGAGAAAGTGGTGGTTTGCGTTACGGCTCATCTCCTGGGATTTGAACCCAGGCCAGCCGGAGTTATGAAACGTGTGAAGTGCCAATGTGTTTCAGAACTCAATGCAAAAACTGGCTGAATGAATCAGTTTTAGTGTGAAAATAGTACCACTGACCTTCGGTTCTGTCCAGGTCTGCTATGGGCTTTAAATCTCCTGGTCTCTTCATACTGATGTCTTTTATGCAAAACTTTCATTGTGTTTTGGGTGTGCGCTCACAGTGCTCCGAGCTGCTGAAAATGCAACTTTTTGAAAACAGCTTCCAAGGTGGATCTTTTAAAAAAAAAAAAAAGCTCAGAGTCCATCTCTTTGGAAACGGAGGAAAATCACAACTTTTTGAAACCGCTTTGACTCAATCCCCCATGGAAACAGCTTATTTGGAATGCTCCTACTGTGCATGCGCATCACGGCCGTATTAAAAAGTTCTTCTGCGCATGTGTGAGTAGATAAACAATAAGAACAATGTTTGCCTCCAGAATATCATTAGTTCCCGTCCATATTCTTCTGGAAGTTGGTAGTTTGATAGTTAAGCGTCACCCGTAACAACAATCCAACTTCGTCATCTGGAAAGAGCCTTAGAGGGGAAAAAAAAAAAAAAAAGACAGTAATATATGAGCACTCAAGTCCTGTCTGAGGCCAAGTCACCCAGTGCATGCGTGGGTTCTCTCCGTGTACTCTGGCCACTTAACATAATTGAAACACATGTACGTTGGACCCTATATGAAATATGAATTGCATGTAGGTGTGAGTGAAAGTGCATGTAGTTATCTGTGCCCTTGTGTTCGCCTCACGATGAACTGGCAACCTACTCAGGGTGCACAGGCCATGAACGGATGCAGACTGTCCAACAGAGACGCTTGGAAAGGCATAATGTTGAAAGTGTTTTGGAATCAGCCACAGTACCGTCCAAATTTGTTAGTTAAACTAGTTGTACTTTTTAAAAGAGTACAAGTACGAGTACTAACCTTGAGCTACTTGCCGATACGAGTACCGATACAAGAACTTAAGTGCCATAAAGCCTAATTTATACTCTATATGCAAACCAAACGTGAAGGCTACGCATTTCCATGAATCCCCTCTGCGGCGATGGAATCGAACCCAATACTGGCATTATTATTATCCGTGCATCTCTAGTCAAAATCATAAAAAAAAAATCAATCAATCAAAAAAGCTGAACAGACGTTTCGCTAAAGAAACTGATTCTTGGGAAAAGAAATGGTTTTGTTTAGCTTTCACAGTGAGGAGGATACACACAGCAATGAAAGGTTAAACCCTCGTGTAAAAAAAAGGAATTGAATTTTGAATGGAATTTTAATTACGCAATAGTGACATAATCATGGCTACATAAATCACAAAACAAATTGCCGTGACAATTATTAAGTTTGATATAGTGGCGGTCCTGATGCCGACACACACCAGTTTTAGAAAAATGTCATCATTTACTCCAGCCCATAAAAATTACAGAAAACAGCCTTAAGCTCTGGGAACAAAATGGATTTCGAGTTGGACAAAACATCCATCTGCCACTTTCTTTACGGCACCGGCACAAGGCAATAACAAGGTTATTTGGGTGTTGGTATTTGCTGCCTGCTCCTGCCTCATGCCTACAGGTGATGTGAAGGAAACCTCAATAAATCCCGGCAGTCTGTCAACAAACTGTTCTATACGTGGATATGAAGAAAGTGGAGCTATTTATTTTCGCATGGAAAATAAATATGTCCCCACTCAAAATGCCGCGGGCCTAAATTCAAACAAAGCTGAATGGTCGACTAGGCCCAGCTGAGCTCCATAACATTGCACATATTTAACATACACACCGGGGGATACGCACCGCTGGATACATTTTTTTTTTCTCTCCCTTTGTTCGTTTCATTTTATTCCACTTTTATTTTACAGGGAAGTTAGATTGAGATTATATATATTTTTTTTTTGCGAGGAATACTAATACAAAACACAGAAGCAGACATGGAAGATTCCTTCTGCACGTGTTTCTTACAATCTCGTCAAGGATGAGTCGAGAGCGAGAAAATACTTTTACCAAAACTATAGGCGCATTAAAATGCAACCAATAGGAAGAGAGTCGCTTGCAGCTCAAAGCATTTAAAACTAATAAAAGCAACAAAGTAATTTGGGGGTCGAGCCGGTATTGCTTTGTAGACAGAAAAAAAAAAAGAAACTTGTGTCATTATCTAGAAGTATTTAGCGAAGCCCCAACAGCCTCCACATCATCAAGACTCTTTCCTGTGTTGTCCCTACTTCACACAATCCCATTCCCCTCTTCCTCTCTGTCTGAAAATAATAAAGTTTAAGGTAATGAATGCTTTAAGGGGGAGGTATTTGAGCAAACAAGAAAAGATAAGGCTCGCCTTTGTCATCTCGTGCTCCATCTCTGCTGTTCAGGAGCCGGCGCTACGCTCGCACCGCCTCCGCTCCACGCAGCACAATGAGCCCGAGACATCAAAGCACAAATGGGGAGGGAGGGAGGGAGGGAGGGAGGGAGGGAGAGACCAACACGGAAATACCTGTTTCTGTTACAGTGGGACA
Source organism: Lipophrys pholis (assembly GCF_963383615.2). Lineage (NCBI taxonomy): Eukaryota > Metazoa > Chordata > Actinopteri > Blenniiformes > Blenniidae > Lipophrys > Lipophrys pholis. The sequence goes on from NC_137637.1 coordinate 13,707,560, forward strand.
CTTCTCGCAGCACTGCCTGTCCGTGTGCTGAAACGACTCCATGCACTCGACGGCTGCAGCGGCTTCTAACTGGCGTACGAAGCCCGGCTTTTAATGGCCTTCCCTGCAGCAACTCATTTCATTCAGCACCAAGCGTCATCCTCATAACACATGCCATCAACACTGTTATGTAAAGAGGAAAGTTAAAAAAACACAGAGCAAATATGATGTGAAATGAAAGCGAGCCGGTCCGTCTGGGAGTGGAGACCGTGGATATATGGTAAACAAAGGGTCGCGTATTTGAAGGCTGCGAGCGCCGCCGCCTCGCTGCTGAAAAGTAAATGAAGAGAGCCTGACGCTCGAGATCAATACATTTTGCCTCCTCGCATTTACCGAACCTTGGGTGTGATTTTAATGTTGGCTTCTGCTGGTGTTTTCGAGGTTGGGTGAGCGGTAATTTGTGGAGCCCACAGAAAAGGGAGAGAAACTAAATGCAAATGAGAGACTCGCTCATATTGTGAAATGATTAACATTCCCCTCCACAGATCAGAGCAGGTTTCTCAGCTCCCCTGGTTGAAATGCTAATGGTGCCTCCAACCCAGTTTAATGTCAATCCTATTCTACCTTTTTTTTCTCTCTTTTGTCCCTGCCATCCACTGTTAAGGAGGAGTCTATTTCCATACGCAGCAGCAGGAGGAACAGGCAACAGCTTACTCCCCCATCTGGATTTGGGGACTCAAACCAAGAAACCAAAAAAAAAAAAAGAAAAGAAAAGAGGAAGGAGGAGGAGAGAGATGCTCTCTTACTCATGTGCAAAATAGCTTATACAGACATTCTTATTGGCTCTGAATCCAACATACAGTCAGTGCCATAAAGTTCTATCGTGTGCCATCAAGAAGAACAAGAGGTCCTGGTTGCGACGGCACTGACCGCCGGAGTCTGTCGGAGATTATATGAACAGAATTGAGGATTTACTCGACATTAAACATGTACTCTGTGTGTAGTTCTTCAGTAATCTTCCTGCAAGGTTCTCTAAATCAGTGATTCCAAAACGTGTACCACTGTAAACACAGGCAACGTACAAGAAGATAACACATGATAAGTGAAATCCACGTTCTTTGTTATATTCTATGATGATGAGATCATTTTCGGGGTGTTTGGTTTACCTTTGGCTGCTTCAGCTGTTTCAAACATTCACTGGCCAGTTTGTCAGTTTGTCACCGCGAAATACATTCAGCTGTTTTTAGAAAGCCAAATTCTATGTAGCTCTTTATTATTTCCTTTTTTTGACTTTATGCTCTGACATTTTTTTTCTCCCACTGCTGCAACTACGAGCGTACCTTTGTATCTTCTCATTCAACAAGTCCATACCATTGCAGTATTTTAAAACTTCTAAATAGTATTTTTACCCTCTATCTTGTACGCAGCGTCACCCTTTGCTGGGCCGCAGGACACCGGAGAGGATCCCAGTTAACTATGGTCGAGTATGGTCGGCATAGTAATTCATTTTTATTATATTGTTAAATAAACAATACACTTGTAATGCTAATGTAAAATGCTTCAAGTTGGTAGTTTTGTGACATAAGTTAATTACAAAATGTTATACCCCTTAAAATCAAGAGGGCTCCGTGACCCGCCCCCCCATGAATATTCAACTCGCCCAGTTAGGAATAACTGCTCTAAATATCTGTGTTACAGCTCTTTCAAGTTTAAGAGTGATGAAACCAGATATTAAATGCTTTATTGATACTGAGCCACACAGCGATGAAGTGGTTCGGACTCTAACAAGAAGTTCTCGGTGCATCTTTTCAGGTTAATCTGTGGCTCTTACATCGCCTGCACCTGCACGAATGTTTCTCTGTGTTTTGCCCTGTAATAGGTTGACCCTGACTTGAATAAAATGGTATTTAAATTACTTAGAAAAAAGGAAATCTACACTAATAAAACCCTTATTTCGAACTTTCTTTTTGCAATTTTGTACACCTGTGGAAAACATCCGCACACGGTTGCATCTATTATTCTGTAGGCGCCAGAGGGAGGAAGTTTAGTTTCTAATTTGTTATTTTGCATATCTAAATAAAGCAATAAACACCCAAACTTTGTGAGACTGACAACTCTTCAAGGCTGTGCAGTTTCTCCCACGCTCTCTCTCTCTCTTTTTTTTTTTTTTACCCTATTGGTTTTTATTTTCCTCTACACTCCACTGGGCCGAATTCACGAGACCAATCGATCACACAGTGGATATTTGAGTCGGGCAATGCATCACCTGCTGGGGTGTTAAGGTTAGTAGGTTTTTAACATTCATCCACAAAAGGTGTGTAACGCCAGTTTGTTGACTGCTGTGTTTCTTTTTTGTTTTTTTTTCTAAATGCCACCGTGAAAGACTCAGGGATTCTGTTTAGATGAAATTAGTTTTTTTTGGGCAGTGTAACATCGGCAGAATATCTATTTTGAGAGCAGACCATGCATCACATCGCACGCAGGGGATTTGTATTCACGGCATCCGCGTTATCTCAAGACACTTAAAAATAAGTAAGCTATCCTTATTCTAGTCAGCTCAGAAAAAAAAAAAAGCAGACATGTCAAATTAAATCAGAGAGAGAGTGCGGTGTGTTTGGATGGGTGATCGCGCATTTAACAGTTCTGGTCAATTAGCACCTTGTCCTGGAAGGAGGTTTAAAAAAAAAAAAAAAAAGGTTTGAGATATGTCAATATCGTTTAAAAGAAATTTGTGTGAGACACGTTCATGAAAGCATTTCCTGCCAAGTAGAGTCAGCATGTGTTTGCCAAAGTTAAAAAAAAAAAAAAAAAAAGGTGAGATGAGATGAGGACAGAATTTATGTGGATTTCGACTCTGGCAGCACTCGGCTGTATGGAATACAGAGACGATAGCGCCGAGCCAGCCAGAGATCAGTTGGGGGGGGGGGGTGTAAGAGTGGCAGCGGTGGGGGGAATTAGTGATGTGATGACTGTCAGCACACAATCAGTGCGGCGGTATTGTTACAAGGCTCATGCTGTTTAGTTTGGAGTTATTAGCGGTCTGAACATAGAGCAGAGTCGCTTGTAAAACATCCCCAAGCTGCCACTCACCGCAGAGCCTTTTCAGAAGGACGATTCTGATTTGAGATTTTGCAATCGTTCTGAGTTGCATGTGAGCCTCTCTGTGTGTGTGAGTCAATGTGCACGTCATGGCAAGTCTTTAAAAGTCCGGTTTTCACCGCAGAGTACAGAGGATCAATTTATCATGGAACAGAAGATAAAGTGATGGCATATAATCACACATCCTTTCCTGGGTAAAACATGGACACGTGCCAAGGTCCCTATTCTAATGAGCGCTGTTGTCTGAGAGACAAAACACCGAGCAGATAGACGGAGCTTTATGAGTCTGCTCAGACAAGGAACATGACTGCAATAACAAAGAGGATTCAACAGGTGGTGAAACTGCTTTCTCTTGTCACTCTGACTTTTTCTCTGAAGTTCAAAATAAAGGAACCGCTCTGGCTTATCTATTAAAGTGCAGCCAAGCTTCACAAGAACAAAAAACAATTCCTTTTGCTCTGAGTTAGGCAGGATCGGCTCCACCCCCCCCCCCCCCGTGACCCTGAACTGGATGAAAGACTGATGGATGGATTAGTGCGTCAACAGTTGGTTCCTACCTTTGGATCAGCGGTGAGCAGCTTGAAGGCTTCATACACCTGCCGTTCTTTGACTCCGCCCCCAAGATCCAGGAAGTTAGCCGGCTTTCCCCCGTGCAGGTCGATGATGTCACATGTGGCCATGGCCAAACCAGCACCGTTTACTGGAAACACAAAGGAAAGAGAACTGAATTTAGTTACACAAGAGCACACCATTTTCTACTCACGTTTCAGCGTTGAATTAAACCTTTAGTATGTGGTAAACCCAAAGGCATCATGTTGGAGGGTGGAGGGGTGGGGGTGGGGTCACAGTGCTACCGCGGAATACCTCAGATCCATATCAGGGGTGGTTATCCATGGACAAGAAGGATTATAGTTGTCAGCGATGGTAATACTCACTCCTGCTGAATCTGCTCAGAAGTCTGATTTTCAGTTTCAATCTTGCAATGCTCTCATTTTCACCAAGTACAGGTTTGCCACTTCATAACTGGGATCCCGAGACACGGAGAAGCATAAAAATGTAACTTTAAATCTATTACGAGTGATTGCAATAGTCACACTTATTACACCCGCATCAGAGCACGTTATGTTAATTGATTTTCTCAGGAAAAACTTCCATTTTCTTTGGTTCTAAAAATACATGATACATACTTACTTCTGTTATCGATGTTTTATGATAATCTCTTTCACAAAAAAAAACAGAAGGCATGCTGGGAGAAGCTATCACTAGTTAATAGTAATATCCAGTAATAATAATTTGAAATTCTATGCATTTGTTAAGTATGATGAGACGGAATTTGGCCGTGAAATACAGGCCGAGGTCCAGAAATTAAAACAAAACTCCCGGAGAGGAGAGTGCCATGCCAGCAGACATGAATTAATTAAAATAACATTACCGGCACTGAAGGAAAGATGGCCTGCACCGTAAGAACACCCACAAAGGAATCTAGCACTAAATTATCCACCAAATAGGAGCAAATAGCCGGAAAAAATGTCAGACTTAAAAAGCGAATCAGTTGGAAATCTTCTAATCAGGAGCATTCAAGTCAAGCAACAGAGAGAAATTGTGATGATAAGTCACCCCTCAACTTCAGAGAAAAAGAGTTTTGATTAAAGGGGATTCGGCTTGGCCTTTTTTTTTGTGGACTGTGTCATCATTTAGCCAACTGCCAGCGCCTCCACCCTGCTGGGTTTGTGCAGGAGCCAAGTGCACAAAAATGTCTTGCCTCATTTGGTTTAGCCAAGCTGAACTTGTGTCCTGGCAAGCTCCCCGACCGAGGTCTCGATAAAAGGGAAATTCGCTTTAACAGCTGTCACTTTGGTGGCTTACAGAGCTCTCAAGGAAGCTGCAGGGCCTTAAAAGCTGTTGTTACTTTAAGAGTCTGGGAGCTGGGGATGCAGAAATGGGGTGTGTGAGTGTGCGTGAAGGGGGGACTCGTGCTAACAGACATCTAATGTGTTTATGAGGCTATGGGGTAAGAAGCAAGAGCACCTGTTAGTGCTGCCGTACACTGTAAAAGCTTTGATTTATGACAAGAGAGGGGGCCTTTAATGAGAATGCTAACAATCTGGCTCGCTGGAGACTTTCTGGGTGGATTATGGCTAATTAGAACGCATTGGTTACGGCAGCGTTCCTTCTGGAGTCCTCAGAAAGCGGCTTGTAATGTGGACTGGAGCGGAGCCCAGGCTGCCTTTAGTTTGACGAAGTTTTAACTGTGTCCGAGCTTTTCACTTATGTGACTTTAGAGACGCATTAAAGCCATATGCCAACAGGGGTTCGCTTACGGGAGAATTCATTTACTGGATAGGGGACGTGCTTCCGTGTGTGTGTGTGTGTGTGCGCGCTGTTACGAGTGCCTGCATCCTTTGTATCTCTACCGAAGCAGGCGATGTTTCCGTCCAGACCGATATATTTGAGGTCCCACTTGGCTGCCTCCGTCTCTGTGGGGTCGCTCTCAGTCATGTCGTCCATGGCGAACACGGCTTTCTGACGGAACTCCGCGTTGTCGTCAAAGTTGATCTTAGCGTCGAAGCAAACCACTGGGGAAAGGAGACGGACGGGCGGGGACGACGACAGAAAAGACAAGAGTTAGGAGTGAAGACGGCGAGGAACGGGAGAGGAGAAAACATGGCAGGAGAGTGGGGGAGGAAGGTTTCAGACATGAAAAGCTGGCTAATTATCATTTCTAAAACCTGAAATTAATGAAGTGAAGGGCCTCCCCTCGGCCTACTGGTCTTAATTATTTCAGCGGTTGGCTCACTAAGGTGTGTGTATCTGACACTGCCTCTGAGGGAAAGACTATTATAGTAAATGGACATTTTCTTAATACTTCAAAGAGAGTGAATTTCAAAAGACTCATGAAGCCACCTGGAGCTTGATTATTTTTTTTTTTGTTGTTGTGCAAATTAGTCAAAGAGCTTATGCTTAAACACCGACTGAAACTTAAAGAAAATGTTCAACATTAAAAAAAATATATATAAAAATGTACTTATTTGCATTTTTTGCAAGTTTAATGAGAAGACTGCCACAACTGACGTGTCTGTGAAGTAATCATATAGCTGAGGCCCGCAGCCAGTTACATGGCTTTGCATAAGATTAAGAAACGAGGCAAAAACATTAAACGTCTGTAGCTTTGGTAACAAAAGTGGGTTGAAATTATTGAGATTAACTGTAGCCGATTCAAAGGGAATGCTTGGGTGTTATTAAAAGTGGCCTCAAAGAGACAGAAGAAAAATCTGCTCATCTCGGTCAGATAGTGAGTGAAGGGACATTATGAGATAACGGACGGTTTTTAAATTATGGCTGATCAGTCAAGAACAATTTCAAACCGAATAATGAAGGAGGAAAAAATTGCATCTAAGTCTCTCCATCTATTAACAAAATATATCCATTTTATTGTATTGGTTTATGTTTGGTTTATTGGTTAGGTTGCCAATTGTAAAAAAACAAAACAAAAAAAAAATCACTAGAAACAAAAGATTCAGCTGATGAGTGAATTAATTAATAGAACTATTGTAATAATAAACCTAGAAACTATTGTCTACTAATGTTTTTTTGAAGCTACATCGCTATTTGTGTCATTTTGTGTGCTTGTACATGACAACTGTGCCCTCGAGTCATGAAAAATGAAAATTTTTCGAAAGCAGATTTTCGAAAATGCTCTGACTACGTTTCCGTGGAAACGGGAAACGCAACTATATTGAAATGCTGCAACTGCCCATCAGCACCTCGACGGAACAGCAATCCAACTTGGTCGTCTGTCCATTCAAATGTCCTTATTCTCGCCATTATTAACATTCATAGCAAACTGTGCTCTGCGCACATGTGTGGCTTCATTATAAAAGCAAACAACAGCACCAACTAGTGGCCAAACAGGATAAATGCATAATTTGTAGAATGTTACATGTAAACCCGAAACATTTGTCTGAAACAAAAACACAACATTATGCCTTTTCACTTGAAAGGTTGTCTTGTAAACAGGGCCAAAGTTCTCTCACGGCTTTATTGTATTCTATGATTTAATGGCGAGTTTAAGCTTAATCTTTGCCTAAGCTACCTAGCTAGCGGCTTGCATTCGAGTAGCTTCATATTAGCAAAATATACAGTTAGCATGAGCTCGTCGGTGAGACTGCCAATATTGTACATCTGAAGAAGAGCAGCAAATGACACACAAAGATGTCTATCAGAGCTAAAAGACGGCATAAAAAAAAGTCACATAATAATAGTATGAATTACAGGGATATTCTTTAAGAGTGACATACGGACAGACAGACGTACACTAAACACACACACACACACACACACACACACTCTCTACATGCAGCCGACAGACTCTCCTGGGACTGTGGGAGTAGACATACTGGGTCCTCCTCTTAGAGTAGTTCTCCCACTACAAAACTTGCTTTTGTTTTCACTATCTACAAAATGAATTCAGCTATTACGAAACGAGACAGGAGGGGGGAAAAAAAAAAGAGAAAAAAAACGAAGAAGAAAAAAAATACAAATCTTCCACCCTTGAGAAATTTTCTTTTTCCGATACACGTTTGTTGAATGCCTGCCGGAAAATAGCTGCACTCCCTTGCGACATGTGAACAAATCGAACCAAAGAATGAGCTGATGTTAATGTGAAGCCTGCCTACAAAACCTGCTTCAATCACAGCCGGCGCTTCTTCCTGCTGGTTGCTGGAGGAAGCTCATACCTCACTGTGCAAATCCGCCGCGTGAAAGGAGTCATTCTATTCATTAATATTCATAGGAAACCATGAAATAACAAACTTATCTTGTCAATGTTTGATAAAGCATTCTTTGAAAAAGATTCCTGTTTTTATTTTTTATTTTTTTATATACTAAATTACATCAAAGAAGTGATGCATCTTCAGCGTGCGGTAATACCTCTCCGCTGGACACATCACAGTCAATCTGTGTTCGACTGCACACACACGACAATAACTCTTGTTTCTTTGGTGGGGAGAAGAAAAAAAAAACCAAGTTCAGCACAAGTTCAACTGAACTGGCATCACAAGAGCTGGAATGACGCTTTGTGTCTACATATAATAGCTTTCTCATCAGTGAGGAACGCTTGAAAAGCTAACCCGCTAACCTCCATTTGTATCAGCAGGGAAAACCGAACGTTACCCGCGTATTTCACCATGTTTATTTGAGAATTAAAGTAGGCAACATTTGATACAGGGTGTAAACAATGTTTTGTCACACTAGAAGCTAAGGAAATGTACTATCCATCCCTCTTACATACCACTTTGTCCACCTTAGTGTCACGAGGGAATGGAGCCGATCCCAACTACCAGGCCCAACAGCAACAGTTTGTGTAAATTAGGGCAAAAAGAAGAGGGCCAAGACATTAAGATTATCTACTTAGTTGTTTGTATTTAGTCCAAATTCTACAATTACTGTAAGGATTACCAACATTATTGCTGATTTAATTAAATTCCTCATCTGTCCATACAAAGGTGTGTGTGCTTTCATTACAAAAGAAACAACAACACCCACGAGTGGACTTACATTAGAACTACATCTTTTTCAGTGTTTCTGCCGTTTTCATGTAAACAGACGTGGTTTTTAAAACGTTGCTGTGTAAACGGGCCTTTAAAATCACATTCACAGATACGTCTTCATAAACTGACGCAAACTAGACTACATGGAGAAAAGCTATACATGCCCAGAGAAAACATGAAAGCTCAGCAGAGAAAAGGCCCCCGGTTCATTCTAGACTCAAACAAAGGGCCTTGTTGATAACTACTACACCATAATATCGGTCCATAGCTTTGGTAAACTACTGGTACATTCACAAGGTACTGCATAAAGGGAAAGGTCCCACTTCAAAGTGGGTAAAAAAAAGAAAAAAAGAAAATGCATCTGACAGAAGTTAAACTGGTAGATTCACTCTTGGGAAAATTAGAAATTTTGTTTTTTTTGCAATTTGCACAAATAACTTATTTTCATCTTCTTTCTGGTTGTACTCGTGGGCCTAGATGACAACGATTCCTCTCACGACGCCTGAGGATTAGATTTAAGCTTAGGAATACCCTGCTACCATAGCTTTACAGCAAACTGTTCCTAAACAAACAGCAGAAAACCGTCACAGCTGTACAGCGAGTGTGCATAAATGTATTGGGAAAAGAAATTGTAGCTCCTGTGTTCCATTTTATCCTTCTCTTGATTTAAATGCGCGATGATGAGTTTGTTTACCTCGGTTCAAGATAGCAGTGTTATCTTAATCATTAAAACTGGGATTGCAGTAATATTATTCAGAAGCTGGGACACATCATTTCTCTGTACATTTTTGATGAAATTCTAATAAAAGACATTTAGACTTTTAATGCAAAGCATTAAAAAAAATAAATAAATCAAAATAATCAATTTGAGCATTTCTTGACAGCCAACTCAAGAAAGCATGTTATTGCATTGTTTTTAATGCGTTACAAGAAAGACACTGTCGCTTGTTGAGAAAGGCCAACTGCTAATTTACGGCTCCATTAATCCAATATTAGTAGCGCTATCTGGCAAAGCTGCAGCAGCATAACAGCGATGAGCTGCAGGTCTGAATCCAGACTTTGTCTCACAGTTTATCCTTGAAGTACACACAGTTGACTGACAATGGGGACGTTATTTATTGCTCGGCTGCACAATAAATTGATCCGGAATCTAATTACTGGAAGTTAATTTCAATAGACTGAACATGTAATAGGCCAGGCGGCACGACAATAAAGACAGTTAATTAAGGATGATTATTTTTTAATCTTTTAATTTGTTATAATCTCCCTTTCATCCAGCTGAAGACAGAAGGATTGCAGGTGGGTGTACCTAACTACTTCAGGCATTGTGTTGTGTGTGTGAAGGTGAACAAAGTGATTAACAGTGTTCTTAGAATGCAGGAAACAAACATGACAACTACTGTTTTTTTGGGGGTTAGTTCTTTTAACAGGGTTGCACAGTGGTGTGGTGGTTGATAGGGACGCACCCATACCACTTTTTTTTTTTTTACCTTTAGCTACTCACTGATGCCGAGTACCGATAAGAGCACTTACTAAATGCCATTAAGTCGAGTTCATACTCCAAACGCAAACGGTGTTCGGAGGCTGTGCGTTGCTGTGAACCATCCTCCACGCAGCCTGTCGACACTATGCACACCTCCAACAGCCTTGAGGGCTCCAGTACACTGCGTCTACGCACTGCACTATGGCGTACTCTGGACTGAGGGACCGAGCTTGCTGCGTGCCGTTACACCCACCAGCTGGCTGTTATTGAGCGTATCAGTCATACTTTAATCATGTAGCATCGCCGCTGTGTGTGAGCTCCAGCATTCCTTTTGCATGTAGCACAGTTTGGAGGAAAATCCTCCTGGATCCTCTGATCAATTAAACTAATGAGCGACACCGGGCTAATTCTGCTGGTCCAAATGTCACTGCTGATTAAGTTGCTGGTGCTGGTCTTTCTTCTTGTCATTCTCATTAATATCAGAAAATCTCCAAACTGTATGGAGCTTTCATGAGTATACGGTGCAGTATCGGACCCGATAGTCAATATTGGTATCGGTATATTGCATCCCTATTGGTTAACAGCTCGGACTCATAGCGAGGAGGTCCCAGGTTTGAGCCCGGGTTTGTCTTGAGCCCTTTTCTTTCTGGAATGTGTATGAGTGCACATAAAGTGAGAGAAAGCAGCATGAAAGATGGACATTTAACTTGGATGTATCATATATGAAGCCCTTTTCTTGAGCATTGTGTTATATGAATTCAGATATCAGCTGTAGGTTTAAAAAAAAGCAAACAACAAAAAAAATGTCTTTAAGAACTGACATACAGTGAGGAAAAATTAATTCAACATCTTTCACAGGGCTGCTGACACTGTGGTTGGGCTGATGGATATACAGTATATCCATTTCATTCTCATCGTTATTCGCAGATCAACCCCGAGTAGTTAAATAGGATGTGTCTGAAGCTTCTGCTGTAATCTGTATTTGCTCATTACTTGTTGATGACAGACTGTAAGCCTTCACTTAATCATCAACAGCTAGGAAACATCAACAAACATCGGCGTACTGAGAAAAAAAAAAACAGAAAAGCTCCGCTCCCCGAAGCCATTCGGATTTTGATCTCGACAAAGTCATGCCGGCAAGAAGCTGATGTCAATGTGCTGCAATTACTGTAAAGTTCATGGTCTTTAAGTGCATTCAGACCCGAGGAGACGCAGCGTTAGGTGGCTGGGTCTCCATGCTGGAATGAAGGCTCCTGCATCGAAAATGCAGTGCAGACATCTTACGTTTGATTTATGGGCAGCAACCCAACGGAGAACACTCATGCAGAGACAAACATAAAGCATGAGACAGAGGCAAGCAAACGCACCCACGCACACACACACACACACACACACACACACACACACACACACACACACACACACACCCCCACAAAGACGAGCATTTGCTGTGTTACAAGGTACCTTGTCCTTCGGGAGTCTCGCCGAGAGGATTGACTTCGACTTGAGTGGCGTCGACTTTCAGGAACAGATCATAGAGCCTCTTAATCTGATCTGCTGCCTGTGAGGTCCACAGAGGACAATAATTACCTGATGGTTCAGCTCTGAGCAGTCGGCCCCGCCAAGGCCACTCAGCATCCCACACAGGCTACATAAAACATGGCAAATCACCTTCACCGCCGCGCCGCCGGAGCTTGTTTAGCATGAATGTGTATGAAAGGCAGAATGCGATTCATTGCTTTTTCAAAAGGTGCAAAAACCAGCAAAAAGGACAAGGATTGAGACACATATCAGCTTTGACCAGATGTCATTACATATAGGATGGCTATTTAGAATAGGTGTTTGGTAGACTATTTCTTTGATGTCACAAGTTGCACTGGTGGGAAGCCTGTTATTTCCTTTTCAAATGAGTATGTGGGTTGATGTTGCTCTGAAAAAAAAGGGTAAATCACCAATATTTCTCATTTCTTTAGACCGCAATCATCCAAACCTCCAAAAAAAGTGTACAGCAGAATAAGCGCTGAGTTGCTGGTGGAGAATATTTGAACATTCATTTATGGTGAAACCCAAATACTCAGCCGCGGCTCATCCCACAAATGCATGTTCATGACAAATGCGGCAGCATTTAGAAAGACTAAAAAGAGTTCATGCCAATAAGCAACATTACATAAAAAAAATTAAAAAATATCTTCTGAATATAAGTTTCCTCAGTTTGTGTGCTGTTTAAATGTGAAATGTGACACCACCTAAGTTTACTCATTTAGCCTCCGTTTACATGGCGATTTTGAAGTGAAACCCCAAAACAAAACAACCAACAGCACCAACTAGTGGCCAGACATCCTAACTCCATTGTTTTTAAAAACATTTCCGTATAAACGTGAAACTATTCTGAATCAAAAATGCAAAAAAAAATACAATCTAATAAAATGTTTTCACTTGAATCATTGTCGTGTAAAACGGAGGCCTTAATATTTACTGTCTGAAACCCAACTGTCTAAGTCATCTAAGTTTAATTTACCTTGTGAACACAACAAGATCTCTCAACAAACTCGTCACGCCTCCAAACCTCATCTTTTTTCTGTCACACACTACTACAACATACATAACTGTGCTGCTGTAATTCAACAGGCTGACTCACACAAAGCCCCAGAAAAAGTATGCCAACAATGCAGACACTTAACCAGTCATTTCATACATCTTTGATTGCACGTTTCAAAAGAATAAAACAAAGTTGGTCTCAACCAGACTACATAGCCCACCATCTTCCATTTCAGAACTAATCGGACTGCTCAAACTGCGATATCGGTGGGAAATGAAAACAAGTTGGTGTTCTAAAGCCGGGAGAGAGAGAAAAAAAACAAAACGCCATGAAATGAAGTCGTTTAAGCACACATGCCCGTTCCGAGTGTGAACTCTGGGTGATTCTGTTGTTTCCCCGCAGAAAAAAAGAGATTTGGAAAAAAAACCGGCGTGACAAAAATAGTATTTGTTTCACCGTCTTTAAAATCATAGCTTACCCAACTGAGATGAGTTTTTTTTTTTGTTTTTTTGTCGCTCACAAAATCAATCTGTGGCATGTTCTATCAAATAATGGTATCATTAGTGATCTGGGCTCTCAGCCTGGCACAGAGCTGTGCTTCACTGCCAGATATCACAATAGACCACCTGGCAAGTCAGCCACGTGTAATGACACTTCACAACTTGCCTCTGGAAAACTAATAATAGCCAAAGTGAGGTGTGTTTGGGAACGGGCATGCGGCTGTCTGTCTACATGCGTGTTGGAATCCAAGATCTCTCCGCAGCCTCTTTGCATTGTGACTCTGATGCCGTCAGGGCGCCCATTACCTGTTTCTGCAGAGGTCCTTTGAAACCCAAATTAGCTGCCATGCGGAGCGCCTGCTCGTCTTGCACGCCTTCAAATATATCTATGACTTCCTGTAAGAGTTACAGTGAGAGAGGAAAGAGAGAGGGAGACAAAGGAGGGCGTGTATCGAGTGAGAAAATGAGACTCAAACGCTTGACGGTAATGAGAAAATTCAAATGTTCATATTAAAGTGTATTGCTATTAGGGAGTGACAAATAGAATGAAATGAGGGAGGAGAGACTGGAAAAATTATGGGGATAAGAATAAGAATAAGAATAAGAATAAGAATAAGACTATATATAAATAAGACAAAACTGTAAGTATGAACCAATCCTGCCAACCAACCATAACCTGTACAATAAACCAAACCGAAGAATAACAACAAGCTTTTTTTCTATGCCGTAAAATGTTTGTATAACACTCAACTAACCAAATAGTTTGAGGGAGGTGGGGAATCCTTTTAAGTTGTGTTTCACAAGCCAACTTAAGGCTCCTGAAAACTGTGAGGTTTGTGCGGTTTTATCAATGAATTTGCGGCGACACTGCAACAAGGATTTAATGAGGTTGTACAACTGGCCATCCACATACCGCTTTCACAGTACAACGTTTGATTGGATTTTAAACAAAACTAAAGCCATCACCAAGATGGTATGTCTTTTACTCAAGGTGGCCAATATCACAAACTGTTTCAAGGCTAATTTAATCAGAAAAAAAAAAAAAAGAAAAAAAAGTTAAGCTTCCGCTTTGTTTCCAAAATGTTTTCAGGTGAAAACAGAAAACTTTGGTTGTCCGTTTTCACGACAATGCAACCGAAACAGTAACTTTTTGAAAACGCTCCGACTCCATACTCCTGTAGTTGCGGGGAAAAACGCACCTTTTTTGAGACACCGCTACTGCGCATGCGCGCCGCAGCCATAATAAATAACAACAACAATGACGGCCTCCCGAGTGACATGACTCCCAGACCACATTCTCAAGGGACTTTTTAGAGGGTATATACACGCATATACATATATATATGTGTGTATGTGTGTGTGGTTTCATTACAAAAACAAAGAACTGCACCCACTAATGGTCTAACCTTGAAAACGACATCTTTTTTTCTATTTCTGCCGAACAAATGGACATCATTTTCAAAACCTTGCCGTGGAAGTGCAAAACTTTAAGTAAAAATAAAATGCTAACACGATCCGTTTTCACTTGAAATGTTCTTGTGTAAAGAAGGCCTGAGTTACTAAGTTAAAAGCGGCGTGTGAGTATTTTTCCCCTGTTACTCTTGTTAACCTTGTTACTCTCTTTTGTTGACATTCAGACTGGGAGAAGAAAAACCTCGTTAGTGTGACGTCACTCTTGCAGCATGAGGTGCTTGTAATTTGACGCCAGCTTCAATAACTTAAATTTTTTTTTATGAATTTCACAAAAAAGAAAGAAAAACTGAGGCAAATCTATACAACACTTACTTATAAATAGGAGCAGGCAATGACAGGAATGTGAGTAAAGCATCTGAGCATCCGTTAGCAATGACAAAAATGAAGTGCTAAGCAACTGCAAGCAACACCGAACGAAGGTTTTTACCAGCCACAGAGGACTTGTTCCCGAGTGTGTATTTGTTCATGCTAAGCTCCAGTGTGTTGCGGCATGTGCGCACTATTTCCTGCTTCTGCTGTGTCTTTGCAAACAGGACAACAAATTGAAATGTGAATTAGCAGAGAGTACAAACTGAAGACAGCATGGCTCTCGAAACCTCCCTGGGCAGCCGGGCAGGATTTCAACACACAAGCGAAAAACTTTTGTCAATTATAAATGAAGATCTCTGAATAAAGATAGCAAAAGGTTTGCAACTTGATGAAATTGCTCCTCTGGGCCAGACAAAATTGATCTATTTCCCAATAAAACAACTACTTAAAAAAAAAAAGGGACTCTTTTAGGGCAATCCGGACAGTTTCAGAAGGGTTCTCTTTCTACATCTTGTTGAAATGATGAGAAGAAATCTGAAATGATGCACCTTAAAGATGAGTTCTGGGGTGCTCGCAGCCACTTCCTCGATGTCCATACCGCCCTGGGGGCTTCCCACCATGACGGGGCCGTTGCAGGAGCGGTCCATAAGGATGGCAAAATATGTCTCCCTGGTAATGTCCAAGGCCTCAGCGACCATCACCTGCACAGACAAACTGCATTAGAAAGAAGGCCAAGGTGTGGGACCTAACGCTTAGCATTCAGCAAGCAAACCAAGATTCTGACTTTTTCCATTTGATGGCAACTTTAAAAGTTACATAACATTTAAAACTGAGCTGAAGACACAGGCAAATAAGCAGGAGCCACGGACCGACAGAATTGGAGAACAGCTCTGAGGAAATCCCTGATGCTGTGGAACGGAGAACAGAAAGGCAAATAGAGAGGAATTGGATGCTCACTCAAACAGAGAGCGAGGAGAGGAAGCAAGCAAGAAGCTCATTTGGAGGAGAAAAAAGAAACTTGACAGGGAACTATCAGTTCTGTGGTGGTTAATGAGCTGCAGGCATTCGGGATGGGGAGGTTGTTTGAACATGCACAGCCCTTATGTTCTGCCTCCACCCTATCGCCCAGTCAATGAGGATGGATAGCCTTCTCTCTGCTTGGCGTTAACAGACAGCGCGCCTATCTTCTTGTCCAAATGTTTTCCCGAGTCACTCAAACGCTCTCTTGTTCCCCGTCGTTTGACTTGCCCGTGTCTTCTCCCAACCTGAACACATTCTGTTCCCACAGCCTTGTTCTTTTCCTTCGCTCTCACCTCAAACCCCAATCCTGTCTCCTGCCACCGTCTACCTCAACCACTTTCTACGCCCCATGTCTCTCTCCCCCCCCCCATCTTCCCTGCTCACTCATCTATCAGTGCTATGACAGCAAATCCATGTAGATGCAGAAGTGCTGCCCCTTTTACTGTGGCGTTCCCTCCTCCGTGGTGCAGTACGGGTGGAGGGCTGATGCAAGCTCCTTTGGCAGGTTGACAGCTGAGCTCTGGCTGTCATCTGAAACACCAGGTTCTGACTACACTGCCACTGCACTCGATCCTGCAGGTCAGTCAAAGGCTGCTCTTTGCCAGGTCTGATTTCTGCGCCATAGGCGATGTTCTTGGTGGGACAATTACGGTCGATGTGCAATTGGAGGTCGCGTCTTTTCTTACTTCGCAAGTAATTGAAGTTTATTTTGCCGTTTGCCTTTCTCCTCAGAGTTAATTCTGAGCCCGCTCCTTTCGCCGTAGGTGTTTTTTCTGGAAAACTGACAAGCGTGGCACCCGTTTGATTCCAGCTAAACTCTGCGGAAGGAGCGGTAACAGGAGTTGGCTGAAAGTAAAGGGGTAGCAGGGGGAAACAGAGCCGAGGAGAGACAAAGAAGAAGAGAGCAGGATGCACACACAAGCCACAGACTGAGGAGGCCTCATCACCTGGAAATGTCTGTTTGAGGAGGGACTGCATGTGGCATGCAAGCAGAGAAAATGATATTCCTGCTTGTTAGTGGCACATAGAAACAGTTGTTTACCAAACACTTTATATTCACAGTGGGCCTAGTTCAATTTATGCAATGAGCCATAACACCAGCCACCACAACCCAACAGTAAACAACAGTGGACAGCGACTATTTAAACGCAGAAACACAAGCAAAAAATACACAAAACACACAACCAAGGAGCCAGGCTGCCCTCGTGGACATTAATTTTTCCACAACTGCATTACTGAACACAAAATGACTTAAAACGAGGTGAGAAAGAAGACAAATGTCTTTCTTTCGGTCTGTGCTTTGGCTCACCGTTTTGACTTTGACTCCATCTTTAGGCGTTTGCTTAGTGGTCAGGTTGAAACCCAGCATCTTGTTGGCCAACTCACCGACAACTGCAGGGCTGAAACAAGGAGACAACCGTCAATTTTATATATCACTCTGTATTTACAATTACAACTACCTGTCTTATATTGAGTACATCTGATCCAGCGAACAGTCTGCAGGATGTTTAACAAAAAATCCAGATGGCTAACAAAAGATCATACAGTATTATACAACTTTCCAACTTGTTATCCATAAAAAATACTGATTCCATCAGTTCCCCAGGCCAACATCCCTTTGGCCACATCATGCCAAAGGGACAATGATTAATCATCTTAGAGCACTATGTTTCACAATCTGTGACACGTATATCATTGTTGCCGGGTTAGGGTTAACCCGAACCCTTTAAATAGTTAGCCTAGGCATCCCTACTGGTATTCAGACAACTTCCTGATGACGAGCATTAACGTTTTCGGCAGCAGCTTCTCTACTTGATCTGGCTCACACTCTTTCCCATTAACAGGACAACGATTCAAATGAAAAGATTTAATTTTTGCAGACCCCTGTTATATACAGATGATAAAGTTAGATTTTATTAGTGAGTCTCAACTATAAAACGACCCAGTCCCAGGAGACTATGGACTGGGAGTTCTGACACTCTGGAGGCAAACATTGTCGTTTTTACCCATCTTCTCACAGATGTGCAGAACAACTATCCACTATGGCCATAGGGCGCACACGCAGTAGCAGCGCTTCAGAAAAAAATTGAATTCCCCCCTGTTTACATGGAGACATGGAGTCGAAGCGGTTTTGAAAAGTTCCACAATGGAAGCAGTTTTCAAAAAGTTCAGTTGCTGCGTGCATCGTCGTCACATAAACTGAGCCACAAAGAGAACGTTTTCCATTTTTACTTGAAAACGTGTAAACAGGGCCTCAGGCTCACACTTCCTGTGCTCATCAGTAAGCTTAAGGCGCCTGTGACTTTGTTGTCGCTTCACCAATTGTCCTTCCTTAGACCACCTTTGCATTTAGGAGGTCAGTCTTGAGCAGAGTCCATCCCTGAAGATTGGTTGTCATCACTACCATGTACAGCATGTTGAGCTTTGTCCATCTTCATGCGTTCAACCCATCAACTGCTAGATTGTACCTCCAGATTGGTGCCAGTGTAACGAGAGACTCAGTGGTTTTTTAATCTTGAGGCTGGATCAGTGTGCTCTGCAGCAGCAGCACAGCTCTTGGAACCACTTAGCTAACTTCAGAAATCACTGTGAATGAACGTGTACTTATTCTCTCTATTTAAAAGCTGCCTGCATGCCGGTGCCACTTCTGCAAGCCTGCTCTGGCTTTGGAAGTGAATACAAATGAAGCAGGGGGTTGTACTCATCCTTTGATAGATGAGAGGAAGGTGAACTGTGCACTCATGTCACTGTCTGGGGACGATGAACTTCAGTGTATCTCACTTTGAAAAAGTTTCTGGCCGTTCCAAACCCTGAAGTAGGGTGATGATGATACATGTCTGGGACAATTGTCATAAATCACTTTTTGTGTTCCTTTAAGGCAGCAGTAAGTAGCTGGTACCTTTTTTTTCTCCTAAGAAGACAGCACTTTCTGGGTACATGGAAGCTTGGTTGAAGGCGATGCAGTGGGTGAGCGAAGAAAAGCTCTTTCAAGTTGTTGTTTAGCCTTTTGAAAAATGCAAAAGGTTTCGGCGTGAGCCCTCATTGGAAGAATACGCGCATCACACTTTGTAACTCTAAGCTGGAACAAAATAACCCACAGCAGTGGCACAAAACTAATCAACCTGAGAGACAAACACTCTGTGTGAGGTGCATTATGCTTTAGCCGACCTTAAAATCCTTTTCTCTTTTTTTACATTTAATTGAGGGGAGTTGTTCGAAAACAAGAGACCGAAAGAAATGAAGAAAAACATTTATTTGCGGCACAAGTAATCCTGACTGTGTGTTGGTGTCGAGGGAGCATCTTCTGAGAGCTTTTTGAGCCTCCTCGCCATAAAAGCCACTGTCGCTGGAAAAAAATAACATGAATCTATCACCTACAGTAGCGCGCAGCGTGGAAACGCACATACGGGGGCATACTTACTCCTTAGTTAAGTGCACTCCACCTTTAAGGCCACTGTCGAACACACCTTTGCCTCTGCCACCAGCGAGAATCTGAGCTTTCAACACAATCTCCTTGGCATCTGAGAGACAGACGGACAGACAGGGACATGGTGGTGTAGTGTGTGTGTGTGGGGGGGGGGGGGGGGGACGGGACACAGACAGAACAGGAACATTAAACAGAGCACTTAAGACATAGGCTCCACACTTTGATTGCCCCCCCCCCTTGAGTCTGCCACATTTGTCCATCTGATTGAACGAAGAACAGAAGAGGAAAACAAAACAGTGGCATGTGACAGGAATACGAATCAGTGACGGAGGGAAACACTTTGTGCTCCTGACCAGGAATGCCATCCACATAGAAATTTCATATCAGTGCTAATTAGCACGTACCAGTCATCCTTACGAGTTAGTAAAACTGTATATCTGTGGCTTGGGATGAAAAGCACACAACAAGTAGTGGCGACACCGCCATGCTCCGTTTTATTAGCTATAGCATTTAATGTGCTTAGCGGCTTAGTTAAGTGTTTTCTTTGCTCAAGATTGAGACTATCAAACAGTTTGGGATTGGACTTGACCGTCTCAAATAGAAGGTCAGGGGATCAAACACAAAGCGGTCAAGAATGTACAGTATAATCAGTACGTTCTGACACGTGAACATGAAATGGTGCTTGTACAATAATCCTATGCCAAATGAAATATCCACAATAATTGGAATTCTACTAAAAACATTCTTGACATTAGTTTGAGCCACCATAACATTTTTGCTGAAGGTCTGAGTGCAAATACACGTAAAGAAAATGCACCAAATTTTTTTTTCTAATCATGTTTGCATGTTGTGTGACAGCTTTGAGAAAAGAGAAAAAAAACTAATAATCCTAAATAAAAGATCAATGATTGTAGTAAATTTGAAAGCTTTAAAATTATATTACTTCCAATGCATTGCATTCAATATATTTAGATAACTTTATGTTAAACCAATATTCCATTTGGTATTCATGTTGCGTCTCATTTTAGCACCCTAAGCCAGGGTCATAACATCATGTGTATATCCCTACCTGCCTTCTAGGACCTGCTGCTGACACACACTTGACACCAGCATAACTCACATACACCACATTAAAAAAAAAAACTAAAAAAACACAAGACAATAAATTCATAATTGAAACAAACAAATTACTATTATTCAGAGCTCAGTTTTTCCAAAGCTGAACAAAAACTAAAGTTGAATATTTTTCATTTCCCAAAGAAAGTGCAAAAGCCCTCAAGTCATTCCGATACAATCTAATTTCAAAGGTAACGGGCATTTTTAAGGAGCCATCACTGTCTGTCCTGAATTAGGTACAACTAATAGTGTAGTCCAGAGTATATGTGGGTGTTTTAAGTCTACCAGCAGGTATCTACAAGTCAGATTGCCCCCTTTTCTTTTTACTTCTAGGATGATGACGTCTCTAGTTGGCTTGTACTCACTGTATTCACTGACTTGATTGGTTAATCTCGGTTTACCGTGCAGCATGAGGGCTGATGAGCCAATCGGAGGCAGAGTAGAGCGGGTCATGACGAGGCAAATATTGCCAACTGAGAAATTATACCAAAATTGTATGACATTCACCAAATACTTTAGATGGATTTTCACGAATAGAGTCGTATTACATGCCACTGTTTCTTTAAAAAAAAAAAAAACACCATTGGATACGAGCTTTTCTTTGTGGACATATAGACATTTTTTCAATATCTGACAAATTAGTAAACCATTTTGCCTTGTTGGTAATGAAGCATTGCAATAAAATCCAGTGATTCTATTGTTAAAAAAAAAAGGAAGAATTTAATCCTTGACCAAAGAATTATACATGAAAACCTGAACACCAGAACACATTTTAATAACAACTGTTTGTATTATTTCGAGTCGCATTCAACAAAAACCTCTGTGGATGAAGACAGATAAAGCAAGCTGCCTTACTGTTGGGAACCTTAACATGACCTTGCCACCATTATATAACCGCCCTGCCTCCCCATCACCATCATTGTCATCTTGCAAGAACTCACACATCAGGAGGAGACCCCTCAGCCGCCTGCTCAGTATCTTGCCCACAATCGCACTCTATTCAAATGGAGCAAGGACACTTGGTGAAATATGGCCTCTGACTACGTTATTAATATCTAGGTGAGGAATTTCAACTATTGACAGGTGGCTGCCATCGGGGCGTCATCAAGTATGTGGTTGGGAGAGTAGACGGGGATGATCTGCAACGGCTCCAAAGACAAATTGACCTTGGAGCTGGAGAAAAGCTGCTTCCTGGACTGCTTCTAAGAAACTGAGCTCTACAAAGAGAGTGGCGAACATTTCGAAGCTGGTGAGCCAAAAGAGCCTTGAAAATGCTGCCTGCAGTAGGAGAAGGACCCAGAGAAAATAGCCTCTGACAGGGTGGCGGGGATTAAACTAACACTGCATTAGTGAGGCCTGTTGTGTGTGGAGAGTTAAGGGCTGAGCAGGAGAAAAAGAGACGGGGAGAATAAAGGTGCGCTCGTATGCAAAGGGTTTTGAGAGGCGCTCTAAATGAATAAATATGTTAATAAAAAAACTACTACCCTGCAAAATTAAAAAGAGTTCAAAGCAAGATGAGAAAGAGTGTCCTGCGGGCATGTGCGGCAGCGAGGAGGACAGACGTACAGGAAATGACTTTTGCTTTGAGAAATGGTAATAAAAAAAAAAAAAAGAAAAGAAAAGAAAAAGAAACCAGTTTAAGAACAAAGACATGGCCCCAACAGGGAGACGTTGTCGCTGGGGTGTGAGTTAAGGTGACAGAATCGACACAGATAACGACTTTAGACGTACAAGATATGGCTTTGAAGCAAAGCCATATTAAATATATTAACCTTGCGTTTGACATCTTAAGGAAGTTAATGGGATAAAAACAAAGCGGGTTCATTCCTGCTGTATGAGTAATTGATAACAAACCTGCTTATCGTGTAGCACATAACCAAGTATTGCAGCAATATCAGCATTATGAATGTGAAGCAGTTTGTTGATAAGAGAAAGCGAAAAAACAAACAATAAGAGCAGATGATATTATTGGTTGAAATTAGGCCTCTCGCTTGTGCTTTACACGACAACAAAGTGAAAACAAGAAAAGGGTTGGTTTTTTGTCGTTTCAGAAAAGTTTTGCGTTCACACAGCAAATGAAAACGATGTCCGTTTACATGGAAACGGCAGAAACGCTGAAAACGATGTAGTTAGCATACCAGGCCACGAGTTGGCGCCGCTTGTTTTTGCAATAGAACATCACACGCTATAAACATTCACAATGACGAGTACACAGACATTCTAGTGGACAGATGGCAATGTTGGATTGCTATTACAGTGACCCAACTACAAAACTCCCAAGTCCCAGGAGACTATGGACTGGGAGTCATGACACTCTTGAAGCCTCCATGGTTGTTATTGTCCATCTATTGGCACATGTGTAGAAGTATGGTTTTCTGCGACCGTGGTGCACAAGACAGTAGCAGCGTTTCAGAAAAGTTGCATGTTCAAGCGTCTACACAGAGTCGAAGCATTCCAAAATGTTGCAGTGTAAACGCAAAGCTTTTCTGAAACGAAAATGCAAAACCGATGTGTTTAGCTGTCATGCAAACCGGGCCTATAAGTAACAACAGTTCCAACAGTTACAGACTATAAAAACTAAAAGGCATCTAATAGCCTTCAAAAAGTTGTGCTTTTCATTGCCTGTGGATGCCAAGAGTCAGACTGGAAGCTGAAACGATGCAATAAAAGCTCTGTAAGCAGTGGGTCATCCTCCCACACTTTGAAAAACTCTGCTCTTTGCATTTTCATGTCAGTATTGCACGTCATTAACTTTATGCATCTCTCCTTGGTAGTCTGTACTCTCCTCTCTCTGTCTACGGAGAAAAAGGTTCTGATCTGTGGCGTCTGCGCCCATCAGTCAGCAACATGTTGATTTTTGTTCTTTGTCCTGTTGTTGTTTTTTTCCTCACTTCACTATCCTCTAACCCTGAAGGGTCGAAACAGTTTCAATCTGATAGTAGCTTTCCTGGAGGTTTCTTCTTGTTAAAAGGGAGTTATTTTCCCCTCCACACATGCCTACGCGGCACTTTTTAACCCTTCATGTTTCATCTAAACATTTAGTGCTGTGGTTGACTTTTTGTAATTGGCACTACTTAAAATTTTTTTTTTTTTATTTTCTAAACTGAGCTGAAACAAAATGGAACCAAACGGCGTCTCATATTCTGCATGAAGAACATACCCACACATAACCATAAATAAAAAAGGAATGAAATACCGTAACAAATCCTCAGGTTAACACTCCAACAGCAGTCTTGGTTGAAATACATGGAGAGGATAATGATGTCCTCAAAGATCAGGGTGAACACGGTGCATGGTAAAGAGCAGGGCGACCATTATCTGGTAGTATGACAGACATGAGATGGCCTCTAACACAGACAAAAGGTTGGTTCGTAATGAGTGTGAAACAGAGCGAGGGTCTGGCAAGAAAAGGAACAGGTGTATGTTAAAAAAAAAAAAGAAAAAAAAGAAAAAGAAATCAGAGACAAGTCGTGCTTTTATGTTCAACCGAGACTCCCAGAAGAGCAAGGGGAAAGAAGGGCACATGCCTGAAGTTAATCAGTAAAGACATCGGCGAGCAGTATCGTAGCGCTACGTATTCACACAGCGGAAGAAAAGGCAATATTAAATCTGTAAACTGAGAGGTCACACTAATGAAGGGTGACTCAGATGTGTGTTTCTATCAGACGGCCATACATTATACATTCTGTCAAAGATGTTCCCTCGTATGTATGTTTTCATTACCTGGTACGCAAACACGCAGAGCATAAATGTACTAGATAAATTGATCATTTCTTCACCGCAACCACAGTAATTAGAAATACCTCTTGCCGGAAGCGGCTGGGTTATTGGTCGGATTCCTTTTTCCCCGGAGGGGAGGGGTGGGAGACCGTGTTGCATAATCAGCTCTCCACTTACATTCGTATCATTTGCGGCCCATCGCGGGGAATGTGGAGCAAGATTTTCATCTCCATTTATTTTCCTTTTTCTTGGGGACACAGGGGAGGAGATTAACATCGCACAACATCTCCAATCAGTTCACATGCAATCTGAGTAATGCGGTCATCGTCCTCAGGCCTTGCTCATTTTCCTGTAATGAGTGCAAATCAACTCCAAGTCTGCTTGCCAGTGACAGCAGCTGGAGAAGAGGATGTTTCTTATTGCACAGTGTCTCTCTCAACCCTCTCTTACTGTGCACTTTTGAAAGACCTATCGCCTTTTATCCCCCCCCCCCCCCCCCTTTCTTTCTATGTAGCCTACGGGCGGCCAGCAGCACAGTTAGCTTTGTCCTAATATTTAATTAAGCCCTTCAAGGCTGTGCCATGGGGGGAGTGCTGGCTGTGGAGGGACAGACGCAGGATGCGCGCCAATACAGATAGAGTAAGATGAGGCCACCATCTGCAAGGAGAGAGAAAGCGATCAGGGTGGCCCTGCCCAGCATCCATGTGAGTCGTAATGAAAGTAATGTGGCGGCTAAACGGAAACGACTAATCAAACTCTTGGGAGTGGGGGGGGGGGGGGGGGGACAAAAAGTATGCAGCATACCAACAAACACTACTACGAGTTTCAGCTGACTATGCGTGAAACGATTAACACCAAAGTAAAAGTAGAGAAACGAACACCTTTCAACTATCACAGTTTGATGGTATAGCTCCTCATTACGGTGCTGGAGAGTGTTGATTGGTGTCACAAAGAAAGGTCTTCTTTTAAAAAAAGAAGAAAGACCGTCACGCTAACACCATATGTACATTATGTAATTACACAGTTGTTTCTCGCGATAAAGTTCTTCGTTCTTTAAGTGGGAAAAATAAAGGCAAAATTCTGTGCTACCATTTGCTTCGATAAAGTGGAACGTAAAAGGTCTTTTAATAACTTCAATTATGTTGTCAACAGCATATTGGAAACAGCGTTAGTGTGTTAGTATAGCCTGTGAGTGACTTAGTTATAGGGCTTGCTGGTGTGTTTCAATAATGGTTTGCTAATATTGGGAGAAGGGAAACCATAACTTACTTAATCAATGGCTTCAAAAACATTATATATATATATTTTTTTTTTTTTTTTTTTTAGAATATTGAACATTTGTTTGTCTTCATTTCACCTGTAAAGTCAAATCAGGCCAACACTTGCTGTTGATTATTCACTGCCATAGCCTTACGAGCACTTTAATCACACATACACAAGGGCCAGTCTGCAGACTGGGTCGAGGCCCCCAGAGTGATGATTTTGTTTCACCACAGCAGTTTTGCTGGGCTAATCTTGAACAAGGGAAGCATTCCATAAACTTTTACATTTTCATTTTCTACCAGACTGTGAAAAGGTCAGAGCAAGAATGGTCCTCTTTTTCTTGCGGTGAAGGCAGGTAAACCGAAAGAAAGGTTAGGAAAAATAAAACCTCCAGGACCTTAGGTTATGCATTTAGCTTGACATGCAACGGCCCTTGAAATCTTAAAGATTTTACAAAAAGAAAGTTGTCTGTTTGGTTGAGGTTGAAAAGTCAACAATAAATCATAAATGACTCGCTGGGCTTTCCAAAGCAATCGTGGGAATAACGTCCGAGTCAGAACGGATGTCTGAGTGTAACGATCGATGAACAAGTTTCAATCAAAATCAATGTGTAAACGCCTCCAATTTTACTGTCAACGTCTTCACACTGTCCCTGTGTGCGTCTATAAATACTGTCTGATGGTTGGTGTGTGTGTGTGTGTGTGTGTGTGTGTGTGTGTGTGTGTGTGTGTGGGGGTATAACCAATAAATGATGACATCTTACAATTTTTTGTTTTTGTAGTGCAACTTGTGAATATATTCAGAATTTAATCATTAAAAATTGCAATCTGAAATCTCTTCTTTGCCGGAGTGAATCTTTTAAGATTCATCTTGACCATTTGCTTTTCAGGGTGCAACTCAACCTCAGTATTTGGATTTGGTGCCATCAGCTGTTCAGTGCTTATCATCTGTGTTGTGTTGTGTTGTGTTGTGTTGTGTTGTGTTGTGTTGTGTTGTGTCTTTGCAACACACATGGATATTGTTAACACCCCTGGGCCTGTTTTTAAGAGTCCTGATTTGAAATCTGGACTCGTAACTTAAGACACGATAACATTGCACATCTGAAAAGATTTTCAGTTTATTGTGGTTGAGGTTGAAAATCTTAACCGGGCTCTTCAAAGTCCTGTTGCTACTCAAATCTTGTTAAAACCAAAGCTTTAGCTTTTGGGTCCGGCTGTGGAAGAGTGGTAGGGCGGTCGTCTCTCGATTGGAATGTTGCAGGAATTTCCCCATCTCCCACTGTCCACATGTCAAACGGTCCTTTAGCAAGACACTGAACCCCAAAACTGCGTTCATTGGATGGATTGAGCACCTTGGAAGGCAGCTGCCTCCATTGGTTTTGGGGGCAGTGGTGGCTGGAGAAATGGACTTGGGATCTGAAGTTTGCAGGTTTGATTCCCACAGCGGACAGGTCACCATTGTGGGTCCATGAGCAAGACCCTTGACACTCATCAGCTCACCAGAGTGCCTGAAATAAGCTGCATACGATAAATAAATTGGTTTCGATTCCACCAATAACCAACCTCTTTGGGCACAATTTACTTCCAAAACCATTCAAAACACTAAATTTTGCATTTGGCTTGACATGAAATGACTTTTTAAATCTTATATGTTGAAGATGAAAATGTTTGTTTGGTTGACCACTGAATCTTCACCAGGTTCTCCAACTCCCTCTTGCTACTAGCATCTCTATCAGACATACAGCAGGAGACAAATACATTTTGGCCCCACAAACTCCAAAATAACAAATCCATTTCGACGGCTTTACTCTTTACAACTTAATTCATCATTACTGCCTCGCTGCCCCCGCGTTCGTCTCTGCATCTAATGATACCATCTCAGTGCTCCTCCATGGGGGGAGAACACGAGTGTCCCACAGCAACAGAGGCACCTTTGTGTGACACCTCCTCCAGTCACTGTCAGCATGACAGCTGAGTCCTCATTAGAGGACAAGTCCACCTACTTTTAGACATCGACAGCACCTCTAATGACAACCTGAGACGGCCTCGATCGCCTCTCGGTGACAGAGAGGTGAAGTTCAAACCCCTGGCTGAGACTTTTTTTTCTTTGCCGTGCATCCGGAGAGGTGACGGCGTGATAATGGTGTTGTGGAGCAACTGGTGCTAAATGACCACCGCGGCATATCCACCAGGAGACTCATTTGTCTCTGAACGAAGCATCTCACGCCGTCGTTTTCTTCTGTCGGGCCACATCGTGAGCCACCTAACTAGAAAAACCCCGGTAACAGACAAGAAATATTGTGAAAATGTTGAAAATAAGAGTCTACATAAAACAAGTTACTTCTCATTATTGCCTGAACAGTTTCCATCAGTTCAGCATGAACAATACCAGGGGGGAGAAAAAAAAGCATTGAGAAAGCTCCCAACATCTGCTGCTGCCGCTGATGCATTAGCAGGCAGGAGGACGACTTCCGAGGCCATTTCCACTGATGCGAAATGAAGGATGTCTAATGGCCGGTGCTCGGTGCAACAAAGCATGATGGTGTTTGCGCATTTCACTCCACAAGCGCGATTTCTAACCCGACCTGGCACTCAACTGTAGCTCATGCACTTAACGGATACCCCTATATCATGGAGCACCCGACAGCAAAAACACTAGGCAAACATGTTCACTTAGTATCATGCTAATACGATGGAGGGGATGTGTGGGAAATAAGTCCGCATCTCACCCACAGCATGAATAGGTTAGGGTGCGTAATGAGGAGGTGGAAACACTAAGCTGCTTATAGAAATCAGCTCTTTGAGAGACAGGCTGCTTTACCCCGCAAAGCCTATTTACAGCTGTTAAGACAATTTCAGATGCCTTGCTTTCTCTTACTAAAAGAGCACCTAAGAAACAGCAAATGTGAGGGACAACAACAGGCCCTTGGAGAGGGCAGAGCAATGTGTGCCTGGGCTGGCATGCTCGTCGGTGTTTGACTTCTAATATATTTGTTTGCAGATTCTCAAAAGCCCCAACGTGTTTTCACAGTTATTACGAAGCCTACAAGGAGTTTGCTGGCGTTTCCTGCATCTCGGTGAGCCGGTGCCAGTTGCGTTAATAACCTTTAGTTTCACACCAGCCCACTTCCATCTTATCTCCTCGTTGCGTGCAATAGGAGCGCTCCCGGCAAGTAGTCGAGGCAGAAAAACTGCAGGTTAACATCTGTCTTTTAAAGTGAAAGACCAGCAGCACTGAGGGAAAGGAGCTGTTCTGTCCATCAGCGGGGAAACCTGCTGTGATGGGGTGATGTGTCAAAGACACCCGCAGCTCACTCAAGTTAACACCCCACGCTTGTTTATTGACCCGCCGCAATGTGGAACTAACAAACTACAAAAATATCACTTTCGCTAATATCGTGAAGACCTTTGTTTCGGACTTGTTTTGTTGATTTGTTGAAGTCTCAGCTGCAAGTTTGTGCAGAGAGATGACTGGCAATCTAAAGATATTTAGATATTAGGTTTGAAAAGAGACTAATGAATATACTTAAAATCAGTTCATCATTTCAGCTGTACTGTCACATAATCAAAGAAGCCATTTTGTACAAAATCGATTTTACAGGTGGGTGAGTGTAAATAGGGGATGAAGAATGGAGTTACATTGGAGCCACAAAGAAAAACAACAAATAGAGGTAAAGAATAAGGGCAAGCGGTGAAAACACAAGGGGGCTGAAAATAATAAAGACTAAAGCTAAAGGGAAGAAGGTGTGAATGTGCGAGTACAACACATAAGAGAAATGTTGTTTTGATATTACCAGTTAATAGCTTTGTAAATGAACCCCGACTCATTGAAGGAGACAGTATTAACATAATGCTCGCTCCAAACTCCACGGCCATGTAAACAACAGTAACATTGTTAATGGATTTAAATTTATCAATGTAATTCGCATACAACATATTTACAGTCACCACAAATTATTGTGAAAAGAGAAGGCATTTCAGGGTGTGTTCATATGCAGTCCTTTACAGTTGAACCAAATGCATTCTATCTAATGTGAGTCAACAGAAATTGTGAATTCAATCAAAAATAAACTCAATTCTCTCTTGGTTCTTGTTATGTTAGAGGTTTCAGCTTCCCTGCTTTAAATTATGGATACCCTTCATTTGGACGAGCGCAAGAGCAAACGCAGAAATAGAAGGCAAGGAGGATGTTTAGTCCCGTCACAGATGGCTGCAGTCTGTCCCCACAGGTAACTACTATGGGTCCCCGAGCTCGGCCCTTGTCCCTGCTGAGACGCTCCCCCCAGCACAGCACAGCACAGCGACCGTCTTCTGCTCCTCAGGGAGGGGTTAAAAGCAGACAGCAAATTCCATTTGATAATCACTCAATGTGACAAGGGATTTTCTTTAATGTAGACTCTATTTCAAATAATTGCTGAAAGATCTTATCGTAAAGGTTACTTTTTCAAAGGAAAACGAAAAACTTTGGTTCTTTGGTTGTGTTGCAGGGTTCCATTTACACAACGGTGCTCAGAGCCACTGAATACTTTTCAAAACAATTTGCAAGGTGGAACTTGTAAACTCATGCGCATGCGTACCACGACCACAGTAATTAGTTGTTGTACACATGCAAGTCGATCAACACTAACAACAATGGCGGCCTCCACAGTGTCATGAATCCCCGTTCATATTTTTCTGGGACTTGGTAGCTTC
Organism: Lipophrys pholis; assembly: GCF_963383615.2. Classification (NCBI taxonomy): domain Eukaryota; kingdom Metazoa; phylum Chordata; class Actinopteri; order Blenniiformes; family Blenniidae; genus Lipophrys; species Lipophrys pholis. The sequence goes on from NC_137637.1 coordinate 13,737,728, forward strand.
AACGTTAAGAGTTTATAGTTAAAAGATTCTCTGAGCGCATGTGTATGTGGTTTCATTACAACAACAGTGGCAACTCATGGCCCGGCATGCTCACATATAAATGAATGAATGACTCACTGAGTATCCCCACAATATATACAAGAGTAGCAACCTTTAATGTAGACTTGAAGCAAACAAAATGTGCGCAAACATGAAAACTAACAACAAGGAATTCCTTTTGAAGACTAAAAGAGTGTCGCATCAAGGGCTTCTAGTAAAAAGTTAAAGAATAACAATTTCAAAATGAAGAGAGTTGACCCCTTTGACCTTGAATACATTTGTTCCCTCCCCCGCAGAGCACAGAGAATAAAGTCATTTGTGCACAGCTTCACTCATCACTCATGATGTCACAGCCGGGCAGCCATTGTGTTTACCCTGGAAACATTCGCAGTGGCAATGGGAACCACACTCTGATGGAAATGGTTTTGGCTGGCAGTGAGAGTGTAAAGATGGCACCGGTACAAGTGCAACATCCATCAAGACTATGGCCGCGTAATCTTTTGAAGTTCAAGAACCCATTTGTATGATCAGTTACCTCGCTTGATGAGCAGCTGCTTGTGTGTCCTCTGTCCAGCGGACCAATGAGAGGCGGACGTGACACAGTCTCCAGCTGGTCTATATATGCACAGAAACATACTTCTGAGAGGGTTCGTCTTATCTGCCGCCACTTCAGAGGGAGACAGAAGCGAGAAGGGCCGCGGCTGAGGAGACGCCGCTCAGTACTAACTGCTACTGTCAGCGCTTCTCGCCAGAGACTCGGCTTCATTTTCTGAAGAAGAAAGATGAAAGTGGTCTTAAAAGGCGCTTGAAATGTTGAAGTGCACAAGGCAGCTCCAGTGGGGACGGCATGAATGAGAAGGGCGGAGACTCGCAGCGAGGAGAGGTCTGCACATGTCCCATGTTTTAAACATGTTTGACAGTAACGTGCATTTTTCTGTCCCTTGATGAAACAGCAGCCGGCGCCATGTGTGAAAAATGTGCAACATAGTGCTGTGACTGTACTTCTTCTCCTTTTGTTATTCAACACCATTAAACTACTAGATCTGTCCAAACATTTTTCATTGCTAAGACGGGGAAGGCATCTCACACAGTGAGTGGAGTATAATAGATTTTGATGACTAAAGGACCGGGGTCTTACACAACACTGTTATCCAAATCCAGGTAGACAAAAAACTGGAACTGAACTGCAGTGCACAGAAAGAAAAAAAGAAAAAAGACACACAGAGGGAAAATAATAGGGAGAAAATATCATTGCATTGCTCCTTACGAATGCACTGCTCAATGAAGTGTGGAATAGCCTTAATAAAACATGCAATTTAGGGCCAGTATTATCCAGACGATGGCTCTATCGCTGAGCAAGTGTTGGGACACAATGACATAAAAAAAGCTGAGGAGAACTGAGGCATGAGTGATGCTAATGTGCCACAGAAGCCCGTGGCAGGGTTTTAAAATCTGTTTGATTTGTGAAGTCGTACTGCGCAGCACGTCTTGCATAGAAGGAGTCAACACACAAAAGCAGTGGTGTTTTATACAGTGTTTGGCATTGAGAAGATACAATAAAATGTTCAGCAGACACGATGGAAAAAGAAAAGCACTTATTGTGGTTTCATGGACCCTTAACCAACTGTTTGTGTGAGTTTTCAGAGAACAGCAGGTTTTATTAGCTGCCATAAATGCGTGGAACGACATCACGAGGTTTCAGGAGTCAACGACCAACTGCATGGAATTTCCTTCTTTTCTCTTCCTGTTAAATAGTGTCAATCGTCCGAAGACTTATAGTGTTGAAACTTGATCATGCACTCGAGAGGAATTCCTCATTCTTGATACGAAAAAAAACTGGTTTAGATTTTGCTATTTAATCAAACTGATAGAGGTGTGAAATGTACATATTGCATGGGTGGCCAATGGAATGGGCAATAAAAGCTGAAACCTGCCTCTTCCTCTCTTGAAGTGTTTTTCCTGGAAATTATATACAGACAAAAATCAATAACCACACGGATATTGTTTTACGGGGCCTTTCGTACTACCATATTATTTGAAAGCTATTCAATTCATGTTATAGATTGACTCTAAAGTGATTCTTAGTAATTCACAACAAATTCACGATGAGCTAACACGGCCTGGCGTTCCATCTTTGGGATCCGATGACCTTTGATCATCCGGGATGAAGATCCATGTGAGATTACCAACCAGGACACCAGGTGGAGGTAGATCGGGCACACCGTCAGGAAACCCAAGGGCTGGGTGACAAGACAAGTGCGGCCTTGGAACTCGCAGGGCCTAAAAAGACGGGGCCACCCCAAACGAAGCTGGAAATGATTCAGTGGAACAAGGACTGATTTGCTCTTTTTGCTCCAGTAGAAGCGAAGGGGTTAAAGCAAACAACACAGTCTAAGATTTGAGATTAAAAAGCTTTCACGATGGATATATACTTGAGGGGTTTAGCGTGATATTATTTTTTAACTCACCTATGTAGAATTAAGGGATTAAAAGCAGAATCCTAAGGTCAGTAGTTCAACTCCCATCTCCGACTGACCAGTTGTCCCAGGGCAAGACACTAAACTAGCGGTTTCTTCTGTTGGTGAGCGAGCACCATGCATTACTGCATCGCTGATGTAAACATATTTTCGACTGAAAACGCATCACTTTTATACAAAAGGGAACACATTTTCCTGTCTTGTTCCACTTTATTTATTCCCGTCATGCTGAATCCAAAATATGTCCAGCCATAACTTCTTGGAGCTATTTCCATTTAGGTTTGATTTCCTTCTCTCACTGCACGGTATTTGCATCTCATATTTTGCTGATCTTTACAGGAATGCAGTCTCACATCTACCTGTGCAGTTCTTCCTTGTATTATGAGCCGCTACACAATGGCAAAGCAGAACATTTCCCTTACTTCAAGTCTTGACGTTGGGCGAGAGTTTTATTCAACAGATACAGATTTTTATTTCTCACAACAAACACCTTCATGAGTACTCTGTGTTTGTACAAGAACCCATACCATCATGCCTGCACCAGCGGACCCGTTTACCATCTCGGTTGCACATGAATGGAGGGATAGCTTTTGTACCCTTCTGCTCATTGAAATCAAGCAAATGTGTGACAAAAATCTATTTCTAAGACCCTCTTTTGACTTCACTTTTCCTTGAGTGCATTTTTGTTGACATTTCAACCAGTTGAAGGTGTTAGACATAAAGTGCATTCTCAACTGTCTCCGTCAAGTTCTTTGAACTTTGAATTTCTAGACCTTCAGTAAGCTGCTTCAGTCAACTCCATGAGAAGGCCTATATATGAGAAGAGTTTGCATGTTCTGTATTAGATGTGTGTGAAATTCTGACTATGGGATATTTGCTGACATGAAGTAATCATCTTTTGGTTTAAAAAAGACAAGGAGGGCAGCGTGGACAGTTAGTGGTTAATACTGGCACCTCTCAGCAGGAGAACTTATGTTGGATTCCAGGGCCGGGAGTTTTCTGTGTTGAGTTTGCATGCTCTATCTGTGCCTCGGTGTATAATTGATGCATCATGTAAAGAAAACCCACAGTCTTTACTGTTTGATGTCTCTTACTGATGCAAATTGATATGGACCCTTATCTCTACATCTGTTCTCTGTTTTGATCTTTGACCAACTCTATAGTTAATTGATCCAAAGCAGGAGACACACTGCACATCGAGACAGTGGATGGGACTGTTACCCCACAATAACAAGGTCTTGAGCTTGATAGGTACTCCGTCCTCTTCCCATATCTGTGAATTCAATGTTTCGAGACTCTAAGTGGAGTTGTGTTATTGTATTATTTTTTTTTGGGGGGGGGTTCCAATGGTTCAGTTGGACCCTAGATTGATGGCAAAGCTTAGTCTAGCTTTGAATGAAATTACAAATGTCGCAACACAAAATATAACAATGACCTTGCTGGTCATTTTCACTGGCCCAGGGGCCAGTCGGAGGTTGAAGTAATGGCGTCATGACGTAGGACTTGGGTAATATTTGTCACAGATAGATAAGGAAGTCCTTAAAACAGTTTGTGGTGATACCCATGGTGGGGAAGTGCATCTCTGCGACAGATGGCTCAGGCTAGGCAGAGTGTTTGGTTGGTGGAGAAGCATATGGTGCTCACGAGATGATCTCATCGAGCAGCGCCAGGCCCAGTCGGAGGTGTAAATGCTTCTCTGCACCCTGCCAGAGAACGCGGAAGTGCTGAAATCACCAGTAGAAATATGGAGGCGTACCAAGTGTGAGCATGTGTGCCATTTCGTATTTAGGTGACTTTCTTATTTTAGACCATTAGTCATGAACCTTTCTGATGAGTCAACACTGCTTGGAACCGACTTGTTACAAATTAATTTCAACCTCTCCTTGTAAAGTGATATTAAAAATGTTATCTTTTCATCAAATGTTTATTCTACTGTTGCGTTGTTCCCCGCAAAGGTGAAACGCTGGAAAAACGTTCACCAATGTGGACCAACTTGTCTTCATTAATGCATCAAGCATTTTGCAGAGAAAGGCTGTCAAAAGACACTAAAGAATGTGTTGCTTGCAATTTCCACTGTCAGGAATGTCGTCAAGGAAGTGGCAGTTAAATTACAACACTCAAGACAATATCCAGACGGCCAAGAGGCACTTTGATGAAATTGTGCATAAAAGTAATGCTAAACCCCCACATGACTGCAAAGTAACTGCAAGACGGTCCAGTATGCATCTGCCGGTGTGGTTGAATAAGATTTGCATGTCGGACTTGGCAGGAGCTATGCTCACACTGTGTTGACGAGGGAGCTGGAAAAGGCCTCGCTCGAGACCAAGGTGCAAATGTGCAGTGATTTACGGCTCAAGAACTTCCTGTTTGTCTCATGGCCCGTCAAGCTGCTGCCTGCCAGCAGCACATTACTAGTTGTTTCAAACATACTTTTGCATCTGTGTCTGAAATACATATGATTTCATGTTTCTACACGCTCTTAATGACTATGAAGCAGAGGCTGCTGTGCTGCGAATGGATTTAGCTATCCGAAGCACAACGGGAGACCCGAACCAAAGAAACCAAATGGAGAAACAAAAAAAAGGAAAATTGCACTTTTCTCTCAGTTCACCGGTGGATGACTTTACTCCTGAGATGAGTGCTTCTGAAAGTGAGGCAGAGAGCTTCAGGTGAGGGTGTAGCAGCAGCAAAAACAATCTGCGTGTCATGAGAAAGCCTTTTCCAAGTATTTTAAAACAAAGTGAAGGATAAAACTAGTAATTATACTTCATTAAAACACAAGTTTAGAAATTGTGTCATTGTACATCCAACAGAAATTTTAAAATAAGCTTTAGTGCAAACCAAAAGTGCAAGTTACTGACTGTAAATATTAAATAGGTATTTCAAAAAAGAGCATCTCGCTAGCAGAAGATGCGTCATTTTTCTTGAAAAACATTCAGAAACCAGGTACTGAACCAAAAAATACTACAATCCATGAAAGAAAGCATGTGCCTTAGTAAAGATTAAGGCAGAAACCTTTTTCTTGTGTAATTTGCTCAAGGTGAAAAGCCACTGCTCACATTAAAAAATGCTGAACATTTAATCGAAATATTATCAAACACGCTAAACTGCTGCAGCTAGAGAATCAAGATAAATACAGAAATGAGAAAACCTGCCCTGTTTACACAACGTTGTCAAGTAAAAACGCAAAACTTTTGTTACGTTTGGGCTCCAACTCTGTCTCTGTGGAAACTGGGAAAAGCGTAACTTTTCAAAAACACTCTCCATCGGTCTGCCTGTAGATGGGTACATAGTACATAGTAACTAGTTCTTCTGCACATGTGTGAATAGATGGACAATAACAACAATGACGGCTTCCAGAGTGACATGACTACCCGTCAATATTCTCCTGGGACTTGGTGGGTTTATAGTTGAGAGAAACCCAGAATAGCAATTAAAACTACATAGCTTCCAGTGTTTCGGATGTTTTAACAGACATGTTTCAGAAAGTTGCCATGTAACTGCAAAACTTTTCTGTAACGAAAATACAAAAACAATTGGAGTTTTTTTTTCCCACTTGAAAACATCATGTAAACTGGGCAGCATTTAAAACAAACTAAATTTTGAAAAGAGTAAAACATCATAATGGGAATTAACTCCACATTTTGGATAAAAACGCACTCGCACAACAGAGTGTGCCATTTTGTATTGTGCAAGACGATACAGGTAGAATCTGTCATTTATACATGCTCTAATTCAACACTGTAAACACGACAACTTGTGTTGTCACGATAAATACACCTGCTTTGCCTCACAATTAGTCATTTGAAGAGGAACGTGTGAATTGGCTGAAATGTGAAATGGATACATGATGAAAACATGTTTTCTTCAATTGTAAGGGCTTTATTAAATTTTTTTACCCTGTCCATGTAAACACAAATGTCCTCTGAGAATCTCTCCTGTTTTTACTGTCACTTAGTGTCAAGAGTACATTAGCGCCTGTAAAGAGTGTCTTGTCTGTGTGCCTACTCAAGAGGCATTCAAGGACATTTCTATCTATTACGTTTATATTTTTCGAGCATCTAAAAGAAAGAGATTCTCTATAAAGACGGTTGTTACATGCAGTGTAATGAAAAAAACATTTAAAGAAATCAAATTTGTGCAGCGTGACAGGTCTCAAAACATTAAGGAATCTATAACTAACAGCTATATTTAGAGGAGAGTAAAAAAAAAAAATTTACAGTACGTGTAGAGAACAATAAGTTTTCCTGACAATTGGACTCATTTTGTAGCATTATGTTAAATCGAACTTGATTACGACGAGACACCTCGAGAAACATTGCATTCACTTTTTGTGAAAGATTCCCGATATAACTGATATTTCAAAATAAGTTACATCATTTGTTTTGCTCAGATTTTGTTGTAATGCATCTGGCACTAAACAATAACCCTAAACTTTGACAACCCACCTACGTTAACCTAACAATCCAACAATATTTTTAAGTAAAAACCTGTGTTGCACTTTGGGTGTCCATTTATACGACAACGGTGCTCGGAGCCATTGAAAATGATGCTTTTGGAAAAGGCGAATGTTTTCTACATCATAGGACTTCAATTGCATGGAAATGGAGGAAAGCTCATCTTCTTGGAAACACTTCAACTCCGTCTCCATGTTAACAGGGGAAAACACGCCTTTTCTGAAACAGTGCTCGTGCGCATAAACAGCGTGGCTCAGGCTGTAGTAAATAGTTCTTCTGAGCAAGCAAGGGTAGATGGATAATACCAACAATGGTGAACTCCAGAGTGTCATGATTTGACTTGTAAGTTTTGCATTTGAGTCCTTCGTAATAGCAATCCCGCTTGGTTGTTCATCCATACGAATGTCTGTGTACTACCATTGTTAATATTTATAGCGTTTTGTTCTCTGTAGCACGTGAGTGTTTTCATTACAAAACAAACAACAACACTACCCACTAGTGGCCTAACATGTTAACTACATTGTTTTCAGAATGTCTGGCGTTTCCGTATAAATGGAAATTGTTTTCCAAATGTTGTTGTGTAAACTCAAACATTTTCTGACACAAAAATGCAAAAAAGTTCTGCAAACGGGGCCGTAAATTCAGCCTGAACAGAATCAGCAACAACATGCTCCTTTCAGCAAACTATTTTGACACATCTACTGCATCTAATTTGAAAAGGTCTAAAACATGTCGATTGTGAAAATGCATCTAGTTAATTAGAAAGACTTGGCGAAAGACAAAATATGCACATAAAAAAATAAAAAAGTGCCAAAACCAAAATATGACATGTGAGGACGCCCGTACTTTACTGTATTAAACATCTAAAAACAAATCTAAAAACAAATACACTCTGAAAGCATGTAACAACTTCCTTGATGACACAAATCGACTTTAAGCCAGTATCGTGTTAAAAAATGCCGCCTCCCGGTTAACAGTGAGATCACAGGCCTGAAGCACAGACGAGCCGGAGCGACCACAGAGAGCAGACGAGCAAATGAGCAGATTGAAAACAGTCAGACAATAACTGTGGCCTTGAGCTGCTTTAAGTTGACATCAGCTGGGACACAATACCAGTCTCACTGACTTGACAATCACCAGTGACCCAAAAATATGAAGAAAACAACAACAAACGCTCTCATTTTGAGGAAAAAACAAAACCACTATATATAGAATGAACAATAGAATATTTTGTGTTTTTAATGGACGCGGTGATGTTTACACCGCGAGCAAACAATCTTTGAAATCTTTCCAGCATGTCGACTTAAGGCGCCAACGTGTGGCAGATCGGAATAGATAGGAGAGTTTGTGAGGTGAGCCGATCGCATAGATCTCAACTCTTTCCTCGCCATCACGCAACATCACAAAAACCCGCCCACACACACACACACCTGCCTCATCAAAGAGGTAGTTAATGTCACGCTATCCTGCTATTATTCAGGAAGCCAACACACCAAACCATCCCTCTAATAAGCACACATGAGATTTGACAGCGAGGCATAAAAACAGTTTACACTGAATATTCATTGCAGAGTGAAATGAATTAAAATAGCTCCTTCCCTATGTTAATTGTCATTCTGGCGGTGCGACTGTGCTGAGTAGAAAGAGGAGTAGGGCAGGCAGACGTCGGCAACGAAGAAGAAAACTGAACGGAACCGTACAAACCAAGGACTGGACAAACAACATGAAGGCACGGTAAACAGGGCTGCAGTATAATTTGTCAATGCAAAGCCAGGAAGCCGACAACGGTAAAGGAGAGCATTTTCCCTTCTCATCAGATATGGGGTGTACATATACACAAGTATACGTAGCGCTCCTCCATCTCTCGGGCTCAGCATGTGGTTAAGATAAGAATTGGATGTGATGTTTTCTTCCATCACTGCTTTGTCAACGAATGATTTCTGCGGGAGGCAGCCAGCATGGCGGACATGAAGGGCTCTCATAGAGAGGAAAGAGAGGGAAAATGTGGTTTTTGATTTAGAATTCAGACTCAAAATCCATCAAGATTTGCTCAACAGATGCATCTGTCAAGCGGGTGGCGACACACAAAGTGGACTGCATAATCGTATTCTCTTTGGCTATGGCCGGGCACAGGTACGTGTGCGTATATTTTGTCTGCAAGTGCATAACTGTGCAAATCTGCTTCCAAGGCAAACACAAAATCTATATTCATTACTGGAGCTCTGATAACCCAAACAGGCTAGACGGCAAAGCATGCCTCTGCGTAAAAGCTGTTTATATCAAAGTTTCAGACACTTTGAAAAAAATCCTTGAAAAATATTGCTCTCTACCCAATGGTTATTTTTATCAATCATCTTTAATATGTGTGGTGTTTTTTTTGTTTTGTGTTTTAATCCACACTGTGACCACGTTTTGTTTTGGAGACCACACCAATTGGCTATTAGCTTCAAGCTATATAGTAAATTAGCGGTTCAGAGCAGCTTGATTACCTCAAATATTTGTATTATCTCAGGCCTTACACGCATCGTTTTTGTGTTTCAGTTTCAGAGAAGCCTTGCGTTTATATGGCAACACTTGGATAAAGTCTATTTACAAGGAATTGGCATAAACGCTGAAAATGATGTCGCGTAAATGTCGTGTAAATGGGAGTTCCCTCATTGATGCCTGAAAGAAATGGCCGGACTGGCCTGAGGTGAGGAAAAAGTCCCTTGTTACATTGAGAATTATGGAAAACTCTAAAGTCAAAACACCAAAAACAACTGCAATAAAAGACGTAAGGACACAAACATTACGAGCTATGTTTTCATTCACTGGGAAGGTGCCATCCACAGAACCGACTGCATTAACACTAAAAGCACCAGTATTGGGAAAGGCCCCAGGCTGTGGTGGGCCATCAGACTTCTGAAGGTTCCGGGTCATATCTGGCAGCAGATTAATCACAGAATCCCCCTCAAATTGTACAAGTCATGGCCTTAATGAGTTGTACGCCATGGTTATTATTGTACAATGACGACTTAGAGAACATCAACACTTTGAAAGCATCATCCTGCTGAAAGAAGCAACTGGTATCAAGGTGTAATGTCTATGAATGGATGTGAGGAGTCTGGAATGATAGATCAGGAGAATAAAGGATGCACTCTTCAATTGCTCCAGTCCACCTCGATCACTCCCATATTCATTGTAGATGCTTCCAGTAGTTGACAGACATCCAAATGGGTATTCCAGAGATAATCTGACACCTATTAGGCCTTTGTCAGAGTGTCAGACTAAACCTCTCTCTGGTCCTGCTTCCTGGCTGTCAGACCCCAACGGGCCACACCACTGAAGGTGGATGAGAACACATATCTAGTCTGAAACTAAAATGGAACCTGAAGAACAAGATCTTGCTGTGGCGACGCGAGCTTGGAGCATGACAACATCGATAAATGCAAGGGGTGAATTATTCTGAACGTGAGGACGAACTCAAAGTTTTTGCAGACGTAGGGTTTACCAGGTAACAGTACTCTCTAAAGCTTCCCCTTCCAAAATGTTGTACATCGTTACACATGCGGGCATCTCAATAAACATGTAAACAGCTTTTGTCATCACGATGGACTGGCAATGTGTCCTTTATGATATATGTTCCTACATTGGGATGCTTTGAATATAGGCAGGGGTATTATGACTAATTAGTGTGTCAAATGAGCTCTTCTTTCAGTTAAACACCCTCTTACATGTGTCCTCGACTGCCTCATCGGGCTGATGAAGCACTGAGAACGCCACACTAATAAAGCATCTTTGATTGAATATAATTTTAATCAAGTGCTGGGTTATCACTATGGAAATGTGATTTTAATTTCTCTGACTTCTTTAAGGTGACATTTTAGGAAAGGCTGAAATAGAAGAGCTGCTGTAACTCGACTCCTGCTTGCCATTTAATGTCACATCGCAACTATCAATTATTTATTTTGGCAGATGGACAGTTGACTTATATTCTCCCGATTGACAAAAGAAGAGCAGAGCACATTACCAGCAGAAATGAGTCATATTATGCCTCCATACCCAAATGAACAGAAATGCTGGGGAGCTCAGGGATGAAATATTTATGAGACAACAACTATTATTTTAACATTTTAATCAAAGAGTTTGGACGCTGAAGTAATGTTAAGGTCCAAAAGTTTATTTTTCAAAAGTAAAACTGAGTGTACACACACACACACACACAAAAAAACCACATTTGCAGCTTGACTGTGCCAACGGTGGATGTGGGTCATTGGTTCTGGACAGACAGCCGCTGTTAGTGTGCCATGCACACGGCGTCCCAGTGGAGCACAAATTACAAAAGCTTTGGACTTTTCTGATAACTCCCTGCAGGACTTGCCCAGTGTGGTGCCGCAGAAATCAAACCCTGCTTTCCATGAGACATTAGCTGGTTGTAAATCAACCATCTGCCGCGATGTGAACGCTTCCCCAAGAATCGCCATTCTAGTTAAATGGAATCAATAGCTCATACGGGATTTATTTTATTTTTTTTTTTTTTTTTTTTAAGGTTTTGATTGGAAAGTAGAACGATTTTAAGCTGTGTGTTCTTACCGGTAATGGAACAAATCAATCTCTGTCCACTTTGGGAAAAGTTGGACCACTTTATAGTACATGAGAAGATCGAGAGGTGTTTCTGTAAAGCGGAGCGGCGATTAAATTGTCAACCTAACCACTTCATGGTTAAGTGAGTGCAGTAAAGGGGAGAATACTGGTTGGTGTGCATGTGTGTTTAAGTGTTTGCGTGCGAGTGTGAGTGTTCGTAGAGGAGAGCTCACACTTACCAACGTCATTCATTCATCTGTATCTGTGCTTCCATGCTTGACTGCTTCATTCTATTGTGTACCGGCAACCGGGGGCTCACAGCAGGATATCAGCTCCACGCAGAAATCCATTTGAGCCACTCCTGGCCAGCTCAGATACCCAAAACCTCCACATCTTCTGTGCAGAGGCATAGTGTTTGTCCTCCGCAGGGGAAAGCCATAATACAGACCTTCATCCAGGTCTGGCTCCATAGCACGCCTTTCCCCCCCCCGATACCCCGCGGGAGTCGCTGCTTGGCAGTCTCAGTTTGTGCATCAGTTCAACTGATCTTAAGCGAAGAAATTATTCATCTTCCTCTGGCTTTTTTCTTTTTAATCACACTTATGTATGACCTAACACGGCCCAAGAGGAAGCCATACAGACAGTGTGTAAGGGGGGGGAAAAAAATGAAGCGTCTGAAGATGCCCCATTGCATGCTTTATGAGTGAGGCAGCAGTAGTCACAAGATGCAAGAAGGGCAAGACACACACGCGCATGGACACATGCGCAGACACACCAAAGCTGAACGCATGAATAGAGATGAGAAGTCAAAGTAGCTCTGAAGTACACGGCAAAAACTATGAGGTTGACGTTTCCAGATTACAGCAGAAATCAGCATGTTAAGACGAGCCTGAAATTTTACGAACACGTTCAGCAAAAGTGATCGCAGCCATGGATGCGCTAATTTGATTGCACGACTGTTAATTAAGATCTGATGCTGAATTATTTCACACAGTTCTCTTATGTTTCTAGGCAACAATGGCACACAGAAGAAAGCAAGCGCTATAGAAAACCTATTAAAAAAAAAAAAAATTCTTTAAACTCAACCCAGGTCGACAGACCGCGATGATAAATGACTTTCAAACCGCACAGTAGAAAGGAAATTTCACAAAAAAATGCCAACGTGTAATTTCTGGTTATGCTACTCCAGTGCAGGCTCTCAAGAGTAACACGACGACGCACAATTACTATCCAACTTGCTGGCTCTCCAAAAAATAAAATGCACGGCAAATTCTGAATTATAAGTAACTCAACCCTCGAGTCTGACCTGCGTTTTATTAAACTGTCTGTTCTTTTCCAAGTCCACTATCCCGAGCCTCTCCATTTTATCCCCTGCCAGGCAATATAGGTACTGTCATCAGAATATATATCTTCTTCCTCCTATTCAGTTTATCTTTGTCTGCATCGTAACCTGGGCCACGGAAAGCAGCGCCCCAGGCGCATGAGCCCGGAGACAGCGGTGAGAGTGGCACCTCGCTGGCTGACAACCAACCTGGATGCGCTATCACAAAGCTGCTGCTGTAGTTGCAGAGGACAATGAATAAAATATAAAGCCGAGGGTAGAAATATACACAGTATGTGTCGGGCGGTTTGCTGTGGAAAGAAAATGGAACAGGGGAGGTAAGGAGACAGGAGAGAGATAGAGAAAAGTATGGGTGCGTAGAGATGGGTATTAGGGCCTCTTTGTTCATCCAAGTGCAATGTATTTGTACTACGAGTATAGAAATTACACTCTCAGTCACTTCTTTACATGGCTTTGTGTGAATTCATAAGGGAAATGATCCAACTTGTACCAAAAGGATTAAATGTAAATGCACTAAAACGCAAAACAAAGAGAGGGAAAAAAAAAAAAAACTAAACATATAAAGCGTGAGAAACTCAATACGAGAGGTTGTGGAACAAATTAGTGCGGATGAGTGCTGTGATGAAAAACAAAACAGGCACGGCCACTAAGCTCAAACAACACAGGCTCCCGCACGTAAGCAAACGGCATAAAGACGCGATTAAACTTGATAAAAACTTCAACCCTTATTAAACACAGCCATTTGCACATGCTGTAGCAGGGCCAGGGAGCCACGCGGCACAAACAGGGGCTGTTAAGGTTTCACCGTTTTTCAAAGCAGCACAATTACATCTACCGCTAAACTAAATCATCATCAACACTAAACGTAACAAAGGAGTGAGCCCGCATCTCGCTACAGCTGTAGTTAAAAGAGAAGTACAAACGCAGTTCAAGTCGTAAATAGCACGAATGGGAGGAGGAATGATGTCATTTCAGAGTAGTTTGATAGAATTAATGTTACTGGAAGGAAAGTATGAAATCAACACTACACAAATGCAACAGAAGACCTCATAAATATGCTTTTTTTTTTTTTTTTTTTTTTTTAAATAATATAGACACTCTTCTGCAAAAAGTTTGGAAATATTTGTGTTTTGCAGAACACAAATCAAGTCACAATACCGTGCCTCATTTTCTCCTCACATGTGTTGGAAGCAACAAGATGGTCAAAAAGTTCCACAGTCCACACGGAGAAGGAGAGAGAGCATTTTATAAACGTTCCACCTTAGGAGCCGTTTTTGAAAAAGTTGCATTTTCAGTGGCTCTGAGCAACGTTTCCGTGTAAATAGACCCCCCAAAATGCACCAAAGGTTTTGCACTGTTGTGTAAACAGGGCCTAAGAGAGAAAACATCACCACACTGAAATCAGCGGCTTCTTAACCCATGAGCACGATTTACAGAGTTATGATGAAGGAAAAACACAATGTTTTGGTCCATGCTTGGGGCCGTAAATAAAATAAAAAATTCTTACATTTGTGCACGCTAAAAGCGGATTTCTATTTTATTTTATTTTTTTGTGCAATTTTAGGTCCAGTATGTTCATCCAATATATCAAAATGAATAAATGTGCTGAAGAAAATGACAACAAACATTCACGTTTTAATAGCTTTAAATAGTGAAATATGAAGGTAAAATCAAAAGTAGTCAAACTGACTTTATACAATTGTATACAAGTTGTATTTATTCTTTTTTTTTTTTATGAATTTGTGCATCGGTTTATGAAATCAACTAATTGAATATGTTTTCTAAGTTGTGAGACTATTTGAAATCAATCTCTCTTAAAACAAAATCTAAACTATTTCAAATCAAACAAAGCCAAATGAAGGAAGGCCGCCAGTGAGAGGGAGGACTCTTACTTTATTCATTCATTGTTCCATCAAAATACATGTCACAATAAGGGAAATCATGTAAATATTTGAGGTAAAGACATGTTTTAATATTCTATGCTTACAGTTGGATTAGGGTCAGGCAACTAGAACTTACCCTTGAGCTCAGAGTAAGTCTGCATGAAACAATGGTGCAGTGAATCACGCAAGTTTGTGTGTGCAGAGTCCACTCACTGAGTCTCTTGGCGGCTTCCAGGGCCTCGGAGGCTGTGTCGGCCACGTAGAAGCGCTGGACAGCCACGCCGCTCTCTTGCATCAGCTTCTTGCTCTGGTACTCCTGCAGGTTGAGCCATCTCCTGGGACTCGACCAGGTGCACTAGGGGACGGGGCGAAGCAAAGGGATTCAGACTCTCGCTCGTGAGCGAAAGGCGATTTAACACAGTGCGATAGGGCATGCTTGACTAGGGCTTCTATCGCAGTTAATGATAACCCTTTTTTCCTCTCCAGCTCAACATCTCAGCGCCCTCTGTGGACAGACTTTACAGTGTATAATACCTAAATGTGTCTAACACCTGCCTCAGAGTGTACCGGCTGCCTTCCCTGCTCCTTTTTTTCCCTCCTACCACCTCACACGCCTTTTTTTTTTTTTTTTTCTTCTCCCCGCTCTGTAATGAGGCGGGCAGCCGGGCCCGAGCTGCAGGACAGCTCAGGAGCTGTTTGCTCCATCAGCAGACAGTGGCCCTGTCAGCTCCAGCTGTTGTTGCTATTAAAAAGAAATTGGCTTTTTAATGTGAGAGAGAGACACGGGCTGTGGCGGAGTCAGAATCCTTCCACGCCGACACAAAGCTCTGTGTACACCGTTTGGTTTCTGTGCACGTGTGTGTGAGCGTGTGTGTGTGGATACGTGTCTGCGCGTGTATGTATGCTAATGTTTTCACAAGAACAGATTGAGGGAGTCAAAACAAGGATTGCAAGGTAAATTATGGCTGATCTTTATTAAATAATAAATATATTAAACTAATATTAAACAGCAAGAGTGCACCGCGATATTTTACAGCGGCACAGTCAAATTAAGCCGACATGGGCTACAAACCACTGTAATATCTGCTGGATGGACACAAGACATTAGTCATTCAAGGACACCTGCATGAACACAAAGGGCACATTTAACAATGCAGAAGGTGATGGTATGTCTGCAGCATAAAGGCTCATTGTTGACCAATACTGGAATATTGTTTCTTGTACAGTTAAAACATCAGTACAGCAACATGATTTTTTTTTTTTTTTTTTTTTTAATAACCAGCTGCTCAAGGTTTGTTCTGTGCCTTACAGTGTGAAAAACACATTTGTGTCTCGGTGCAAACAACCTAAAAAAGTGATGATGGCATCAAGCTGTGCCATCAAACATGAAGTGGAATCCTAAACCGACAGTAGCACGACCAGATGATGCTCCTTAAGGAAAGGTTTTAGAAAGTTCAAGATGCTGGCTTTTCCAATAACACCTAACGCCAGCAGGCAACAATCTATGGTGTCAATTTTGACAATAATTTGAACTTTGGGCCTGATTTGGGCTTTTTCAATGTTGTGTTGCCTACGTTGTCATGAAGAGAACAAAATGCTCAATCAGCTGGTGTGGTGAACAACAACAACAACAACAACGGACTTTCTACTATGTAAGTGGGATGGATGGATGGACACTATTGCATGCACATGCATTACATTTGCCTTTCACAGGTCATAGTTTAGTTTTCGTTCAGTGGTGCATGGGGGCGTCACAAGTCCACTCCGAGCCTATTGAAGACACCAGTCAATCATTCACAAAGCAGGGACGTACAGGAAGGGGCGGGAGCGCTGGAACGGAGCGTATTTGTTCGGCACTTCTCAACGGTTAAGTGATGGAAGAGGTGAAATGTAGCCTTGACTACCCTTAATGACTATTTGCGATTGAAGGATAATGAGCTCGACACAATCGCCTAACTAGGCAACAGCCGACCCAGGCCTTTTATATCCCAAACCGAGTGTAACCACCAATGAGCTTCAACAGAAGACTGAATCGAATGACCTGCGATCCACTTTTCATGCCAAAAGCGACCAGTCACTGTGCCTAAACACACTGTATTAGCATGTTTTATCCATTCCAACTCTCATGAGAGCCAGTCGGAGACTTCATTAGAGCCAGAATGGTTTGTTTTCGAGAACAGGGCACACTGATATATGCTGGCCTCTTCTTTTGCATAACTGAATACAATAACGAGGGTCATTTGCAGGTTACCTCTGCAGCCTTCTCTATAACACCACACTACTCCTATGTTTTAGTTATTGCAGCTTATGTATGTGTGTGTACACATTATATATATATGGATTCATGCTTTCACGTCTGTCTCTATAAGCACTTGACCACATCTATGAAGATGATATGACTCTCTTTAAGTGGTGCAGAGGGATTGAAAGGCAAGGCAGAAAAGTAGGATCTGTGTGGTATTACAAACAAAAACAATAATTGTGGAAAACCAGCCAAAGCTCAAACAGATTTGAGAAATTAGAAAAATGTATTTGAACAAAATGGATCATCTGTATCCCAAAGTCTGTTTATTGACAAAATCTTGCTCGGGTTTACGGTATGTCTTTAGGAATCATTCTCTGCAGTCATTCATTCCGACACGTCTAATTTGGCGAAGAAATATTGACAAAAACCTAAACTATCCAACCGGCAGAAACACTCTTCAGTGTTTTGCCGGCTCACAGTTGACTGTTGTCAGCTACCTAAAGGGGCCTCTCTCTTAAACCATCCACTTTCCTTGCCGTCGCACAGTTTGCCCGGGGAGAATAAGCTCTGCTGCCTGGGTGCATGTCTCTATCCGTCAGTCTCCTGCTCTGTATTAGGCTCAAAAGAAAATGGCAAACGAAAGCCACTTGCCGGAGCAGGTTAAACGTCTCTTTAATGGATCTAGCCAGATTAAATGTTGACAGGGACACATTGCTGTGGGGTCAAGCTTACGCTGCCATCAGATGTTGGCAAAGTGCGACGGGTTTAAGCCCATTATGATACGCCGGTGGTGACATGAGTAATGCCATTCTGGACAATCTCAACTCGGATCAATTTAACCATGAATCACTTATACAACAATCGAGTTTCTCAACTATTATTCTTGTCTTCACTATCATCGCAACATGTAGAGATTCAAGACAGCACGAAATCTCATGGCAACAGTAAACCTCATGGTTAGACAATAAATTGAAGACAAACACATTTAAATCAACATTTTCTTCTTTTGGGTAGCCATAGGCTGCTTTGTGCATTCTGTCTGACGCCCTGAACACATGACACGCGACTTTTCCCGGAATGTTGCAGTGGAGATGAACAAATCAAAATTGCAATGATTTACAGAATCATACATAAAATAGACATAAAGCAGGTTGACGATTAACTGAAAGAACAAATTTCCTTTTCAACAACGAATGGAATCAAGTTTGCTTGCATGTGGCTCACTGTCCTCTCCTTTGCTCTCCTGCGGTCCCCTAACCACAACCACAACAGCAGAAATATCTCCACCTCTGAGTCTGGTTCTGAAGGAGTTTTTTCCCTTCCACCGTCTCATATGCTTGTGGAATTGTTGGGTTTTCCTCTGTAAAAGTGACTTGAAATGACTGGCGCTATAGAGATATAATTGTATTGAACATGCTAAATACTCATTTAAAATCTGATTAAAACTATACTGTAATTGGAAAAATGACTGCCGTTTAGTACTCCGTTATTTGACAAGTCAAGACGCTGTAGAGGGTAAACGGGCTCATGAATAAGGGAGAATCCTAAATGCGCTGCCGGTTGACGTTAATGTGACCTGAAAGCCATCGCTACAACCCGAGAGGAAAAGAAAAGCACATTTCTGCCATAAGCAGGATGCACCTTGGGAGTTACAAAAAAAAGAAAAGAAAAAGAAAAACTCAGTAACCGCATAGAAATGCTGGTTTTCTCAATTCAGCTACCCAGAAAACTCCAGTTACATGTCAAGTCATGTGTAGTCTTAAACACAAACTGTGAAGAAAAGAAGATTGTGAAACTAAACTAAAAAAAAAAAACAATAAAAGAAAAATCCATATAAGCTTCCAAAAATAACAATGAGTACTTCCTGGAGAAGTCAGGTGTGGCTGGAGGTGGCCCTTCAGGCATTGACAGTTACCTTGGGCGAAACACCAGAGAATGGTAAGAAACCTACTGCACTTTTTACTACATACCAGACCCACGGACACGCTGCATTAAATAGGAACTGTTAACACCTTCACATCCGGACTTCACACAAACTGATCCTGTAGTGCATTTTAACAAACTAACACAGCCACTGATCTTTTCTTTTCACTGTTCCTCCAAGGAGAACATACTCATCAGTGCTTTGCTCGGCTCCAGCGAGAGTCAACCATAGTATTTTGTAGACTTCACTTGCAACGTGAAGTACGTTTCCTTGAAAACATGCCTCCAAAACCCCTGTGACTAATAGCAAACCGTGTGTGTTGGTGTTGTCCTAACCTGATCCTGAAAGGCTCCTGTACTGCATGTTCTCTGCATCTCTCTGACGGCACAAAAAAAATAGTCTGTAATGTCGGAGTAAATGAGCTCATTTCAAAATGTTGGCTAGTCTCACAGCAGCCCTTGCTTTAAGCTGATTGAATTAATGCTTTACTGTGATCACTTCCATCTGCTGAATATTGATGACCACTTCCATCAGTGTTTGTCATTGGCATAGTGTGACAAGACAAAATATGTAAAATTCTAAGCAATAATGTTTCAAGTCGCCACTGGAAACACAGTCATTGAACACTAACGGTGCTGTTGGAAAAAGTAACCATAGATTAAATTACTACTTCAGCCAAGTTCCTCTAGTAGATGTTGATCAGCGCTGAACTCTTCCCAGAGAGTATTTATTAGATCCTGGTCTGGGCTCTTTCGGGACCACTCCTAAAAGGTTCATTTTCTCTTGTTGCAGCAGGATGTAATCCATAGAGGTTCGTGGGCCATCATACGGAATCATCAACCCTGCACGACCTGTCCGCCATGTCCTGAGCTAGAAAAAGCAGCTACAAATTATGATGATCCCTCCGCCGTGCTCCACAGTGGCAATGATGCTCAGATGTTCAAATGCAGTAACCTTTGTCCGAAACGTGTCAAAGTCAAGTACATTTTTATAAAAATAGCAACGTCCTTTATGTTGTCCTGCAATGGCGTTTAAATGTTTGTCTAACTGTCCTCTGTAGAGCAACTAAAGTCTTCCAAAACCCTTCCAGTGTCATCTAAATTAACAATTCTTGAACAAACATCATGAGATCTGTTTTTCCAAGCAATAATTCATTTTATCAGATACCCCGCTGGAACAGTAAACTACAAAAAAAACATATTACAGAAGTCAAAGTAGCACTACGAGCCGTCTCCAGTCGTATTTCATTGATTGTACTTGAGGTTTGCAAGCTCTTGACTCCAATTAGCTCCCCATGCTGTCATTAGCCTAAGGCTTCACTTACATTTTTAAGCAGCATTGTAAATGTTTTATTGCCATGTCCGATGAATACTAAAGATCAGCATTTTTTGTCTTTGATATTAGGTTAAGCAATATGCCGATTCAATGCAGTTTAGATGGTATTTCATAATCAAATCATGTAGAAATGTATGAAAATTCGATGGATTACCATTTTTTTTTTTTTTTTTTGCCTTGGTCCAACCACACCTGAAGCGTGAGTATCAGAGGAAATTTCTCTTTAATTCACAAAATATGTGATATTATCAATTTTTTTTAAACATTCCCATTGAAGTACATGAATATTGTTGATTTTCCAATATTGTACACATTTAAAGTCTACACCTTACCCAAAAAATAAATAAATACAGAGCCTCAGTAAATCAGAGATGCAGGAAAACAACTTCCTGACACTTATGACTGATGCCAGAGATTGGAAGAAAATGTCATGCTTGTATGGTATGGCTGTAAAAGTGAGGATACAAATTTCAAGTGATGTTGTGACACATGTAAGGAAACACACAGAGCTCAAAGTTATTTGGAGAAAAAAAAAAAAAAAAAAAAACACGTGGCTTGATCAGCAGACACCTTCAGCAGGATACGCTGTCATTAAAAATTAAGCTTAACCATCAAATTAAGGCAGGGTGCGATATGGACCACACTATAATCAACTCCTTTGAACGTCTGCGATCAGAGTATATTCTATTTTGTATGCGACAATATTATATGTTGATTCAGATTCAGGGTAAATAAAAACAGAAATTGTGCATTAACCCGAATCTGCCTTATAATAATACAGCCGACCGTGACACTATGGTATCTTATCTAGAGTAAGGGTGTCAAACATAAGGCCCGTGAGTCAAAACTGGTCCCCCAAGAAGCTCCAAAGTTTAGAATTAAAAGTTTTTATGGCACTATTTTACTGGTCCAGCCCATTCTAGATGAAACTGGGCTGTAGTGGCCCCGAAACCAAAATGTTGATGTAAATTCTCCTTCCCCCAAAGCGCCACATGTTTCAGAAAAATGTGACAAGTCATGAGTTGGGTTCAAAAACAGTATCATTACTGTAAATTCAAAGGCTTTGTTAGTATTTTTGTAAGCCTACAAGATTGTACAGCACCATTAAAAAAACATTTGATATTTATTTTGGTAAACCTTTCCATTGGTATTACTTAACTTTTGTATATTCTTTCTGTCCAGTGTATGGCTCCTGTCCAGATTAACTTTCCTGTGTCTCTTTGAGGTCCTGTCTTCCGGCTTTCAAATCTTTGTGTAATAATACTCAGTTGATGTTTTATGTGACTCTGGGAGTTTTCACTTAGCTTTCACTTCCACATTACTCAGCTTGTTTTTCTTTCTCTAATGCATTTTGGGTCTTAAGTACTGATATAAACTGGTCCTGTTGCTCTGGTGACTTTAGTTCTCTAAGTTTGACATAGCAAGTGTTTCTGTTTGACATCTCCGTACCTGGATCCATGTATTGGGTGCTGCGTTTGCTCCATGTGGATCTCTGCTGCACGCCTGGCAGTCATGTGACCATGTGTAGCTTGTGGGCATAATGTCAACAAACTCCACACAGGAGAGATAGGCACTCTCACAGGCACATGTTAACATTTAAATTGAAGATTGCACACTCTTTATGCAGTTATATAGTTGTAAAACCTGACATTACGATTTCAATGATTCGAGTAGTACTACATAGATAGTAAACACTGTTTTCCAAAGGGAATTATACTTTAAAATCACCACAAACATGCTTTTAAGTCCTTTCCAGTCCCACGTAATGCTATCAGATGGAAAACGATGATACTGCCGTGGTCTTGACAGGTGACAAATAAAGTGAGCGCTTCTTATCTAACCTGGAAGAAAATAGTAAGCGGTGGACGGCGATATTGCAGCCAGACAGGCAGCTGGCCCGCCGTCCCCTGAGATGCAGTTTCTACAGTAATTATCAGCAGCAGCACTCCAGAGACAATCCTACTCAGTCCTTCTCCCCAACTCCTGCTCCACTTACTCTTAATGCACACAAAGAAGGCGAGAATAGACTCACACGGGATGTGAAATGCACACCGGTGACGACACACTGGCACAAACAAAGTTGTATGCAGTGGGCCCAAGATGGGATAAAGTATTCACAGCAAAACTCTTCGACACACAAAAGCACTCAAGATCCTTCTTATGAGTGCATCCAAGTGAAGAGAAATGGGACACAGTGGCAAGAGAGAGTTTGGAGCCGTGACAATGATAAACAATAGCATTCTCTATTAACAGATGGAGGTATGGAGAAAGACAGCCAAAATGACATTTAAAAAAAAAAAAAAAAAAACATTTTATCCATCGTGTCAATTGAAAATAGAAATAGTTTTTATGAAGAACAAGCAAAAGTGTCTCCTTTTCACTCTCAGGTCATGCATTTCAGGAACTCAGATTTTTGACAAAACATTAAGCACAAGTGCCAGATCTCCGAAAAAAAAAAAAAAAAAAAAAGGTTCCCATGCTTCTCTTGTAGGTCAGAGACACATTTCCAAAAGGAAACTAAATGCTTTAACGAACCATGAAGCCATACAGTTTTAATGTCATCCCCCTCTATTAATAGCCCGTCATCATCTCCTTTACTACGTTGTGCTTTTGATGTAAAAAAAAAAAAAAAAAAAAATGCAGAAAAAAACCTTCAGCACCAAATTCAAATGAGGCGAGGGAGAAGGAGGCAGAAGTCGTACTGAGGAAGCACTTATTCTGAGAAAGATTTTTGCTTTCAGCAGGCTTGCAGCAAGAGTCTTGACATTCAGCGAGTGATCACAAATGTCACGGCTATATACTGCAGCAGAGGTGGATACTAACTTTTTTTGTTCTTGGCAAAGGGCTTCTTATTTAACAGGGGGGAGAAAAAAAAGCTTTGAAAAAAGGAATGGCCCACTTTTACTTCCATCTTAATGGTGCATTTGACTCATGCTTTGATTCAAGCGTGTAATACTTGACAATATTTAAAAAAAAAATCTTTTTTTACTCGATTTTAAATCAATCAAATTAAAAACTAACTAAGATCAATTGAAACATTCTTTGTTTGACTTTATTTCATGTAAGCCACAGACAGTGGTTGGAAATGTGATGGATTTGCATGTACTTGACTTGACATACATAAATGATGAAAATCACCAACGCTTAAATGGTTTTTGCGTTTTCGTTTTGAAAATGATGTCCGTTTGCACCGGAATGGCAAAAATGCTGAAAACAATGTGCCAGGCCACACGTTGGCGCTGTTGACTGTTTGTGTCAGGAAACCATGTGCAGGAGCAGCGTTCCTGTCGCGCACACGAAGACATAGCCCAAGCCAGGGGTGCGCGATATTGGATCGTGGAGGATTAGAACGTGTTGATGGTCGCACCAGAAGTTCCTTGTGCACCTGAACCAACCAGTCCTGGCCAATTACAAGCGTGTCTGTTTTGGTTGTGTATCGAGGAAGCGTGGCTGAGGGCGAAATCGGGAATCGGTCGCGAAAAGAAAGTCCACATTCGTCGTGTGGAAACGGTTTGGCTTTTCCCCGGATAACAAAGCACAAGCAACCGTGATTTGCAAAAGTGTGCAGATACACATAAATCTTGTTAAATTATGTGTTAAATCATACTTTGCAGAACTGCCTTTATAAAAGTTTTTATTTTTCCCATTTGAAATAAGCCTCAAATAATATTAAAATTATTTAACATTTTGTTTTAGAATTTTATTTTATTTTTTTTACTTTTCGTGTTCGTGTTTCACTGTTCATGTGAAAGCTTCCTCAACAGCCAAGGGCAGTTTAGCTTTTATGTTGCAAGAATGTACTTTATCAGTGTGGTTTACCTTTTGGTCCGTTTACATGTTTAGCACTTGTTGGCAAAGATTCAACAACTATCTAAATTACAATATGTTCAGAAAGGTTCTTTGGCCTAAATTGTCTTTTTCTGTTGGGGCTGTTTCATATTGGAAAATGGTTTGGTTGCACTGTTCAGAAACTTGCCAATGAATCTCAAAAACCAATGTAAAAAAGAATTGTGCTAAAATCCTGATGATGATTTTATTATAGAAAAATGTGTGATATGATATTTTTGCCATATCGCCCTATCGCCATATCTTCTCAAAGATTTCTATCTTGGGAGCCGTTTTCAAAAGGTTGTGTTTTCAGTTGCTCTGAGGACCATTGTCCTTTAAACGTATACCCAAAAGGAAACAAAGGTTTTGTGTTTTCACTTAGTGGCACAAGGATAATGGAATTGATTTTTGCGTAAACCACTGACATATACAATCATCAAAATTAAACGTAACATGAGTAATAGGTACATTGAATACAGAACATCTGAAAACAAGGTAATGAAAAGAAGAAATAACGCAGAAAAATAATGAAAACATTCCCTGAATACAAACTTTAAGGACATAAGAAAAAGGTACAAAGGACCAACTGGAACATTGAAATGTGCTGAATAAACTATGTCACCATCCGCTTCTCTCCGAGCTCTCGTGACCTCACACAAAGACATGGAGAGGACAAACAGTGCCATGGCAGCAGATGCATCAGATTGCCAAGTCCTTGTCGCCACTCCACGAGTGGCGTTGAAGGACAAACTCTTGGTATGCGCAACCTTACTCCCAAAACACTTCTGTGCCTGGACCATATGGTATTCAGCACATGATCATGCAACATCAGGACTTCTCTTCCTCCTAAGAGGGACAAAATTGTGCAGTCTCATGTTTGGTTGAGTGCAGGATGCACAATGTCAAGCCACACTTGTTGGAAGTGTCATTACAGTGAGGAGGGATGCTTGATGACGGCACTTTGCAAAGTCATTTTAAGACATGCCACCACTCTGTCGTTTGCCCTTCTGTTCAACTTAAGGAGTCAATAACCTAGGGCTAATTTAAAGCAGTTGTCTTTATCACTGTGAGAGAGCGGAGCAATGTCAAAAAGTCACCAGCTGACAGAGTGGTTCTGGCTCCCTTGGAAATTTATTAGAGCCATAAGCCTTAATTTACAGGGGAAGGTTACAAAGCAGGCAATCACCTCTGATCAGGCCCACATACAGCAGCCAGTCGATGCCACGACGTGCATCAATATGGCACTCACAAAATTCAAAGAGTCGACAGCCCAGGTCAAAAAACACATTCGTTTCCTGGAAGTGAAGCTCGACAAGATTCAAGTGAGTAAAGATGTGATTCCTCCCTGGCAGGTGGGAATGCTACGGGAAAGTTGTCTTTCAACACTGGCTATGGGACATTTTAACAGCTCGGCCCATGCTGTCTTTCCCAAATCCGTCAAATCTATACATGAAAACTGTGTTTCATTATAAATATGTCTGGTCAACATAAATACATAAAATGTCAAACATCAAACACTAATGAAAAGACTATATCCCCGTTTGCACACTGGAAAACTTTTGTTGCGTTTTGGGTGTCCATTCACACGATAGTGATGCTCGGAGCCACTGAAAACACAACTATTTGAAAACGCTCTGAATCCATCTCCATGTAAACAATGAAAATGCTATTTTTCGGAAACGCATCGACCCACCAAGATTTGGAAATCAATACTGTATAATTAGATATATTTCCTAGATAAATGCAGACATTTTTCCCACAATTAACACTAGGCTGAAATATTTTGTTGAAAAAACTTGCATAACAAATCATTCACTGATATTTGATGTATTTTTTTTTCCTGAAAATTAGCCAACCGATGTGCAGCTCATGTATTTAATCATATAAATGACTTTAAATGCACCGGCTCCTGATTCTCAACAGAAAACATTATTTCCTGACTTGTTAGCCAAAGTGAATGAGTACTTTACGGGGGTTGCACTTTTGCGGTAATGAAACAAGATCACTACAAGACGCCATCATGAGCAGGAGGAGGACCTCGGGTGCCCGGTGCTCTGCTGGTGAGAAAGTCAGGCAGCAGACATGTTAAAAAGGTGGATCTGATTGATGATGTGGAAGACACATGCAAAGTGGTTGCTGCTGTATGAGTCAATCGATACCTTATGGGACACCTCAACAAGAACCATTATCACTCACTACCTTTCAGAGGTCAATAATAAAAGTAATAAATTACCTTATGGAGTTTTATTTCTTCCACCAGTTTATACATTATGAATATAAATAAAGCTTTTATATCCCCTGTGCAAAAAACTGCATTAAGGCAGTAAAGAAAAGAAGTGAGCCAGAATGCATTTTGATCACAAGACTATATCCTACTTACAGAGACTATCATCATTAAGATGCCTTGATCGCTGGGCACAGCGAGGCTCCATTAGTGGCAAACTTCCAATGAGTCAATTTAGGATTGATTCCCAAAGGAGTCTATGCAGAAAATAAAGAAAGGCTATTGGTATTTCAAGACAACAGAGGCCCAATTTTAAACAGGCATGCTCATAAGGACACTCCGAATCTGTATTGATGTGGCCCACAAGACAATACTCTCAGGACTGAGAGAAGATTATAGCAGTCCAATCAGGGAGTGCTTCGAAAGGAGACTTTTAAAATCATTTTAAAATCACAAATGTCTTCCTGGTGAGTGTCCTTATAATGATTGCGGAGTATTCCCAGCCTTTCAAAACTGGAGATGACCTTCCTCATTGGATTCTTTTCTCAAATGTCAGTGGAAAAAGATGACATTTTGTTTGAAGCCTTAAACCCATTTGGTTCTTTATACAGTGAAAGCTTCATTCAATGGACGTCAAATCAATTTAGGGTTTTGTTTAATTCACACAAGCAAGGTGCCTTGTAGACAGAAGCTTTGTGTCTTTTTCATTGAAGACTAATATACTTCAATCATGACTCCTAGAAGGTAACTGATCCAGTACAATTAATTTGCAGATATTCAGATGCCGAGACAAACTGTGAGGTTTAAATAAGTAGTTTTAATATGTTGCCAGGTCTTGGATGGGTTAGCATACAATAACATTTCACTACTATGTACAATCTGAGTTGATGATGATGAACAAAACTGCTTTTGACATTGTCTAACAGTGTAACCAAAGTTACTTCTTTTTGGCTTTTCTTTTACTTTAAACAATAGATAAAAACAGAGCTTGAATTTCATTTTCCAAAATGGGGGGGGGGGGGGGGGGGGGCGAGACTATGCATGAGCTTAACTATAGGTCTTACATTTCTTAAAGTACTGGACACAACACAACGTTGAGACCCTGCCATGAAAGCTGGCGACCTCGTTGAAAAAATGCTAACTAGCATTAGCCTCAAAGCCATGTTGTCTGGGTAAGTTTGTAAAATCCTGCATAATGCAACAGCTATAGATGGTTTTTTTTGTTTGTTTTACGTTTACTGCATTTTGCACCAGACGGTATCACTAAAATTAGCCTTTATGTTGACATTGTAGTCATTTTCTGTAGTAATCGTTCAATTCATCTTGTATACTCTGCGCCACAACAAAGAAAAACTTTGAAATTTGATTTTAAAGGTTATTATGGCATTATCTTTCCAGCCCAGCCCACAAAACATAACATTGGGATGCATGTGGCCCTTGATCTATCATGCGTTTTTCTCCCGTTATCGAAATATGTATTTTCCCTTGCATTGCAGCTAATTTTGCACGTAGGCATTTTGGCATTTACTATTTGAGTGGTTTAATTTCCCTAAATGGAACGCGTCAGCACTGTTGACATATTTAGCAAACAATAAGCCTTTATAACGATGACTCTTTTGTGTTCAAAGCATCATTAAAAAGGACCTTAGCTTGTATTTAAAATATTTATCCTAACATTTGCATAACTGTTCCCTCATTGGCAATTCGGTGTTGGATTTTTCCCTGCCAAAAAAAAAAGCCTAACCGCACCTGTACAAAGCTGTGCACTGTGTTCTAAATTGCTAGCCACAGCCAGCAGACAGCTGGAGTTTCCAGAGGCAATGAGTATCACATATTATGACGCAAGATCCCCAGATGCCTAGTAAGGTTAAAATCCTCATTACTTGTCATGGCCAGACCCTACCCCTTTGAAATGACATTCCCTAATTAGTAACGACAAATGACTGCAGAGTTAATTAACCAGAATGCTCCTTAAGGGGTATTATCAAATGTTTAAGAAATTAACAGATTGCCAGTTCACAAATTCTATGTAATTGATTTGTTCCCTTTCAGGTTATGAACTCGTCTCTGTTCCCAATCCATTTAGCTAACCAACCGGGAAGAATTTAAAGGCAAGCTTTCCATTGTCCACCTCCATGAGCATGTGCTGAACCACATGGCGGAATACTCAGAGCGTCTATAGGAATCACGGCTGTGCTGACTGAAAGTCTCTGCTAATGGGGCGGCGCTCTGCTAGTTGGTAGCGGGACATAAAGACAGACTATTTGCAATTAGACAACCGGCATGTCGCGAGTTGTGATTGAGGTGACATGCAATAAAGGAAACGGCCCAGGAAAGTCCGTTTCTCCATAAACATGCCAGAGTCAATAGGCACATTTCCATTTAAAGTCTGCCATGTCGATGCTTCATAAAGCATTAGTGGCCTAATTCAGAAAGCCTGGTTTCCTCTAATTAATAAAGTACTCGAGCGTGGAAGGCAGACATTCTTCTGCAGCTTTGGCAGTGTTTACCTAGAGTTGGATGAAAACGATGGCATGCAGTTTTGGTAAAAACCTTCGTGCCACTTGGTTTACAGAAAGTTCAATGGACTGTCCTCTCAAAACAACCTTGAAAGACAATGGACTACATCTGCAACAGTTAGGTGCATAAAGGCACACAGATTGATCAACCTAAGCTGTCTTTTGTTTATACACCACATGGTGCCAATTTAAAATCTAGTGCTTTTCTTTGAATTTCAGACTGATATATAGTCAGAGAATTTATTGGGGGGGGGGGGGATCTAACCATTTAGTTATTTATAAAGATCGAATTACATAAGGCCCTGGATATGCAAAGATGAGCTTTTTGCTCTCATTACTGCTATTAATTACTTGTAGGTTTCCATGTCCTTGCCTCTTAAAAGCTAAGGTTGTGCCCAGACCATCTGAGTGTGGAGAGAGAAATGACATCTGCCAGTTCCAGAGCTGGGGATAGAACAGTGGAGCAGAGATAGAGGCGGGAGCACCAGAGCATGGCTCCAGGATTTAGATCAGTGAGATTTGCATCATTGGCAGGTCTTTAGGCAGGGCAGGTTTAATCTCCTGTAGACAGGCTTAAGAAAGCAAGACCTGACTGTTGTGTCTCCCCAGAAAGGGATTTGGGTAATTAGCATAGTTAATAAGAGGAGGGTGTACACAGATGCATTCAGAGGTGTCGGCTCTAAAGGGAGAGACTGCTCTGTTAGAAACTTGTTCTTAGCAGAAGGATGTACAACTTTGTCAAAGTGACGCTGCAAGTTTGGAAAGTCCTATTCTTGACTTGAATTCTTTTACACAAGAACAAGAAACAGCCCAAAAAAAAATCTACCCTGGCAAAATCTGCAGAAAAATAACAATGTTTTCATCAGCTTACATTCAGAATCAACTTATTTATGCACTCCTACACAAACAGTTACTGCAGGAAAATCAATGACGCATGAAGAAATACAACTTCTCTTATAGCTTCACAAATGCCTGATGAAAGATCTACAAAGAACTTCCTTCTGGGGCTGCTCAAAACATACCACTTTCAATCAGGTGTACTTTCCTGACTCATAAAAGTGCACTCCAGTTGTCCTCCAAACTCATTATTCTGACCGGGTTTTTTTTTTGGACTTGAGGAACTGATATAAAAACCATATATTAAGAGCACTTTAAAAACTTTAACCCCAATGTTATATCACGGTATTGGATTTTAAATCCTGCTGAAGTACATGCACAATGACTACCATTAACTTCCTGAAGCCTTTACCACTAACAGAGCCAAGTGGAAGCAGGTCTTGTGAGGTTTTGCTGTGATGAGAAGATTAGCCTGACTGTAGCGACCACTACGAGCAGCAGCGACGGTTGTCCAGTGCAGGCTGATGTTCCAAATACTTGAGTTTAATGTGGTATTGCTACAGTGGAGCAATTGCGTGCCATTATACACTGTCCTATTATAATCCTCCAGAGAAAAGTAACTCCAGATCTTCTACAAGAAGACTCCACGAGAGGGAGGAAGGATGTCCGATGGCAGTGTAGTCCCAACTGGTGGCAGCGTGACCTTGTACGTGAAGAAAAAAAAAAGTACAGGTGTCGACTGGTGAGGGTAGCAGTTGGACATTCCTCGTTTGAGACAGCGCACAGTGTGACTTTATTGTTGTTTTTACCAGCAATTTGAACATTTTCAGACCATTTCATTGACATGCACATATAGCGCTGCCATAATGTCACCTATGGGTATGATTTGAAGTTACCATGTTCTTCTCAATGTCAAACTCAGAAAGAGCAAAAACATGTTAATATCTGACTGACAATGTTGTGATCACAATCATTCCCAGTTTGGAAACAATTGGAAAGCAGCTCAAGACCTAAAGGTAAATATGGGGGGGGAAAAAAATTAAATTCCAGCCTTTATTTTTCTTTTGTTTTTATGTAAATGTGTTTAACAGCCAAGACCAGAGCCCATTTGGAACATGAGGCTGACAGGTGTTTCTTGTTATTCTGGTGCAGCCTGTTTGAACATGTACTTTTGTTTTAGCCTTGACTTTCACATGTGAAGACAGCATTTGTGGTTAAAAAAGAATAACAGAACACAGAGACTTAGAAAGCCGTCTACTGAAGCTATTGTGGAGCCGAGGAAAGAGAGAAAATCAATCTGAGAGCATTGCACAAACACCGGGCATAGCCAAAGCAATAATTTGAAATGTAGTGAGAAAGACACAAGCCATTGTTATACAGAGCAACAGACAGCTGAATAGGTCAGCCAAGAAAATCAACAACTGATGACAGAAACATTGTGAGAATGGTAAATAATGATATCCCAACAGCAGTCGGGGACATCGCCAACAACTTCCAAACTGCAGTGGTGAAGGAAGCAGAATTCACCGTTTAAAAGACAATTTAAAGAATGTGTTAACACTTGTCTAGGTACAGTTAAAAGAAAATCGGAGACGAAAGCCACATTAGTGATACCATTTATGGAAGTGCGAAAGCTGTCATCCGCACCCTGGTGCACACCAGGTCGTGTGGTTTGTTAAAAGTCTTGACGCAAGATGTAATAGACCTCAAATTATTTTTTATCAATGTGCAAAGAAAAAGAGTTCCTGCCACTGTTTTGCTCCCTTTATTGCTTTTATAAACAGTTGGCGAAACAATAAAAAAAAACACACACACACACACACACACACACACACACACACACAAATGTCCCAACATTCACAAGAAGCAATGTTGTGGACGTTTTGTCACAAAATAAAGAGAGCAGCATTCCAGCATCTTATAATATAAGACACAGTATTGGAAAATACTAACTAAGCATACGCTGAGGAAACAGTTGGACCAGAACAAAGAAAGTAATAAAGAAATGAGCCACAACTTTTCAGTCCAATCTTTTATGAACTACCGAGACCAAGATGAACCTTTACCAACGTGATAGAGAGGCCAAACATCTGCCCACGATCCAAACCCAGCTCCTGTTGTGAAAAATGGCTGCGGTAATGTCATGGCTTGGGCCGTGCATGGCAAACTCCTAAAACAGCCTCACTAATCTTTATTGATGATACAACTCATGATTGGAGCAGCTGAACGAATTCCGAATTTAACAGGAACATTGTGTCTGCCAGTTTAGCAGAGAAATGCATCCAAATTAATCGGGAAGAACTTTATCATTCAGGAGGACGACGGTCCAAAACCCACTGCCAACTCCACAAAGTACTGCAACGGAAAAGCAGTGGAGGTTTGCGCTGGCCAAGTCAATCAGGAGGCCTAATCCAACTGAGCGTGCATTTCACCTCCTGAACAGGAGACTGAAGAGAAAACAAGAAGGAAGAAAAAAAACACACACTGAAAGACAACAACTGAACAAATAGGCTTGAAGGTCATTCCAGAGAAAGAAACATTTCTGATGATGCTCTTGAGCGTCTGCTCCCTGATGACCGTGCGCTTCAAGCAGCAACGCAAGTTTAACTTCATCTGGTCTTAGAGAACTAGAGACCAGACGAAGAGGGTAAGCAGTAGGCGAATAACCTGTTTCTGTAAAAAAAAAAAACATATTCCATAAACCTAAACTAATGTTGCCACCGCACCATAATGTGGGGAAGCAGCGGTACAACATGTTAATAACCACGAGGCAAAGGATGATGTTTAAGCCACCGATGGAATTGCTGTTGCCTATGGCGCGTGAAGGTGGAACAGTGAAACACAGAAGGTATATGGTTTCACCAAATCCACGTCGGTTGAATATTGTTGACAGACTCAAAAGTGAATAGAAAATTTAAACGTGGAAGGAAAAAAAAAAAAAAAAAAGAGCATTTTGGCTGATTACTGCACCAAATATGGCAGCAAAATATCCTTTGTTTACGTGAAACTATGCGGAAGTTGGCCCGTTTTAATTTACTGAAATGACTTTTCACAAATGTACATATCAAGTACAGTTAGGGGTGTTGCTGCCAATTTCTGCCCGCAGGAGGATGAACCAATCAGAGCCAGAGATGAGGTAAATAGTGCTAACATATAAATTACATGACAATGAGCAAATACTATGAATGGATGTTTACTAAATACAGTCGTCTTACATGCCACCATTTAAAAAAAAAAAGGAAAATAAAAAAAGTGATCAAGAGTATACCCATTTCTCCAGAGACATCTTGACCACCGAGCACAGTTACCCATCAACCATCATTCTCACAGCATGCTGCAGAACTCTGCTATCAACACTGTCAGTGGACAAACCTTTCCAACAGTTGTAGTTGGTGGGATAAAATTAGAAAGTTGTTGTAAGTGTAGCGAAAGCAAACTTTCCCAAGTGCAAAACGTTGCTATAATTACCGGATGAGCTGCCCAAATAGTAGACAACAATAATGATGTTGTTGTTTGGCTCTTTGACAGCACTTTGTGTTTTTGCAGTTTCGTGAGGATGGAGATTTGTTCTTCTTTTTTTTTGGCTTTCTGTTAAACACAATCTGTGTGGATGAGGTTGTTTTGTTTTGTTTTGTTTTGTAGGGAAATGTCCATTTTCAAAAATACCCGATTCCGTGTGAACTCCGACAGAACAGGTGGTAGAATTCTGACTGTTGACCAAGCCTTTGAGGCTGCGGCTGGTGGCAGCAGCCATTTCACTCGGTCAAACAACGTTTGCACTCACGCAGTAACACAAACATCACTGTACGACCATCAGGCGGCAAGATGGATGTACGGGAGACTTTCCAGCGCTGACGAGAATGAGTCAGATCCCGGTGAGTTGCTCAGAGTTTAGCGAGAGTCGCCACGGGGCCAACTCAGTTTGTAATCCCTCTCGCAATATGCTTGCGAGTCTAACTTCATGGATGATGAAGGGGCTGTACATAATCTCCTCTATACTGTACGTTTAATGAATTACGGCTGTCAGCAATCACTGACATTGTTTTCGGGGCTAATTTTCAGCATCACTCCCACTCCTCCATCATTATCTGCACCAGAACAACAGCAGAACTTAAGCTGATATGAGCTCATCCACTCATTGCATTTCCCCCATTTTGGAGGCTGGCAACATTTCCTAATGACTGCAGCCCTTCTAAATTATTGAAAAAGCCTAAGCACCTCAGCAGCTACAGAAATGGCTATTAACCTTGGTGAGCGATATTCAAATCCAGTTAGAGCTAACTTCGTCCTCCAGTATCCCTCGCGGGGAGGAAATGTAAATGTGTTCTCGCGGAGACAGATGGGGAAGCCTCCCGTCGTTTGAAGTTCCAGCGAAAGAAGTCGTCGCAGGCGGAGGGCTCTCCACCCCCCCTCCGTAAAATATTCAGGACAGCGTCTCATTGAGGCACCTTTCTTCCGAGTGTTCCCCTCCAAACTAGACTGGGACTGGATACCATTGGGTTATTAGTGAGTGTGAACACCTTGGAAGAGAAAAAAAAAGTGGAGAGAGAAGAAAACTGGAAATCACCACTGTGCGGTGACAGTGAGAAACAGCCCGAGGATTATCTCACTGTGCAGACAAGAATTCAGGAGATTTGATTTATGAGAGCGCATACAAAAAGAAAACAAAAAAAATACCCCTGCATCCACTCCCTCTTTAAGAGCATCCTGGAGCCGAACCATCGGAATATTGTGACGTCCTCCACAATGCTGTTGAGAATTCAGGACTAATTGAAATCCACAGCTTAGCTGGCGTACGGTCAAAGCTAATACGACTCGGCTGTAGTGATATCTGCCAGTCAATCAGTTCAGGCTCCGGCGTATCAGGCTGTAGAGTCGAGCGAATACTCGATCACTGCTCTCATCACCGGGGCCGAGAGGGGGAGAGAGAGAGGGCGAGAGCGAGAGAGAGAGAGAGAATTAGATGGAAGAGGTAGGAGACGGGCAGATACAAGAGCCAGTAAATGTGAGATCACAAGTCTTGCACAGGTTTACATCATACAGACGTACTAAATTATGAGCCTTTTTTTTTTTTTTTTTTACACTTCTTACATGTTTCACTGTGTTTAACGATGAATGTAAGTGATATATGAACATGGTATGTATGTGGACAAAGTCAATATCTTTACTCCTTTTACATTTAAAAATAACTTTGTTTTCATCCCCTTGGATTATAAAAGCTATAATGCCAATGGATGATTCTATTTGACCTGTCACGTCTCAAAATTCGACTTAAAAAAAACAAACGTAAAACGTTCTAAAGGACCATCTTCTGTATTCAAAAGCCTCTTCAACAATCACACGTTCGGCCCGATGTGTCTGAGTGCACCTGAATCAACCTTGAAGAGGAAAAGTGTCCTCGAGGCCCGAGTTAAGGGGCAATCTGACGTAAACTCCCAGCATCTGTAAAAACATGCAAAGGATAAACAGAAGTGCTGAACCCCTCATGGTTGGTGGTTCAATCAGTAAACCACCCACAGAAGCACGCATGTTGTGAACCAAGCAAAAGTATTAAGGTTAGGGTTCTACGGTATTAGGTGATTATGTGGAATAAGATATTGTGTACTGTTGTGATAATGATATTGTGTGTGATAAATACACTGAATACACCCTGTTTGCACAATTAGAGAAAATTATATATTTTTTTTTTGCATTTTTTAAAACATTTTCTGAGGCTACTATAGACTCTTTGTTTTTAGAATGGAACCACACACAGAGCTTCAGAAGGTAAATGAACGACGTTAAGCAGGAATACGCAGAGCTACATCTTGACTGTTATCTAAGCATTTTCTTTTTTTTTAGCCTGAATGCCCTCGCTTCAAACTTCTGTTTTGTTGAAAGAGAAATTACGGTAGTTTCCGGACTACGAGCTGCTACTTTTTTCACACGCTTTAAACCCTGCGGCTTATAAAATGACACTGCTAATTTGTGAATTTTTACAGATTAACGGGCTTCATGCCGCCAGATTCTACTTCCCCATGTAGATACGTTTTGAGCGCCTCTGCTTCTCCAAAACTTGCCTTAAAAGTGATATTTCTGCTCCGAGTGATCTTGTCTTGTGCTGCTTTTCCGCGGCCCAGAACTCCAGCAGCTGGCGGCCGGGAGTGATGCGTTCAGGCGCATCACGTAAAGCCGCCCTGGTGGACTCTGTGGTTGAAAAATCTTCCTCCTCGATAAAATACTTTAATCAACAGAGATAAAACCCTGTGATTGTGTTTTTCCTCTCCCTGCAGTGAAATTCCTGCCCCGTTACATTGTGGACACCTGCGGCTTATAGTAAAGTGCTGCCTACATATATATATATATATATATATATACACTTTTTTTTTTTTTCTGTTTAAATTTTGCTGGTATTCAGGTGCGCTCAATAGTCTGGAAAATACGGTCGGACCATCTCGTACCATCCCTATTGGAAAGAAATGGAGACAACACTAAAACTTTCTTCAATTACCCTACTATGAAAAAATGACTCATCCCTTTCAAAATGGACATACTGAAGATTATCAGAGTGGAAGCTCACTAGAGCATCATAATGCGTCTGTCCAGGCTTGAAACATTAATCTTGTGGAAACTATCAAAAATCCAATCACATGTAACAAGTGTACTA
The DNA here is from genome assembly GCF_963383615.2 of Lipophrys pholis. NCBI lineage: Eukaryota > Metazoa > Chordata > Actinopteri > Blenniiformes > Blenniidae > Lipophrys > Lipophrys pholis. The sequence goes on from NC_137637.1 coordinate 13,774,047, forward strand.
TTTGCTGAAATATTCAACTCTGTACAATGTGAGGTTATGGTGACTTTGCCCTCTAAGATGGAAATAGTTCATCATGGAGTCCATGTCAGCCATTTTCTTTGGGTAAAGAAGAATAAAAAGCCGGAGGGTTGCTTGAGAGATTGGTTTCAGAAAAAAAAAAAAAAAAAAGCATATGCGAGGTCACAGCCACCTCGACTCTGGGAGACCCAATCTAGTCAGATCATGTTCAGTGAGAGTGTCATATCTGAACAAAATCACTCAACTCACTGCAGGGATGTTTAAGACAATCTGACAATCAAGTGCTTTGTAGGTTTGGTTGTTTCCGAACAGAAGCATAAACAAACATTGGTAATAGTTTGTTGGTAACTGGGCGGTGGTCTCACAAGATCACGAACAGCAACTCTCCACCAAAAGATCATACTTTTAATGGACCGATTCAAACAGTAGCTGATTTGATCTGAGGACAATTAAAAAGCATGATATGACTTGATATGATATGACTATAACTGTACGTGCAGAAAAGTCATATGAACGATACTTCAGTAATCTCTCATAAGAACCTTTGTGGCTCCCGCAGCAAACAGACAGAAATCAAAGACATTCTGGGGAAAGCTCACGGAACTATCAGCATTTCTAAAATACCTCAAAGACAGCAATATCAAAAGAATTAAAAAAAAAAGGATGCACATTTCTAAAGTATAAATGTTCAAACTAAAACAGCAATATGCTGAAGTGCATCGTGCACAGAGATGTCAGAAATTATTTTGGAAATTTAATTTATCAGCAAATATCTCACTTCAATTTCAAAACAGCAGAAAATCGGAAATTGATATTAAAAAATAAATGCCATTCTTTTGTTTGCCTTAATATCAGTGTTAGTTTTTATCGTCATAGATTTGTGATTTTCTGTTCATTCTTTTTCACTGTATTTTACACTAGAAGGTATTGGAATCGGATTGATGTTGGGATTGTAGTAATTTTCAATTGAAATAGTTTAGTTTTTGTGGACGTATAGACATTTTCACCACATACACTGTGCATCACAACAGAGAAAAACTTTAACTTTTAAATTTAAAAGTTCATTTTTGGCTATTTTACATGTGGATCTACTCAAGAGTGAAATTGGGCCGCATGTGGCTGCTAAAAAAAAAAAAAAAGAGCTGGACACTCCTGGTAGACAAATCAAAACATTATCTCGGCTGGTACATTTCATCACTTTTTTAAAGTCCGTGTCAACATTGTATGTCTATGAACTTCATTGTATATTTTATATATATATATATATACTGAAACTTTGAACATAAATGTTCACCAATTACTGATAAATGAACCACAAGCCAGAAGGATGACCGCGTCGACCCGGCCTTATCAGCGGAGATAGACTAATAGACTATGCCTGCTACGGTCAACTTTTCTGGTTTTCGCAACACAAGACAAACTACATTATCAGTCACGATGCTATCGGTTGTGTGTCATTCACAGCACCTATCAAAAACACCCTGATCCACTCAAGTGTAAAAATCTGTTCCAAATGTCAACAACAAATGGCTCCATCAGAAGCACAATCTACCGGGGAGACACATCAAATGTGGAAGTAAATATAACATGAGATTGCAAAAGTCCAACAGACTTACCAGCATAGTGCCTAACGGAGTGTGTCTGTCTGGCTGAAAGCATGTTTACAGCATCGACAGGTCCTTGCTGTGTCCTTCAAGTATGAAAAGCCCTACCGCTGTTACGAAAATGTACGCACAAATACTCAAGATAGAAAACCAGTCAGAAAAAAATATCAAGCAGGGACACTTCATGCAGGAGAGCATGCTGATGTATTCGTCTGCCGGTCGTGACGCTTTGGATTTCATTGTGGAAAGCACAGCTGAGACTCTATTGGTTTGTGAGTCAATACAAGGCAGGGAGATTAATTTCACACTCTTTATTCTGGCACTTTAATTCTGCTCGTGACCATTAGGCCAAATGCATTGTTTGCTGAATGAATGGCCATGTAACTATGGTGAATCGTGTACAACAGGCTGAGCTAAGAGGACGAGGTGTGCAAGCTGCTCACAAACAGAGTGGATCAAAGTGCAGGAGTTGACCTTTGCACGATGTTATCTCACATGAGGCTGCAGGCACAGACACTGGTGACAGGCAAAGCTTTAGATGTTTAACATGTGACTTGGACTGAGACACATGCATGCACGGGTCAGTACCTAATCGGACAGATTTATAATTGCCATCTCAGAAACGTTGGTTAGTAAAGCTTCCATGGGTGTTACGTGAGTGTCACAGAGTTCAACTCTGACCTGTCAAACCAGTGCTAACTCGTGCTAACATGTTAGCACCACAGGAGCTCTATAACACGCTGACAGGAGTCGCAAAACAACACGACGCCTCCCCTGAGCACAGACCGCCGCATTCCGACTGACAGAAGCCGTGACACTACCTTGAGCTTGTCCAGAAGTATGTGTTTGGGTGTCCTGAGTCCTCTCAATGCAGCCTGGGATGCAATGGATGCCGCCATGTTGACACGCAATGCCTAAAGGAGAAGACGTGCGAGCACATGGCGAAAGCACGGAGCCGTTCATTGGTCGGCGGCAGGAGGTGGGCGGGGCTGAAGACGCAGACCCGGTCACTTCTATTATGAATGATTAATGTACTATTACTACTATACTGTACTACAATAACACTTATTCTATTTCCGAGGTGAAATATTGTGCATACATTTAAAATAGCATTTTTATATTCAAAGAAGTCAAACAAAATGTTTTTGAACAGTCTGATTGATTCTTAGATTTGTATTTAACAAATACCACCCCAACACACACACACACAACTGAATTAGACTTATTAATACAGCGACAAATACTACACGGTCATTTCAAGGCACTTTTACAGAGAAGAAGTAACACTTGCACATGAGCAAGTAGAGATGGTGAAAAGGAATGACTCCCTTTTAACAGGAAGAAACCTGCAGAACCAGACTCAGAGGTGGAAACTTTCTTTCTTCCACTCACTGCAGACCTGATGAGAGAAGGAGGCTTAGACGATGAACTTCCAGTTCCACTGGCAATGATCCTGCAGGAAGGTAGTGAGAGTGAGAGAGAGAGAGAGAGAGAGAGAGAGAGAGAGAGAGAGAGAGAGAGAGAGAGAGAGAGAGAGAGAGAGAGAGCACATACTACGGGAGAGAGACAGAAAGTTAGTGACACGTAATAGTGAAACATGGAGAATGAGAAAGTAAAGAAGCTGAGTGTACATCTCCCAGAAGTGTTAAACTATAGAAAATGGTTCAGGGTGGTTTCAACCAGCACTAACTGTAACACACCCACACATAGGATTAAATCAGTCATCCATCCATCCATCCATCCATCCATCCATCCATCCATCCATTCATTGAAAATTAATGAAAATTTGCTGAAAGAGCCACTTGAAATTAACCAGACAGAACTTCCATTGCGTTTGTGTGTTGTAGCGACACATCAAGCGCCTGCTAACCTGCAGACTAGTCCTTCATTTTCTAATCCTACACTAATAATAAAAATAATAAAAAAAAAAAAAAAATCTCGTCTTACTCTTCATCTAATTTTGAAAACTTTATTTAATTTTATCTATATTTTAAAACCCAAACAGTTTATTTGTGAGTTGTTTTCAAATATTTTTCTTCACTTAAATTTGCACTCCAAAACCTTGGTTTTCTTCCAATAACTTAAAATGATTCTCATTTGAAAAATTGTAAGATTTTACAAAATATTAAGTTCAACCTCATAAAATTGCATCTTGTACTCTCTGTGATATAACTGCATATTAACCCCCCCCCCCCCCCCAAAAAAAAAGAAAGCATCATTTTTCTTTTGCCAAGTCTTTTCTTGGGTTTCTGTTAAATAACTCAAATACATTGACTCCAATTATCTCTCAGGGAAATCCTAAGAATGATTAGTGCTGGTCCTAAGCAAGACATTGTGTCTGTATAACACAACATTGAAACTACATCTTCTGGAACTATGTAATGACAGAGCTTCAGTATTGAGGATCAAGTGTTTTCAAAGCGACGCCAATAAGGCTCTGCTCACACCGCAGGTCTTGATGCTCAATTCCGATTTTTTTCCTGGGATCCAATTTTTTAGCATGATCATTTCAAACGCAACTTTCCGTGTGAGCGTGATCTAACCAGATGTTGTGAAGTCACGCCGAGCACACTATTTACGCGTTGGTACGCCAGTCAGCGCCAGGGTTGCCAGGTGTGACTCACTGTTTTCAGCCCGAACGACATAAAACCCACACACCTCAATAAACACCCGCCTAAATCTCAGCTCGTGTAGGAATCATGTTAAAACCGTAATATCTGTGACTATTGAGCAGCACAATATCTAGTGGAATAATATTGAGGCAGAAAGTTTCACTTTAGAAAGTTACCTGAAGGCTGATTGAGAAGTGAAAGTCATTAGCTTTACTTTGTAAAGCTGAATTTAACAACCACAGAAGTAATTCTTCAGCAAAACAGCAGGTTGCCATGTTGGCTGACCACTAGCCACCAAACTTCTAAAGCTGGAGGAAAGACTTGCTGATAAAATAATAATTTCTCCTCTCTTATTAATTAAATTATTTATGTTTTTGTCATTTTGCTAATCTTGGAGAGGAACAGCATTCACGCAAAGCTGAAATAGTCTTTTAATTTAAATATAGTCTCTGTGTGTTGAAAAATGTGCAATTAATTAGTAAAATGTTGTGTGTGTGTGTGTGTGTGTGTGTGTGTGTGTATTTGTCAGGTTTTGACATGTGTTGAATATAATAATAATAATAATAATAATAATAATAATAATAATAATAATAATAATAATAATAATAATAATAATAATAATGATAATAATGACAAACTTCAACAAATTCAATCTATTTTGCTTAAATTAATGCATATTCCTGGTTTTGTTTTAATTCGGATGTATTGATTTGTCTGAGTTGTTTAGAGTTTGTCTCCCTCAGATCCATCGACGTAATTCCCAAAAAAGGAAAACAACAAAACCTCAGCATCGTTACGGTCATCAAGGCGGTATCAACTATACTCCAAAAAGCACACAACAAAGTATCTATTCAAACATTTAATGTTCGTTTTTTTGGTGGCACTCTGATAAAATCAGGATTTATAGCCAGACATCCAGAAGAAATATACCCTCCTTCAGCCACCCTCCTTCCTCCAAAAAACAGAAGTCCGCACCCCCAGAGGACAACCCCATGATCTTTCTCCATCCATACATCTTTTATAAGGCTTCAACCGACTCAGGGTCAACTCAGAGCTGATCACGGATAACAGTGGGTGAAGGCAGAGAACAAAATGGACAGGTTGGTAGTGCTTTACAAAGCAAACACAGAGAGACAGCCACACATACTCAGTTACCACAATAACGTGTTTTTAGACATTTTGAAGAAAATACCCAGAGGAAACTCATAAAAGCACTGGGAAAACATGCAAACTAGGGATGGGGCTGATCGGATCCAGTATCCATATCGGGTTCCAATACCAACGTGATTCATGGATCGGAAATTTCCGATCCAACCTACGGAAAATTCCGATCCATGAAGCCTCGTCTGTGCTTTACTGTTGCTGGAATGACTCCGCAAGTGTTTTCCTGCCGGCTGCTCTGCTCGCTGGCTACAAACTGTGGATGGACTTCCTGAACGGAGGCAGATCTCAATGACACGTGGAGTAATGAGTCAGGAAATCCATTGACCTGTTTGCGGGACGTTCATTCTGTTAGGTGAAAGTGCTACTAACCAGTGACGAGCAGTCATTTGTTTTAATTATAATATAATGATAATATATTTCTCAATTTCCTGTAGACTACAGTACCTATAGGTTTGAAAGTGTCAGCATTTAGTTTATTTCATAGCCCCAATGACTCAACACTGCTATTTCCTGGTATGGCAGAGAGGCTGCACAAGTCACTCACTCCTGCGCTGTCTTACTGTGAAGGCCACACCCCCTCCTGAGGGCCACACCCTCTCCCAGAGGCCACACCCCCTCATGAGGGCCTCACCCTCTCCTGAAGGCCACACTGCTGCTCTGCCTTTGCTGGTCATATCCAGTGTATGGGTGTGTTAGCTCCTGCGCAGTCAGTTCCCCAATATGAGAATCATTTATGTAAAAAGGCAGCTCGCCACGCTGCCTTTGGACGTAACCGTGCTATGCTAACTGCTATACGTACGTTCACAGTGCATTAGTGAATTTATACAGCGCTGCTATGCTCTTTAGCTAGTTGGCGGGTTAACAGGCAGGATGACAGCTCTAGAGACGATAAAGACATTTTCGCAACTTTCTTTTGAGGAAAAACACCAACTTTTAAAAGATGGGAGACCAACACCTGAGCGACCAGACCTTCAGTAAAGGAAAGCTCAGAAAATTGTTCATATATTCATGTAAATTTGGGGAACAGATGCACCACGGTGTGGTTTCAGCACCGCAGACTGCTGTGACGTCAGCGTTGTTTTAATTTTGTCCATGTTTCTGCCATTGAATAATAGTTTAAGTTTCTTTAATGGTGTTTTACCGTCTTGATTTTGTTAGATTAACACTTACCAGCCGAAACATATTGGAGCTTCATGGAGCTGATCGCTGAAATGCATTGTGGGAGTTGGGTTGGCGGTGTTTGAAATGTCTTCATTTGGAGTTATATTAGGCTTGTTAGTGTTGGTAATGATTGTGTTGCCTTGTGTTTTTGTTGCTGAGTTTGTGTAGTTAGTTAGTTGCTCTAGTTTAGTTTAGTCTAATATTTGGAAGTTGGTGACCAGGAGTGCAAGTGGTTTTGTGTGTCATCTCGTGCCATGGTGTTGTTGTTTGGTGTGTCAAAATAAAAGCATCTGCTGATTGCAGTTGGTTAATATTCAAAAATTCAACCTCATGTTTGTGTCATCTGTTTGTGATGATGTTCATGTCAACATTATGCTATGTGCTGCCTACCTTACACTACATATTATTGTCTATAAATTCATGTACATTAGAATGAAAAAAAAGTTCAATATGCACTCATGCTGATTCACTTTACAACAGATTGTGTTGTTAAGTTTAGAAAGGCTTGTATGCCTTACAGCGGTTTGGCCTCGTGCCTAACATTTCCCAAATGAGAAACTTTAGCCCTCAGTAATAGTGTCTAGGGAGCGATCTCTGGAAGCGTTTCAGTGGTGACTGACCTCTAGTAAGTGGCTACTTTACAGAGGTTGACTTAAAAGAGGACACTTTATCCACTTCTACCACTCTAAAAAGACAGAAAAACATTACAGCCACTCTGTATGGGGTTGTTTGCATGGAAACACAGGTATACATGGAGGACCTTCCCTCATTATGAGCACATGATCAGGATTTTTAACTGTTATTTCTGGTAGTTTGGTTTGTTAGAAAGCGCACCATATATATTTAGGATATAAGACACTTGCTTCACTTTGGTGTTTTGCTCAGAATTTGCTGTTGAACATCTTTTCTCTGTTTATTGTTCCCCTCTACAGCAAAAAGAAATGCCCACCCTTGACCTCACGTTGGATCAAATCAATAGTTGAACACATGATTGCCAGCAGCAGTTCAGGTACTTACAAGCCCGTTCAGTTTCGGGGGTTTGGATTGTTCGGGTTCAGTTGCTGAAAGCTTTGTGTCAAACTTGGTGTCCCTTTATGTAATTCCGCGCTGACCGATTTTAAGATCCAGTCTAATTTAATGGTTTAATTAAATTTAATGGCTGAATTAATGGTGTGATGAAAAATCACATTTCAAAACTAGGCAACGTGTTTTCCCCTGAGACAGGAAGCTGGCAGACGTAATTACGACAAATGTTTTCTTCTGCTGAAGGTCAAAAACACAAAACAAATTAAAAGTGCACAGGGCGTTTGCATGTTCGTGTGTAAAGATGTGTCATTAGTTGTATGCCTGAAAAAGAAAATGGCTTTGTTTCACATGTATTCGGTTGAGTACAGTAGTACAGTGGATAGCACTACCGTCTGTCATCGGCCAGTATGGAATTCCATTTCAGTGCTATGTTGACGACAACCAGCTGTACCTGAAAACTGATTCGTTCTCTTCAACTGCTCCGTCATCGTTATAATCATCGTCCTCATCGCCAAACACTCTCAACACCCACTGCTTGCCTGGAGGAGATGGAGGTATGGATGAGTCAAAACGTCTTTTAGCGAAACTGCACAAAATCCGAAGCCATAATTATTGTCACCCCTCTCCAGGTCCAATCATCCCCCACAACCTCCATCTCCTTTTCTGGACAAAATATCCCCCTTTCATCTGCTGTCACCAACCTCGGTGTGAGACTGGACCCCCACTTAAGTTTTGAAAATCAGAGCAAGCATCTGTGTAAATCCAGTTTCTACCATCTTAAGAACATTGCCAGGCTCCGTCTCTCCCTCACCATACCCGACGCCGAGAAGCTCGTCCACGCCTTCGTGTCCTCCAGGCTGGACTACTGCAATGCCCGCTTCATTGGGATCGCTGGGAAAAGTCTCCACAAGCTCCAGCTAATCCAGAACAGCGCAGCTCGGATCCTACTGAGAATCAGAAAACATGAGCACATCACTCCAATACCAATGCCTTTATGGAAATGCCCCTCCCTACCTCAAAGAACTCCTCACTAAGCAAGCCTCAAACTGGAACACACGTTCTGCAGACGGGTGACTTTTCAGCACGGTTTTGATGGCCATCCAAGTACTCTTGGGTAAAATGAAATTAGGTTACGTCCAGCTACTTCAGGTTCCCCTTACCTAACCTGGATAATAATTACGACGAGTAAGTTGGTTGTAGAACAGGACTAATGGCGGGCCAGGCCATCCTGCTTTTCATTTGGGAAGTTCTTGTCGGTCTTTGATCAGTTGCAGCCCCTCAGTTGTGGAATGAACGACCAGACAAGTCCCTTCACTGGCCACTTTTATAACTTTTAAAGACCCACTTTAATTCCATGGCTTTTAACCAGGTTTGAGGCTCTCTTCCTGTGTATACTGCTATTTTTATTGTTTTGTTTTATTGTTTTTACTGTATTTGAATGTTTTATTGCTTGAACTTTATGTTTTCAGGTTCTTATGTTTATTTTTGTACAGCACTTTGATTTCAGCAGTAGTTGTCTTAAAGTGCTTTATAAATAAAGGCGACGCAATCATTTTAAGACAGCATGTTGCAAACATTTATAAACGTATTGCTCCTGTTTTTAAACTCCCTTTGGCTGTTGTTTTATTTTGATTACTGTCATTTTCATTGTGTTGTATTTGTTGTTTTTACTGTTGCTGGTTTTATTTCAACATAATGCACAAGCCGATGATGGTTATAATAGTATCTATTTCTATCGCCTCTGTCACTTTACTGCTATTATACTTTGTTATTGTCTATTGTTTTCATCCCACGATTAGGTTATGAATAGCACATGGAAATACATTTTTCTTTGTACTAAATCCTATTGTAGGTATAAGGGCTGCACAATTGCCGAAAGCTACTGTCCTGTATGCATGTTGTGTGTTTTAAATGTTGTTTCCGTTTTTGTTGTTTTGCATTTAGCTTTTATTTGCTTTTTTTTTTTAAATTATTGTGATTATTTTGTTTCGAGATGCTCGTTGTAGGAAATCCTCTCAATCAAGATGTTACACCTCAAGGGTGATCCTGTTAATAAATAAATAAATAAATAAATGCCAAACTTTACTTGACTTTGCTTATTTTATCTGATACCAGTGATTCAAAGTGTCAAACTTCAACACAGTGTGGTTCGGTAGAGGCATGAGCATGAACATTGGAAATTCAAAGCAGATATGTTGAAAATGACAAAAGCTCTCTTACATGCATCATGCACTGATATTCTCCAGTGATGTTCGAGCTATGTGCAAAAAAAACCCAACTTTTTTGAATGAATAACCTTTTTTTTGGTCCTCACTGTGATCAAAATTGCCCATCAAAGATCAATGATTTCCGACCTAATGTGTGGGAATCTCGAGATCACATGAGGGGCCTGAGGCTTTGCTCTCTCTGAGGAGATCAAAATTATCTTTGCACAACCTGGTAAGAGACTTTGTAGAATCTAAGCTGAACCTGGGTGAAGGGCTACGTATATCTTCTATGTTGTAGGTTTTAGGTGTTGGAACCTTTTGTGGCCCATCACACTGTATTAAAGCCGACATTGTCATCATTCTCTTAAATTCTCTAAAATTATACCCAATCTCTATTTTAAAGCACAAATACTCAATGATTGATATGGTCATGTATTCCGTGGCTGTTAGCAACTTACTGTCATTAGTTTGGAAGAAACAAGAAGAAATGACAAAATGACCAAACACGTTCACTTTTCAAAAGAAAATGCTTTCATGTTAAAATAAAGCTTGTTGAATCTGTTTAAACATTCAAGAGATGATCGTTATTTCTCGTACTCTAAGATTCGAATCAGAGAGGATTATTCGAATTACCCACTGATTAACATTATACAAAAATAAGCTGTATGTACTGTATATAGTGAATATATATCAACACAAATAATCATCTTACATGTATTTATATTTATTTATGCCTATTCATGAGTGTGTCCAATGGTACTTTAAAATTCAAAGTTGGCTCACACAAACAAAATCCAATATGCTTCTGATTAATATTCACGGAGCACTGTATGGGAATGAGTAATGCTGTGAGATGCTAAAGGTTGTGGTGTAAAATCAGTAATTTTTATATATATATATATATATATATATACATACACACACACACACACACACACACACACACACATCTTCAGACTTGTCAGTGAAGATAAATTAAAAATTAGACTTTCTCATTTTAATAATTCGAGTTTAGTGGCGGCTAAAAGGTCCGTCATGGATGTTGAATGTCGGCAGCAGTTTCCGGCTCCCATCCGGCATGTGACCTTGCGAGCAGGACAAACAATCACGGCGCTCAGCTGAAAGGTATTGGTAGGGAGTCGAGTTAGAGAGCGTGGGATGTGTGAACTGATCTTGTCTGAATAGCTAAATAGCCCACTCACATAGTCCTCCAGAGCCCTCATTACATGCCGCATCTTGAAAGGGCAGAGAGGGCAAACCGATCATAAAGAGCAGTGATTATGACAGAGGGAGAGAGAGAGAGAGAAAGAGAGGGATGAGATACTCACTTGGAAACCATCAGTGTCAGCAGGCTGGAGAGGACAAGACAGAGGGGAGGAGAGGATGATGAACAGCTACAACTGAGAGATCCTTTCTGAGTCCGCTTATGGTCAAATAACTAAGTGTGTGCAATAAAACCTTGAAGAACTTTAAAAATGTGCAAATGTGATCCACTTTAATGTCAGCTGGGAGAGATTTCCCCTCATGTTTATTTGATATTTTTGCTCTTAACTCCTTTCTTGTGCGTGATGGCTTCTGGTAGCCAGTGATCCATATTTCACACAGTAAAATTATTCTTTCAACGAAACCAGCCAGCCCCCCCCCCCCCCCCCCCCAGCCCCCACCTCTTTTTTCTTTTTTTTAAATGTAACCACAGTAAAAAAAAAAAAAAAACACAAATGAACTGAAAAGTGCTGCACTGGCATAATATCTTAGTGTGTCAACAAATCCTGCAGAATGTATAAAAAGCCAGCCCAGTGTCTTTGTGTCAGGGAAGAGTGGCATGCTCAACTTAAGTCTGAAAAATCACTGGAGCCAAAGCCGAGTAAAATGACTAAAAGATGATTCACTTGAGAATTTTCAGGCTTTTGTTGCTTTCTTTTTTTTCTCCTTCTTCCTCGCCTCACCAGGGACTTTTTTTTTTCTTCCCTCCTCTCGAGGGAATTGGTATTCAGACAGGACTGTCAGAATATCAATGGCCTTAACTAATGCAATTCAACTTTTCTCGTTTGGGATGTTGTCTTGCCTCTCAGAACAAAAACTGTGTTTTGGTCTGCAGTGATAGCAATCATGTCATTATTCTCTGGGAATACAAAGCAACAAGTTCTTTCCTTTTGGTGGAATCTGTGTTTATTCAAATCATCTTAAATTCATGACAAAAATTTTGGAATTTGACTTCAATTGGCTCAACCGGGCTGGAGTGATATTGTGCATATGTCTTCATATTTGTTTTGACAGACGTGTGCTCAATTACGGAGTTAAAATGTGTGGAAAGCAAAACACCATGGAGTCCATTGTACTAAGCTAAACACAGTGTTGGAAACGCTGGGTAATGAGTTCTTGCATTCACTTTGAAGGTTTAATTAAAGCAAGAAATTAAAGATAAAACAAGTATGCATAACAACAGACTTGAATCTTTTTCTCAACAACAGCAGCACATATGCTGTGATGCAACTACATGATCCTTTTGCACGTCGACATTGATAGATGACACTTTCCTCTCTGCTGTGTTTGCTTTCTGTGTCTTCCGTTTTTGCTGATTCCCCCTATGAATTCAAAGACGATGATTTGAACATATTGCGAAGGACTGCCTAACATGTACAAGTTAATGCATTGAGGGTTACCCGTGGCTCTCACCCTGTTCTTCTCAAATTGCATTTAGGGAAGGTTTTGGACCCATTTATGATCTCCGAGTCTTTAAAATATCAAATTAAAACTGAATACTAACGCACACACCCACTCACCAAAAATACAAAACAAAAACCTGCAACATAGAAGATATAGCCCGTCCCCCATGGTTCGCATTGGATTCTACAAAGTCTCTTATCATGTTTTTTTGACAGTGCAAATCCAATTTTGATCTCCTGAGCAAAGCCTCCGGTCCCTCATGTGATCTCTTGATTCACACACATCCGGTTGGAAATCATTGATCTTTGATGGGTAATTTTGATCACAGTGAGGACCAAAAAAAGTTTATTTCTCACTAGCAGAGAATTCTAATTAATACCTATTGAACGATCTCTTTTTTTCAAATTTAAGGTAGCTCATGGTACTGACAATGGATGAAGGCTGGTTTCACCCTGGATGGGTCACCAATCCAACGGAGGGCAAATATACAGAGATACACCATCATTCACACTCACGTTCACATCCACAGTCAATTTGGACACTGTTGACACACAACGTTTACAAGTGAATACTGGTCGGAGCCGCTGAAAACTTGACTTTTGGGAATCGGCTGCCGAAGTGGAACTTTTTGAAAACGCTCAGACTCCGTCTTCCTGTAAAAGGAGGTAAAGACAACTTGCTCGGTCACCACAGCCATCGTGAATAGTTCATTTGCACATGCGTGAGTAGGTGGACAATAGCATCAATGGTGGCCTCCAGGGTGTCATGACTCCTAGTCTGTATCCTCGTAGGACTTGGTAGTTTTATAGTTGTGAGTCACCCTTAAGAGCTATCCACCCTTGTCGTCTGTCCACATGAATGTCTGTGCACTCGTCATTATTAACATTTATAGCTTGTTCTTTGCACGTGTGTGTGTGTGTGTGTGTGTGTGTGTGTGTGTGTGTGTGTGTCTGTGAAAACAGCATCATTTTCAGCGTTTCTGCCATTTTCAAAACGTTGCTGTGTTTACGCCGAACCATTCTAAAATGAAAACATAAAATCAATGCGTTTTCACTTGAAGTGTTGTTGTGGAAACAACACCTTGGAGTCACCAATTACTTGAGGTGTGGGTTGTTGTGGACTGGGGCAGGAAACACAAGAAAAACGATATATGCATAGGTTGAACATGCAAACTCCACAGTCTGATCCCAAGCCAAGACTCAAACTAGGAACTTTCCTCGACGTGAGGCAACAGTGCCAACCACTACACCACCACACGGCCCCTTTATATACACACAAATTTGCTGTAAAGAATCAACTGTGAAGTTCAAGAAAATCAATAATCTTGAAGTGGAGTTAGTGATCGGGTGATTACAGATTAGGCACTATAGTCTCAGTATTATTGTTGTGGTTGTTCATGATAGTAATAATGGTGTTGATATCACTCCTTTTCAACAGATCCTACTCTCATCATCCACATGTACGATAATCTTCCATGTCCAAAACACACTGACAAACCATCTTCATCCAAACCCAGTCTTTACTTCTACTTACTTACTACTATTAAATAAGCATTTACAACTGATTACTGTGACAAGTGGTTAAACTAACCGATATTGTATATATTCTTGAAAAATGGCCACAAAAAAACGATTCATCCATTATTAATCTGTAAAAAAAAGGATTTTAGAAGGGTTTTTTTTACAACTGCACTGCATCAAAGAATGTGAATATAAAAGAAAAACTAATGCAAATATAAAAAAAGTATAATAAAATATTAAGATTTCTACTAATAATACATCAAAATCCTAAAGACACTAAGAATATCATTGTCACACTCCTCACTGTTACTGAATATGAAGATGTTTGATTTCAGTCACACAACATACGCGACAGAACGCAATGTCTCGTAACATCTCTCCACAACTCTCTGGGCAATAATAATGCCGCCTTTTTTCTTTCTTTCTTGTCCTGTGTCTTCCGCCTCCTCCCCTCCCCCTCCTCCCCAGAGGAAATGGAGTGAATGTGGAGGCAGAGCCACTAATTTGTGGTTTCCCTCAGTAATCCATTGCCAGTTTCCACTCGATGAGCTGCGAGTTGTCAGAACACCAGCGCTGCCGAGCCACAGCTCCCAGCAGGAAGTGCGGTTAACTCCCTCACAGCCTAAACGGCGGTTGGGTGCGGGGGGGTGGGGGGGGGGGACCTGCGGCACTATCTAGTGCTGGTCTGCCCGGCACTTGGAGCACACTGTCAATCTCTATTTCCACACCATCCTTCTCTCCTTTTCTTTTTCAAAACTTCTGTCTCAGGTGTCTCTCTGTTTCCACTCACGGTGATGTTCTCTCTCTTTGCTTGCCCTCTGTTGTCTCTTTGTTTTTACTTTCTCTGCCCCTTCCTCTCTGTGTGTGTTCTTCTCACTGACCTGTCTGTTAACCAGACTTCCCAGCAGTGGATTCTGTGAATTCTGCACAGTCTTCATGACTGCAGGACCCTTTTCAAACGTCAATGAGACCATGACAGCAAGACTGTGCTGCCCATCTCATTATTGCGACTGGCTGGGCAGCACAGCTGATCACCAGAGAGAGACAGAAGGATCCACAAGCATCCAAAAGGTTTGCTTCTATCTATCTGTCTGACTCACATTCACACAGAACCTGGACACTTTAATGACCCTCTCTCTGCCTGAATGTAGATGGGTCTATTTCATTTTATTCAACCTGCACTCAGACTTCATCTTTCAGCCTTTAAGCAAAGCAGAGACTGCCAAGCACCAACTTACTGGGTTTGACCTCTGTGAATATATGGATACGATGCACCGAGGCCAAAAGAACAGCCGATGTGTGCAGGAGCAAAAGCATGAAAGTTTTACAAGAAAATATTCCGAAACAACCCAAATCTGAAGTTATAGATTCAGTTTTATTGTATGTTTACATATAGATTTATGTGGCTTAGGCCGCCAGAGAATAGTTTTGTTTTCTATCTGACAGAATACCAAATGGGTGAAAGAGACGGGGAATTAATGCACTTAACTGCTGAGTCAACATGCAAAGAATCTAGCGGCTTAGTCACACAGACAGCGAGCAGATTGCCTGACAGCAAAATTAAAATAGGCTAGAAAGATGCTACCAGCAGCCGAGAGTGACAGAGACCGGACAAAGACAGAGAGCGAAGGGAGGAAGGGGTCACTGCCACCCTGTGCTCAGCACATCTTTTGATATGACAGACGGAAAACATAATTAGTCATCATTTTCCACACTAACCCTTAGAGTTCACAATGTCATCACTATGCATATGTATGAGTCCGGGCCCTTCTCTTTATTCTCCCATTTGTTCCCATGGAGTTTGCAGAGATTGCGACGCAGTAAACATATTTTACTCCAGAAGAAATTGCGAGACTGCAGACGTTCCCCTTGCAGTGTTGTCTGCCATACCTCAGCATTGCCCACCATAACTTTTCCTTTCCCACTGTAAAATCCATGAGGGCCCAAGAACATAAGATTGCCAGAGCTTGGCTTGTGTCTGTTCCGATGTCAGTGCTGGAGTGTGAATCGATACAGCGACAGGAGCTGCCACATCTTAGCTATCTCTCTTCCCCAGATGTCTGTCAGCCATACTCAGCTGGAGGCCCTCCATTAATGTGCTGTGGAATAACATAGTCAGTCCCATGCTTGGAGACAGATGCATCAAACAGGCCTTGTGAAGTATTTGGTCTATGAGTCTGTGATGTTCCAGCAGGTTTTGCTGCGGTTCCCTAGATGGAAATAACCAGCTTGGATCAAAGTGGGCAAGATATAACATTGTGATACCACATGAGAGGGCACTCATGGAGTTGATTGATCTGGTAATCATGTATGCACATGGTTAAACATGTAGCAACAGCGGTGGGCTCATTGGAACATTAATACAGTGGCGACACCATCCAGATCCTGTGCATTGAGGCGTTTTGCTGCACTCCTGTTTGAGAGGCTCCGGAGGGCCTTTTTTTTCTTCCTGTACTCATACAAAGGAAAACTAATGCTGACAAACTCTCAACTTTAACAGCATGAGAAGAGGTGACATCTGAAATGCTGGCTTCAATGGATGGCCCTGTTTTATTTCAGGCTTCAGTATCACACACAGCATGGCTCACTGCACTGGGGAGCAAAGAAAGCACAACCCAAAAAACCAAAACAAACAAACACACAAACACGCACAGTCACCCACGGACATGCACTACCCTACATTGAGAGAGCGCTTAGATGTGCATATGAGAGTAAGAGGAGCCAGATTCC
This sequence comes from Lipophrys pholis, assembly GCF_963383615.2. Classification (NCBI taxonomy): domain Eukaryota; kingdom Metazoa; phylum Chordata; class Actinopteri; order Blenniiformes; family Blenniidae; genus Lipophrys; species Lipophrys pholis. The sequence continues at coordinate 13,790,756 of NC_137637.1, forward strand.
TTCACAAGCCTCCCTGCACACGCAGTGCCACCTTCGTCATCAAAGGAGGACTGGGTCAGGCTTTAAAACTTTTAGTTTCTCCTCACCCGCCTTTCATTCCCCTTATAAAGCTCCAGCACATCAGCACCCTCCCTGCCTGTGACCTCGAAGAAGCAGCAGGATGCCTCTCATCCCTTTCTCTCTGAAGGCGATATCGTCACATGGACAACAGGAGATGTAGGCAGACAGACAAGGCTGTGTTGGCCGGCCTCCAAAGCTATAGAACATAAAGTAAACATGATTGCTACACATGAAGCTCCAGGCATGTTATGACAGATAAGGTGTCTTCTTGAAGTGTCGTCATGGCTCTGATGTGTGGATGCACGCTCGCCATCCCAGCACAAGCATGAAAAATGCATGCAGGTGGAATGGTGGGAAATGTCAATATCGAAATCAAAGTAATCAGGATGGCGCTGAAGGGGATATTGGTGTGATAAATCATGTTCCTTCTGATGAAGGTCACAGAGGTGGGAGGCGGCAGAGGAGGGTGACATGTATGTCGAGGTGCAACGTGCTCAAACATGCACCTTTGAGAATAGTTTGAAGACACACTTTATTCAAGGGTGTGATTCAAAGTGTGGCTCTTGATGCAAAGTCATTTGTGACATGGTGACCTTCCGAGGGCCCCGCTCTTGGTGTGTGTTATTTTGTTGATTTAAGCCCAGCGTTGCTGCTGTGCTCTCCTGGGAAATGATGACAGATACACCCACAGACCCGAGATTAGCTCAATAGGACATTATTGCCTACATCAGAAAAGCTGCTGCGCAGCAAGATCATTGATGGATGATGGTTCTGAAAATGGTTTTCCGGGGCAAAATGATACCCAAATGCATTTTTCAGTAGTGAAAATGTTTTGCTGGTGTTGCTGGCTCTGCACACTGACGCATGATGATTAAACTTCCTGGTTTTCATCACATAATAACGCTGGAAATAGGAGTTGCTTGTTTACCATAGTGCCATTTCCCGCTGCCAACTGAAGTATTACTTAAATAATGCAATGACCGCGAACAGGCGAAAATGTCATCTTAATAGCTAATACCTACAGTTCAGTCTCCCAAGGCAAACAGGCTCTCCACCCTAAAGGCTGATGAATAACTAAGGCACGGTAACGCTCTCCATGTGGATGCATGTGAACGAGAGGAGAAGGTGGGAGTTATCTGAGGCTCCATTAACCTTGTTTGTGTAGAGGCACCTCCACTATCCTAAGCCCACATCGTGTGGAAAACCTCAGGGGACCCTCCACTAATTAACCTTGTGGAGACACCCTCAGTAGAGGGAGGCTGGGACCAGAATAATAAGGAGGCCTTTGCCAGGCCATTAGCAGGAAGATTAACACATCCAACTTTCAAGTAGCTTTTTGACACAAAACCAATATTTGTCTGCACTGGCTTGGGCCGCTGTGTGACACAGCTGAATTCCAAGTGACATGTGTGTTTCATCCGCTTGCACAGCTCAGCCATCACCCAGCCTTTTCCTCTTTAGCGCTTTCATGAGATGATTTCTTTTGTGAACATCAGAGCGTTGTTACACAGAAATACCAATCACTGATGCTTACCTTCACACCAGCCGAATTCAAAGACAATTTGGAGGCAATAATTCTCCTGACCTGTATGTCTGGACCGTGGGTGGAAACTGGTGGAAACAGAGCAAGCTTTGTCAAACAAACAGACTGGAGGGGATCTTGCAGGAAGCTCAGAGTGGTGACTGTTAAGAATCTGTCAATGCAGCCTGGCTTTCATGCATTTCAGACTTGTGTTTGACATTTGACGAGTGCAGTCGATTGGGAAAAACTTTGTTTTTATTGTTTCTGAAATGTGTCGGAAACAATATGGTACAAAGTAATATTGACTTTTAATGGCACCGCTTTTTTGGCAGTCGTGTGCTTAGTTATTAGAAAATTAGCAGCATGTCTATATTTCTGGCAGCTAACTATGTTTATTATGTATATTTCTTATTTAGCCAGGTTACTAGTTCACTGAACTCTGAATTCACTGGAATAAGAAAGCCTAAATATTCCTGCGCTTAATAGATATGACATATGTAAGCCTTTAAAACATGCCCTTGCCTATTTAACAGTTTCTTGTTACTGGTTCAAAAACTGTTTTTTACTCACGATACAGTGATATTCAGATGACAGAGCATCTTCCTCTAACTGGCTAATGTAATGTCAGTTGAACGTGATCAGTGAATCAGTAATCATATTAACCCACACAGTGTGGACAGCTTTTTTTAAAGTCTTACAGCAACATTGCAATAATACAGCTATTTGCACATTATTAAGACATGCCCACCGAGACAACCGAGACAAAAGAGCTACTGTCCTTAACTTAACTAGTATTCTTTTGTTTTCAGGACCAACTGACTGAAGAAGTAAGGAGTAGCTTTAATGTTGTATACTTTTTCAGTAACATCGTTACAGAGCTCTAAAAGTCAAAAAGTTCACATGGTTCATACTCCTGATGCAGCCCAAAAGTTATTCATTTTCATCATTGGGTTTCTGTTGACACGACAATAGTGCTTGTAGCCAATGAAATGTAACTTAACAGCTCCCAAAGGGGGAACGTTTTGACAATGCCCTGTCTCTTTATAAATGAGGGGAAACTCAAGTTTCCTGAAACGCTGCTTCTCCACATGTGCACCACTGCCGTAATGAATTGTTCTTCTGCACATGCGCGAGTAGATGGGTAATAACAACAATGTTTGCTTCCAGAGTGCCATGATTCCCGGTCCATATCCTGCTGGGAATTGGTAGATTCATGGTTGCCAGTCACCTGGAATTGCATTAAGATGATACATTTTCACATGAAACGTTGTTGTGTACACGCCGCCTAAATCTGACCTAAGAAAAAATTTTGAGTGGAAATTTTTATTTCATATGATATGAAACCGCACATCTTAACATTATCCAGAGTCATTTTTTTTTTTTACAGATTGGGATGTGCCATGGGTGTTCAGTAGCCACACATGGTCAATAATAATCATTCAGTACCCTGCTATAGCAACTAAACAATAATCCAATTTCCACAATGCATATCTTGGTCACATGGACATATACTACGGGGTAGAGGAAGCAAATGTCTCCCTCGAAGAATTGAAAACTGTCAGCAGAAAAAATACATGTCTGCAAACAGTGGAAAGTTGGGATCTTTGACTGGCTTTTATCTTAGATTGCTTGACATGCTGGGATTTCTGCCAGTAGTTGCGTTATAAAAAATGTATACAAAGGTGAATGTGGCTCTGTTTCAGCAGCTCTTTATCGGGATATGCCATCGCATAGCTTGTTCTATGTATGATCTGACTCAGCCTTTATCGTCTTCTTTATATTCCCTCCCCACAGTGTGTTTTACTCTAACTTTATCTGCAAAATGCACCTGCGCAAATGTTTGGATGGTTGCCACATCCCTATCTTGTATCTCTTCACTAAACTTTACAGCAGAATAAGGAAGTTTTTTGCACTTCCACCCTAGAGAAAATCCACAGAAATCTGAAAAATCCAAGACAGCACTTTGAGACTTCAAAAGAAAAGGACACAATGCATTTGAATATCTTTTATAACTCCCTCATGCCATTTTTTATTCAAACTCTACCCACAGGGAAAGAGATGTCATATCTGAAAGGTGACTAGCTGTTAGTCACACTTCAATAGGAGCTGTGAGGGGGTGGTCAAGGCTGAAAGCTGTAAGAATTATCACCTCTTAACCCTTCATTGATTTGGACGTATTTTATTGTGTTATGTAGCAGTGTGAATTCCTGGAGAAATTGTGTCGAAGTGACTTTGTACGGCTGGGCCGGGCGACAGCATGGGTGCGTGCTCAGAGACCTTCTGGGCTTCATGCATAATGCTCTTTGTATTTCCTGGGAAGGATGGACGAGTGACAGCGAGGACTGAGTCCCTTCCAGAATCTCAAATGGATTATGTTCACTTTCTCCCTCTTCTCGTCCATCATTCTCCCCCTCCGTCTCCTTTATACTATTTGCTTGAAACAGCTAACATCACTGATGCGGCCTTTTTTCCCGTGTGTGGCATAAGAACAAAGTCATTGTGCTTCCTTAACGCGCTCATTTTCTTTTTCTCTCTGTCTATTCATCCTTCATTTTCTTGCCCATCTGCCCATCTACCTGTCTTTTATCTTTGGGTTTTAATGATTAATTGTGTGAGATGGTCTGACCCGAGCTGGAACTGTGTTTTCGGTGTCACTTCAAAAGAGAGATTCGTGTCAATTATTTCCATTGTGAGCAGTGACAGGTATCTCATATCTCATAATTACGGTTTGTTTGTTTATTCCACCTTTTTATTTTCTAGAGCTACATTCCTGAAACACTTTTCTCTGTGAAACACAATATAGTATAAAAACCATGAAAAACTTATCCTCTCCTGATATTGGTTGCCTTCCGAATTCAGGAGAGTATTCAAGTTCTCTCCATAAAGGTCATACAATATTCCTAAATTTCACCGCGCTTCATTCCATTACATAATAGCACATTGCCCATTAGCTCGTTGCGCCCACATTTACAACTCAATGAATTATGAATCAGTTTCCTTTCATCACAGCTGGAATGGTCTCCCTGATGTGCAAATCACAACCAGGCCCCAAACAAAGTTAGTCCACACCGAACCAGGATCCAAGCATTCAGACTGGCCTCTGATGAGCTGCGGGAAATGCATTAAAAAAAATTTAAAAATTTTTTAAAAAAAGATCAAAAACTTGCCTTTCTGTCACAGGACGATTTTCTGAAAGAATTCACGGAAGCACCTGGCTTTAAGATTCCGTGGTTGGCTCTTCCACTGACAATAAATAGGTGGTAATAGATAAGTATAGCCCATAACTTGCACCTGGAGATGGCCCTCAGGGCAGAGGACACATTAACAATAGATGTAAACTTGCTGCACTGCCTCGTCGACACAATTCCTCAAAGCTTGAGACTCCCTGTAGTGCTTTATGATGCAGACAGATATGCAGGTCAGCCATTGGCTACATTCACACCCGATGCAAGCCCACAAGCAGAGATTAGTGAAACATAAATCAGGCGAGCGGGAGAGGAATGGGCCCCCTGGCGTAATGCAGAAGCGATTATGAACTCAAATGGGCACTCTTTTCAATAAAAACATGAAATATGATTTGGCTTCGGGAGAGTTGAAAGACACTTACAAGAACATTAACAAGAGGTGTTCTTTGGGGTCAGAGAAAGGCAACAAGACCATTTCTGACTCAAACCAGTATAATGTTAAGTTCACATTTATAAGACCTCTGTGAACATGGTTGAATTGTCTTTTGAATTACAGAATAAGAAATGACTTAATTGTGGGTTAACATTTGGTCTGACGAATAACAACAAGGTTTCCACACAAACACTCAGACCTCAGAGTGAAAATAAGATGGCAGGTTCTCTAAAATAGAGGCACAGGAGGAGTACATTCAAATACTGAAAGGTGCATTTGTCATAGATGCACCATAACAGGTACATAATGGACTCCCTTCCCGCAGACTCTTTTATCAACCATGCAGGTACAAAGCAGCTTTGATGGTTCAAAGCACAGATTTGTTCCATTTCAGCCTGAACTTAAGCTACAGTTACTGTAATCACCCAAATTGCACAATGATCATGGAATAGAGACGATGCAGACGAACAAAGAGCTTGCCCACCTCAGAGACTTCAGGTTCACCTCAAGGTAGGAGTGCGTCTGGGTTGGCTGCACCCGACGCAACATCCAAAGTTGGTGAGGAATTATATGTCACAGCAGTAGCAGCTCCTCCTGATTGCTCTGCTCACACCCATTTCTCCTCCCTTCACCCTCCCCAGGCAAAGAAAAGGGGTTCAGAAAAAGGACAATACAGAAAAAACCGAGTTCAGTGCCCATTTTTTTTATATCTATAATCTTAAATATCTTGATTTCCACAGCATCCAAAAACAGAAACCATTTGATGGTGAGGTAGCCTATATGGTTACATCAAATCAAAAACAGGGATGAAAAACATCAACACAATCAACAATAAAAGAAAATGGCAGAATTTTGGAAAGGCCTTGAGAAAAACGAAAAGTTGTTAGATGCTTTAAATCTGGAAAGCAATATCAAAACATCTTCAAATGACTAGCAACAAATCAACCAAATCCTTCTGCAAGTGGTTTACATTTCAAATGTGGGGCAATTTGCTTGGCATTGGCTGCCTTTGCACAATCAGCACAGCAGCAGAGTGTTAAATCAGAAGGACTTCAAGGACTGGTTTCGTCTCAGACTCTGCAGATATTGTTGTCACGGTGTTAAGAATCAGAGGAGACTGTAAAATTTGGATGTCGATGGAAGATGCTCCTCCTAAAAGAACATCCAATCCACGCCACAGCGTGTCAATAAAGAGCTTAAGAATATTTTGAAACCTGAATGAATCAGCAATGGAATCAAACTACCCACCCTCCATCCATCATTCTACGCTACTCCAACATTTCTACCGGATTGGATCCATTCGAACAAAAAACAACGAAATAGTTTCTGAATTGAAATGACAGCTACAATGGAGACCTCTGGACCAAAACATTTAATGGTTTTGTCTAAAACATAGAAGATATAAGGCAGACTGTTCAGGGAATGACCTGTTGAATCCAAGTACTTTGCATCAAATATCATGATAGTCATGATCCAGGACATTTTTGATAGCATCTGTATGACAGACATCTTTATTTTTTAAAAAGCCTGGCATACTGGATGGCACCAAACACAAAATGGAAAACAAAGTACAGTATATCTTTGCAAACCGTGACCCTGGGTTTGTTCCTTTCAAGAAATCATATTCCATGTTTAATAAGACAGTTCTAAGACTTGTCAAGACTTGTCAAGAGGGAAGCTGTGACTCAGGAAATTCATTTTTTTTACCATAGTTTGTTCCCTCTAACAGTGAATAATCAAATCCCAGATTCATATCACTGTACTCTGTAACTCAGCCAGTTTTGCTGCCATTCAGAGATTTTCACAGCCTAGCATACAATCTCTGTCTCATCCATGACGCCGGGTTAGATGAGTGCTGATGTATGCTTGCAGAATCTCATCAGACACGCCTCTCCAGTTCAGCTCTGTGCATGTTTCTTTCTTACCATCGTTCTGATTAGGCCTCTAAATTAGATTCCAGCACACTTCTGTCATTCTTATGTTGCTTTGTGTTTGTGCACCCTTCCTTTACCCCTCCCATTCACGCTCCACCTCCCGCTCTATCTGTCTCATATTTTTCGCCTTTTGTATTCATGCAAACTCAGCTTCCGTCACACTGACGGGCTGACATTTCAACAAACTGCGCTGTTGTAGGGTCGGTACAGATGATGTGACAACAGAGAGCATTTTCTTCCATTGTATGAGCTAGTGTAGAGAACACATGTGGTTTCTTTGTTTGGTTTGCAGTTTGGTGGGGTGGTTTTGGTGTTTCCAAGATGTATAACCAAAAATGCACATTTATGGTAAATGGTTATGTGATAGAATAGAATAGAATAGAATAGAATAGAATAGAATAGAATTTAATAGAATAGAATAGAAATCCCAAAGGGTACTTCTTTAAACCAAAGACCGAAGGATGTGACTGCCATGCAAGGCACATAATCCATCCATTGGGAGCAGTTTGGGGTTCAGTGTCTTGCTCAAAGGCACATGTGGACAGGGGGAGATGGGGAATCAAACTTGCAACTCTCCAATTGAAAGATGACCACTCTACCAACTGAGCCAAAGCCACTTGTTAGCGGTTTGCAATAATGTCTGAATTATGTTCATTTTGTTGTTTCTTACTTTACGACATTGGTTCTTTTAAAGGGACAAATAAGTGGGAAAAGGCGCTGGGGGTTCCTCTTGAGTGTGGATCTTCTCCTGGAGCTCTTGGTCATAATCCGGGTGGTTCAGGGGATACCGATCCAGGTCACCTTATGGATCTGTGAGGCAAGGCATCAGCAACTTGTAGCAGGCGGCAGACCCTCGCAGTGGTCCTGGTGCTCCGCCCGTGCCTCATTGCTCGCCTTCTCCTACAGACCCATCCCATATAGCTTGGAGGGTGTAAAAGCTCCTCCCTTTCTTACACTAGCAGCTGGAGTGGTGTCAGGCAAAAATGTAAATATTGATTAATAAATGATAATACAAGTAAATAAAAAAAAAACTAATACCAGTAAATGCACAATACTAAACTGTATACCATCTCTTATAATCATCCAGTGATTAACATAAAATGCATTTGAGGCAACCAAAACAAAAAGCCATAGAACAGTAGTAAATATTTTAAGAGCACAGAAGCAGGTCCTGCAGGGAGGATCAAATTAAAAGCAGCACATAAGTACTTTTATTTATATTTTGCTACCATAGAGCAATTGTCTCATAAGTGCAACTAATGCATTACTTTCAGGGTATCTAAGCATTCATAATTCATGGCAGCACAGTGGATCAACAGATCTATCTCAAGCACAATTCCAGCATGTACTATAAAACATTGTCAACACCTTGGTATGCATCAAACAACCTCGTGAATCTTGGCCAAACTATCAAATACCCACTGTTCCTTGTTGTTAAGAGGATTGTCTCATTATTTTCCAAACTAACAGGTAGAAAAAATAGGAAATGAGGAACGAAAAAGCGACATAATCCCTGCTTTAATGCACAATGAAGGTACCACTGAAACAATCCCTCATGTACACATACCCACATCAAAACAAAGCTTCCACAAAACCTTTGATGGCGCCAAATCTATCACTTAATGCCTTTAATTTGGCTCCTTGCAGCAGGTCTCCCACATGCAGATACTTTATTAAACTTGCATTTTTTTTGGTGGTTTGGGCAGCTGCCAGGTCTCAGCCCACTGCTTGGAGAGGCAGAGTAAAAGATTCTATTGTTTTTCAAGGAGGCAGAGCCTGGAGGTAGGTGATGAGTGGGGTCACCGGCTGAACAAGCCAAGCGTGCTGTCATGTTGCCCTCGCCTCCATCACTCTGCTTCCAATGCACGTTTCTCCGGCTCCAGTACCAAGCACATGCATACAAAAGAGGCACATATTCCTGGATATATAGATCCACCGGAGGAAAATGGACACACATATAGATACTATATACTGTGCACATGCAGCTATAGGTATGACAGCCTGAAGATATTTCCATGCATGGTCCCTTAAATAATGAGAGAATGCTGCAGTCGCAAAACGCTTGCCAGTTGCACTGTTGAGAAAAGATCCTTGTTTATGAGTTGGACGTTCTGTCTGGAGTTGGCATGTTCTCCTTGGGATTGCAAGGATTTCCTCCATGTGCTGCAAGTGTATGTGTATATTGGTTTCTCTGTGATGTACTGGGGACATGTGACTTTGACTTTGGATATAGACAAGGTGAAATAGATAGATATCCCCCTCTCCCTTTTCAGCAAATCCTTTTCTTCTCTCATTTATTTTCAAATATTTTTTTTCATATCCAAGCAACACAGCTGTGGACTCAGGCAAAAAGAGTGAGTCACATGACAAACTCCAAACATCTTATGTGACACATAGGACAACATTGTTTATACAACTTTTATAAGGAATCCCACAATGAAAGATCCGATTGGGAACTGCTGTTGTTATTGAAGTGGTTCTACTCATAGAGCTTTATTTATTTATTTATTACTTATTATTTACTTATTCTGTATCTGATGTACATGCTACAATGATTGTCCAGAATGACTAACAATATCTTATCATTTCAATTCGTCTTCATTGGATTCACATTATATTCAGGTTTTTTTATGTGTCTACTAATAGAGTTAATATGTTTTAAACTCCATTTATTCCTTCTTTTTCATTGTTCCTCACAGGAAATAAGGCATGTTGCCCCGAGTACAGAAGATAATAGCGGAGGTTACAGCATGGATAAATGAATTCAAGGACTTCTTCAGGGCAAGTCATCGGCCCCATTCACACAACGTTTTGGAAAAGATGTCCATTGACACAGAAATGGCAGAAACATTGGAAACAATGTAGTTGGTGCTGTTGGTTGTTTTTGTAATGAATTAAACTAAACTAAGCCAAGCTACGCTAAGCTAAGCTAAGCCAAGCCAAACCAAACCTTTGGGGGAAATCCTTTTATTCCACATGAATCAATCGTATTTCTGGGATGCAGAGGTGCAGTCACATTAAGTTGCTCCAGGGAGCTGATGGGAACCAAGGGTCTTGCTCAAAGAGCCACAGTGATGACATGTCAGCCGTGAGATTCAAACCTGTGAACTCTCAACCACCCCCCCTCCCCAGGACGCTCTGGAGGCCATTGTTGTTGTTGTCCATTGACTCGTGCATGTGCAGAAGATCTATTTACTCCGGTTGTGGTGGGCAAAAGAAGCGTGGCAGAAACGTTGTGTTTTCCCCCGTCTACATGGAGACAGAGTCAAAGTGTTTTCGGAAAGTTCTACCTTGGAAGATGCTTTCAAAAAGTTGTGTTTTCGGTGGCTCTGAGCATTGTTGCCGTGTAAATTTAAACCCAAAACTTGAAAATGCTGTTTTGTAAATGTGGCCTTATAGTCTTTAATGCGCAAATTCTTGCTATGTTTCATTGTTGTGGGTACAAAATGTTGTTTCAAATATGGAATCTTAATTGGAAAAACTTACTTGGAACTTGGAATACTTACTGTGTATTTATCCGTACAAAGTGACAGGTGCTTTAAAGAGCTTTTGGACACTTCAGATTGGTCCTGTTTGCTGGAAGAAAGATTTACTATCTGTAGACTTTAGGGATAATAAGAAGACCACTGAGCTTTCTTATGTGACCATCATGCGCTCAGAAAAAAATATTCCGCTCCTTTTGCCTCCTGCGTCCCTGCAGCAGTGTGATAATTAAGGAAATGAATGAATAAAATCTACATTTTCATGCAACCATTTTCAGCGACAGCATTCCTCATGTGTACCTGTTAACTCTGATGGTATAAAATAGCCTGGTGCCGGTGTCAGGGTTGTGTCCTGGCTTGGACTACTCTCTGAGACACATCACAAACTCTTACCTCCTCCTGAGTCGAGGGTTTGTTTGGATTTGTTTCATTTATGCCACTTGGATTTGGAGTGCATGGAGCATTGGTCGTCCTTCTGATTCAACAGAGACTTTCTATTGAAGCTCCACCTCCTCAGCGGGCGAGCGTGTCTCAGCATTTGGTAGCAGGAAAGTGGCAGTGCTCTATAGGTGCGCAGGAGGGGATGTTACATGACTTATCCTTTTACCGGCGACCCCCCACAACACCAAAGCCGACTCACTACTGTGCATTCTGTCTTTTTTAAATCCTTCCATCCTTCTAAGAAGGTGTCCTTACAAGCAGAAAAATGAGTAACCTGGCAGGCAAACCGACATCAATGCCTCCCTTTGTTCGCATACAATGCTCAATGTGAATCCTGCTCTTTAAGGAGGCTGGAAATGTGCGGCGGTTGAGCTCCTGCTTGCTTTTTGAACACTGTAAACCAGCACTGAAGACAACACTGTGCCTTTGCATTAAAAATGGTCAACATCAAAACATCAGGTCTTAAATAGATAGATGAATTTCATTTGACATACTACTGTGATTACAGTTAAATCAAATTACTCAAGTCATTTATGGGATTTTTTTGTTTAAACAAGGGAAACACTCACTTTGTTCACTCAAAATCATGTCCCTTGAAGTGAGCGGGCACACAATTTCTAAGCTCATTAACTTGAAAATTAACTTTTGTAAGCTTAAATAATTTGATTGCATTTTAACATGTAGCTATTAGTTACAGTTAAAATAGGGAGCTTTATTAAATCAATTTGATTATTCAGAGTTAATGGCAATTAAAGTTTTATCCCTCATCCTTCAGGATGAGATAAGCTGATGCTGGAGGAACGTTAAGGCTCACTGTCATGTGCCCCTCACAGGCTGGGGCTTTAACTGCATCAGATCATAAGAAATACACTTATTGTCCAAATATATTTACGTTAATTAAAGTAATGACTACTGCTCAGCAAAGGGACAGTTTGCCCATTTTGCTGCTGACAACATGGACAAGGACCAAACGTATCATGTCACGTACAATACAATGGTTGATGTTACAGCTTTTCAGATCATCTCACTCATACAGAAAACCATGTAAGCATGTTTTAACTTTTGAGTTCAAGAAAAATTAATGAAAAAAAAAGTTCAAATGAAGCACGATGTATTGTTGTTCTCTTTTGAACTGGAGTTCATCTCAAAGACCATATTGTATATAACTTCAAATTGAGTTTTCATGAACAGTAGAAGAAAATACAGTGACTATATTCTGATAAAGCTGGCCTGTTTTAATGTTACAATTTAACTGGATACTTCATGTACAAAAATGGGCATTTTAACCCTTTTTGCTCCGATTCTGTTTATTTGGGCAGCTTTTGACATTTCTGTCTGCAATGGCAGAGGTATGTGCCCAATGCAGCTCATACACGAGTATTTGTGCCTACAGGATTACCTAAGATAATCGCAGAAAGAGTCACATGTTCATGACAAGATTCTCATTTAAGAACTACGAGATGAAGATGAAAATTGAAAAAAGGACTCAGGTGTTATGCGTCTTTCATTATTCTACAGCCATAAAAAATCAAACAAATCCAGTCAATGTAATAGGAAAAAAAATAAGACTTCCTGGGTTCAAAATAGCTTCACATTACATGTCATGTGTGGCTTTTGTACTTTGTCACTAATACACAAAGGATGCTGGTTAAATACCACTTTAATGCTGAGCTTCTGCCTCTCGAAATCCTTAGTATGTGGTTGGTTGTTTGCATCCAATATAGTATACCACACACAACAAAAGTATAGAAAAAGCACATGTTTAAAGATTTCTGCTAACTCTAAAGGCACACTCAATCAAAAGCACAATGAGGCAATCCAACAATCAGAACCAGAACAAACCAAAGAACTAGGAATGGCTGTAAGGAATACAAGTCAACATGTGGTTCGCATTGGAGTGCTGTGAGCTGGCAAGTGACCAGACTGAGGAAGCACACATATGCACAGGGAGCGGAGCGGAGAGACAATGAGATACAGCTGCCAACACTCATGGGTAATCAGGATGAGACACATGGAGGGTGGCAAAAACAAGATGCTGGAAATTAAAGGGGAGTGATGTTGGGGGTCCAATCCCAAAACAAACCATGAGACATAAACCGGAACCAAACAGATGTAATGAGGTGTCAAACAATAACATATGTAGGAAGTAGCTGTCCACTACGCTGCTGTGACCCTGCAATTTCCCACTTGCATGACAAATAAAGTTTTATCTCATCTCATCTCATCTCATCTCATCTCATCTCATCTCATCTCATCTCATCTCATCTCATCTCATCTCATCTCATCTCATCTCCTTACTTTTGCATCTCTGTATTGGCACCCTGGTACAGTTGGATGGATTTGGATGGGCGAGCACCGCCACCAGTTTCAAAGTTTTAATAAACAGCTTAAAACCTACTTTCATAACCAGATTTTCAATCAGTTCTTTTTAACGTCTTTGATTTTCCTTTGTGATTTAGATCTTGTCTTAATTTATATTAAGCTGCTTTTGCTATGTGAATTTATTGTATATGTGTTTGTGTATTTCTGTCTTCGGAAGTTGCTTTTTGTCGATAATTGTGCTCCATGAATAAAGCCGATTATTATCATCATTATATAATGATGATATTTTTCCCAAATAAGATTTCACTCAACATCCACTATAAACGTCCCTTTGGGTTTCCAAAATTAAAACTAAAACCACCTCATTTTGGTCTCTTAATATTCTTAAGTGTGTTTACTCATTGTTCAAGCAGTGTTTACCAGGTGTGTAACTGTAATTCCTTTAGCTCTTGCATGTCCTTAAGGAGCGAGTTCTCAGCTTTGAATAAAATCTAATTAATGTCTAATAAACACCTGCCACAAAACTGTTTAAAAGCCCTCTTAGCTAAACCTTTCTAATTAAGAGGCTTTTCTCCATTCTCCTCATTTCCCCACCGTTGTGCTGCTTTCGGTCGGCCGGCGGTGGTGGAAGCCATGTCTTCTTCCTCTCCGAGCACATTTCCCACTCATGACAGCCCCTCTCAGGGGAGTGACACTCATTCTAGTCAGTAGAAGTGAGAGTGGAGCCCAGAATACACTTCTCACACACAGCAGTAGAGCAGACGATACACTGGGGCCGGAGAGACTGCTGCTTCACCTTCACTTGACCTTGTATGGACTAAGTCGCACTCAGCAGGCAGTGGCTTGGTGCTGATGCTTTAAAAAAAGAAACGCCTGTTGCCAGCACACAGTCAACACAACACTGCCCTGATACCAGTAATGAAACACGCAGGCACCTCAGGGCAATCCAATGAAACTACATGCTGGGCTTAAATGCAGGTGAAGGTCTGGAATGCCTGCTATTTCTTTTGGGAATAAAAAAAAGGTTCTTTTTTTGGGCTTTTTTTTAGTAGCACACTCCCAAAGACCCTGCATTTCTGGGATGAGCATCAGAAGTAATTATGTGAAATACAGCCATGAAAAAGTAGTACCAATGTCAAAAAACATTTTTCTGGTGTTGTATTTTCCTTTAAGCTTGTCGGATGAACGGTTCCAACAGTGTTCAAGAAACTAACACAATTATACTTGTGAGCAGGCTAACGACCAGCAAGCGAAGGAGCCATGTTGTTATACCTGCTTTCCCGCAGACTATCAGAGCTCCTGCTCTTTAAATGACTCAATTATTGAATTTCCAATATGTCTGTTTTCTTCAGACTTCAATCATCCACGCCATCATATGACACCAAACAAGAGTCAGAAGCTAAAAAAAAAAAGAAGAAAATCTATTTTATATAAGGCATGATCAATTAAAGGTTTGATCCAATAAACATTTGAAAATTTGACACAAATGTGACATTATGTGAAAACGCTGTGGATCTATTCATTGGACGCTCCGGGGATTGAATCTGACATTCACAGTTGATTTAGCATGTTTGCCTTCATAGAGAATCCTAGATCGTGCAAAGGACTGGGAAGTGAATGTGGAAAGCACAATGCGGTTTATTACCTTAGAAAACACGTCCTTTATTGGTGCATGTTTTTTATGCTTATGAAAAGTGCAATCCAGTTCAGCCTTCAGCAGAACAAGATGCTGCTGTCATTGAACTTGAACTTGTGTTTTTTCTGTCGTACTTCAAGTTTTGACTTTGTAATCGACCATCTTATACATAGCTTTTTTTTAATTTAACATTTAACAATTCAGCTTTATTTGCTATATGTTTTATAATTTTCTCTACGAACGGGATTTAGCATTCCAGATTCTATAGCAGGAGTGTCAAACATAAGGTCCGTGGGCCAAAAGTGGCCCACAAGAGGCTCTAATCTGGCCCACCAAATTCTAAACATTTCAAAGAGAAAACATTGATATCTGAAAACACATTCCATAAGAATGATGAACACAACACAACACTGAGAGCCGAGCTGAGATATTGGTGATGCTGCCATGAAAGAGAGCAAATTAGCCTCAAAGTCCTGCTGTCAGGGTGACTTTGTAAAAACATGCATAATGGAACAGTATAGGGGACATTTGTTTGAACATTTCACTGCATTTTGCACCTAAAGGTTTCATCAAAATTGACTTTATGTTGAGATTGTTGTCATCTTCTGTAGTAATTGTTTGGTTTTTGCAAAAAAAAAAAAAAAAAACCACACACATTTTTATCACGTATACGCTACACCACAACAAAAGTTAAAGTTAAACTTCTAAAGGTTAGTATGGCACTGTTTTACCACTCCGGTTCACTCAAGATGAAATCGGGCTCCATGTGGCACCTGAACTAAAATGTATTTGACACTTCTGATCTATAGTGGCCGCTAGAAAACGAAGCAAGATAACTTCCAGCACATTAATCTCAACATCATGTAAACATGGTCTAACAGGGTTTATCGCTCATGTCACTAGTAGTCTTATTCTTGGTTAATCACCAGCAAAATAAACACAAACTGAAATTTAGCACACTTTATGCAATATCTTTGTACAGCAGTCTACTCTGCTGCTCATGCCATTAACGCATGTGGATTTTCCTGCAGGAGAAGATTTGTTGGCAAAAACCTTGCCGGGCATTTTGTGCCTTTTTGAACCTTGTTATTATATAGGCAGAAATATTTCATTCAGCTTTGGATAACTGTAAGTCCAGAAAATATTAGCAATTAAACAGGTCCCGAATCACAGCTACTTCAATAAAAGCTATACACTATAAAATATGATAAACTTCCCAAAGGTCAGACGTAGTAAAAATGTCTTTCAAAACCGAAATCTAATTCTGTTGATGCGTCTCTGAATGCCACATGAGTGCCCCTTTTGACTTTCAATCGACGAGGCTCCAGGCAAAAGTAATTCATGCCAGGGTGGAGAAGAAAAGGAGCGAAGTATTCTCTGACTCACTGTCTACTTTTTCCTGCTTCTCACACGCAGAGGCTTTTTTTATTATTTTTTTTCTTTCACCGGGGAACAAATCACTCATGCATAGTGCCATATTCCATTATTCCATCCTAACTGGCTTCTTGCGTATGAGCAGCACATTATGACTGATTGAGTTAAATGATCAGCTCCGGCTTTTCATTCATTACGGCCTTAGTCTGCTGTTTCAGGAATTTATGCTCATCACCGCAGCATACTTTGCCAAAACGGACATAGAAAGGTTGACAGTCTACATACATATCCATCCATCCATCCATCCATCCATCCATCCATCCATCCATCCATCCATCCATCCATCCATCCATCCATTTATCCTTTATTAAACATCATATTAGACATCCTGAACAACTCACCAGTTTTCAGTTACCAGATGAACAATGCTGGAGAGCTCAGAGAATACCCATGCACAAGGAGAACATGCAAACTCCCCACAGGAAGGACCTGAGCTCAATCAATGCTGGGGTTTCTCACATGGAGAGGTGAGTCCTAAACCACCAAGGCCCCGTTAACGTGACAATGTTTTCTGAGTAATAGTTTTGCTGAGTAAATAGTTCTTATGCACATGCACAAGTACACAGACAACAACAATGTTTGCCTCCAGAGTTTCATGACTTTCAGTCCATATTCTCCTGGGACTTGGTAGTTTTATTGTTGAGACTCACCTGTAATAGTCTGTGTACCCGCCATTGTTATTAGCATATTGTTCTCTGCTGCAAAAATCACCCGCTGCAACCTGCCATCGACAGAGGACATCTATACCAGTCAGTGCAGGAGCAGAGCGGCCAGCATCATGGGTGACTCCACCCACTAAGATAATAGATCATTTAGCCTCCTCCCCTCAGGAAAAAGTCTCTGCAGCATCAGGGCCAAAGCAACAAGGTTCCAGTGCAGCTTCTTTTCAGGAGCTGTGAGACTCTTGAACAATATGCTCAAGTGTTAATGCTGACCAACGCCATCAAACTGGACTATCTATTATCTTGTTGTCTATATTGCTGCACTGAGATTATTTCATTTCATTTAATTTCATCCTGCTCTTGAGTAACAAATTTAATTTGCATGTGGAGGCATGGAAATGACAACAAAAACCTTGAACCTTGCGCGTGTGTGTGTGGTTTCGTTACAAAATGCACAACAGCACCCACTAGTGGCCTCACAGGAAAACTCCATCCTTTTCAGCATTTTTGCCATTTCTTTTGGAATGTATAATTTCTAAATGCCATGTAAAACGTGAAACTTTTCTGAAACCAAAGCACCAAAGCGATGTATTTTCACTTGAAATGTTGTCGTCTAAACGGGGGCCTCGACCACTGCATGCACATCTGCATTCAAATCCCTACTCTGCCTCTGCCATGAGCTTGTTAACACCAACAGTATATATAGAAAACTGTCAGCGGGGCACCAAAGTGTTGTTGCTTGGCGACATCTGTAAATATGCTCAAGAATTAATGCGAATAATTACATTTTCTGGGGTACACTAGAACCGTATTGTGTCACCACATTAATTATTTCCATTGGTGTTGTATATCAATAGAGGAAGGATTCCTGACTCATGATTTTTTTGGGGGGGGTGAAAATCTCCTCTGTTAATGCCCGAGGTGTCGAACAGAGTATTAAATTGTTCAGCAACAAAGGATACAGCGGTGGAACATTACACAAGGTTGTAGAAGAGAGCTCCTCCGGGCGCATGGTAATGCTCTGACCTCAGTGTAAATCCATCAGTGCCATTTTGTTAATGAACTGATCTATGATTTACTCTGTCAGTGGAGCTTGTTTCCTGCCGTCGTCGCCTCTCGCAAAGTGCTGACGGGGCCTCGCTGCATTAGGCGGGACCTTTTGTGTTTCTGTGAGTAAGCTGATTTGTGTTATTCATCTTAAATCCCCAATCCGGTCTGTTTGTGGGTTGATAACGTTGGGTCACCGCATGCACAAGGAGAAGAAATACTTTCAGGGAAAAGTTTTATTACATAAAAACAATTAACGAGCGACTCCGGGTGCCTGGCGTTTCGCATACAGATCATGTGCCTATGGACATAATGGAATTTTTTATGGCGCACATATTTACGAATAAAAACACCGACATAAGTGGTGTTACATTTAGTTCATTGTTGTTCATCATCATCAAATTGTTGATTTGCCAGTATTCTACTCCTCATAAACAACACCGAAGACGACCAGCACACCCAGAATACTGTTTGACGGGCTCCATTTACATACTCAGCTCAGCTACTCGTCCCACAAATGCAACAAGATTTCCAACAGTATAAGATTTGTTTCCTCTTTGTGTCATGTTGCTCCATTTTATTAGTGTGCTTGCATCAGTGTTTAGCTCCGCTCCACAAAACCTGGTGAGTGAAGGTAGAGGCTGTGAAGCAACTGTCCCATGAATTGAACAACTCCTGTTTATGATTGTACGTCGCACAGCTAGGTACGTTGCTGAAGCAAAAATAGAGACGATAAAAATGTGCAATGATGAAGGGGAGATCTCACAGTTACTAAGGAAACCGGGGGGGGGTCAAACATAAGGCCCGTGGACCAAAACAATATGCAAGAGGTTGGTGACAGCATTAGCCTCAACGCCATGCTGTCAGGGTGCGTTTGTAAAAACATGCATAATGCAACAGTTATTTATTATGAAGTTTTTTGGGCATTTCATGGTATTTTGCACGAGAGGATATCATTATAATTGGCTTCATATTGAGATTGTAGAAATTTTCAATAATAATCGTCATTTTTGAAAATATAGACAATTTTATCACATATCCTCGGCGCCACAACAAAGAAAAGCATTAAAGTTTAAATTCAAAGGTTATTATGGCACTGTTTTACTGGTCCAGTCCACTTAAAATGAAATTGTACGTATGTGTCCCCTCAACTAAAATGAGTTTCACATACCTGGATTAAAGTTATTAAGTTAATGAAATAGTAACAAAGCTTCTCTTCACTGGGGAGAATGATTTTGGATCATACGTATGATAAAGCAGTCACCTCAGTGAGAAGAGCAAAGTTCAAGTCAAGCCGAAGCTTTAGTCACTGCTTATTCAGATCGTCATACATTTATGTTGATAAGCTGAATATAAGTTGCAAAGGCAGAGGCGGTGAAATAACTGAGCCAAGAGCTGAACATGCTGCTGTCTAATGAGCCTCAATGTGGCTCCTAAACGCCTCTTGCTTTTAGTCTTATATCACAGGACGAGGAATGCTTTTGTTTGATTAAAACCACAGTAAAATTTTCTATTTAAGTGTATTAATTACTGTAAAATCCCGAGAAATGTAGCAATCCAAACCCAAATTATTTTCAGTACCCTGGCTCAGTACATCAGGCTTGCATTCACAGAAGACATCCCAGCACTATGATGTGTTTTTCCCTGAATAACAATGCATGGTTATTATTTGTTATACAATCCTAATACATGAACAGCTCAAATAACAGTTCGTCGATATGAGTAAAAAAGTAATTGCTTACTGGTAGAAAAATGATGAAGTGCTATTTCTAACCAGGAAATAGAAGCCTAGTTTATAAGCCAGACTAAATAAACTCTACAACCTATAAACTTACAGTATGTAGGGTCGATAGTACGAGGACGGTTTGACGGATCTATGGCTTAACTGCCCAATTTTTAGTCGTGTCTTTTCAGTGATGAATCAAACCGACTGGGAGCACATTAATAGAGCTGAAGACTAAGGAATAAATACCTTTCACAGTTGTGTATGTGTATATAGATACAGAAATATATATTTTTCTCACATTTACAATGAGAGGAACTTGTGAATTGTTTATTTCTACATTGAACCATGTGATTTGATTCATAAACCTCATAGGTTTTGTAGCTGCTGCATTGTGTGAAATTCAAAAAGTTTTGACAGTTTGACAGTAAGTTTGACTGTGTCCCGTTGAATCGAAGGTGACAACCAGTGCAACATACTTCAACACACAACAATAACAATGGCATAAATATGAACAAAGCCAAGGACGAATCGAAGAGTTGCTTTCCAACGGAAATCTGAGAGGAATCTCAAGGTGTTGCACAGAATCAATCTGATCAGCGACTGACCAATTAATTTCACCTGAAGTTCCAGCTGTTATTTGGAAACAGATGCTTCATATCAGCTCAAAACAGATTTTTGAGCGGATGAGAAAAAAGAAGTAGCAGCCGCAAACTACATAAACCACTAAAATGCACCAAGATACTAACTTCAGTCGAGCATCCTTCGTGTTATTGTCGGGAGTCAGTTCATTGTTGATGAGGCTCTAATATTCCAGTGAACAGGCAAACAGCTTTGGATATTGTTATTAATGCATCATGTTGGTTCTCCAACACTTTTTATAATGTATGGCTCAATAATCCCACTGAAATATCAATACCTGTCTGTGTTCCATACGTCACAATGGTGGTCAGAGCCACTGAAAATATCACTTTTTGAAAACGGCTCCCAAGGTGCAACCTTTTGAAAATGCTCTGACTCCGTCTCCGTGTGGTTGGTAGAAACAGTTCTAGAGTGCATGCGCACCACAGCAGTACTAAATAGTTCTGCTGGACATGTGCGTGTAGATGGACAATAATGGCGGCCTCCAGAGGAGCATTACTTCCAGGCCATATTCTCCTGGGACTTCATAGTTTTACTAATAATAACAGTCCAACTTCATTGCCTGTCCAAACAAAATTCCATGTACTTGTCATTATTTACATTTATAGCATATGGTTGTCTGCGCCAGTGTGTGTGGTTTCATTACAGAAACAAAACGTCAGCACCCACTAGTGGCCCTACATGAAAACTACATCATTTTCAGCATTTCTGCCCTTTCTGGGATATAGCTCTTTCTGCCCTTTCCGGCAGAGTAGGGTTTAGACACCAGATACTATAATATCTTGAATATGTACTTAATTTGTTTGTGGATTTAAACTTTTATTGGAATATGAATCACAGAAATAGAGACTCTTCCAAACTAAATCTGACATATTGTCCACAGGAAAAAAAAACTACATTTTTTTTGTTATGAGAGGTTGCACGCTTCCTACTGGGTTGTTGACTTAGTTTTTCTATATATTTATGTATGGGAAGTAGTTTTCATTGATTGCTTGGTTTCCACCCACAAAAAAAAAAAATACATGGTGATAAAAAATTAATGTGAGCCTTGTCTTCCTACAACACTATTAATTATTTTTTGGCCGTGGGTGGTGAGGTCAGGCTGTGAAATGGCACCGCTCCAGTTCGAGCGGTTTCCCTAATAGACAGCAAAGTGAGCTGTAATGTATTTATACATGTGAGCGTGTTGCTGCTTGACTGAGGCAGACAGAGCTCGGGAATCCTTGCTGAATTCTGAGATAATACGAGATGCTCTCGGAGGCTGGATGGAGAGGGTGTTGAGACATGACATTTTGCATTTGATGCATGTCGTAATAGTGATACACCAAACCTATTTTCACCTCTGCTGCATGCATCCCACTATCCTATTTCTTCGCTTCTCAATGTGCCTCCAGTCGACCCACCATCATGTCTGCCCCTCACACGCTCCCAGCCAGGCTGGGCTGCATGTTTCTTGTCGGAGTGCTTCAGGGATAAATGGTCCTGAGTGTTGACAATGGTTGTAATTTTATAAAGAGGGAGAGGAGCTGTGTCTTTATCCAGCTAACCTGATTACAGGCCCTCTCTTTGCCTTCGAAAGCACACAGTGTAATCTAAAAGCAACACCTGGGCCACAAGGCGATGCAAAATAGACGACATGCCAAACTACTGGCACACCCCCAATATGAATTAAGGTGGGCTATTCAGGTCTGTCCTGACCTTGGGGAGACGTGCACGCTGGTTCCGAATCCCTGCGAAACAAGCTGAATACAGTCTTTTATTACAAAGCCACTGTGAAATGTGTAATGTATGTTAATCCATCAGGGATTGGGAGGAGAGATGGAGAGGCTGAAGGGACCAAATAATAGTGTCACGAGAGGAGGAGAGACGGAAAGAGGAGATGGGGAGACAGAGAAAAGGAGGAAGGGAAACCGGGACAGTGAAGACCAGTCAGGAGAGAAAAATGATCGAAAGGTGACAGAATCAGGTAGACGCACATAGCCAGAAGGATACAGATGGAGAGATCCAAGAGAGACAGATGAAGAGACAATGGCACATTCACGGTGCAGCTGAAAAGCTTCTCATCTTGATTTGTGTCGTTTGTCACGCGTGGCACAGATCGGATATTTCCCAGTGTTGCAAAGGGCTGCCTGATTTTTACTTTTGGAGATACTGTAGAGTGGGCAAATGAATAAATGTTTATAAAATCCAGTTATAATTCTTGAGCAACCTTACTGTGACAATATGAGGAGAATATAATTCACCTGAGACAGCTGCCATAATATTTTGCCTCGGCCTGCTTGGCTGAGATAGCAAGGAAATGTAACTTTTGAATGAACAAGTTGCACGTTTTTATTTTTCAATGGACTTGAATACACACGGCTTCATGTGGCGTGCGCTTCCCCATAAATGTGACCACAGCATATGAAGGGATGCAGCTGATATGATACAGACCCAGCAAATAAAGATAACATGGAACTGTTATTGTTCACCTCAGGCTGCTCGTATAGTTTGTGAAATATAGTGTTTCCAGATCCAGCAGACACGGTCAGTGGGATATTGTACATGGATTTCACACACTTCAGCTGGGATTTTTCTAAAAAGACTAATGATACAGCTAGTTAATTTTTTTAAATGATCATTTTAATTAATGTAATTATTATAATGACAATAATTTTGTGTTAGGGAACTGCAGAATGGGAACGATGAATGATTTGTGTCACAGGGCAGATTTACATAGAAGACAGACATAAAGTTCATAAGAATGACACTGACTAGCCAGATCATTATGACGACTGATAGGTGACCTGAATAGCACCGATTATCTCTTAATCATGGATGCTGTTAATGGTTGAAATATATTAGGCAACAACAAATGTGTCCTCAGACTCCTAAAAACAGGAAAAATGGGACGACATATGGCCTGAGTGACTTTCACAAGAGCCAAATTGCGATGGCTAGACAGTTGGAACGGTGCATGTCCAAAAACTGCAGCTCTTGTGGTGTACGCCTGGTCTGCAGGGATCTGTTTCTATCAAACATGGTGGGAGGAATACAAGGTGGTGAACCAGCAACAAGGTCATATATGACCAAAAGCCTTTGTCTCCCATTGAAGAACATGGTAAGAGAAAGTTGGTCTGTCTGTTCCAATTAAAAAGACGAGCTATTGTAACTTCAATTGCTCCATTTGTTCATGCTGGCCAGTCATCATACTCATTCTCACCACTGTACACCACCAAAAGCACAAAAGGGTGGTTTAGTCTTTTTTTTTTTTTTTTTTTGACATCTCATAGATGGCTGGATACATGTGTAAGACATGGGACCAGAATGCATTATGGGGCATAAACAAGCCAGTTTAGATGGTGTAATGCTTTTTTGGAGTTTAGATGCAAAATCTTGGTTCCTGTCATGCATATGGATGATTCTTTAACACGAATCACCAACCATGAGCATTATTTCATGGCCGTTTATACCATTTCATGGAAAGAGTTTTTTCTGATCAGCTTCTTTCAGCAGGACAATACAATATGACGTGAAGCAAAAATAGTTCTGGAATGGTTCCACAAAATGGTCCCATATCGAAACTGACAGCCTCTAACCCAGGGGTCCTCAATTATTTCACCCCCAAGGGTCAAAATCTGACCAGCATGCCAAACCAAGGGCCGGAACAGTTGTATGTTTTTTGCACTTTGTCAGTAAAAGTTGTTTTTATTGCAGATGTTTTAGCTGATGTTACCATTATTACTATTATTGTTGTTGTTATCATCATTATTATTATTATGAGCAATAGTAGTCAAGGTGGTTGTAGTAATAATTTAAGTCTTGGATTTTCAAAGTTTGTGTTGAGGGTCACACAAAAAAGCACTCTTGAAAAAAAGCAAGTGTAAAACCAACCAAGGAAGAGCAAAACCAACTATCTAATTATTTACACACTGAGAGAAACAGAAATACAAGGAGAGATTTACAATTTTTTACTTTTTAAATACCACAATTGTTGTTTCAATGCTGCATTTGTTTCTGTTCTCTCATTTCATTAATTTATTGTTTTTAATTGTGGTCTGCTGTATTTGAAGTATAAAATCTGCCAAATAAATGAACTTATTAGTACTATTGTTGTCATTTTTGTTAAAATACACCATTTCAATGCCAAATAAAACAAAAATTAATGAATTCACTGACCAATCGGTGAGAAAAGTGACAGCAATGGGATGAGAACATTCCACTGATGTATGTTGCATCAGAAAGTCTGTTTCTGGATTCTGTTTCTTTAAGTCAGTGATCGGAGGTCAAGAACACTCCTCCACTATTCTTGTCGCAGTATTATCCGACAGTGGCACCTGGTTTAAGGCGCGTTTCCACATCGGCACAATAAGTTACCAATACCATTTTCCGTCATTCCTGCCACATTCCTGATATTCCTTATGTGACTTAAAGCATCTGAAGATAGTTCTTAACTGTGCGTGACAGTCCTGATATTCGTGGAACATCCTTTTGGCTGCCAATGAATCTCACAAGAATATCAGGAATCACCTGTATTCATGAAGTTTGTATCTGAACATGTCAATTAGTTGTGATGTGTGTTGGTGTGTTATACAGCGTGACAGCGTTCAAAAAACATTTAGTTTGAGAGTAATGTGTTATTAAGTAATGCGTTGGATGGATAGATAGATAGATAGATGGATGGATGGATAATTTCCTATTCAGTTAGGCTGTTGACGTCAAACAAGGTATTTCACCCAATGAACAGCCAGGTGAGATTTATGTATTCATGCTGATTCTGTTTAATCAACTGCTAAAATATGATATGCTGGCGCTCTATGATTCAACATTTACATCAGGAAGTTTTGATGGCACTCCAGCCTTCTCCCACTAGATTATGTGAGCAAACTTTACAGAAACATAGGTGTGAAATTGACAGAACAGGGCTGAATAACTGAGAAAATATCTCTTCCTAACTCGGTGACACTATATTTGAGAACATTTACAGTTTCCCTTCAAGTGCCAATTGTGACGAGAGTTTGTACAAGAACAAGGATTAGGCTTGCCTTTAAAAAGATTACCAGAGGGAGCCTCAGCAGTTCAGTCAGCTGCTAAAGACACACGCTGTACCTGATTGTGTAAGAAAGTAGGATTAGCAGCAACAGATGCAATGACGTTTGACAAGTGATGCTGTGTGCCGTAGAACTGACGCCATTGGCTGTTGGAGGAAAGTGGTTGTGAGCAGCCAGCAGTGTAATTCTGACACAAAGCGCTGATCTAAACACAGCTAAGGCGCCGGTCACATCACTCAGTTCACACCAGCCTTTCCCGTCTCCATCTATTGAGTGAGAGAGTGAGAGGCGCCTGGGCTTCACCAGCAACTATGGGATCAGGTGACTTTCCTTACCGGGGCCTTAAGGCCATCCGATCCTGTCTCGGAGTCCTTCCTCCTTCATCTTTCTCCCCACTGATTAGCATGCAGCCTGTCGCACGCTGTCCACCTGCCCGGGACAGTGAAGGAGAACATATCTATAGCTGCCATCTATAGCTGCCATGACGACTTTGAGGGGAGCAGTTGTCACTCCCCTGTTCCCTCTCACCTCGACTTCTTCCCCACAGTCATAATCCTGAAGCTGTCAGCAAGCGGAGAGTTATTCTCTGAGCAGGGAGAGGGCATTTCATCATGGAGATGAAAAGTGAGGAAAAAGAATGTGGGCAGCTGAGGCCTATAAACTTGTTTTATTGCATTGCAGAGAGGTGCTTCCGTAGAGCACATGCTTTTAATTAATGATACCCCCACCTGACCCTGCGCCACTTTGTGTCGTACATCCAACAGGCAGAGAGCTGTGAGCCTCGAGCAGCCACCTGCCTGGCATCGTCTGAACTTTGTGCATTCATCCTTGAGCTGAACAAATGAAGCACAATTTACCGCCGTAATATGGGCCTCATATTCTCTGTGTGATCGCTCGTGTACATGTAATAAGTTATCAAAACTTTTAGGGGCGAAATCATCTCCATGATGGGAAAACAGCTTTTT
The DNA here is from genome assembly GCF_963383615.2 of Lipophrys pholis. Classification (NCBI taxonomy): domain Eukaryota; kingdom Metazoa; phylum Chordata; class Actinopteri; order Blenniiformes; family Blenniidae; genus Lipophrys; species Lipophrys pholis. The sequence continues at coordinate 13,817,274 of NC_137637.1, forward strand.
ACTCTAAAAGGCAACTGCTGTGAAATTGAGGCTCCAGAAATGGATTTTATACGATTTGTCTGGTGGAACTCGACCCAGTTTTCTCTCTGTAACTGAAACATGTTTTAATCTCTGCTTGCTTTCATTCTTTATATGGACAGTGCCATTATCATAAACTAATACTTCTGACGGCCCAGTGTAGACGGCATTGTGAATGCATAACGGCTTGTCAGAGAGGATATCAAAAATACATGGGATTCAGGTAGAGAAAGTGCAGGCTAACATCAAAGCCATCGCACAAAAGACAGGAAGACCGACGGCATGAAAGATTGATGAGGCACTTAAAACTAAGATTAAAAAAAGTATAGAGGAAAACAAAAAGGAATCTTTTATAACTCATCATAAAGAACAGAGGGGCTTTGCTTTCACTAGATAACTCCTGAAATATAGATTACTGGATTTGCGACCTGAAATGACCATTGCGCTGCACCAAGTCAGTCGCTCTCAACTATGATGGTCCTTGATATTGAGTCATGTATTATGAATGCAACAGCACATGGAACTGGGAAGAGTTCCCTGCCCTCCGCTGTTTTATTAATCCTTCAACATTTGATCTCGGACCTTTGACCTGAGATCTCTTTGTGTGGCGGACTGGCACGAGGAGGCATACACAACCCCGAAGATATGATGAATAAATGAATGGGTGTTTGCTTCGAATCAATGTCAGAGGCGAGGTTATCCGTCCCGCGCACAGCGCACAGCAAAATAGCTTTTGGAATGATTAGAAAAGTCAGCCACTGATAGGATACATATGAGTCTCTGTTGGCATAAGACAGAGGATTTATTGCTGCAAGGGGCTTCTTTTAAAGTGTTCAGACACTTTGGTGCCTGGTGTGTGAAATCTGTGATATCAATACTGAAACTGGACTCTCTCTCTCTCTCTCTCTCTCTCTCTCTCTCTCTCTCTCTCTCTCTCTCTCTCTCTCTCTCTCTCTCTCACACACACACACACACACACATACACACTCACACTGATGTAAGCATTTACCTTGAACTTGAGTTGTTTTCTTGTCAAACTTTGCCCTCTGAGCTTATTTGAAGCTCTTGTTGTGACTGTAAAGTACAGACACAGCTATTTCCCAGTCAAAATCCAGAGGTTACCGAGAGTTTTTACCCTCCTTGTAAGTGGCTGACTCCAAGAACAGTATTGTGTGTTTGTTGTTCAGTGAGGGCAACAGAGTGAAACATCTTCTTTACTATTGAATAGGTTATTATATTTTCCCAGATTTTGTGAATCAAAGGAGGCATGACACAAGCCGTTGATTCTGCGATCCCGAATTCATCAGTTGCAATACTCCACTGTGATTTTATTTACTGCATCATTTTCACTACATCGGCCATCTGAAAAGGATTTACATGATAACCACATTCACTTATAAGACATACAAACTCATACACCAACGGTGACTGACTATCTCAGTAGGCTCAACCAGCATTAGAAGTAACTTGGGTTACTTGGATTGAGGTGGATTGTAGGGTTTAAAACAAAAGATGATTGATGTTGATGACGAATCCAGAAAGACACCATAGCGCAACAGAAACAAAGTTTAAACAAAACAGAAAAACATCCAACAAAGAGACAAACAGGTATCTGGATTTGAACCGACACAGTCTGAGGCACCGTATACACGTTTTGAAAATGATGTCAATTTACACAAGAATGGCAGAAATGCTGAAAATGATGTAGTTTTCATGTGGCAGGCTCCGAGCACCATTGTTGAGTCAATGAACACCCACATTTACAATGAAACTTTTGCGTTTTCATTTAAAAACTTTAAGAGGGGCCTAAACAGAGCGACACTCAAACACACCGGAGACGTGAGGACGACATAAAATCAAGGTGGCCAATGACGAGACCCATGAAGGGTGGAGCCACAAGAGAACTGAGACAAGAGAAGAGACTGTGATCGGACATGCACCATGAACCTGGACTTCAGCCGCTATAATCTTAATATAAAGCCAACTTTGAGACTAGTTTGCGAGTTTTCCTGGCAGCATCAGTGATATCTGAGCTCGGATCTCAGTGTTATGTTTTGTCTGCTACTCTTAAGAAATGTGTTGAAACGTCTCTTTTCTTTGACATTTTTTTACAATTTGCTTGGCAATTTGCCACACATACGCCTCTTGCGGGTCGGTTTTGGCCATTGGGCCTAATGTTTGACACCTCTCAAGGGTGAAATTAGCCACATTTAATACCAACTTCTTAATTCCATCAGAGGTTAGAAGAACCGAAATAGGATGGAATGGAGATCATGTATTTTTAATAACCTCATGGGAAGAAAACCTTCTCTACAGGTCCAGCAAGCCACAGCTACCTGCTATCAGTATACAATTATTCATTCAGCAATGTGATGCAAATAGCTTTGACAGTACATTTTTTTAAATGAAAGGTATTCATACTTTCCTCTGGAGCTGTTGTGACTTCTCTATAAAAGACTTCTCTTGTCTTACATTGTCTTAACTTATCATTAAAGGTTTTTCCTCATCTATACAAATCCTAGGTTAATTATGTACACGTTTTAATCATATTTGGTACATTTTTACCAAAATACAGTTTAATAAGACTGCTTTCATGTTACCTATGAATCTGTGTACAATTTTTCTACTTTTTTTTACATTTTATATTGATGCATACAAAGAGCAGCACCTGCAATTTCACTGTGTGTGACATATAAAGACAATGAGTTATTCAATTCAATTCAATTCACATCAATGACATCGCTTTAGATGTTTTTTTAAATGAATGTTTTGAGACCCTGTTCCCTCATTGTTGCATTAGAATTGCATTTAAAAATTTCACCATTAAATTTTTTTCACCATTGAAGCTTTTCTATATTTCTTTTGGATATCTGACCTATATTTAATTTCTTAGTGTGGAAAACCATTGAATTAAATACAGATAAAAGCAAATACAAGAACTTGGCTGCCTAAATAAGCTTTCCGAACTCGTTAGCTTTGAAGGAATCTGGAACATCTGACATGTGAGGAAAATTTACAATACGATTTCCATTCATGCTGCATTTCACATGACATCACATGACAAAAAATACGTATTTTATATACTATATATATATATATATATATATATATATATATAGTATATGTGTGTGTGTGTGTGTGTGTGTGTGTGTGTGTGTGTGTTTACAGTAACATGGTGTAGCCTGTGATTAGTGGGCCCTGCCAAGTTGCAATCATGCTGTGTGCACAAAAATCCCCTTGAGGCTGAAATTAGCCATGTTTGATACCAACGTCTTAATTCCATCAGATGTTAGAAGAAATGAAATACAAACAAAGTTATCTCGCAACCAAAGCTAGATTGCGGATCATGTATTTTTAATAAGCTCATGGCAAGATCAGAGTTTGATGAGGACTAAGAGACATCTTAGGAATATTTAGTCACTCTAAAAGCCACAAGTGAAATAAACAAATGTTGCAGGGGTGGAAATGAGGAAGTTTAATTTGATTGGCTGTGACCTTTAAAAGGTATTTGTGCTTAAAAGAGCACTAAAACCTGGGTTGTACATATATATTGATCATTTTGTTTGTGGGAATTAATAGCTAAAGCGAGAACACTGTGGTCACATAGTGTTGAAGGCTGAGTGTAAAGAAGTTCCATGAGTAATAAGAAATCCTGAACTGAATTTTACTACCATTTCCTTCACTCGTGTCCTCTTAAATGTGGACTGTGTGTATGAGTGCCTGTAATAGAAGCCTGCAAGAGTATATTTAGAACAAAACCTGCTTCATGACACTATAGGAATGTAAAGTATTGTAACACTGGCGTGAGAAGTGTCAATTAATCCCATAACATCATATATCGTAACTCAATTCTCCAATGCCAATAATCTCTTATGAATTAGGAGTTTAGGAGAGTGCTATCTGTAGGGTTAACATAAATAGAGCTGGTTTTGTCTGCACAAAAAAAATAAAAATAAAAAAATCATGAATTTGATTGTATTTAAGCAATGGCAGCTTTATTCAAAGGAGCAGTGGACCCACGAGTGACCCCTGAGGCACACCACAAGGATGAAAACTAATGAAGGACCAGAATTAGCTGCAGGGAAAATGGTTGCTCGGACTTTAGGTATACCTTGATAAATCCTTAGAAAGGAAAAAAAATTTAATAAAAAAGAAATCCTATTTTGCTGTCATTTAAAAATAAACATTTATTTTAACAGTTTTTAGAAGTAGGCATAGTGAGATCAGTCATAAATCCCCCATATTTATCATCAATACAAGTAATGTATTGTGTCTCTACGTATGATTGCATGCACAACCATCAATTTGATACAACTGTAGGACAACTCATCGACAAAACTGCGACCCCGGACAACTCATAGATGCTCATCCTGTACAATGTACTTTTACATATTATTTCTAACTGATATTTTATGTTTTTCATATATCTAGTATATGTCCATGTATATTTAGTATAGTATTGTATGGCTTTGTTTCTCAGGAAGAATGGTTTTCTTTGCGCACATGAAGCTTTTCAACTGCACAGCCTATTTGTTTTCAGAAATACTTTTCTGAAAAACGTTTTTCTGAAGACCGTATCTGAGCCCGTGTGTAGTGCGCCCTAGTTGAGTTTGCGCTCTGGGCAGCTGCCCACTTTCCAAATGTGTGAAATAAACTTTGAAATCCAATCCTTCAAATCAATAATGCTAAAAAGAATTGTCGTGGACGAGTTCTCCGGAATCACATGGACGAGTTGTTCATTCACCATTTGATCAGACCTATTTTTGAGCTTTTGTTTTCCAACAAAAATAGTTGTATAGTTCATAAAATAAAGCGTCTCCTCGGCTGACAAATCTCAGAATCTCCAGCATTTAATCTTATTGAGTTGTCACATCAAGACACGTTTAATTATTTCATCCCAGATGAAGCAATTTGAGGCAGTTGGTAAGCCACTGGGCTCGTGAGTTCTCTATCAGCATGAGCACAAACGTATAACCTTTTAAACAAAGGCCCTCTTGCTCTGCCTCGGGCTACGCTTGCCAGTTTGCTTTCTTGTCAAGGCAGAAAGGAAATGTGCATAAGAGAGCGGAGCAGGGTAGATGAGGAGGAAGAACAGTGGTGACAAGTCAAAACTCTGACAGACAGACGTTGAGTAGCTGATAGCATTCTATTTACATGTCTGCAATGCACATTTACACATCAAACACTCGCTGGGTTTATTTAAAAGGCATGTGTTTCGTAAGACGTCTCCGGCTGCCAACAGGAGGGGGAAAATAAGCATATTCGCAGACTGAATGTACACACAGCAACGCGCGCAGCATCACTGGGAGGAATCAACACGAGCAGCAACAAACAACGCGCTCTGTAATGCGCTCACAAAGATACAGTATGTGCACAAATGCAATCAGTCAGACAGCAGACAGGCAATTATTTGCCTTTGATACCAAATCTTCACTGTAGTTTCTTCCTCTCTGACGTTTCAGAGTGTGATTTCTTGATTTCCTGCGCAGGTTTCGAGGAGCTCTCCCTCGAAAGCCATTGTCCTCGGGCTCATACTGGCCCTGCTAATGTGGAGATTGCGCCTACGCTGAGACATGTTGTTGCTGGCACAGATGTCCGGTGCTCTCGCTTAAGGCCCTGTTTACGCGACAACGTTTCACGTGACAACACCTAATCCCCTAAAAAAAAAGTGCGGGCGTTTACACTGCAGCAGCGGACACAGAGACAACGATGTAGTTAGTATGCCGGGCCACTGGAGGGCGCTGTTGCTTGATTTTGTAATGAAGCTTCACAGACATGTGCAGAGAACAAGACACTATAAATGTGAAGAAAATGGAGAGAACCCGACATCCGCATAGACTGATGACACATCGGATGCTATCAGGGGTGAGTCTCAACTATTAAACTACTGATCTGGACAATAAAACTAGAATATAGACCGCGGGTCGTACCACTACGGCCGCCATGTTTGTTTACAACTGAATGAGCAGGAGGGAGGGGGAGAGATGTGCATGCGCAGTAGCAGGCTCTGTTGCCTCCGGCAGTCTCTGCAGGAGGGATTTGCGCCGTGAAAGAATCTTTCCACCTTGGGAGCCGGATTAGAAACTTTGCGGATACAGTGGATCCGCAAACTGGTGTCGTGTAAACGGACCCCCCAAAAGTGAAGGAAGTTTTGCGGATACACTTGAATTTGTTGTCGTGTAAATGGGGAGTCTTCTTCATGCTTCTGTGCACTCAGGAAACTCCGTTTACGTGACAACACTTCCAGTGAATATGTATAGTCTTTGCATTTCATCTAAGAAAGGTTTCGTTTACACAGCAACGTTTTTTAAAGAGTTGCCGCTGTTGTTTTTGTTTGGGGGGGGGGTTAGAAAAGTTGCATATTTCCATTTCGACAAGACCGACTCGGAGCATTTTTCAGCAGTTTGACGTTGTGAGCTGTTTTAGAAAAGTTACGTTGTCGTGAAAATAAAAGGCAACAAAGTTTTTGCGTTTTCACTTGGAAACGTTTCGTCGTCTAAATTTGGTCTCATTTGAGGCAGTGTTTTTTCAACAGGTGATTACTCTCCCTTTATTATGGCACACTCTTTCTCCACTGATTCTTATCAAATCATTTGAACGCAGGTCTTTATGGGAGTACACAGACACCCAAATGTTTTATGGCTAACTCCTGAAAACAATAGAAAAATTTGTTGAGTGAGGATTTTTAGCTGCTGTGACGGATCGTTAGAGAAATATCTAATGTTGTAATTGCATCGGTTTAGCTTGTAGTTCATCACTCTGAGCTTTAACTGCCTGGTCTTTATAGTTTATTTAAATCTGAGTCAGTATTGGTTTATTTCTTTATTATAACGTTATTGGAATAAAGTCTGTCTTTGATGTGTTTTTGAAGAGCTTGCCCTTTACTTTTAAGGAGCGGCATTTGCTGTTTAAATAGTTGAACTTGTGCGTTGGGTGGGAGCTGTGATTCTCCGAAGAAATGCAACTTTTTGTCACAAAGGTTGCAGACCACTCACCTTGACACGCCACTCTCCTGTGAAATAAAATTATTTCTCCATACAAACGCTACATCCAGTCTTTATGAAGATAACACAGCTGAGAGATTTCCCATCTGTATCTATTAATAAATCTAGTTTATGTTGTATCTATGAAACTACAGTGCAGTATTTCCCAGACAATAAGTTGCTCTGGGGTATACTTTGCATCGGTCCAAAACATGCATCATGACTTATAAATCGCATTTATTTCAAAATGTATTTCATGAATCCAAGACCAAGAATATACATTTAATCCGGAAAGGGAAGTCATGCAGTCGTCTGGTATGGATTCCCATGTGAAAATGATCAAGATCAAGACCAATCTCCAAAACATGCCAGCACCACTGTGAAGTGTGATTTCTCCTGACCAGTTGTCACTATATTCACACTTTTCTACACGTTCTTGCAACAGTTTGTGCCCCGTGGGGATGTCATATGTGAGTGGGACTAAGCAAACAGCTGATCGATGGCGATCCCTCGCCGGCCGGGCGGGCGATCAAACACCTACATCCCACCCACCCACAACAAGGAAGGGTCAAACACTCCCAGAGGTGGCCTGCATCTCGAACTATTATATAAGACAGTACAGGTAACGGTTGAGCTGACTGAGCAATAAAATGAGTCAATTAATACCAAACATGTTTAGTACCAGCTCATCAACATCCCTGCGCCTCCGCCTGATCTTTACTGTGACATCTGGAGATTATGGAGGTACAAGCCCCACTTTAAATACTACTTCTCTGTTCTGTCCAGTATCCTATATGACTTTTTGAATTTGAATGAGAATTGATTTGAATCAGCCACACTCTCAGGTCTCTTGACATCATTTGGAAGTTGCCACACATTTTTGCCCAGATTAGTTTATTAAATGAAGCCCCAAGATCGAGTTCAGTTCTGAGATTCTTCCATCTCCTTCATATTCCATCGACATCTTATAATATTAAGCTGTTTTATGGCCTCCTCCGGATACCTTAAGAACTGTATTTAATTCCTCTGCTGGCCTCGGAGGATGCAACCCAGAAGATAAGTCATGTTTTCAGGTCATCAAATGAATGAAGTGAGTTGCCATTACGTTTTCTAATGTTGAAATTCCCTTGTCTACCCACTCCTTCTATAGAAATAATCTTTTATTATTATTCAACTTAGGATTCAGCCAAGTACCGGAGGCTCCATTTACATGTCATATATTTTGATATGAAAGTTGCGACTGACTATAAGTTGCAGGACCATCCAAATTATGACAAAAAGTGCAACTTATAGTCTGTAAAACACGGTATTAACCCTGAGCATTGTATTCTTGTTTCAACCATTTAAACTCTTCCCACATAATTTTCTTGTTACATGTGAAACATATCGGTGAGCCAGCTTCATTGGCTATGAGAGCAAATCAGTGTATTTGCACTGAATTAAACTCTGTCTACCTCCAGCCAAGATTTTTCTTCTTCATATTTTGCATAAAGCAGGCTGAGGTCAAGAATAACCTGGTGATCGTACGGCCATGTCCAGCCCCCTGGTTGTCTTTACACCAGCTTATGAGCATGGTGCCCATGCGCAATAGGAGCGTTCTCAAAAAGTTGTGTTTTCCCCCGTTTCCATGGAGATGGAGCTGGCGCATTTCCAGAAAGTTCCACCTTGGGAGCCGTTTTCAAAAAGTTCCATTTTCAGGGGCTCAGAGAAACCAATACCATGTAAATAGAAAGGCAACCAAAGTTTTCTGCTTTCACTTGAAAGTGAGAAAAATTGACTACAGCTTTTGGTTATCTTTTCATAACTACTGACCACTGGTGCAGGCTGTCCTTTGTCTGTCTCTGTGGGTATTAATCAGTCACTGCCAACAGCTCCAGTCCTTACAACTAAAGTTCCTATATAAAAGGAAGTAATTTCACTTTCTTTTAAAATACTTCTAAAGTCTCTTCACCTCCTCTTCTTTACCTCTTAAGCCAGCTGATGTGTGGATGTGTTCATTCCTATGAGGGGCCGCGACAATACTCACACCTCATTGGTAACAAACCTTTCTCTCGCCAAGAGAACAGATGACTGAATGTTTTTAGAAAGATGCATGTTTTTCTGTGGTTCGGTAGTTTTTAATGAGTATGGTCTGCCAACATCTATCTTGTTTCCTTTGCAGTTAAGATCAGTTATACAAGTGTAAGTTATTCCGCCGGGATAGTTGCCACCTGCACGTCTACTTTATAAATGACTCACTCCGGCAGGAATACAGGAAAGGAGCGGTTTCTAAACGCTGCCAATGCCTTTATGAGCCATGTAGATCTTTATATGTAAAACTGCATGGCGGAGGGAATTAATGGTTATTAATAGCAAAGTGGACTGTGGTGAAATGCATGTATTAGAACTAAACATGAATGATGACATTGTTCGTAGAAATGGTACTCTGAACTATGGCCAATGCCAATATGGGGTCAACTATGCATTTATGTTATGAATATTCAATTATTGTGAGGTTCCGGAAGGTAATATATGTCATATGAAGTGACTCTTCCTAGTTTTTATCTTACAACAGAGAGAGATTGTGTCTTTCAGGCTCCATCTTTTCTTTGAGTTGGCAGCCACCACATTATTTGGCTTGGAGGCAATGGGTTGGTCCTTATGGAGTGATTTGTAGCCTGTTTGCATGCCACTGATAGTCAAACCTTTCAGGTGTGTGATGCATCAAACAGTTTCATGAGAATAAACTGTGAAAAATCCCGAATCTTTGATTTTCCAGAAGAGGCCTGGTGTAATCAACCACAGCACACATTTTCTCAAAGCTATGTCACAGAAGAAAGTTCTCCAGAGCTGTCCAGGTCATCTTTAGCATTGTGTGGGTTAGTGCAATTTAAATTCTGCTCAGTTTTTTCTATAGGTATCAATATTTAAGTCCCCTTTAGTGGTAGTATTTCATTAGTGATTAACATGAAAGGAAAACCAATCATTAATTCATTTAAATGCCTTATATATATGCACAGTGCAACAGAGTGCAGCAGCTCTTGTGAAAATGCCCCTCAGAGAAACGTAAACGTACTTCAAACTTTCTTCCAGGAGCGACGATGAAACCCGAATTTGGTTACTCTTTCAAAACATTAACACATTACAAACACAATTGTTTCACATTTGATTCAGATGGGGATGTTTATCCACGCCACGTTTCTTTGATAAATAATGCATCGTGTCATGTTAATGAAGACAACCACACAACTGTTACTAATGAATTTGAGCATATTAAAATAAGCTGCACAGGGGGACGCACTTGGTGGGTTAGCTGGGTTTTACTGCAGCTCCTGTTCATGTATAATGCATCTATATTAATATTAGTACTAGTATTGTTATTGCACATATATTTTGCCTGACCATTCTTACATTGAACATGATGTAACTTATGCCAAGTAGTAATTTTTGTGGAATAAAATAATCCTAATAATAAAGTTTTTCTCTGTCATGGTGCAGAGAATATGTGATGAAAATATTTAGAATTTCCAACATTTTCCACCTAAAATTACAACAATCTCAACATAAAGCCAATTTTAATGAAACCTGGTGCAAAATATGTCCAAAAACTTCTTCTATAGCTGTCGCATTATGCATGTTGTTTACAAATTCACCCTGACCCCACGAGTTTGAGACTAGTTTGTGAGCATAGGCATGGCTGGCTTCCATGGCAGCGTCACCAATATCTCAGCTCATCTCAGTGTTGTGTTAAGAAATTTGTTTAAAAAAAAAAAAACAATCTATGTTTTCTTTGAATTTTTTTTTACCATTTACTTAATAGTTTAATTGACCGGTTTTGGCCTTTTGTTTGACTGCCCTGCTCTGTATCATTGGCATTGTGTGCAAATGTATGAATTTGTTACTATTTGAAAAAATATAATAAATTTTAAGGCTTTGTTATTTGTTTATATCATAGACCGAATTTCATTTTTGATTTTGAACCTTTATGAATCCTCCAACCAAGTGCGTCAATGATCTTTTCTGAGATTTATTCACTCCAGAGGCCAAACTGTTATATGCTGGAATCTGTAAGTTTTCTTAAAAACATCATGGCAGACACATTATGTTTGCATTCAGGTCTCCATTTATGAAGATTTCAATTAGCGAGGAGTACTTGTTGTTTGTATGCGTGAGTGCATATTTTCGGCATTAGAGAGACCCGTCGTTGTGTGAACTGTAAATAGAGGTTATCCAGACTTTTTGTGCGTCACTGCAAAGAATCAGACGTGTTCCAGATGTCCTTCAGCCCAGTGAAGCAATGTCCTCCCACTGTCTGACAGAGCTCAAATCATGGGAGAAAAAAAATCTTTGTGACTAAGTACAAATCCATCTTCTGATGGTATTCATGTGTGTTAGTTACAGGAAAACATGCCTGGCGACCATCGATCCCGAGCTATTGGACCCGGAGACAGAAATGTCTTTATTGTATTTCACCTAAACAGGCCTTTCATCTTACTTACAGTATTGACAGGCGCACAGGGAGAGAGAGAGAGAGAGAGAGAGAGAGGAGAGAGAGAGAGAGAGAGAGAGAGAGAGAGAGGAGAGAGAGAGAGAGGAGAGAGAGAGAGAGAGAGAGAGAGAGAGAGAGAGAGAGAGAGAGAGAGAGAGAGAGAGAGAGAGAGAGGAGAGAGACGTGGAAGAAGGAGCCAGTCAGACGCTCATTCTAGCCTAAGTTTGTTCCCCCAATCACTTCATCTACATTCCTCTTAAGCCTATTTTGCATTCAGGAGGATATTACATGTGACTTCCCTGGCATACACAATGTCAATATTAGAAAGTTGTTACAACTCATCTGCGGAAAAGATAAGACATTGTAGTTGTGACAGGATTAAATGAAACACAGAGAGGAGAGAGAGAGAGAGAGAGAGAGAGAGAGAGAGAGGAGAGAGAGAGAGAGAGAGAGAGCAAAACAGAGGCTGTATTGCAACCCATCCAAATATATCCGTGCGATGTGTTACCAAATATGCAGGACCTATTTATGTCAGTGAGCATCAGTGCATCCCACTTAAAGACAGAAAGTGCTGCCTCGACTGCTCGGCACGCACAAACGCAGAAGAGACGGGGCGTATTGTTCAGAGAGCCGCATCCACCTTTTAACCCAGATTATGTGGCTAGATTACACCCCTAAATAGGTTCTCCATTTCCAAGGCTAGAGGACATAATGCGTAATGACCAACTCAAATGACCCATGACTGAGTGAGGAGGAAACAAGGCTCCGGGGCAGACAGGAGTCGACTGAGGAGGCCCTATAATTTGATGCTTTCAATTATTCCACCCTCAGTATAATGATGACTATAGGAAAGTGAAAGTAAAGTTAAGTGGGATTTCCAACTTAAGTTTGGTGCTATCGGATGGTGCTTGAAGATAGTGAGGTGTATGCCAAGGGAGACAGTGGGGGAAAGGGGGGTGGGGGTGCGGGTGGGGTTGGGTGGGGGTAGATAAGAGGTGGGAGACGTACAGCGTGCCGCATGTAAACTCTGCGTGGTTCCACACAGGGAGGAAAAAGGCGCAGAGACGTCAGCCTGTGCTGCTCGATGTTCACCACTGCTGGCAAACAGGGGGGTCTGACTCTTCCCACCCAGGGCCTGGGGGGGGGGGGGGGGGGGGGGGGGGGGGGCTGCTGTCAATTGGAATGGTAATTCAGGAAGTAATGCCTCAGAAACGGGGGAAGTGTGTCTGCCTCTGCCTGCCACTCAGCCTGTCTGTTCGTCACCCGGCGCTTTATTACTGTCACTTTCGGCTCGCATTAACCCATAATCATTCCTGGCACATAATCACTTTCAGTATGTTCTGCTTGGAAATCCACGTACATGCGTCAAACATTAAAGGAGTGGAGAAATTTCCACTGACTCCTATCAAGAGAAATTCTTGAGTTTGAGAAATTCTTCCCCCACAACAATGACACGGGAGGAAAAAAAAACAAAAACGCTTATAGCAGCTCATCTAAATTCTGCTCAAACATCTTAATCGAATAGTTCATCGGTGCTATTAACTGATTACTATTACGAACTGAAGAATAATTGCCTTAGGTTTTACTTTGAGTTTCTTATTGCTCTCACAGCTTTAGATTTGCAGATTTATGGAGTTGGACATGTGGGTAGAAGCTATTGCATCAATTAAAGTTCAGAGAGTTAGAACAAAGTATTTTTGAATTATGCAAACAAACAAACAAAAAATCACAACAGAAAATGTCTGATAATTAAGTCACCAAAGTTGTGGGGAGCCAGCTGAGGAGTCCATGTTCTTTTCAAATGGGGTAAAAAAAAAAAATTGATAAATGATAAATGAAATGCAATGATAAACAATACAAGCATTTTCAGAGGTATTAAGTCACAGTACTTGTTCTACATGAATCAATTGTTATGCACAATCTCAAACACATCCTCAGTATTCCTTATTCATGAGCACAAATGCACTAAATGAACACCGTGTCATTTTGCAAATCTGTTAAATCCGTCCAATGAGTAAATCATCTTCAGCAGGTACGTGGCTGCAAGTTTTCACAAATGCAGAGCTTCAGTAGATCACATCCTAGTGGCAGGGTAGCCAGGTCACCAGACCATAACAGCAAACACACAGAGACAGATAATCACACATTATGGCCTGGTTCATGTGCCAGCCTTTCAGGTTTGCATTCTCGTTTCAGAAAGATTTTAATTTTGTAAAGCAATGTTCTGAGAAAAAATGTCTGTTTACATAGAAATGGCTATGTAGATCTAATTTTCATTTTCCTCCACAAGTGGGCGCTGTTGTTTGTTATTGTATTGAAACCGCACACGCACAGAGAACCATATACCCTCACCGTTATCAATGGTATGGAGAAGTTGGATTGTTATGGACAGGGAGTCATGTCACTCTGGAGGCTGCCATTGTTGTTATTGTCCATCTACTAGCACATGTGCAGAACGACTATTTACTACAGCCTTGGGGTGTATGCCCAGTCGCTGGAGGAGGATTGTCAAACAATGTCCATCTTGGCAGCCATTTTCAAAAGACCGTTGTCGTGTAAACAGGCACCCAAATAAATCTTTGAAAGTTTTCCATTTTCATTTGAAAACGTCATGTAAACACGACCTAATTCCGGATCAGAAATCTGCATTTGGACTGTGTATTCAGTACTCAGCCCGACAACAGCCTACCAGAGAGAAACAATTAAAAGTGTTAGAGAAACAATCTAGTTTTATTTTCAGTTACAAATAAAGGCACACTTTTCCTTTTTTGAAGAAGTCACCAGTAAACTTTCAGTATTTCTCAGTCTGATACGCCTACAGTTTGAGAAATATTCTGTTGATCCGACACAGCAGCTGTGATCATCTTCAAACCCGCCTCATAAAAAGCCCATAAATGTTTACGACGTACTATTAAGTCATTTATTGGAAGTATAAACTTGTAAATATGATGCCGAATGCAGCTGGTAATAAATAAAGACTCTTCTGGCTTCCCAGATATTTATGTTAATGTTCATTTTATGGCTACAGGCAAATTACACATGTTAAAAATCAGGAACAGCACTGTGGCTTGTACCCCGCTGATGTCTCACTCTGTCATTCTTGTGGAGTCAATAAAAATATTTCAAAATATTTAAATCGTTGATTTATGCAGCTCCGGTTTTTGGACAGAACAAAGCAGCCCTCGGCGAGCGAGAGGTTTGATAGTGTGGTCTCGGCACATTGTATTCAGCCAGTGTGTGTGAAAAGGTCATTAATGATGGGCGCGGACCCCTTCGGACAAAACGCCGATATCTCTTTATCAGGCAAACAGGTCTGAGTCAGTTCCCGCTGTGCCTCTGTGTCAAATCGCGGCGCGGGTCACTCCCCGAACAATGCCACACAAAACCGCACACGTCATCTGTCATCTACTCGCATGCACAAGGCCAGAATCCCACAAACAGGGGGGGAGGAAAAGGTGAGTTTATATGCAAAGTGAGCTGGGAAAGGGGGCACTTGGTTCAGCAGGCAGCGAGCTTATTTCCATAGCGAACAAAGTCTCTCCCTGTTTTGCTGAGAAGAAGTGAACAAAGAGAGCAGGTTGAAGTTAGGACAAGAGGCAGATGGAGGGTACATGCGGCGAGTGCAGGTTTGGTTATTTGAAGGTGAAACAAGCCACAACATCCATATTAGCTGCTTTATGAGGCAGGAAAAAGCTTTGAGGTCAAAACTCTAACATGTTGACAATAGCGACGCCGAGGAGGCAAAACTCGTCTCATCTTTCAGATATTAGTCACTCTCATGTAAATCCCTTAAATTAACATTAAATCGAAACGCTATCTCCACTTCGTGTTCACGACATGACGTCAGTGAAAAAGGTAAGTCAAAATGAGGGAAGGATAAGTGACACACCCTGCTGGAGGAGCAACGACCACATTTACTCACCAACCTTGTGATTCACTTGCACTGAAAGGACTCTCCTAATAGCATACTATAAAAAGACCCACTGCTTTATCTGGACATGATGGATGACGTTTTAACAACTCGCGCTCTTCAGATTGAAAATAGCATCACAACAAAGACAACAAATAATGACCAAACTATGTGCACACTTTTTTGAAATGTCTTTATGTGATTTTTATTTAGAAACTAAAAGATATGAGACTAATTCTCTCCTTTCTTTCCTTTCTATCAGCCCAACCATCCATGGTCCACCCGAATAGAGAGAACATGCAAACTCAACCCCAAAAAGATTCAATTCCATCCAACCAATCATCTTCTAATATCCGGCAGTTTGCCAGTAGAGGTCCTAACGCAGAGAGACGGAGAATAACACAAACATTCACTCATATTCGGTAGGGGAGGAAGTACATTCCTAATACTATAAAGGAAATGAATACAGCCCCTCTTATTTCAGACTATATGATGTGTAGATGCCATGCTGGGGGATGATATCAGGACCCCCATCTTTTAGAGGAAAGGATAAATAAACAATAAACTTAATTAAATAGATTTCAATACGACAGTCGAACGCGCTGAAATCTCTTCCATCAGTCACAAGCACTAAACAACACATTTTATCCATTAAAAAAAAAAAAAAAAAAAAAGGTATTGACGCTGGCCGACCTTCAGTTAGTCACCACTCTGCAAAGGCCGTCCTTCATGTCCGTCAACATATTTACAATTGTCTTCAAACTGCATTTCCTGTACAGCGTTGCCTCAATGAGTGGTCTTGGAGGACGGCTTTTTCCAGCCGGATGTTTTTTTCTCCCGTTCTTTTATGTAAAGACTTCACCGGAACCATACAACCATCAAGATTTTCATTGAAAACATCATTTCAGGACTGGATTTGTTGTAGATGTGATGGAGAATAATTACAAACACAAAAATGTGCTTCTGACGACACATAATGTAACAGCAGCAGCCTCTATATGTAAACATTTGGCACAAGAAGAATTGTACTTTTTATTGCTTGTGGATGCCAGTATTATTAATGTCTTACAAAAAGGACTTTTACTAACCAACCTTTACTTGGGCTGGATATGTGCAGTGTTCTTCAGCATTATATCTCTTGCAAAGTGGGATAAAAAACTGACCTAAATAACGCATATTTCACAAACTCTAGTTAAGAAGACACATTATTGCGCACTACTGTCTGCCAATACAACGTGGTATTTACAGAGAAACAATGTCAGACTTATCGGGCGAATGCATCAATCACGTCCGTTTTAACTAGCAGATAGGGCAATGTAATGTTAATGCTATTTAAATAAAAATACTTTTTTTATTCATTAATGTTCCTCGTATTGTCTTTCAATGGCCCATTTTTTAGTTTAGAAGAAAATATAAAGAGAAGTCTGAAGACTATTCAGACCGTTCAGACGTTTCCTCACATGCAAATCTATCAAATCCATGGCTGCCGGTTAAAGATCCACAGTAAATGCCAAGAATAAGAAAATAAATACAGAAAGGTTAAGGAAATACAGGGGGAAAAAAAGACTCAAAACTGTAAAAGGAGCAGAGGTGTGAAGAGAACGAAGTAGAAAAAAATAAGCTGTGAAGCTATGAATGCTTAAAGTGAAGCGGAGGGTGTTTGAAGTGTCCTTGAAGACAGCTCCACTGATATTTACAGCAACTTTCTTGTGTGCCTCCCAGCGTGTTTAAAGTCAGAGGCACACACATTTCGAGCTGTCCTATTGGATCACTGTGACGTTCGATTGTCTGGATTTGCGTCCGAATGAAGAGTGGCAGGTCATTATGAAGACGCCAGCTGTTAACATCGGCTTGTGTTGTTTCTGTTGCACTTTCCGCCGCCGTGAAAGCGGCAAGTTTTTACTGCTGTTTCCCCTCCTCATTGAGACGATAATGATGATACTGATTAATGATGGAGCTGCTTGCTGGGGTGCTGATCGGTGATGGTAACAGCCACAATAATAACTCATACGTGATCTAATAAAATGACAATAACACAGTTGATCATTTAATTAGCAATCTGTGACATTTCTATTTTTGGAACGTTTGACTGTTTACAGTTCTGGTGGATGTTTTTTTATTTTTTTTTATTTAAAGAGCTTGTTAATTTTTAACAAGTGGCAGAAATCATAGAGCATGATATCAAAATATAGAGCGAAAACAGCCTGATCTGTGACAGAATTTAATCTGCGTTCAAGCTATTTAAAGTTTCTGTGTTTTCGTTCCAGAAAAGTTTCACATTCAGACAGCAACGTTTTCAACATGATGTTGCTTTCATGTTTCAAACAACAAACGCAGAGAACAATACACTGTGAAAATTCACAATGGAGAATAGACGGACGTACATTTATTATTCCTTCAGCTCCCCTTTCATTCATCACTTTGGAAACTTTTGTTTTGTATCACACGACGTGCATATACACAAGCGAGCGACACGAACAGGAACTTGTTCTTGCGTTTGTTAACAAGATATCTCAAAAACCAACAAGTGGATCTTCATAAAAATTGGTCCACAGTTGCATTTTGACCAAAGGCAGAACTCATTAAATTTTGATGGCGATCCAGATCACAGAGACATCATATTTTAAGTATGTTTTACTGATATTTCTGGCTTAATTACTGGTGGCTGTTTAAGTAAAAGTAGCAGTCATAGAAACTCTCTTATTTTCAGCATACTGTGAGGATGATGAAGCTGTAAAACATGCTGAAGGCTGCTGAAGTCATATATTTTCTCAGGCTGATGTCAACAATAACTACAAGAGAAACAGAGAGGATATCAGATCTTTTCATACTTTTGGAAAGACTGAAAATAAACTGCATAAGTTGAGTAATTTCTATTTCTGGCTGCAACAAAATTTAAAGTGAAAATACACACTAGATATTTCACACTGATTATTTAGCTTTTTTTGCACTTGGAGGTACATGTTTTCATGACTGATTGTTTACACGAAATATTCAAAATATTATCAAAAAAGCCTTAAAAACCACTACTGAAGGAGATTACATATGAAAATTTAATCCAGAGTTGTGCTTTTTCTGTTGCCTGTAGATGTCGGTATTATCAATGTCTTAAAAGGCAACAAAGATGACAAAATCCAGTATTTACCTACCAAACTTTCGGTTGGATGTGAAGATTGGATGTGCGGGACATTTGCAATGCAGTTGAAGCTTTATGAAGAGGGCTCATCCTCCTACACTAGTGTACAAACGGACCAATATCACCAATATGCAAATTTATAGGAAGAAAGAGACATTATTTAACACTCCTGTCCTACAATGCAACATGGCATTTATAGAAAAAGTGCATAAAACATGTTTTTTTTAATACAAATTGTAAATTAGATCTTTTTGTGAGGTTATCGAATTTAAGCCATGTTTACACATTAACGATTTCAAGTGAAAAACTTTCATTACATTTTGGGTGTCGGTGGGAGACCTGCGAGACCTACACTGAGCTGCTTTCCTTTCTCAGTCATAATGTTTCACTACTCTCTCTCTCTCTCTCTCTCTCTCTCTCTCTCTCTCTCTCTCTCTCTCTCTCTCTCTCTCTCTCTCTCTCTCCATGTGTGTATGATCTCTGAAAGTGGAACTAGAACTCTGTAGTCTGATCCTCCTGCCCCCATTTGTCTGCAGCAAGTGGACCTCTGCCTGCTGACTTCAATGGAGAATCCCTACCCCGTGTCCAAACCAGGATTTGAATCCCTCCCCAAAAGCTGTCTGTCTGTCCTATTTTCCCCTTTTCCCTCTATCCTCTTACCCCAACTGGAACGGCAGAAAGTCTCCACCTCTGAGCTTGGTTCTGCAGATTGAGTTTTTTCTTTTCTCCCATCACTTATGCTTCTTCATGTGGAATTACTGGGTGAGAACAGCTCCCAAGGTGGGACTTTTTGAAAACACCCAGACTCTGTTGCGGTGTAAACAGCGGAAATCGGAACTATTTGAAAATGTTCTGCCTCCATCTCCATGTTGACAATGGAGATGCAGCTCGTGTAATAAATAGTTGTGCACATGCATGAGCAGATGGAGTGTCATGACTCCCAGTCCATATTCTACTGGGACTGGAATATCTATAGCGTGTTGTTCTCTGTGTTAATGTATGTGTGGTTTTATTGCAAAAACAAACAACAGCATCCACTAGAACCCCCAACTGGAAAGCGACATCATTTTCATCGTTTCTGATGTTTTCTTTTTTAACGAACATCCTTTTTAAAGCGCTGCCGTGTCAACACAAACATTTTCTGAAACAAAAACACAAAAGCGATGTGCTTTCACTTTCCCTTTTTGCCATGTAAATGCGGCATTAGCCAAAGGAACATTTGGAATTGTGGTTATTTAAACAATAGATTACTGTAATTCTACTGGTCTGGCCCATTTAAGATTTGGGTTGAATTGGGTTGGGTTGGATTTGGGCTGACTGCGCCCCCGAACTAAAATGAGTTTGACATCCCTGCTTTATATTGTGGATATTAGCAGTTTCAGAAATACAGAAAAACCAAACTACAGGCAGCTGCAGACAGGCCTCTTCAAGGTAATTATCCTCCAGTTGCTTCGCTGTGAATACAAGCTGAACATACGGCGGCTGTCTTTATTGTTGCTTTCAGGAGGACATAGTCCTTTCAGAATCGATAGTTCTTACCTTCAGTGAACAAAATCTTAATAGAAACACAATAGAGCAACACAGCAGATGTATATTGCTGTTCATGTGACAAAATATATGTTAATATCAAATCAAGTGATTGCAGGTTCACTGTGTGAGTTTTGTTGTTGAGATTGTGGCATGTGCAAAGTACCTCAGGAGTTTCACTTTTAAATTTCAAGACTGTCAAAAAATTAAATGTGACATGCCCAATAATAAAAGCTCACACATTGTGATTCCCACATGTGCTCGAAAACCCGAGAAGCTGTGAGTCTATAGCGAAATTAATCAGGAAAGAAGGCTCAAAGTGAGGTGACGGAGAAATCACGCTGAAGAACGGGGGGCAGGTCGGGCCGCCGATATCACAACCGGAGAAGAATGAGAGCAGGCGGCGCTGACGGGAAGGGCTGAGGGATAAGAAAATCAGCATTTCAATTACATGAAAGCAATTGTTTTTTATCTTGAGTGCAAGTTAATGAAACTAATTAGTCTTTGCGGCATGAACCCTCTGGCACATTAGATAATCGCCGGAGGCTCAGATAGTGCCAGTCAATTTTTAGCTTACCGCAGCATGAGAAGGGAAAAACAAACAGGTCCTTATCGGTCCAGCCGCCATTACACCCGGGGTTCATATCAACTTCAAGGCCTCTTTCCACCTTTCCGGGTTACTTACTGACCATTTACACAAGATATACACAACATGGCGTTCCTTTTACGACAAGCCTTAGGGTCTTTAGAACAACTTCATTAGCATTTGATTGAGAGCTCAGGAAATTAGAATATCCGTCTGGAATAGTGCGTAGCAGCACCGAGGGAGGAAGCTTTTATCAGCTTTAGAAAACAGCACGCATTAAATGCATTGCAATGCAATACAGGTACACATTGCTATGCCACAATATGTGTATTCAGAAGTTCTCCAATAGCTCGCACCACTCAGCGGTGAGGCTCGTTTCTGTGACTCATGGTGTCTGCAAAGACAGTGAATCAGACAAGGCTGCGGCACTGTGAAGGAGACAGCATTCACATCACACACACACAGGGACATTATATTTAGAGTTTAATCTTAAAACCTTTCTAAACTTCCCCACGGAACAACCGTCAATTTAGCATCCCACGTTGTTTTTTTGTTTTTTTTAAAAGATTCGTCTGTTGCCCTTGAAACAGGTGCCCTATTCACATCCAGAAGGTCAGATCATTGGGGATGCAGAGGTTGTGTACGAGGTCAAAGGATTCCAGCTCCACTCGGACACAAGGAGTAATCTAAAGCTTTGCTACAAGGTCTGCTATGATGGCGTAACAGGCCATGAGAACAACTCAAAGAAAAAAAAAGCATCTTTCATGTTTTCTTTCCTAGCAGGCAGAGAGCAGTGAGAGCTGTCCATGGTGCTGAAAGAGCAAGCATCCAGTGGAGGCTTGTCTACGGTGACAGGAGCCAACTAAAATACCTATAGAGCACAGCCCTATTTCCCGTGGGATCTAACATAAAATATAACCCACTGAGCAAGCAACGTCCATAGACGTCCAAAACACATCCAAAACACGTCCGTCCATCCAGGCCGAAATCCAGACATCTACATGACAGCCAGAACTAGTCGAAAATAGACGTTTTAACCAGGCCGTAATCTGGACGTCTATTTGACAGCCAGAACTAGTTGACAAATGACATAAAATGATGGATTTTATAAATATTATTTACATCTAAGACAGCCAGAATCAGTTGAAAGAGACAGGTCACAAGCTGTCTGTTAAGTCTAACTGCCTGTATAATTATTGATTTGTCATTAAAATAATGAGGGAAATAGATCATGACAGGCAAGAGGAGACAGAATGTGAAGTTCAACGAACAATGTCTGAGTTATGACCATTTATTGTTTTGGTCACAAGGCACTGAACTTTTCAAGTCTAAACAGAAAAACTCACCACTTTGATAACCTGTCATCTTGTGAATACAGCTATGTACCTGAGTAAATGTTTTATCAGCACTATTACGTCAGGTTGTCTCTTCTCAGTGGCGCACTGGTTAGTGGTCTTGCTTTACAGACAGAAGATCGTGGATTCGAATCCAGCTGAAGGTGTTTGTGGAATTAACTTGTGTGTGCATGTGTTTCCTTTCATAATCCAAAACTATCCATATGATGGCAATGCTAAATACTCCTGTATATGGACTTGTGACCTGTCCTCATTCTTTTGCGTCGCATTTTCATTGACGTTCATATGACGTCCAGAAAAGACGTTAATACAACGTCCAAAAAAGACGTCTAAAAAACTTTCATTCTGGCTCTTCTGTGGCTGTCTTCCGGATGTCAAATATTGACGTCCATGCGACGTCCAGAAAAGACATCCAGACGACGTCCAAGAAAGACGTATAAAAAATACTGGCATTCTGGCCCTCCTGAGGACATCTTCTGGATGTCTAAAGATGGTGTCTTTTATGCATGTTTTGGACCACTTTTTGCTCCTGTATCCTGTAACCTGTATCATGGGTTTGTCTGGATTGTAACAAGCATATGTAAACATAAGCAAGTGTTTTAATGACAGGCGTCAAACACATTACACCTCAGTGGGCACATTCAACCTAATTTCATCTTGAGTGGGCTGGACGGGTAAAATAGTGCCACAATAACTTTTAAATTGAAACTTTAAAGTTTTCCTTTCTCTGTGCAGAGTATCCGTGATGGAAATGTCCATATTTTTGCGAACAATCACTTCTGAAAATTACTCCAATCTCATCATAAAACCACTTTTAACGATAGCTTCTGATGTAAAATGCATTGGAATGTCCCAAAAATGGTCTCCTATAGCTGTTGAATTATGCAAGTTTTTTACAAACATATTTTTGAGGATAGTATTAGCTTTCTCACAACAATGTAGTTATCTTGCCTGGCAGCATCACCGATATCTCACCTCGGGTCTCAGTGCTGTGTTCTGTTACTCTTGTAGATTGGATCCTCCTGTCGGCCAGTTTTGGCCCAGTGGCCTTATGTTTGACATCCCTGTTTTAATGTTTTCAGTCCCTTCATAATTGATGTTTATAGAGGAAAAACATGCATGAAAAAGTGCACATCGATCCAAAGAGGTTCAGGATTTGCCCTAAAAAGGCTGATCTTAGTGAAGCCATGGCATTGGATCGCTTGCACTTTGATCAAAGCATCGCCTTGCGTTTCTTGTTTTAATATAAACCATCAATTGGCTGACCTTCATGTATATAAATGGACACTGCCCTTAATGTGGCCGGCGATGGATTATTTCCACTTGTATCTGTTTGTCAAAGCTCTTAGAACTCCCGCCTTGTCAATCAATAGTCAGAACTGCATGGGGATATGTTTCGATCCACATCAGAAAGTAATGAAAAACACTGTATTAGGCACAGTGGAGTCAGTCACACAGTGAGGCGCAGGCGGCGAACAGCAAAAATAGACAAAAATAGACATTATTGCAAGGTGCTACTGCTTCTCATCAAAGAAGGTTTGTGTTATATAAGCAACATTTGTATAACGGATATGTCACTGAAATTTCAAGACATCAGTAAAGGACAGTTCAAGGCTTCGTTATTTATGTTTGTAACTATTTACAATCTGTGTATATAAAGGCCATTGACATAGCAACGTGTATTAGCAAATGACAAAAAGTCTGATATATTATATTTTGATATATACTGAAAAATGGTATCTCAACGGTATGCATTCTAATATAGGTTTGTGCAAATAAAACACTGATGACATATCATTTGCAGATACATTTCAAATATGATTAGATTGTGGTTTCAAACCTGGGGTCCAAGGCTGGCTCAGGGGACCCAATGTATGTATGGCAAATCTAGGGCATACAAGCCCCTCACCTGCTCCCTACTGAAGGGTCTTCAATTGGTTAAACTGGTCTTCAATCCTCAAATGGCCGTAATTACATGATTAATATTAATTACAAAATATCAGCCTAAGTGGCTGTGTCATCTTCAATATAATGTTTTGTCAAATCAGAGACGAGAGAGTCATGTAAGGCCTTTCAATCTGTGGGAAAAGAGGTTGAAGGTTTAATAATACACAGTATTCATTTGCTTTCGTAAATATGGAGTATTGGGCATGTGTTAAGGATCACAGAAAATACTAGCAGGAGTTCTTCTTATTAGCTTAATGTATTATACAGACTGTTATTTCCAACATTTGAAAACCATTGATTTGTTGACCAGGTTTGAAAAGGAGGTGAAAATCATCTTGGCCTTCAGCATGGATGCTGCTCTGTTCTCCTTAAATATTGAATTGATTTCATCAAATCTCTGACAGCCCCAGTCACATTTTAACGCTATTTTTATCTTTCCTTTTTCCTGAAGCATTTTGACCTGTTTTCTATGTTGGTAATATAAATAAAGTTAAAATTGTAACTTGTGTTGTGTTGTGTTACTATGTTATTGTTGTGAGAAGCATTTCTTCGGCTGGCGCTCCACAACTTTTATAGGTGGACTTTATTATTAGATATTTGGGTTTTATATTCTTTGCTGAATCTCTTCTTCTGCCGTTCTTCTGTTTCCTACAGTTTTGACTATGTGACAGAGCACATCCCTCGTTGCAAATTTGCTTTCCTTTTATTTTTTCTCCTTGTCAAATTCAGTTTTAACACGCCGCAAAGCTTCAAAATGTTTGACATTTGCTCCACCTTCCTCCATGTTATCACATTTCATTTGGTGCCTGTGGTGGATCAGCGCTCCATACAGTCACTCCATGAAAATGATACAAGAAATGATAGTTTCCAGCAGATCCTTTTCATATAAGCAGGCTTAATGCACACAAAACCATTATTATAATTCTCCTGTTGCACGTGACAACACTCAGGTTATTTATAGTTAGTCATTTATAAAATACACGGAAAGTGCAATCTATTAGTGCAATTGAGCACAACTTATACTGAATATTAGTAAATCAGGCTCATAGTGTGTATATGTGAAACATAGTGGCACATCCATTATTTTAAGCACAGACCACATGGTTTCAGGCATATTGATATTGTTTTTAATAAACTTTTTTCTATATATAGTCAAATTCAAAGCATCAGTCCGATACTCTGAGATATTTTACTGAACTAAAGGAGTTGAGTAGTATTTATATCATGTGTGACGTGGAGCACAAATATCAGGCACTGAAATATGTCATTGAAATATGCAAATAGCACAAATATTCAATCATGTTTTATGTGACTGTATCAATAGTAGTTGGGAGGACAATCAGAGTTAGAATGTGTCATTGATTATTGGCCTTCAGTGCTTTAATGGAACACTTTTGTGTAAGTTTAAAGATAGAAAACATAAAAAAAAAAAATAAAGGCAGTGACTAATGTTATTAAATGTATTTGGATCTGGGACTCAGAATCTGGAGGGACAGAGAAGTTGGATTGCAAAGTACAGAAACTTCAACTAGGTCAGAACTATTCCTGGTCTCCCACCATATGCTGAAAGGTGCTCCAGTATCCTGGCGGGTGTGAGTGGAAGAATATCAATGGAGCTGCAAATTCATCAGCTGGCACCGCAGGTATGCAAAGCGCGGAGTGTTTGCTGCAGTGCAGCCAGTGTCCAGCAGCTGCTCAGCCAGCCAGCTCTCACATACCCAGCACTCCTAAAAGTCAACATCATAAAAAAAACTAGAGAGAGTCAGCATCAGTCTGCCAGACACGAGCAGATTTATTTATTCTTTGAAGCGTCTATTTAACAAAGTAGCCAGAGCTTATTCCAAAAATGATTTGGTTTATGACCAACTTTGATCATCGGGAGAGCCATGAAAACTTTATTCTCACCGCGATGGACTGAAATGTGAGTCTACAGCAAGGACATACTGTCAGGGTGTGTTGATGTAAGTTTCAAATGCAGATCAGGGGTCAAACTTGAAATGGACAACGAGAACATATGGACAAACTGGGCTTTTAGTATATTCATGGCAGGAGGGAGGATGATGTGAAGAACTCAGGAAATGATGAGGAAGAGGGAGGAGGAGCGCACAGGTCGGAGCTATACACAAGAGACAAGACACATGAAAACACATAGACGTGCGACATGAACGCAGACATGAACTTGAGCTGAGACATCATGAAAATCACGAAC
Organism: Lipophrys pholis; assembly: GCF_963383615.2. Classification (NCBI taxonomy): domain Eukaryota; kingdom Metazoa; phylum Chordata; class Actinopteri; order Blenniiformes; family Blenniidae; genus Lipophrys; species Lipophrys pholis. Next base: position 13,843,413 of record NC_137637.1, read on the forward strand.
GCAGGGAAACACATGCATGTATACATGAAATGTTGGTATGGAGATTGGATGTTAAACCTTATGACAAACATGAACCATAGTCACAAACAGCAGCCAAAAACAATACAAACAATCACATCAAATCACTTATCTCAGCAATATAGCCACTATGTTAATGAGAAGAACTACAGACATTCTTCAGATTGGTATAATAAACAAACATGTCAGCTGAAAATACATTTATTAATTCAGTAATGCCGGAGTCATTAAAATCAATATCTGGTTTAAAGGTGGTTCATGGGACGTACCTTCTCCTCTCTCACTGTGAAACCAATCTGATAGTAATTTTGAAATGGTCTTATGAGTAGTAACACACGTGGCCTGTAAGCAAAGAACTGCCTGTATTAAATCAAGGCAACAGTTTGAGAAAAGATGTTTTCTGGTTACATTATATTCTAATTATATCCCCACCCTGTTACATGGCATCTGTTCTTCATTCAAGATAGAAAAACTGAATGAAGAATGAATTGTTCAAGAACAAAATCAGGCCCATAGTGTGGACTAATATTTGGTTTGTATACTGTAAGTATGAGTACAGTACATGAAGCACTACACTGAACAATACATTTCTCTCACTTGCATGTAATAAGAGGAATATAAGTATGGCTTTTGTGTCGCTTACACACCATTAGTGCCACGGCCATTGCGACACTGGCTTATTATTCATGTACAAGTTGGGTCTACAGCCGCCACGTGGCAGATGAATATGCGACCATCCAAATCCCAACAATGTTTTTCCTCTTGGCATCTTTTGACATGTGTCCATGTCCCTTAATTAAGTCTGCAGCGTCAGAAGGGGATGTCCACCTTACTCCTCTGACATTTCAGCTCCACTGATAAGGAAACCACAAGTGCACAGATTCTATTAAGTGTGCATGGCGCGTGGCGGGGAGACACCCACGGGATTCCTTAAGTACTATTTCCTCAGACTGTCAGGTCATCTGTGTGAGAAATAAGAACCGTTTGGTACCACTGGTCCGACCTCACCAGTCCCCGTGAACCAGCGGAGCTGCAGGACGCATCGCAAATTTATCGCCATCATGATAGCAGCGTTTTAAATATGCATATTGCAAAAGACAGACTTTGTCTGTGATAAATTCCCGTAGCATGAGGAATTCAAGGAGAATATTTCACATTACTCTTTCAACATTATGTATTTCCTGGTGGCAACAGGCCAAAAAGAGGTGCACGAAATCATAAGAATCTAATAGAAATTACAAAACTTAATAACTGTTCTGCTTTGATGGAACCGCTTCCATTGATGGAAACAGAAGAAGCACATTTGATGGAAAAAAGAACTAATAGAAACAAACACGGTGCACTTGCATCAGCTTAAAATGCAAGAAGAAAAGGAGCACTGTTAAAGAGTGAACTAATTGTTTAACGCAAACCATTTATGACTGCGTTACAAAATCCTTGCGCATTGCACGTTTAACAAAACTCAGGCTGCACTGAGGCCGACAAAACCTCTCATCTAACTGTAATTTTTCATGCAGCTGTCACTCCAGTCACAGATTGGATGGAATACAACGCAATCCCGTCATTAATTTGATGTTTTTCCACTGTTTCCTCTGGATTGATCGATCTGCCTCATATTTCACAGCCTTGTTTATTTCAGGATGATAATCAAAGTAGCGCTTCTAACCAGACTCCCACAAAGTCCAACACACCTCACTGAGCTCTCCATTCTCCAGCTTGACTTTTTCCTGCCTCATTAGAGAAACACTTCCCTCACCGCTTCCATTTAAGGATCGCATCACCTGCTTTCAGCTCAGTTTAGAAAATATTACAGCCACACCACCAAATTGTCAATATTGTTTGTGAAGATGTACAGTTTGAAAATATGAAAGTCGTGCATGATTGGCAAGTGGTAAAATCAAAGGTTAGAATACAGTAGGAAAAAAAAAAAAAAACCCTGTTACACAGGCAAATAGAATTATTTTGAAATCTCACAGTTGGTAAACAGTCAAAGAAAGTTTTATAATTCGATGCAAAGATTTTTCCCAATACAAAGTTCATCCAACTAATTGTACCGAAGTACCTTTAGACCCAAAAGCAACATTATTTATCCCTGAAGCCATGTTTCTAAACAATATGCTTTGACCTTTGCACATTTCAATATTATTTCTGGCTGATTCTGACATCAAACTAGTCAAACGTTGGTGTTTTTTTCTAAAAGCCTGAAGCTGTCTACCAGGCTTCATTTCCATCAGGTCTGTTTTTGTTCATGTTTATGTTAAAGTCTAGGGCCTGAAAGTACCTTACTTTACCTTCCTGTACTTTTACATGATGTCATCTGATGTGAAAAGGAAGTTTGCTTGTTTGTTTTCTTGCTTTTGTAGAAATGTGACACAATCACTGATCAGCCACAACCGCCGCTGCATGTCTAAGAAAGCTAGTAGTAGTAGTAGTAGTAGTAGTAGTAGTAGTAGTAGTAGTAGTAGTAGTATCAAATGCACTGTGGATTCAGGCTAATGGTGTTGTGGCTCAACATCTTCCATGTTGAGTTTCAGTTCAGGATTTATGAGACACTCTTGCTCTTGAGTACAGGATTTTAGTTGAACTAGTTGGAATACTTCCCATTTCATCAGCTAATTCTAAAGTTCCCACTTGGCTGGCGAGCTGGGCAAAGTGAAACAACAGCTCTGAATGTCCATAATGGAAAAGGGAAAAAAAGGTATTATTAATAGATAACAAAAGTAAAACAAGCTTACAAAATTGCAGTTGTTGTTCCTGTTTTGCAGTGTTCATAACAGTCAAATATATTTTCATTACAATTGAGCGTTAATCCCAAATGGGTCACCCCAAAACTAGATGGACGCCTCCTGTTCATGACCCACTTCTTATCACGGCAGATACAAAAAGCAGGTCTGGACACGTCTATTTAACAATGTTAAATCAGCTTATAAGCTGTTATTATCCTAAACATAATGTGTAACACAACATGCTTATTCCACATCTATAATGTCGCACACTGTAAATGATTACTTTTCCAATACCTTTTTTTTCTGTTTCAATTAAAACAGTCAGCTGAATTATTGTTCGAAGCACAGAAACTTGTGATTTACACACAACAGCACAGCTTTATCCAAGTCCATGTCATGACACGCACTCACATATGGGGGATTTAGAGTCACCAATCAAACCCATGTTATTGGATTTGAGCAGGAAAATGTAAGTAAAAAATGCTTTTTTTAAATAAATACACCGTGTACAGGGAGAACATGCACACTACCAGCAGAAAGGTCTACACCAGTTGGCCTGAAAATAATGCTGACTATGATCAAATCTCCTTTAAAAACCTGCACAATCATCTATATAGCAGGGGCGTCCAGAATTAAGGCCTGTGAGCCAAAACCGGCTCCCAAGAGGCTCCAAGCCGGCCGCCAAAACACCAAGCAAATTGTAAAAATTTCAAACCATTGATTATTTCAATAATGTTCCTAAGAGTAGTGGACACAACAAAACATTGAGACTTGAGGTGAGATAACAGTGATGCTCCCTTGAAAGATAGCTTCCTCATTGCTATCAAAGCCATGCTGTCAGGGTGGGTTTGTAAAGACATGCACAATGCAAGTTGTTTTTCCCCCACTGTATTTTACACCAGAAGGTTGAATTAAAATTGGCTCTATGTTGAGATTGTAGTAATTTTCAGTATTTTTATTTGTTTTGTGAACATAGAGACAATTTCATCTTGTATACTATGCACCACAACAACCAAAATAAAACCTTTAAAGGTTATTATGGCACTATTTTATTGCTCCGACTCACTCAAGCTGAAAAAGGGTTGTTTGTGGTCACTGAACTAAAATGTGTTTGATACCCCTGATCTGTAGTTTGGCCACTTCAAAGCCTTAATTTTACATATGTATGATTAAAATCTATCACAAAAACATGAAAAGTAAAAAAAAAAAAAAATTATTATATCCTGTATGTATTTAATTAAGTCACTCAGCTCATACAGTATAAAACAATCTGATAAAAACTTTAATGCATGAGTTCCCCCTTGTAAGTTGCGCGTCAGTTGGAATCACTGTGGTGTTACTCGCAGCTTCTCAAAGGAACATTGTCTTTGAGTGTCAAGTCCCAACCAATAAATGAACCCTAACAACACTCTCCTCAGACAAGAGAGCTGTGTCAGCCGAGCTGTCAGAGGAGCAGCTGGATTCCTTCGGAGTCGAAGCTTCAAGACAAGTGAACATTTTGTGTGCGCATCCTTACCGGAATGAAGCTTCGAGTGGGATTATATGGTTATCTGCTTATGCCCTTGATATCTGCTATGCCTGACTCTGTTCTAAAAAAAAAAGAAGAAGAAGAAAAAAAAAAAAAAACTGAGATGATGATGGCACACAAAACAGAAAATATTTTCAGCCTGCTTCTGCAGCAAAAAGCTGAAGAGAAGCGGTGCTATATGGCGAGTTAGGATAAATTCAGCTAAATCCTTCTCAGGGAAAAAAAAAAACACAGGTTGGTGCTAAAAGCGCAAAATTCGGGTGGACTTCCTCAAAGGCATGCACCAGCACTAGATGAGAGGGGTTTAAAGCAACACATTATCGAACATGTGATAAGTGTGCTTATGGCCTGAATATTTTCAGGAACTAGACAGGATCCTGTGAAGCTGAGAGCCTGAAACGCTCACGCACAGGTGAGCAGAAATCGCCCTGTTCCATTTTTACATGGAAAACTCTTGCCAGGATGAGGAAAAATTGGCTGCCAGCTCAGTGTCCTAAATTTCTTTGGGGCCCTGACAGGTTGATGCCGTATTTACTGTGTGAAATATAATGCAATGAGATGTGGCTATTAGAATGGCTGTAGCTCTTTTTGATCAGGGCCCTCTGCAGCGCCGAGCTGTCAGCGGAGTTCCCACAGTTTTTTTATTGGGTCGGAGATGCACAGCCCATCGGGGAGCCGGAGTAACAGATAGATGGATCCTGTGGGGTTCGCGTACACCGGTCCGACGCAGACCGGCTCAGTATGTCTGGATGTTTCTGCACTGTTCTTCCTGGAGGTGTTGACGGACAGAACTTCTGTTCCAGCAAACGCTCATGAGCAGACATGAACTTTTATTTTGTTTTTTTCTAGTGTGTGCGGGGGGGGGGGGGGGGGGGGGGGGGGGGGGGGTTAGGGGGGTATCCTTTTTCAGTTCTTGGATGAGAACAATAAAAAGCATAAAACTCAGCTTTGATCAATTAAAAATAAAAATAAAAAAATCGGTCAAAATGTATATATTCTTTCAAACTGGGACATTTTTTGTTTGTAATTGTTTTTCAAATGTTTTTTTTTTATTAACTTCATTCATATTCAAAAAAAACCTTTTAGTCCTTTTAGTTTAAAAATCTAAATCAATTAACTGAATTATGAATGCTGTGGCATTTGGAAGCAGAAAAAAAAAAAATCAATAAACATTATGTGGACACACAAGAGTTTGATCACATTAAATCAATGAACACACCAATACTGACAGTGGACACAATCTCAACCGAAAGCAGCGTGTGTGTATTGTTCTGTGTATTTTTAACATTTCGTTCATGTTACACATTCTAATATACTGTTTACTTTTTCTGTCTCCCTTTGATTATTTGCGATACCGGCTTCAGATTTGCCACGTCTGCTTTATTAGCAGTGTTTACTTCAGGAACAGGATGGTAGGGAGTTATACGAAGTCTTTGTTTTTTCAATGTGCACATTTCAAAATGAGCCTGATTAACACATTTGATAAGTAACAATGCCCTTGGAGAGTGAGATCTAGTTCTGCTGTCCTGCCGTCCAAAGATTGTTTGGAGAGGCATATTTTTGTGGGAGCCCTATGCTCCTCTTAGGAGCAATGAGGTTAACTAATTAACAGACAAATTTAGGATTAACCTCTAATGCCTGTGGGAAGAACCGGGAGTACTTGGAGGAAATTCTCGCACACAGAAAACGTAACAGAAGAGCCCTCCGCCCCCCCCCCCGCAACTCAAACCAGGCTAACCCCTACAGTGCCATGTGGAATCTGCTTGTTTTGCTGAATAAACTCTGCAAAAACACAAAGCACCGAAATAAAAGCTCAAAAACTCAATATCGTTTCAGGTGCAGGGAATATTTGGAATTTTTTTAATCATTTCATTTTGCCTTCAGACAGTCCTTTCTGAAGAAAAACTGAAGCAATTCCACCACTCGCTCTTCAATTCATGGCCACCAGACTCCAGAGACAAAAACAGTAATTTCACCTGTCAGACAAACCGGAGTTGCTGGTTGCACCGGCTTTGATCAGTTAGTGTCTTTGTGTCACTGTTTGACTTAAGTGACATGAAAACATGACATGCTGTGATGGTGTGTGCCAGATTCATGAAAAAAAACCCACAAAATGACGTTGTTCTTACTGGCTGGTGCTTGGGAAGCCGTGGTAAATCCTGAAAATGAGTCCTACCTTGTCATCATTAGACGGAATGCTGGCACCGATACAAGTTATGTACAGTGATTTTTGTTTATACAGGCTCTGTAGATTGCTTTAAAACGTTACAGTTGCTGACTGGTAGCTTGATTCCTGTAAGCTACTATAAAATTGTTCAAATTAACACTGCTGTGACCTTCTTTGTAATATAATGGCTGTGTCTACATCCACTGTATTGTTGTATTAATGCTCTATTGTTGTTTTTTTTGTATCGTAGTCACAATCTCTGTTCCCATGAAAAGTGCACTTTGTCAAATACATGGATGAACTTTTATAGACCAGATTGTACTTGTAATTTGGCAAAATGAGGGCATTGGGCGAAATGAGAGCGATCATCAACTTATGGTTTGTACACATTTTGTGTTATATTTCAAAGATCAGTTTCTTTTTATCAACAAATCCCTCCTTCCATCCATCCCTCCTTCCATCCATCCATGCAGACTCCATACACAAAAGTTGACCGAGCTTACTAGAAACCAGTGTCACAACAACAAAGTCAAATGACAGTCTAAACGTGCGTTGGATAACATGATTCCAACCCCCTCGCCGAAACTTCAGTCCCACTTGATTCATTACCCTGGAACAGGAACAATGGATAAACTTACGGGCCCACACTGTTGCTTATTAGGACGGTAACAGACCATGGCCTTCAGTGTTCCCATCAAAGACCTTTTGGCTACAGGACTGTTTTCATATTGTTTAGACCTCTCATCTCTCCAATAGTCCTGAAATTTCAGCCAGTCAATAACAGTTTTTTAATTGTTTTTATATTCTTCATTTAGTTTTTTGTTCTTGGCTTCACTCTTGATAACCTATTAAAGCGGCTTTTCTGCTTTATTCTAACTCAGCTTTCCTTCCTCTGAGTATTTTCTGTGGGAAGGGTTTGTAACAAATTGACACACCAGCGTAAACACACCTGAAAAAATGTATACATTACGGCGTTCAGCATGTCATCAAATGACAACTACAGCGAGTCTGTACCTACCATTTCTTTGGGGCTTTGCCAAGAGAAGAATAAGAACACAGGCAGAACTGAATAACAATGAAATATCCAAGGAGTTCTCAGCCCAGGTCCTGTTCCATTGTGCCTGCTGACATTGACAGAACCCCCAAGCCTTCCTATAAGAGGAGCTGCTAATACCTCCATGCCTGCTGATGACTGTGTCCTTTTCTTTCCTCTTTTCCCCATTGTGTCCAATCCACAGATTCGATTTACAGGCCTTTAAAAATGATTCAAACTTTTATTACACCGCTCACTGACCAGAACACCGCCGAAATGAAATATAGGAGGAACAAGGCAGACATATTTTATTTGAAAGTTTTACTCACTTCTGTCACAGCTGGTACACGGTGAGGCGCTCCACTTTCATTGGTGGAGCCTTTTAAGCTTCTTTTTATGAATGCAGTTAAAACACACTTTACTATTTTTGGAGAAGAAAACGAACGTCCCCACTTTTTAAAGGACATTGATGAATGTCGATGGTCATGTAAAGTTTTACCTTCTTCATTTTACTGTTTCTTTCTTTTAGTTCTCGCCAGTCTAATCTATTGGGGGTTAATGCACGCAGACACACATGCTCACACGTGTGAGGCCTCTCCAGTGATGCGATGCACTCCTCGGACCCTTACCTTAAACATCACAGCTCGCTTTCTAAGCCTCATCCTACCTCTAACTCCTCCTTTAACCAATGTACAAACTTAAACCCACGCCCTAACTATATCTTAAAATTTAGAGAATAGAAACTTGGGACACAACAGACAATGTAGGTCCTGCGCAGAAGTGTACCATGGTCTAACTTTCATGTCCCATAAGGTGAGAAAAAACAGAATGTGTACACACACACACACACACACACACACACACACACACACACACACACACACACACACACACACACACACACACACACACACACACACACACACACACACACTGTCTATGAAGGAAAACGAGTCGGGCCTGATATATATTTACTCAGGACAGGATACTATTACTATGCGGTTATGATGCACTCACTTACAGTATTAGAGGTGAGGTAAGTGGGAAGAAAACTGTTTGCAAGCTACCTCTGATGACATGTACATTATGTATATTAAAACAATTGTGTTCTCTAAACACAAGCAAATCATTGCGAATGGAGCCGTCTGGCTGGGGGCACTGCTTTATATACACAGTACAGTATGTTAGCATCACATAAGCGGAGGAGGTGCAAGTTGTTTGTTGTAGTATAGAATTCCTCTCATTGCAGCACTGCAGTGAACTCATTGATCTGCTCACATGTACAAGGAGGGAGCCCTTGATCATTCATCCAAAATTGTCACCACTGGATTTTCAGGGGTGAAACGGGGGAGACAAATGAACACTAAGAGAGGAGGACAGCAGCCTCAAGAGGATTGTCAGCATGGATTCTCTGGATTAGCGTTTAAGGGCAGTGGTGCAGAGTGAATGAAGCATTGTCTGTGGCAACAGGAAGGTCATTAATTAAAGATGCATGTATCGCAGCTTGCTCCGAAGCTACCAGAGGAGTTTATCAGCACAGACTACATCCAGCAGCTTTGTCAAGACCGCCACATCTTCTCGCTACCTCGTTATTGCTCTTATCATCTGCTGCTTGGAGGAGAACTCCAGCCCATGTTTGTTAACCATCTCCGGTCTGGGCCACTTAAAATCCTTCCTATTAAAGTCCAGAGTAGTCAGTTTGCCAGCATGCTTTAATAGATGAGTCAGGAGGCAGGGCTTAGTGGGAGATTGGAGCTGATTATGCCCTTGTTCTGTTCATTTGCACAGACCCCAGTTAATTGACTCCTGAGCAGCGATCCATTGGACACACACTATCTGCTGCCAACCTCTTTCTGACCCCGCTCACGACGGGGGAACAAAAGGGCCGCACTTGCTTAAGCAAACTGTTTGTTTTTGTCCGCAGAGTTTGGTGTGTATAAAACAGAAACAGAGAGAGGGTGGAGGGAGTTGGAGAGAGAGAGAGAGAGAGAGAGAGAGGGAGGGAGGGAGAAGCATCTATCTGCTGTAGGCATAATGTGCGGGACAAGTAACAGGAAGACGAGGACGCCGGCAGAAAGTTAGAGAGAAGATTGATGTCGGTTGGCGAATGTGCTTAATATAAGTCAGCAGCTGATTCATAGCTCTATAAAAGGAGAAAATGTGCAATGAACATGTCTAATTCTCCAATGATGCATAGGCCGCAGCAGACTTTTCACCGGTTTAGGAATCAGTGCACATGATTAAGCCGACATTGAGGTGAAACATATTTTACCAACCTTTCGCGCTCAGTTCAGTTCTGTTAGTTAGGATCAACTTAGTCCACAAGGAGAGAAAGCTTTATATCATGCCAAGTCCTCCTCTGAAAGGAGTCAACATGGAGCCATTTGAAGGACCATAACTGATTGAAGGATCCTTCTAACTCAAATCCTCCAGCATCGTTGCTACAGATGCTACACGGTAAAAAAATAAAATGTACCTTCACAATGAAGAAGAGACCAGAGGTGGAATGGGACTTGGATGGGCAGTTGGGGTAATAGTCATCTGACTCAACTCAAGAAGGGGTTCATTTTTATTGGGTTAATGATATTTTTAACAGATTTTCACTGTACTACAGCATCCCATGGGGGGAGTACAACACTCCCAATTGAGTGGTCAACAGCAGTTTATCCATCCTTCCTATTTCTATCTTCTAACACTTTATTCAACATTAGATCACAAGTGGTTTGATCCAGTTACATTGGATGTCTAGATGTTGGTCGAAAGGCAGGACATTCTGAGACAGTTCAACAAATCCACACATCAGACTTATAGGAAATTTGATTTAAAAAGACAGACAGAAGAGGTATAACATGTGGTCTCCAGTCAGAAAAGCCCCCAAGCCACTGTACCACCACTGGCCTCACACTGCTGCCAATATCATTATTTTGAATAACGACTAGAGAAAAACGTCCCACTGCTCCTGAAGGCCACGACATGAAATTAAAAGGTTTCTGAATGATTGTTCTTTTGGATATTTTGATAACAACAGAGATTTAAGGTCCGTTTGCTGTTTAATTGAGATGGATGATAAGCAATTAAATGAGTCTTCACTGGACATCGTGGTGCATCATGGAAATAACAAAGAAAATAATGTGATACTCTGAACCAAAGCCGCACGGCGTATGACAACACCACTGTTTGAATTCAGTGGGAAAATATCTTGACTCCTGTGCTGACATTCATTAGTGCCACTAAGATTTTGCACGATGAGAAGCTTTTTGATGTTCGAGCGCAGCCTTCCAAACCCCCGGCACAGGGGTCACTCAGTACCCCTCTAAACAAATCTTGACACAATCTTGGTGGGCTTCCTTTTAACTATTGAATCCAGCACAGATCAAAAATGTCGAAATAAACCAAACACAGGCTGTGACAGGTGTCTGAACTAAAGTTACCCTGCAACATATTTCACTGGTGTGACTCGTTGTAAGCTCTCGACTGATTAAAAACACCACAACAAACCCACAAGTGTTGGTAGTCTAGCAAGCAGTATTGTTATGAAGGCTGTGAAAGACCTGTTGCATACTAACCATCCTAAAGTAGATGAGATGGCTGGCTATGATTGTCTTGTTACTTTTTTTGTCTTAGTTTTACGAGGCTGGGCTAAGACTAGGACTACATCTAGTAAAAAAAAAAAAAATGCATTGGTTCATATTGGGTGGTAACAGGAAGACAGCTCCACAATTATGAAAAAGCCATTAAGACGGAGCAATTTGACTGGCCCACTGCACCACTGGTCCAATTTCAGCTTATTTCCGATGTAATACCAATTCTAAGAGTTATGTATGAACATAAGTGTGAAAGGACAAGCAGAGGCAAATATATTGAGCAGAAATTAACTTGCCCAGTGTTAAGGTGGACACATGAATAGTGAACAGAGACATTTGTTTGCTTTCTTGAGGTGGCAAGAATAAGAACAAAGTTGGTTCTGGTCATAACATTTCAAGTTTCACCATAAACTCAAGTGGAGATCTCCACTTGAAACACTTCAAACTTCTCACCCATCACACAATACTTGTTGGACGTCAGAGAAGAAAAAGGTTCTGCTCAGATGTGTTGAGAGCAAGGTGTGAAAACTCCCAAACCAACAAGCTTCAGATCTATAACAAGTGTCAGTGCTTGATACACCCATGATACCACTAGTTTGCTCAGTCGCTATGCCGTCCTAAGAGAACTAGATCCTCTCCGCAGCTTGATATGATGGAAATATCCTCAAAGCAAGACCAACACAATGAATAAGGCCCCGTTTACACAACGTTTTCAAGTGAAAACACAAGACGTTCGTTGAGTTTTGGATGTCCGTTTACACGACGACGTTGCTTGAGGACCCTGAAAACACCCGTTTTTGAGAACGAATCCCACAATGGAGCTTTTCGAAAATCCTCCGATTCGATCCAGATGTAAATGGGAGAAAATGCAATGTTTTGAAAAATCTTAGGCTCGATCTCGATGTAGACAGAGGAAATGTTGCCATTGTGCATGCACATCATGACGGTAGTATATAGTTAATTTGCACATGCACAAGTTGATGGACAATAACAACAATGGTGGATTCCAGAGCGTCACGACTCCCAGTCCATATTCTCTGAGGACGTGGAAGTTTTATAGTTGAGAGTCACCCATAAAAGGAATCCAACTTCGTTGTCTGTCCGTACACTGTGTGCATGTGTGTGTGGTTTCATTACAAAAACAAACATCCACTAGTAGCCCCACATGAAAACTACATTGTTTCCAGCATTTCTGCAATTTCATCTTCAAGATGTTCCCGTGTAAACGCAAAACTTTTCCCCAAAAAAAATGCAAAAACGAGTTTTCACTTGAAACGTTGTTGTGTAAACGGGGCCTAATACTTCAAGGTGCTGCATTGACAATGATTTCAGGATTATCACCCAAACCTACCTCAGGAATAATTACTTTACATTGGGTCGTTACTTCGAATCTTAAGAAAGTTCCACAAATCATAACTGCTGTTGCCATTAAGTAGGGCTTCACCTACTTTTATTGCATACGTTTTAATTGGACGAGAAAAACTAAACAATAACTTGTAACTGCCTTTTAAAGTTTTTTCAGAGCAGATAAGTCTGCTGCCTTTCAGGATTTCTAGAACTATATCTTGTATCTTTATTAATCTTAGATCAAGAAACACTGTGTGTTAATGTTGCCTTGAGTTTGTTTTCATTGACTTTTGCCACATATAAGATAATTCTGTCTGTGTAGGTGAAATCCCTTCAGTTAATAAAGTGTTAAGAATCGGTTCTAATTCTGAAAGTTTGATGTTCAGATCTACACCCTCCCCCAACCCTGCGCATAAGGTTAATAGCTCAAGAGCCTACTATTAACAACTAAGCTATTTTATGATTATTTGAATGGCTTTCATGGTCTTTTAATAAGCTTTTAATGAGGAAGTAATGTACTGTGAGTTATGGCTGAGCTGACAACTGTGCTCCTAGTTGCCGGTGACGTCAGCTTCACCAGCTACTGTAGCTCGCTGTTCACATCGGTCAGTTCAGAGCAGATCACTGTGAAGGATGCAACAATTTCATCTTCACTACAAGAGGGCGAAATTGTGACTGAGCTCATCCACTCCAACGACTTATGAGAATTATGGCAGTAAATTTAATGAAAAGGACTAATTGTATGTCCCTGATTGTAATCACCACGCAGGCATGTGATTTTTTATTTTTTTTTGCACCCTGAAATAAATCCAATAATTTGGAGTTATTGCAAGTGATCGCAGATTCAAATGTGGTTTAAGCAACCATCATTAATTGCCTCGCAGGCGACAAATGTTAATTTTGCTCTTTATCACTGCCAAGTCATTTTCACATTCAATTATGTCATTTCTTTCATTTTGTAATAGCATGGAATGTGTGAAGACATCTTGCCCTTTTGGACCTCTTGCACAATAAGGAGTTTTTCAAATTCTACATCCAATAGAAATGTGGATGCAGTCTGGTGTCCCAGTGCAAAATAGGTGTGGCTTGGCTCAGAAAATGTCCATCATATAGAGAACACACTGCATCTATTTTAAAGCCTTTTTAAAGTCAGAAATACATAAATATGTGGAAGAAGTCAAATATCACTAGGACATTTTTTTCAAGAGTTGTTGAAAGTCTTGTGTGTGGTTGTACTAACGCCTCTACAGCCTGATTGAACTGTATTGTATTTGAATTGCACCAGTTTTTGACTCAACTAATCCAAGAACTTAGACGTGACGGCCCCATAAGCCTTCATCAGCGAGATTTATGCCTTTTTCACCATGAGCAACACTGATCAAACCATACCGCATCGGAAGTTCTCGCTGACAACAACTTTATCAGGGTTTTTCAGAAACCGTTTTTCAAAATCTGAAATATAGCTTCAAATTGTGGCGACCAATTAATCTCTCATGGCCACAAATTAGTATTTTGAGGTCACGAAATACTATAATATGGCTATGAAATTTGGAAACTTCAGGCCAGGAAATAGTTGTTTGTGACCACAAAATAGTCGTTTGAGACCATGAAATAATCATCTGAGACCACAAAGTATTAATGTGAGGCCAGATTTGTGGCCTCAAATTAATCGTGGATTGGCTCTGTCGTATAAAGAGACCACGAAATAGGAATTTGAGGCCATAAAAGAGTAATTTTGGCCACAATATCCTATAATGTGGCCAAAACATACTATAATGTAGCCACAAAGTAAAAGAAATAAAATTAAATACTATGATTCGACCACAAAATAGGAATTTGAGGTCATGAAATACTATTCATGACATAGAAATTTGCGGCCACAATTCTACTTTTTTTTTTCAGAAGTCATGGGCTCTTGTATAAAAAACATACGGCATCGACAGAACTACTGTATATGTAATTGGGGTTTCAGGGATACTTCATAAGTCCACCGGCCTCCTTTCTAAATTTTTGCCATGGGTCAAAGGTGACGGATGGCCTTGTGACAGGTGAACCAGGCGCTTGTCAACATCTGTGCCACCGACGCAGAGGTAACTGCGGCAATCTGGCACGAACACAACAACCCTGGAAGCCGGGAGACACACTTCTGCTCCTCCTCTTTCATTACCCTGTTATGGATATGCCAGCTGGAGAAAGTACGGCAAACGGAAACACATCTCGCAGAGCAATACTGAATCATACTGGGATCAATGTAGTTTTGCTGAGTCCAAATATTTTACGCTACTTTTCAAAATGAAGCATATGTCTGCAAAGCCAGCGCTGCTGCTCAGTGACTCACAGTTTTGGAAGCAGGGCATTGGATTTCACTCATAAATGTTTTAAAATCCAGCAATATTTATGATCATCCACTTTTATGGCTAATCTATAGCAGAACCATTAGGCATGCATTAGTGAGTGAAGTATATTTGACCTAATCCTGGTCCTCACTGAGAAGTCAATAGCGTGCATTAAGCCTGCCTAAATAAAAACTATAGCCTGGCAATGTTTTTGCACCAGTCACTTGAGTACCACTTTCAAGACCCTTTCCCTCCACCTCCGGCTAATTGGGACATTCATAACTCGAACATGATCCCTCTGTGACTATTTTAAACCTCAGGGACGGCCAGGAAGAGGCAGGGGAAAGGGAACAAGAGAACGGGGGCGAGGTAGAGAAAGAAGACAAAGAGAAGTGAAAACAGACAGTTACATTAGGAACAAATGCAATGCTGCATACAAGGAAAAATGACCACGACTACAGAGCCAATCCACTACACAGTACTCCCAAGAGTACCCAGTTAACTGTCTACTCCAAATGACCTTTATGAAGTAACTGTATGACTTTATGATATAATTACAGCTACGGTTTTGTCTGGATTCTTAAAATACTCTAAATGGGTTTATCAAATTTGTGTTTTGATAATTACATCAAAGCAAGGAGTGAATGTACGAAAAGTGGATTAGTGGCGCCATGGTAGTTTCTATAAAAACAGACCAAATAGGCACTTTGGCTGTCTGAGTGCCCTTGTAAGGTAAAAACTAAAATATAACTACAGTTATCTTTAAATGCCAGTGTCCCCGTTTTGTTATTCTTTTTTTTTTTTTTTATTGTATTCACCTCTGCATCATATATTAAAATGGTCCACCAGAAGCTGCCGCTAACAAAGGACAAAATCTTCAGCATGAACTCCAGATGTACATGTTGGGAGAATAAAGAGAAATCTTTGGGCATGGTTCCACTGCCTCTGCTTTGACAGCAGGCTGTAACAAACCAAACCAAAGCCGCTGTAATAATGTTGCTTTGGGCGTGTGTGCTGTGTTTGAGAGATAAATAGCAACACATGGAAGCCTCTCCGCAGCACTCCACCTCCTTTGTCACCTAGTCAAGCTGCTGGGCCGCTCTGGATCAGCTGTCTGGGTTGAAGTGAAAGGAGAAGCAGTGGGACAGCTGACAGGAGCCGGTCTCGGCTGCCCCTCGGCCACAGCGGATTATCGCACCCTCCAGTGTGTTACAGTATCAACCAGGATCTGCAAGAGAAACCCTTCAGTGAAACGTTCGCCCCAGATCCAATGCATGGATGCTTTCCAGAAAAATACACAATCTAAGTTTCACTTCTAGCTTCATTGTCAAGGCTGACTAATGAGCAGTGACATATTAAAATCCTTAAAATGCAAATTTTCCCCAAAGCTTTTAAATGGCTTTTTCCTGGTGCTTTCAAGATGGTTTGAGGTTTTGCATGTCCACAATTTGAATCCAATTTATAGACATATCGACCCATGGAAATCACATGCAAATAGGAGCAGTCGCACCCAGGTTAAGTGAGCTGTCTCGGCAGAGCGTAAGAACTCGGCGTCTTACAAAAATCAAACGGGTGACTCGACGAGACCTGCTTCAGACAGTCTTTTTCTCTCTCCAGCTCTCTCTCACTTTCCCTCGCTGGGCTCCCTCAATAAGTCAACTCCGGCATGAATATAAATGGAGACAGTCGCAGAGCAGGTACCGGGTGCCAGTGAATGGCTTTCTGCTCGGCCCCCGACAGCACCGCACCCCTAATGGGTTCAGCCTGACTGGATTCAATCATGTCCCCTGATACCCTCTGAAGAGGATGCAAATTGTCAATCAGCCCCCCCCCCCCCCCCCCCACTCTCTCTCTCTCTCTCTCTCTCTCTCGTGTGCCTTGCCCATTCTTACGCCGCTGTCTTCACTTCGTTCCCTGTGATCATCTCGCCATCAGTAACCTTGCTCTAACCTGCTATCTCATCTCCTTACAGCCTTTTACACATTAGCCTCACTTTCCTGGTTCCTCGTTTCATCTGGAACCGGCCAAACGTATAGACATTGAACTTCATCCAGCTTCATTGACATAACAAGTGCAGAAGAGGTCATGTACATTCAAAATCCATCTACCTTCATGAATGTTTGTGCCGGGTGCGGGTGTCTGTGGCATTCTAATCAGAACAAAAAAGTCCCATCATTTCCCAATAAATGGAGAAATGAACAGAAGAAGCAAAAGGTCCACTGACTCAATAAAAAACTGGGCACTGCAGAAAAATGAAAAGAAAAAAACTAAAACAAACGGTAATTATGTTTTTGTTTAAGCCACCATTTTAGGCAAATAGCAGCAGCTGGGAGGAGATGACATGTTTTGATTTGTAAAGGTTAATGTATTTATTGGATTGGCTCATAATGCAATCATATTTCATTAGCTTCGTGTAAAAGCAATCCGACTGTGAACGCTCTCGCTGAGGGGCAGGCACAATGAGAAAAAAAAGAAAAGAAAAAAAACCCCAACATATTTCCACACTGGCTGACAGCTTAATCCATCCTGTGGGCTACAGGTGCACCAAGTTTCTCTTGCAAACGGAATGACTTCTTTGTGTCTCTCGTTAGTGTGCGTCGCAAAATACCCCATTTTTGTATATATAAGGACGAGCATGCTGTTGTGTGCCAGAGCTGTAATTGTCTCAGGTGAATGCCATGTGATCATGTATGGTTGGACTCCAGCGAGATCATTTGTTACCAACCACTTAAGAACGTGAGTAAAAGACAATGTCTTCCAGCTTGAAAACAACCCCTATATAATTACAGCCCTCACGTCCCTCGAGGTACACTTTTCTTGATCCATAAAAATGTATTTGCCTTGACTCCATAAAAATTATCGCCGAGACAAAAAAAAAAGATAATTTTTTTGCTGTTCACTGGGTGGAGAGCTCTAGTGTCACAATCAACAGATTTTTAAATTGAGCGCGAGCATACAAAAAGTCAGTGGAGAGCAGCGAGCGAGCGCAAATATGCAACTTTGCAGGCACAAGCTGAGCCAACATGTCTGTGCTTGTGAGTGGAAATTATCTGATTATCTTTCGCCTCAGGCAGGATGTTGCTTTACTGGTTAGCAGTTGTGCCTCACAGTGAAGCAGCCCGAGGTTAGCCTCCAGGATCGAGGGGGCCTGCATGTTCTCCCTTCGCCTGTGTGGGGCTTCCCCAGCTTCCTCCCACCATAACAAGCCTGTTGGGTTATTTGATGGCTGTGTTGCCTGTGGAGGTCAGCATTAATTAAGTAAAGGGGAACAAAATAAAAAGGTATTGTGTATGATAATTGATCATATTTTTAAGAATTTATTATAGAATTAGTATTTCAATTGTGTTCTCTGAAGCCACGGGTGCAACCATAATGTAAAAGGTCCATCGTAGAGTACAGTAAGTATTTATGTCAAGTTTAAAAACACATCCTAAAACCGATCTTTAGATGTTTCATTAACAAGAAGAATAGGACTTTAATGATCATGATTAACGGCCCAAACTGAATAGGTGTGTGTATGTGTGTGCTCAAGAAATGCCTATAGGTGTTTCTAAGATACTCTGCTCACAAGTAATACAATCAACAGCCCAGAAACAAAGATTTCGGCATCTGGCTGCCGCCAGGTATTCAGTAAAAAAACAAAACAAAACACCTGAAATAAAGTTCTTACTAAATGCTGAAGAGAATTGGAAAATCCTCACATCGGGTTCAAACCTTTATAGACATGACAAACATATCCTTCCTCCTTCGGTCTTTAAGTTAATTAAAACAGTTTGTTGTTTGTCTCTTTTTTTCTCCTTTTTTTTTTATTGTTGCCTATATCTTCATTTTTAAGAGCAGGTTTCAACGTCTGATATTTTACCTGTGTTTTAATGTGACATTTACTGTATGTGTGTTTGCCCTCTTTTTTCTTCCTCTTTTTTTTTTTTTTTTTTTTTTTAGAATTCGGGAGTTTTTGGTTCCCGTGATTTGATTTTAGGCAAATTCAATTCAATCACTTAATTAATAAATGTTTACTGCCATGACAAACCTTTCTATAAATCCAGAGCAGAACAAACAATGTAAAAACGATGACAGCGACTTCAATCCGAGGCTTTTTATTTTTTCCCTCACTAATGGGGTTGATGGAAGCTAAATTGCTCAGCTCCTTTTTCAAACGTTTCACAGTTGACACTTGGAGAACGACTCGATACCTTTTTGCCTTTTAAAACAAAGTTGAAATAGAACAAGATGGGCCTGGCGTGATCGATGACGGAGGTGATGCGCTGCAATTAGCTGTGATGAATTGTGAGACTCTGAAGATACTCTGTAAATAATTGATTTTAAAAAGAAACATCAGATGTAGGCATTCTAAAACTACAAGCATCAGTGTCAGTGGGTGATGTATGGAAACTCGGTTAAGAGCCCATTTCCCTCCCATCCCACCGGGGAGGGGAGAGGCTGCAGTAAATAACCACTACATAGCCAGAAGGAGGAGTGGAGACGAGCGAACAGAGGAAAAAGCAAGTCCCCCTGTACTCTCACAACCTTTCTTTCTCTTTCTGCTTCCTGCTTACAATACTTCATGCATTCATTGCGGCCCGCGGCCGTCTCGCGCCCCTCCATCACTCCCCTGTAGGTCTCAATCTCCTTTGCTTTCCTGGCCTCTCAATCCGTCCTCTTTCAGTCCTGTGTGCCTGGCGGATGACTGCTGAAAGGAAGGTGGAATTGGATGCCTCCCTCACAGAGTCTTTCCTTTGAGACTTGTGGGAGATTTTGTTTTGCTGGAGTGAGTTGTTGCAGCTCACTGGCTCAGCGTCATCCCAAACATCAACTGTCACTCACGGCTGGCTATGGCCCTTCTAAGTTCAAAGCACCTGAGGAAACATATATTCTCCTATTACCATTTAGCACGAGTGGTGTAACGTAGTGCTCTCTCTATGAAGCACAATGGGTGATTTTTAACAAGGTTTTCAAAAAGAGCTTGAACCCCGTTTCATCAGCCCACACCCCAGCTCTCACACATCAATTCTTTTGAATCACTTTAGGTAGTAGCTTTTGGTTGAACGCCTGCTTTGTTTGTTTTTCATGCCACAAGATATTTTTTTATGGCTGTTCAGATCCATCAATCTAAAGTAGAAAGCTTACTGTATAAGTGTTAATATGCAGTCACAACATTTACATTTGCGGTTTAACACTGAAGCTTAATGTGTCATTTTTCCCGAAACGTGTTTTTATAAGTTCCTTTATAGTTTTATGATTTGCCTGTATATTCATTAGGGCTGTCAGTGATAACAAATTAACAGCTGTGTGTTAAAACGCTGGCATAATGTGTAATTATTTTGGGAAAGGGCACGTTAACAACATGGTTTGTCAATTGAAATATCAAACTTGAACAACCAATGTTCACATACCCACACAGACATTGACTTACTGCTGCTCCATGCACCAACATTGGCTTCTGAAGTCATTTTCCAACTGAGCTGGCAACCCACTAATCCTAATGGTGGGGGCGGGGTCAGTGATAACATTATAAAGTGTCAACGCATGCGTTTACACGACAACAATTTCCAGTGAAAATGGAAAACTCTCTGTCAATATCATAACGATGCTTGGAGCCTTTTTGAATTCCGGCGTCCAAAGTCTAACTCCGTCTCCATGTAAATAGCAAAAATGCAACTTCATTCATTAATGACAATGATGTATGCTCTTTGCGCTTCTCTAACCAAGTGTCCATTTACTCCACCATAATTTCTTTTCCTTACGATATTCCTGAGTGGGCAAAATGACAAAGAAAGAGTTTAAAGGCGCTTCAATGTTTACATAGTTTGCATAGGTAGGGGGTTTTATTAAATAAAAAAAAGGCACCAACTAGTGGCCGAACAGGAAAATTACTTCTTTTTTTTTTTCAGCTTTTCTGTCGTTTCAGTGGAAATAAACATTCTGGTGAAAACGTTGTCTCAGGTCAGCTGTTTGTCAAATGCTGATTGTTTTCAAAAGTTGTATTAATGGCTCCATTTCACAGTGACTACAATTCAGATTGAGATTTTTTTTTTAACATTCAGTTTAAACATTTTCCAATAGCTTAGTCAACAAGCCAAAAGCAGTTAAATATAATCAAAGCAATATAAGCATTAAAGCATTGAGCCACAGCTAACAGTCTGAAGCAGGCTGCTGTTTTGTTTTGTTTTTTATACTTGAGGATACTTCTTTTCAAAAGAAGTTGACAATAAAACACTTCTCACATGCAGCCTGTTGTTGTAATTTATAGTTAAACTCCAAGATCAGAAATTACCATCTCTGGTTACACTGGTGTTGAATAAATAAACACAATAGTTCAATCAACTACTTTAGCACCAGAAAGAAAACTAAAACGTTTGTACATCAGGTACTCGTGACTATGCTTTAAAAAAAGAAAAGGCTGAGTCATCTCTCTTACTTTTGGATGAAGACTTGGAAGTTCTTCTCTGACTGCAGTGCATTGCGATGGAAAGTGAAGTCCTTTGTGAGTGAAACTTTGGGTGTTTGGCATTCAGTAACTCTCCTCGGGGCTTCAATGTCACTTTTGACAGCTCATAATTGTCAGCAGAGAGAAAATGTCCAACACCCTTGTCTCATGGTTGATGAAAAGGTCACCCCAGTTTCTACACATTACTCCGACCTCCTGAGTCACCGGCACAGACGGTGGCAGCTCCAGCAGCTGACAACTCCAACTTGTGTACTGTCGCCCCGAAGTCCAATTCAAACCCCCCCCCCTTTTTTTTTTCTTGTCCTGTCCTCACACAGCAAAGCAACAGAGGGTTTAATCCCTCTCCGCAGGTTGAAACCATCTCCCCTCTTATCTCCCCCTCTTTCTGCTTCTCTTTGAGTGATGGACAGGCAGCTTGAGCCGTTATGGAAGGCAGCCAGACAGGTCAAAGGTGGCTGAGCGGAATAATCCGTTTATGAAACCCTCCTCTCTCACCGAAGTAAAGCTGGTGTAAGGAAGGTCAGCATGTAGGCTCTGTCCCTCCTCAGCATCAGCCAGAGATTGTACTGCTCTATTCACTCTCTTACCTTGAGAGGCACACAGCTGGCTTATCGCCCTGGAATTGGACTGTGCAGCATGAATGCAGCAGAGAAGAGAAGCCAGATGAATGTTTAAATGGGGTTTGAGAGTGAATGCCTTCCCATTTTTTTCATTCTATCTGCTGCCAGCCTCTCTAGCCTATATCTGCTGTTCCTCTCTCTCTCTCTCACTTACCTTTATCTCTATCTGTTCTTCCGTACATTCACCAGCTTTATGTGTAGGCTAATCCATCTCCTGCCATTGATCTGTGGATTTTTGAGATGACCTGAATGGCTGGCTGAAAGAGATATTGCCCTTTTGTGCAGGTCAGCCCTGAATTGAACCAGCTATGCTGTAATAATGTGTACAGACAAGTACAGTAAACACAACCGATAAAACACATCAGAGACATGGGATATATTTAAGTTACTTCAAATATATTACACGTTCACTTCAAAAGACAAAATGCTGGCAGGCTTCAACAAGTCACTTCTAATGCTTGTAATTTCTTTAGATAGGCTTGTTTACTGTCAGCACTCTATTACATGTTCACACCGGTAAGCTGGTGTTTGTTATCCAGGTAACTCCTTAGCTTCTGTGACAAACTAGCTAAACATATCATAGATTTCAGAAGCTCATGAGGGTTTTTGGAGAAAGAACACAGTTATAGCTGGACGTGTTCATGTTAAAAGTTCTCCTGAGGTCAACTTTCATGCAATTGGCTGAAAATAACAAAGACATCTGATCACCGGATGATGGATGCAATAATGAAGTGTCACGTTAGACCATTGGAAACCGCTTACATCAACGTGGTGTGCATGCTAGACGACCTGCAAAGGTACCTGATCACACCACCAGACACAGGTATCATCGTCTTGATGGACCAGGGAGCATTTATGTAGGACGAGGGAGCGGTCGGCCTCATCGCTGTTTTCTGGTGAAAGTCCCCAATGAGCAGAAATGATGTCACCATCGATGTTTGAGACATCATGTTGGAGCACAATGCATCATCCACTGTTGTCACCAGACGAGACTTCGGTGGTGGTGTTAGAGGCTGAGCAGGTGTGTCTGGTCACAGCGCTGCCTTACACTTTGTGAATGGTACAGTCACAAGCCCACACTACCTAAATACCATTATTAACCCAGTCAATGTGCCCCTGATTGGAAATGAGTCAAGACAAACTGACACAGACGTTTTTTTTACAAAAAACCCTCTATGCTTACAAAAACAAATCTTCATTGACCCGGCCCCGTATAAACACCTGGTTCAGAGCTACTATGAGCTACCAGACCTGTAGGGGGCAGTGTACCGAGAAGCCTGAAGACATCATAGCCAATCAGAATCCTGGAAAAAAAACACAACGTCACTAAGTGTGGTGTAAATATCCGCCTACTCCCCTTTGGACTCAACCGGGGACAGAGAGTTTGTCCAGATCTCCACTGTGGCCGGAGTTTTCAAGAATCACCATTTGTGGTGAGTCGGAACTGCGTTTATGTGTAAATGTGCGGCCCAAACACAGAGAAATATCACAGTTTTTTCAAATACCCGGGTACATGTAAACGTGGCCAGAGACACAGAGACCTGACATTATTTGACAATATTTTGAGTATTGGGAAATATTTTTGTGGATTTACATTTTATATAAAAATCTGAAAATGCATATATCCTGTGGGCATTTATTTAACTTTGATACATATCTAACTCTATTCAAAGTCAAAAAGAAGGTGAATTCAAAATGTGAAATTGAAAACTTGGATAGAAGGAAAATAGCAGCTAAAAAAAAAAGAAAAAGGATTGTATTACTTGCTAAACTGTTATTCAATTGTTGCTGTTACCAGCCAAGTGTTGGCTTGTGTTTCAAGGATGGGGGTGTGTTGGGTAACCTGCGTGGGCGCAGCATAGCTCACGGGGAATGCAAATCTCCCTCGAGATGTGCAAGACAAGCAGTGGAGAGTTATCGCTGAAAGCCAATACTACATGCTAAAGGCCCTGAGTTGTTAAAGCCAATGTAAAAATGCCCAAATGAATACAGGTTATGGTTGATTTGTGTCCGAAGGTTGTATGCTGTGATTATTGTTGTCAGTGAGTGTCACATCATCTGTTATCTTCTGTTTAACCTCCTCATATTTAATATGATTCATCATGTCAGGATTTGTTGAACTTCTGTGAACTCAGTTTCCCTGAAGCCCGAGCAGCAGTCAAAAAATAATTTTGTGCTCTCCATGTATCATCTTTAATATTGGACATTATAACCATTTCCTCTGTGAGTACCTCATCATGAAGTAGAACATGACTACCACCCCACTACTTTTGGCAGTCAAGAGCTGGAATGGATGATTATTATGTAAGAAGTAACCCAGTTACTTACTGAAAGTCTGTAACGCTGTCCCTGCCTCGAGCTCACTCAGCCAATTGTCAGCTTTAGCATCACCAGAAGCTTTTGCCCTCATGGTTACAGTTTCACTAAATTATTTTCTATCCATCAATTCTGCAGTAAACCAGTTGAATCTACTTTCAGCTATGGCAAAATCCTAAAAAAAAAAAAAAAAAAAAAAAAGCTTGCTGCCTTTTTGTAGTTTATCTCAGCATTTTTTGATTGATTGATTGATTAATTGATTGATTGATTGATACTCAACAGAAAAATGTACATATTAAACAACTGTGCTATCGTAAGTATAAGAATACTCATAAAAAGAATAGTGCGAGCACAGATTATAAATATGCACATTAAAAAACAGCACACATCCAGATATAAAACTAATTAACCATGCAAATGCGAATATATACATACATACATTTCATGACAGTGTAAATAAGCAGTGTAATATAAATAGATATTTCTAAATATGAATATGGGTATTGTATATTGATGGAGTAGAAGGGGTATATTGCACATTGTTGGTCCTCTCTAGAATCGCACAGCAGAGGGGAGAGAGGACCTGTGGTCCCACTCTTTGGTGCTGCGTGGGTGAAGAAGCCTGGCACTGATGGAGTTTTCCAGGGCTCTTACAGTCCCATGCAGGGGGTGGGAGGTATATGATTGATAACAGCTTTGTCATCATCCTCCTGTCACCTACCACCTCCACAGGATTGACACTGTAGCCCAGGACAGAGCCGGTCTTCTTCACTACCTTGTTCAGACTCTTCCTCTCAGCAGCTGTTTTGTTTGTTTTCTGATCAGTCCTTAAATTTGATTCTTTTGAATAACGCCAACATCCAGATTATAGAGCAATTCCACCCACTAACTGAACTTAATGAATCAATCAATCATCAGTCAGTGTTGATGATCCGACTACACTACAATAATGCATATCATTATGCAGACCTAACAGAGGGAGACTAGTTGCTTTTCTAATTCTCTTAAGTACTGAAGAAACTAATATTTGTTAGTGTTTTCTGACTGACAATCACTGGCACTTTCTACAGTAGTGAAGATCTCACTCTATATTTAAGTTAATTATAACCCTGAACTGCGTCTGGGTGTGAGTATAAGTATAAGTATGAGCTTGTGTGTGTGTGTGTGTGTGTGTGTGTGTGTGTGTGTGTGTGTGTGTGTGTGTGTGTGTGTGTGTGTGTGTGTGTGTGTGTGTGTGTGTGTGTGTGTGTGTGTGTGTGTGTGTGTTAGGTAGGATAGGCTCCAGCACCCCGCGACTCTGCAGAAGATGAATGCATAGTTTGCATGTTCTCCCTGTGCATATATATTTAGTTTTTTTTTCCATGGGTGCTTCGATTTCCTTTGACCTGCATTTCAGGCTAATTTGGGTCTTAAAAGTGTAGATGTGACCGTGTGGCTGATTGTGCTAGAATGTTGCTTATATGTCTTCTATATCCATTGAGCATGCTCAGTATGATTATGTGCTCAAAATGATGTGGCAAAGCCTTTTTAATAGCCTCATTGAATTATTCTCCTTGCCCCATTTCTTCCTCTTATCTCTAATACTTCAGCCATTACTATTGCTATAATAGCAGTTGCTTAAGGTAGGGTGTGTGATTTCTCTTTCACATGAGGTCTTATATCACCACAATTTTCAACACAGAACTCAGTCCTTCATTGCTTTCAGCCCTAAAGAGACGTATAAGTATCGCTTCACTATTGATCAATGTCTCAGCATCGATCAGTGTCCATGAATCCTGAGAGACACGAGCAAAACAGTAATTGTCATGTTTTCTCTTGATGTGACCATGGTATCTAAAGGTTTTTTTGTTTATTTTGATATTCACATCCGTGACAATTTGGCTTTGGAATCTGAAGCTATGAAACCTGAAAAACAAGAAAAGGGTTTTGGTCATGGCAAAACAAAATCACTTGTAAGGTAAGAACTAAAACTTACTGACCTTTAACAATTTATATTTTTCTCTGCTGTGTGGGCTCACTCTAACCACTCTCATCAGAGCTGTTTCCAAACACAGCGGGTGCTTATTTTCAGTGGAAAAACTCCAATAAACCTATTGTACCCTCTCTGCGCAGTAGGTTGTTGGAGTTGTCGGAAAACAACACAGCACAGAATCTTCAGATAAATGGCTCGGCTGCAATCTATCTGTTGTATGTGTAAACAGAAAAAATAAAAACTGGCAACTTTATAAGGCATTTTTACTGCGAATATGTTGTTTACAGCACATTTCAATGACCCCTCACTTTAAAAATCAATTCTTGCGGTTGAATGTCAAGACAAGACAAAATACACATTTTAGGTGCAAAATGTGTGTGTACATATATTGTGCAAGGCACAATAATAAAAGTACTTGGTTACAGGTGGATTTGGAGTTACTTTACTGGTTCCTGAAAAATACTGTAACTAACCAGTTTATGTTCTTTCTTACTTTATCTCCTTCGGTCAGTTTGTTTTAAGAATGTTTATTGTACTGATGCTGTGACGTTTTAGCTGAGCTGTCAACACTGTAGCGTTATTTGGAGGAAGATGCTTTTTAATATGTATTTTAATTTTTAGAATTTGCTCGGTGGTTTGGTGGCCAGAGTGGAACATTTTGCAAGCCAGTTTTGGCCCACGGGCCTTATGTTTGACACCCCTGATCAAGCGGTTACAGAAGCAGACTTGGGATCAGAGACAGCAGCCCGCTGCTCTTAGCATTTAAGTTCAGCAATAAATAAAATGGGTTAAATGCAGACAAATAATTTACCCAAGGGAATCGTCAAAGCATGCTTTCGTCACATGATGAAGGTGAGGATGATGTCACTGGCAGTCAGACCACTATATTTTGTTGTGGTGGGAATAATGGAGCACTGGTTGAGACGGCAGCGTCAGCAGAACAGAAGGAGACGATGGCTCTGCGTGTATTTTCATTCATGACAAAAGACCAACAGCAACTGTGCTACTAATTTCATTACAGTAATCATATCAGTGCAAAACATTGTGGTGCCACTGAATTCCATTACCTTATAATGTGTCATTCCCAACACCGATAATGATATATAAGGAGCAAAGACACAAAAACTATTAATGTTGACATTTGTTGGCCCAACAAATTAATATATGAGTATATTGTCTGTCTCTAATCAGTATGCCTTTATATAGATCACAGTGACATTAATCAAAGTAAATTATATATGAGCCACCTTTCCCATTTGTTTGCATTTTTTTTTTTTTTTTCCCTGTCACCTCATCAGTATTACTCTTTTTCTTGTGTTTCCCCCCCATTCCCAGCGACTCCCCTGTCTCATCAGTGTAATAGCGGTGTATTGAGTAAAGCATTTCCACAGGTGGTCTCCTCGGGCTAGAGCCCAACCCCACCGTCCCCGGTCCAATTACAGCAAGAAGGAGAGGACTTTTTTATTGGCCTGTGAGGGGACATTTCCATGGCTGCCATCATCTCCAGGAGTAGAGTCGTCGAGCGCTCAATTACTCCTCCATCCCGAACCGACGAGAGAAAGAAAATGTCCCCTGCTGAGACCCAGCGTGTCCCAGCGCATTACCAGCACAGAATTTCTGACCTACTTCAAACACAAAAATCCCACAACTTATTTTCACTGCTACCTACACTGTATGATTTAATATGTGGGGAGTAACCTCCCTAGAGTTTGAGTTTGGATCCAGGGACACAAATGCAGTAAATCTTAAAACGCATACTTTCCAATGCAAAACATAAAATACAGACTCAAGTTATTACTTCAATTAATTGGGAATAGAAGCCCAAACTGATGACTTGTAGCACGCCACGCCACCTCATAGGAATATTTTGGTGTGCAGATGGTTTGGTTTGGTGGTCCAGTATCATCTCTTGGCAAATTGCATTTATGTACAATTTGTAGACTAAATAAAACTGACCTCTTTCAAAAATATATAAAGAAAGAAAATCTTACCTTTCCCCGTTTTTTTGTTTTTGGATTCACTTACTTAAATAAGCATAGTAATGTCACATGTCTTGGGTCAAAAACCTTCAAATGACACGTCGACAAAGACAACCTGAAATGCTGAAATAGTGTAAATGGCTGGCATCACCTCAGGTTTTAAGTGCTGCTAAGTATATACGAAGACTGGCAGTTTCCCACAATAAAGCCAGGGTGATGTGTGAGCCTTTTTAGTAGCTGTCAGATGTTCATCAGAATAAATGTCCCACATGTCAGGCCACCATAAGAAAGAGTGTAGAAGTGCAGTTGTGGGGGGGGAAAAAAACAACATAATTGTACAGTTTGGAATAATACACACGTCTGTGATTCATGTCAACTGTTTGGGAGGATTCGTACATTTACAGCAGTCGCACAAGTATTCACATAAGCAGTTTTATAGGGCATGCCTTAAGGGTGTAATGTTTGACAAAACTGGAGCGAAGTTGTTTTTGAACAAGGAGAGATAGGTTTAAAACTGATGCTTCAGTTATTAAAATACACATTTGAGCTATAAGCTGGAGTGTATGGTTATCACACACCACCTGATACGGATATGGCTTCCTGTCACAGATAGATAGATAGATAGATAGATAGATAGATAGATAGATAGATAGATAGATAGATAGAAACTTTATTACTTTATTTTACTTTATAAGTATTTGTTAGTTTAAACAATTTCTTCTTATTTCAGAAACAAGTTGCGATTGGACTACCCTGTTTTTGTAAATATTTTGAAAACATCATGACGCAAATCGTATTTGGTCTAAGAGGAGGTGCAGGAATACATCAAACACAAAGATGGCAGGCACACACCAGCTGAGAGGCTATGGGATACTGTATGTGGAGGACATTCAATCTATAAGCCTGGAGCAGCACTGAGAAACCAATGTGTCCATTTCAGCCCAGACGAAGAACAGAAACTGTCCAGAAGTCTTGACGGAGAGAGAGAGAGAGAGAGAGAGAGAGAGAGAGAGAGAGAGACTGGTTCCAGGAACTGCTGCAGCAGTCAGTTGCAGAGCAAATCCCATCGACTGTCAATAAAAGCAAGTATCTCCACCCACCTAGAAAGCACATTGTTTTGATGCCAGCAGGTGAGCAACACCCCAACTACAGTCCAGGCTGACAAGAGCCCTACTCACCACAGCAGGCTGGAAGGAAACATGGGCGTGCAAGCAGGTTCTCCGGCACCGTTACCACAACATCAGTGAGAGTGGGCGTCCTGCTGTGTGAAATCTCAAAGCAGGGGTCCATGTTTTAGCTGAGTGTGCCCCGGGAGCATGAAGAATTGAACTGGCCGAGACATCAAAGGAAACAGACAAATATCAGAAGTTGGCGGAGTGAAGTCAGAAGTTGAGATGGGGAACTGACTGCTGTTCCTCAAGGAGAAATATTGAGAATGTATCGATTGCATGTTTTGCAGAGCGTTTGCGCTGTTCCATACTAAAGGTGTGATGAGAAGAGGAGAGCGACTGGGGGCTTAAAATTGTTAATTCACCAAAGATTGTATTAGTCGCACATACTGTAATAATTGGTTCAACGTCAAAGCGTTTTGGTCCGAGAGGGTCGTCACAATGAAAATTACAGAACATGAATGCATAAGCAATCACAGAAAAACCCACAATAAAAAAAATAAATTGGAACTCAACAAAGAATCCACAACGCTATGGCCATAAACACAAAAATGAAATAAGTTTGACAAGCAACATGCTCACTAATGCAGTTACCTCATTCACTCACTTTGACAAACTATCCCCTCAGAATTCTTTGTCAATTCACTGGCAAAAAAACTTGTACTAAACCTTTTTAGTTTTTAGTTTTACTCATTTGCTTGTATTTGAGGGCTTTTGCTATTACTGCTGCAGTTTTCATTTTAGTGCTGAACTTTCTGGGCAACATACAGAACAGATTACCAAAGATTCAAGCTCTGGTGATTGTGTGTGTTCTTAAAACTTCAAATATACTGTAGGTTTTCAAATATTAAACTGCTCATAGTATGTACTGCAAATATATTCTGAGTGCAAAACGAAATGGATCATAAAATTGGAAACAAAGATCAGACTACAGACTGGGCCGGAGCAGTGAAAACTGGCTCTTGGCTTACAGTTGGCAGCGTTAAAGCAATAAGATCCCCGAAACAAATATAAAGAACTGCAGCCAGCGAATCAGAACTTTACATCTGGCATTGGCACAACACAATCCCCCACGAGAGCCGAGCCAAAGACAGAAGTACATTAATACCTTACAATAGAGGTGAGCACCTCCGGTCCGGGAGGATCACGTTCCCGCATAGTATGATGGCGCCTCAGTGTCATTGCACGCGAAGGAAATGACACATTCAGGGGAAAGATATTGAAAACATGCAGGACTGCGGCCCTCCATTCCCAGGATTGCTCACCTGCACCTCACTGATAAGTTATGCTCAGACCTGTAGAAATTGTGCAATTTGCAGGAAAGCCTCTCACTGCATTCAGTGCAGTCCCAACTCCTCTTTAAGAATGTATACAGGGTATAATATCACACTTACAGTATAAAGACTTTGCTACTGAACGGAAACAGAAAACACCTATAAATGAAAAATAATCCAATTACCGAGAAGTGAAACATGTCAATGACAAACTGGCTTTAATTTGCCCCTTGTTCAAAATGAGAAAGTAAATAGGACCATTACGGCACAAATCGATTAACTTCATGGCTCTAAAATACCATTTTGCTTTTGTGGAACTGAACCTCACTTCCTTTTGAAAGCTCCTTCTGACATGTTAGCCTTTAGTCTCGCCGAATCTCCTGACAGAATAGAAAAGCTGCAGCTTATGGCTGAAAGGTTTCTGCGTGAGATGCTGTGTATCCACTAAACTTACTTTTCACACTCTGCCATCGCAGCCAGGAGCTGCAGGAGGAAGAACGCAGAATAAGGATGCACTGATAAATGCAAAATAAATTATTACCATAGATCAGGCCTTCCTCGTTTCATTAATCATCTTCCTCCCCTCACCGTCAGTGCGCTGCCACTTACTTCCTCCGAATGAATTTTCCCCTGCGTGCCTAAATCTTTCCCTCTTTCTCGCTCTTCTTCTTTCTCTTTCTTCCTCTCCGTGTCACTCTCCAATAATTTGCAGAGAAAAGGTTTACTAGCACAACTCTGCATCAGATGAAGCAATTCTTTCTTTGTTCCAAATGTGGAAGAAGTATGCAGGAACTATAGTGCGCCGCTGCTCATTTTGATTTTTAAAGGGACCCAGAAAACCACCGGCAGAAGAGACTCAGATTGGTATTTCGGTGCAGCTCGCGGGTACATATTGAGACTTGATTGCTGCACTGCAAGGAAGAATTTTATTAGCCAGAGGGAGAAACGGAAAGAAAAGAAGCAGAATGAGAAAGAAGGAAGTGGAGCGAGAGAGCGATATTGGCAAACGCTGCTGTTTAACAGGGCTGCCCAGATCCAAACACAGAGTTGGCCAGT
The DNA here is from genome assembly GCF_963383615.2 of Lipophrys pholis. Classification (NCBI taxonomy): domain Eukaryota; kingdom Metazoa; phylum Chordata; class Actinopteri; order Blenniiformes; family Blenniidae; genus Lipophrys; species Lipophrys pholis. The sequence goes on from NC_137637.1 coordinate 13,874,986, forward strand.
GATTGGTCGGTTGCGGTTAGGTCTTGGCATGAGCTGCGGCGACAGCTGTTTGGAAATGATGGAAACCCCTGAGAAGGGAGACGAGGGAAGAGCGAGACCACGACAACAATCCAGAATTACTGTGAAATTCTGTCGTCAACAGTCCGTTCCTCCCAACACAGCTCAGACCGGCGCAGAATGAGAACTTTTTTTTTTTTTTTAAAAACAACAACAAAAAAAAAAAAAACAACAGGACATGGCAACGAATTAACAACAGCAAAATTTTTTTTAAAATGAAGCTAGAAACGAGAGACTTGTGTCGGTACGGCGCATCGCTGAAAGGAACGCGCTGTAATTAGACGTCTTCGATCTTAACTTCTCCTCGGGGGCTTGTTTGTGGGCCTTGTTTCATTTCACGCCTTCATCTTGGTCCAACGGGAGGGATCATAAAGGCATGAAGCGGGGAACACGTAAGGAAGCTCAAGCTCGCATGTCATCAATGCTCTTTACACGCAAAAGTATCAACAAACACACACGCGCACAAAGAACCCCATTTATTGGTAATCAAGTCCTTTGGTGCAAATATGTCTTGACAGTGACAACACTAATCAATGCGGTAATTGCTCTGCAGTTTCCGCTTAATGTGAATCTGGTCACTTAACACGTGGTGGGCTTTACCGAACAGAGATCCAGATGGCAGCTTTGCCTTTCAATAACAGCCTTTCCGCTGGATTATTTCAGAGCTATGTGTGAATACAAAGGCTGCAGTCCAAAAGCAAAAAAAAAAAAGAAAAAAACCCACATCAACATGAAACACACGACTCTTATTTCCTTACCCAGTTTCCTACACAAGAGATGGTGTGCTAACAGCAACCATTTTACCCTCTCTGGTACTCACGTCACACTTTGAGTTACCTGGTGGGGAGAATGAAAACCAACCTCCCTCCGATATGCGTACACACTTTCTTCCATTTGGCCACAGCGCGCATGTTCCCACGTTCATGCTGCAGACTGCAACTCGGAGCACATCTGGCTGCCACATGGCGCTGTGACTGCGTGATGGGAGAGGCAGAGATGGTCCGGGATGCTTTGTCGTCGCACTGTTGTGACCGGCAGCTCAAGGGTTTCGTGCCACGCCCACAAAGCGAAGTAGATCATGAAGGCTAATCACAAAGCGAGTAATATTTTGGCTGCGTTTGTGAAATTAATATAATAATTGTCTTCAGCAACAGTTTGAAAAGACAAAAAAATAAATAAAAAATCCTTCATCAAGATAATTTACTCCCCCGCAGAACCAACACCCATCCTCGCTGTCTGATGGTTTATTTAGCCCCTCGTCGGTGCATTGTTGTGAGTAGCATAGGGTAGATTTTCTGTGAAATGTCAGACTGTGAGTGAGTCAGCTGGCAGGTGCGTGGGATTGGCATATACTCTGAATCTCTGGTTAACGGTGCAATGAGTTAAAGGGGAGCTCCTCCATATGGAAGGAAATATGTTGGAGGAAAACACACTTTGTACAAACAAGAGCAGCTGCCTTCACGTGCTTGCATGGTGTGCAAAAACACACACACACAACACACAACACACACACGCATGCAAACACCCACACAAAACCCGCACGCTCACACAAAAGTGTAGTAAACGTCTTCCCTTCAAAGATGACACACTTCGTTTCTGAGGAAGTGACAAAAGGCGGCTCGCAGGCTCTCTCCCACCGCCGCTGTGGACACAAGTTCATCTCAACAGTGGGGGAACATCCTCCAGCAGGCTGGCCGTTAAAGCAAACAACTCTCATTCAACATTGCAGAAATAGGTCGAAAGAGCAGAGACAGCTCATAATGGATCATATGATGACTGCAGAGCTCTGATGAGGCACTCTGCCTTCTATTAAAAGTACTGTGCTCTGGGCATTTTGCTTTCACCCCTACAAAGCTGCAGGCAGCTGACTAAAAGAGGCACACCCTCTGCAACACACACACACACACATACACACACACACACACACACACACACACACACACACACACACACACGGATCCTGACACATTCAAAAGTGAGCTGAAGGCTACACTAACATGTCTCTTGATGTTGTAGATGGGAGGCTGGGATGTAAAGAGGGTTGGGTTAATTAAGCATGCTTCATTTGCTGATAAAGTCTTGATGCAGAAGTGGGTAGTCTTGCTTTAAGACATGTGATCCCTCTCTCTCTCTGTCTCTCTCTCTCTCTCTCTCTCTCTCTCTCTCTGTCTCTCTCTCTCTCTCTCTCTCTGTCTCTCTCTCTCTCTCTCTCTCTGTCTCTCTCTCTCTCTCCAGCTGGGCTACATTGTAATACACACACATGCACGCTCACTCACACTCGCGCTGCCTGTCTGACACAGACTCTCTACTTAGAGCGCTCGAGAGAGGACTGAGGCTCACACTATCAGCACAGCTTCTCAATGGGGGGACGCAGCCAAGAGCAGACAGAGCAGTCATTCCACGGGAGCCTTCAGCTGCATGCGTGAGAAGGGGACGACAAGTGAGGAGGGTAAATTAGCTCCCTGTCATCACGGCAGAGGAGTTTTACTGATGGAGAAGGGACACTGAAGGAAGGAGCAGGAGCTCTGCACGAATGTGGCTGATACAGCAGTGACATGATCCGCCTCCCATTCCTCACATCCCGGCCAGTTTCTGACACAGAGTCGTGGGTATTTTGTGCCTGGTGACTGTGTTTGCCAAGGATTAATAACAACAAAAAAAAAAAAGAAAAAAAAAAAGGAAGTAAGCAAAGGTCCAGTGGAGGAAATACTGAGGACGAAAAGGACAGCTTTCAACCACGTTTTTCTCTTTTTTTTTCTTTTAATCTGGTTACTGGGATTTCAAGGCAGAAATCTCTGTCTTCAAAGTATGGATGGATTTAAGCGCAAGGAGTGAGTCTGCTGGGGGGGCAGGCGGCCACTGATTCTGACTGAACTCTTTTCCTTCTGATCACTCTGCTCAGGTAAGGGTGTGGAACCTCCCACGATTACATCTGCCGTTTTGGGTGGGTGTGGTGTGAGTGAGAGGAGGGGGTCTATTTGGAGTTAGGAGAAAGACCCCTATAATGTATATGTGGGATCAAATTCCGTACAAACACTGAACAGCTTCTACTAAACCACTCTGTGATTCTAGAAGGAGATCCTAATGACCAATACCTTGCATAAGTTGCAAACACGTCGGTCACTGTTAATGAAACACTTTACAGAGCGCGTGCTCACAGTCACACTGTATATGCAGGGATATTGCATATCATTCTGCACAAGTAGTTCCCCATCTGATCAGTAACCATCACGCAGGTATGGTTAAAGGGATCATTGCAGAAGTTGCCTCCACATCACACGAGGTGCACTGCAGGAGGAGAAGCGTGTTTCCTTCCATCCACGCGCAGGTGCGTCGCTGTGTGTTTGGCGCCTGCAGGTGTGCCTGCCGCTGGTTCCACTCCGATCGTGTTTATTGTCTCACGCTGGACACGCCACTCATTGCACAGATGATCGCCTGTCTCTGTTGACACGACAAAGAAGAACAACTGCGTTCAGAGTCTATATTTCTCGAGGAAACAAGCCGGACATGAAGGGAAGCATATGGGCGCCGTGGAAATGAGTCTAAAGCAGAGACTGCAAGTTCTTGTTTTTGTTGTTGTTGTTTTTGCTTGTTTTTACGAAACCTGCCTTCCCCCCTCCTTTAAGTTCTCTAAAACAATCTCGATTTGTTTTGTTGTTTTTTTGTTGTTGTTTTTTTTTGCCTTGCACTCTCGCGTTTTCTTTTCTTTTTCATTTTTTTTTTTTGCGTCCTCCTCTGTAAGAAAGCTCACCCGTTACCGGGAGAAGCACCGAGTCTGTGTACACAATGCACCGAATGAATAAACACCAGCCTGGCCAGGAGATCATAATCCTCCATAGTTAGAAAAAGAAAAGGGGGAAAAAAAAAAGGAAGAGCGGGAAAACAAACCGGCACCAGTTCACATTTCCACCAAAACCCGCGGATAAGGGTGGATTTAGCTCAGGGATGGGGATTTACAACGGGCTGTTAATAATGATATGCTTAATTTTCCCTGAATATTAAGCAGCTTCAATGTCAGCAAGGGTGCAGAACACGCGGGGAACATTTATTCTCCAAATGGCTTTAGTCGAGGGTGCAGATCAAAATACTAAACCTGCATAATCTTTGCCAGCAAGCAGTGTTTTGGGGATTCCTGAAAATCTCTTTTTTCTTGTTTCAACACCCTTTAATGCCACTTGCATCACTCACGCCTAATGCAGCCACAGTTTAACATGATGCATATTTTTAATTTGAGGATCCTACTGCAGAAAAGTCATTTTTATTTCCTCATGTATCTTTGAATATATGTCAGATCTAGAATTTCACATTAAAACTTTAGATTTACTTGGGAAGACGCTGCTTAAAGGTTAAACATACACTACTGAAGAGAAGATAAACTTTATGATGATCAAATCCATTCTTATTTTAAGATGAGGAGAAAGGGTGTATTTCTAAGAGTGTGCTGTATGCAGGGACCCTGAACACACCAGGTCACAGTATTAGGAGGAGGCAGAGTGATGCTATATCAACTTCTCACTGTATGCTTGTGACTGGAGAAAAGTGCCAATACCACCTGGAAAGGAGGCGAGCCTCATTATTCTATAAGGGCTGAGGCGTGTCTCCATATGCTGGCCCTCACCAGTCATTAGGCAGTCGCTGAACAAATCTGCAAGAAGGCTGTTCGTGCTCAGAAAAGCAATCTTTGGAATATTCATGTCTCAGATTTCTTACAGCTGTCAATGATTAGTGAAGTTTCCCCCCCCAAAAGAGGGGGCAGTGCTTTTCATTAAAAACTCTTTCTTTTGGCTGAAAATGTTTCATTTTATTTCATTATTCTTTTTTTTTTTAATATCGTGACACAAGTCTTAGTAAACCACAGTGCTCTGGACAAGAAAGATATTGACAAGAATTTTGTATTTGATCATTTTATTTTAGACTTTTGCCTGCAGGGGTTTTCTCCATCCACAGATGCACATAGCTCTAAATTAACTACACTATCAGATATTCGAGTTACAGTATTTATAGCCCAGTATACTCAGATTATTTGTGCATTTGGTTTGCAACAAATAAATACAAGTATATCTGTATTACAACATAGTGTAATACAAGTCTAACCCTTGTTTTCTCCCCCTGCTGTGTGCCCTCCTGCAGACTCGGCCTTAACATGTCCTGGTTGTTGGCCATGTGGATTAGCCTGGGCTTCCTGCTGCTGTGCCAGGCGACACTCTACCAGACCATCCAGCAGCACCATGTGGCCCGGCCCGGCCGCACCGACATCCTCACCTTGGGTACGTTTGCCTCTTTCTGAAGATATCGACGTTGTTAACACATGGTATGAGGTGTTGCCCTCTTCTCTGGGCAGTTTCAGCTCTTTGGAAGCAACATCCAGAGACTGCCGCAGTGTGTCAGAATGATTTCCTCGGGTAGTGTAACATGATGATTCACTGTGGTCGATCAGGATGAGCCGAAGGGAAGACTTCTAATCATTGTTTTTAATTCCATGTTACATACTTAGATTTAATCATACTCAAAACTATGTACTCGTTTACAATGTGCTATTTTGGGAGAGCACGTGGTTGCTTTGACTTTGGCTCTGTGGCTGAGTTGTCTGCTTCTGTGTAGATCTCGACATCGAGGCCCTGTTAGAAGTCTTTGAACGTTGTGAGTAAGCTCATGGTGAGATGATTCATGTGCGCAACGAGGAATTCTTGACTACTGCACCCTGAATCTTGCTGGCAGACTGCTTCGAGTAGGACAAGCTTTAGGCAAAAATCCTTATTACTGCGCTGGTAGCCAGGGGAGCTTTGATCACTGTGGCTTGGATAGAAATGACAATTATGTTTCCCTCTCTTGCACTGGAAGCGTTTGGCAATTAAGCCCGACGCCTTCTGCACCGTGGGGGCAAAAGGGGAGGGTAGACGCAGAGGCGGATCTAATTCTCTGATTATGAGAAAAGCTTATGAGAATTGCTTATAGTGTATGCGGGAGTGTTATAGCGGAAGCAAAGGGTTTTTTTCCTCTTTTTTTTTCTCTCTTTAATAGTACACAGCAAAGCAAACGTTTCCCTTAAGCTGCTAACAATGAGTGTGACTTCCATACCCAATCCTGGCGCGAAGAGGGGCTTTCTGTGGGTGCCAAGCGGCTGTTAAACATTGATGCTATCTTCTGCGTGTGTGTGTGTGTGTGTGTGTGTGTGTGTGTGTGTGTGTGTGTGTGTGTGTGTGTGTGTGTGTGTGTGTGTGTGTGTGTGTGTGTGTGTTCTTGCAAAAAACGACAGTAATTGAAGCACAGAGGGAGAAAAAATGAAAAATCATGCATTGAATTATGTTGTGTTGAACACTGGTGACTTAAAGCAGCATGTCAGTGAAGCGACTTACTTTTACTGTGGAACAGCTGACACATGAAAATCCCAGCTATGATAGATAGAAAGTTCTCAAAGTATCCCGGCCCTGTTAATTGGAGCAAGTGGGTAAGGGATGAGCAACAGAAAGCGCCCGAATGAATTTTTAAAGGCTTCAAGTTTTGCTGGTTTTTTTTTGGTTTTTTTTCCCCTTCATTTTTTTTTTTTATTTGAAGGAGTTTGACTGGTTGGCAAGTCAAGCTTGGTGCCAAAGATGTACAAGGAAGTGCAAGGCTCAGTAAGTGTCTTTTCTGAATAATGCAGTGGTCTCAAAGGGGAAAGAGGGGAGAAAAAAAAATAGTTGTTGCCCCCCCACCCCCCCACACTTTCCTTCATCTCCCTCCTGTCGTAGAGGAGTCATCCAACTAAAAAATGGTGATGGGTAAGGGTACTGGGAGGTTTCCCGTCAGACAGATCCACACACACACTTACCACATAGTACACCAAGCCGGGTTCAGACACGTGCAGGCCCGCACATTTACACGCCATTTTCTCACTCGGGCCATTATTGTGTAGCATTTTCATTTGTCCTCGGGGAAAACTGGAACTGTGTTCAGGACACATCAAGTCTGAGAGGATGCGAGTATTACACCGTGCAGATGGTTGATAAACACTCGCTCTGTTGATTTAATCTTTTAAAGGCACTGATTTAATTTACATTATCAGAACGATTTAGTCTGAGCTGCTAGATTCAGAATAACACGCCTGAAAGGTAATTAAAAGAGAGATGTTGTGCAGTGCACAAGCATTTGTGTCAACATTGATCTGTTATACTGCTATTTAATGCAAGCAATGTTCTGAAAACTTATATAGTTAAGAGGGAACTTCTTTAATTGATGCTGACTATCTTCATCTACAGATTTTTGAAGATATTATAAAAATCAGCAGGCTTTCCAGGGGTGATGATGGCTCGTCAAGGAGAACGCATCTCTCCTGTTTTATTCCCCCTTCTGCTGCTCAGTCACTGTACAATTTACTGTACATTATGTTTTTTTAAGCGGATTACGCTGACATCAATCTTACTCGGCCGTGGAGTGGCGTTAACCGATCTAACCAGAGCGCCTCTCTCCGAATTGAAATGCTCATGATGAATATTTGAATTAGAATTGATTTTATAATTTGAGAGGCTCTCTGGTTTCATTGAGGCCAGAACCCTCAGATATAAATAGATATGGCTATGTAGGACGTGGCAAAAAAAAAAAAAAAAGAGGATGAAGAAAGATGTCTTGCCTGGGAAAAAAATCCATCATCTTTCATGCTTTGCTGTTTTTCATTATCAAATAATGTGTCTGTGTTTCTGTGAATGATGTGATGTACTGGCTTCAGTACTGTAAATGAAGTTGTACAATTACTCCGCTAATGAAGCGTGTGAAATGCCGCATTAAAACTTATTTCATGTCGGGGGGGAAAAAAGATGAATAGAAAAATCAATTTATCGCCGAGTTACACTTGCCAACCATTCACTAAGGTTTTTGATCCCATTTGTTTGAAGTTAATCAACAATACGTTTAAGCTGTGGCTGCATTCCCGTGTTGTCGTGCTATACTGCTGTATCATCTTCTAGGAAGTCTTCATTCCAAGAAAGAAAGTGGGAGTTTTTATCTTTGAAGAAATGCTGAACTCATCTTTCTTTCTTTTTTTTTTTTTGTCTTTTGGTTCACAGCCCGACAGACTGTCTGAAAAACATGTGGTACAAAAGCTAACATAAATCCAACATAGACAAAAATACAGAGAGAATGGGCTGTGTGGGTATCCGAGGAGGGGAAGTGAAGGTCATGTTATCCTCCAGCCTGTTGAAGCATCTAACAGTGTTTGAGAAGTCAGCTTATCTGCTTCCTGCAACAGTAAGCTGACAGCAAACGCTAAAAAAAAAAGAAAAAAAAAGAAAAAGGGTGGCTGGAGTTTCAAGTTGGTATTTATTTATTTATTTTCCCCGCGTCTCCGTGACAAATCGGCATAGTCACCACCGAGGCGGGGATTGAGTAACGAGTTGCCTGACTGCTTCGTCACCTGCTCAGGAAGCGGTGTTGCCGCTCTCCTTCCTATGAGCCTCTGCTCCGCAGTCTGCCATCCCCGCCCGCCTCCCCTTCCTCCGGCCCTCTCTGCGTCCTGCTCGTGCGGCCGAAGATTGATGGCGCCTTGATTCTGGGCAGCCAATTCTGGTCTCTCAAGAAATAATCCACTACATTGACAGATGAGCTGAATGTGACATGACACACACACACACACACACACACACACACACACACACACACACACACACACACACACACACACACACACACACACACACACACACACACACACACACACACACACACACACACACACACACACACATACAGGCTGGGCCGTTCACTCCCCACACCTGCCAACAGCTGACGTGCTCTCTGCTGCATAAACCAGGCCACTCCTGACATGGGACTCCATCACACGTCAGGAAATGTTCAAACCGCTGTGGAAGTACACGTGGATCAGTGTCTTTTAATGATAAATGAACGCGTGTTCCGACGTCTTGTCTGCCGAGTGTTTTTGTCATTAGGTTTTACTTAGCAGGTGCTGTATTTACTCTGCATAGGAGCTGAGATATGCATACAGTTCACAGTATATCAATACCCAGAGGGCCAGTCTGCATATAACAACACTTTAGCTGCTGCTTTGTTTTATTGTGACTCTGACAGGGCGGTTTAAAAGAGTCTCAGATCTAACAGAACAGGTGCAGCTATAAAACTCGCTCTAGCCTGCGCTTTGATAACAATCTGTTGCTGACAATTTGTCTCACCATTTTTTGTTTGGGGGGGTGGGGGGGGGACTGCATTGTGACAAGACACAACAGTATATACTGTACGTTCATTACGAGCCAGGTGTTATTTTCAGAGGGGAGCGGGTGGGCTACAGTACTCCAAACTTGTCTGCGCACCCTTCTCAATCATTTTTTAATGCAGTAGCGATGAAGTCGCTTCCCCCTGCAGATCGAAGCGACTTCACCAGCAGACAGGACAAATGCATTCAAGCGTTCGAGGCCCCGTCACACAGCAGCGTTTTAGTGAAAGTGCATATTTTTTGCGTTGTCATTTCAGAAAAGATTCACGTTTACACAGCGACGTTTTAAAAACATTTACACGGCGGAAATACTGAAAATTATGAAGTTAGCATCCTAGCCAACCAGTTGTTGGTTGATGCCAAATCTCTTGCTTGGAGACCCACAGTTGTTGCCCGTCAGCACAGAGATTTGAACCTGTGAATTTCCAAGCCTTAGTCCAGTTTCTTAACCTCTTGGCGACCACTGCCACTGAACTTCCTTTATTTCCTCTTTCAATCATGTCGAGCATGTTGGGGAAAAACAGACCCCTTGTCACCAGAACTGTCATGTAGTTACTGTTTCTTGATTAGTTCTCTCCGTTGAAACCCGTAACATTCATATAGTAAATTGTCCTAAGAGCAAAAGTGAATCATGAGCATTCACTTTCAGTTGCAGAGATTTAATCCAGCGACCTTCCAGCCATAAGCTCTGCTCTGTAGCCCATTCCACAACTGTTCACAATTTTATCTTTTGACTCTTCAAAGTACCCTGTGATGTTGCTGAAAAGTGCTGAAAGCCAGTGCAGCGTGCCTCCGTTATTTTTTATCCATTGATTCGAAATGGTGTGTAAAGTCTAATCCCAAATGATCGAAATGCATTTTAACGAGCTCATTGTTCAATGTGGCGTGCTGCTCCCTCGGTGTAGAAAACTCTTTGAGGCGGAAGAAAACATGTAATTACTTTGATTAGCCACGATGCATCGTATGGTCAAATAAAAGCAACCGCATGATCAAAAGTAAAAGGGGCGTTGGGTAATTTATGACATTTTTACTTCAGCTCGAAAAGCGCTTCCTGTCAAAATACTGCAGGGCTCAACTTTATGAATCTATCGAAGCTCTGCTAAGATCTGGGGATAGAGGTTTTTTTCTAGAGAGAGGAAAATCTGACAAGATACAGGGTGTTAAACTTAAACCCAGGAGCTTGATTTAGGATAGCTGTCTTCTTGGTAAATGAGGACAGCCGAGAAGTGTGCAAGCTATACATACTCATACTATGAATTGATTTTTTTTTTTTTTCATTGCAGAGTGGCTGGCTCGTCCAGAAGATTTATGATATATTTTTTTTATTTTTTTTTCAGGCAGTGTTTGGGAACGCAAAGAAATTAACTCTCAAATTGAACGCTTAGATGGTTTTAAACCCTGAACTCATTTCCATAGTTGTCAGACTGCTCATTATAACGGCTCAGCAGCAGAATACACAGCGGGTGAAGATGCGCCTTATCCTCACCGTCATCTCCAAAGTGGTCATCCAGGCTGCCTCGCTTATTGGAAGAAGGTATGAGACTTTTAACGGGATGAAAAGTGGCCCCATCAACGCTGCCGACAAGAGCGTCTCTCCACGTAGTCCCTTTGTGTTTTGGTGTTGCCATTAAATCAGCTTTATTTACACCCGCATTAAACTGTGGGGACTAATTAGTGTGAGAACTGATTGTGAAAGAGAATTCAATTAAATTACAGTCACTTGAATGGATGACGCCCTAATTGTATTTTTGTAAAGTGGATGAAGGGGAATTGTTTGGTCTTGTTAGCAGCTCTGGTTTATAAGCAAGTATGAAAACATGCTTTCCCATGTACACACGGGTGCATTCAGTTCACTGCTATTCAAGGCTGTGGAATAACCTCCTGTGATGCTGAAGGTGCTGTGTTTTTATCCTCTCTTTTATGTTTGACTACATATTGACGTTCCCATGTAAAAAAACCTTTCTGAGTTGACAGGTTTTACGCTAATTGAAACTACAGGGTGAGTGGAATCATAAATTATATATGAGGTAAATTTAATTAGAAACATTCATTTTGTGAACATGACATTTGCAAATCCCGTCTTTCGCCAACAAAGGAGCTGAAATCCTATAATCTACCTCCACATGGGATTATAATTGCTTTGAAAACCACGGGCTTAGGTAGAGAGCTCATCAGCGCTGTGTGATCTCTCACTCTTTATCACGCAGCGTGCCCTTCAAGGTAATAAAAGCAACCTCTGAAAAACTAGGCAGCGACTGCTGCTTGATCACTCAGGTGTCGAGCAGCGCTCCCTCCGCATCGGGTCTCTTCCCCCAACTCCTCGTCCTCCTCTCCAGCCCCCAGCACCCCACCTTCATCTCCTCTCCTCCATCGGCCCCTCAGACGATTTGTCATGGATCAGATGAGACAATTTGTCATGGATTAGTGCACTTAAATGTCTGTGTGATAGTGGAAGCAGTCACTGGAAAAGCTTAGGAATCCTATTACACTGCGTTTTATGGCCGGTGAGAGGGGAGAAAGAGGTGGAGGTTGAATTGGCACTTTCTGTGGCTTGCGTACTGTTTCTTGACTTTTTCCTCAGCACATAATCAAAAATTCACATAAGAGGTGAGCTCGAGCGATGTGTGGAAGCTGCAGGAGTCGACAAGCATCTGTATACTCTTTCCTGATTTACCCTTTCTTGCAAGCTGCATGGTGCCCTTTAATTGAGCATTTGCCAGGTTTCACCTCCAATGTCGTCGTTGCTGTGCCTGTCAAGCCTTCTGTCTTTGCACTGCACACACAAAAAACAGGTTCGAGATGATACTGTTTTACCAGCTCATTTCAGCATATTACAGATCTCAGACCTCATATCTGTTGGGTTTTTTCCCCCCTCTAGATTTAAAGTTGAGGCAAAAGAGACATTTGGCAAGAGTTCTTGAAAACATGCTGTAAGAAAGTGTAGCCTTTTACTCGGGTGTCAGCCTTCCCAGCTCACTCTCAGCATATTTTTTCCCACCACCTGACGGTAAATCGATTGACATCTTGAACACTGTAATTGTGGCGTTACCATTCTCTGTTCATTTCAGCCGGATAGCATTAGGGTAGCTCATCCAGGTATAGCATGCTGACAGTAATTGAGTGAAAAGTTGTACATGTGTATGTGGATTATTCGTGGCACCACCAGGGCAGATATAAAAAAAGTGCAGGTGCTGAAGTCGTACCTGTAACATGGTTGTTTCCGATGACACCACTCAATCTAAATTGTTTTAGCTTCTGTTAACACCAGGGTCCCCTGACAAATCTCAAGTATATCCTGATGTGTAGAAGCAAGTTTTAGTCGTGAATGGTCTTTTAATTTTTATGTAGACCTGCATTTTTATAATACAGTCTCTTCTCGAAATATGCCCTTTTTGTCGTTGTTGTTTTCAAGTGAAAACAGAAAACCTTTGTTGTTTTTTTGGTGTTTACACAACGATGTTCAGAATTACTGAAAATTTTAAAAAAACGGCTCCCAAGGTGGAACTTTTAAAAAAATGCTCTGATTCCATCACTGGGGAAAACAGGGAGATGTAACTTTTTCTGAAATGCTGCTACCTGCACATGCGCAACACGGCTGTAGTAACTAGTTATTTTTCAAATACGCGAGTGGATGGACAATAACAACCAGGTTTGCCTCCAGAGTGTCCCGACTCCAGGTCCATGTTCTCCTGGAACTTGGTAGTTTTACAGTTGAGAGTCGCTGTAATAGCAACCCAACTTTGTCCTCTGTCCATAAGAATGTCTATTTGCTTGCCATTGTTAGTGTTTGTTTTCTGCGCTCTGTGTCAATGTTTTCATTACAAAAACTAACAACAGCACCCACTAGTGGCCCAACAGGTGAGCTACTTCATATCCAGTCTTTCTGCCATTTCTGTGTGAACGGACATTGTTTTCAAAACGTTGCCGCATAAACATAAAAAAACAATTCCTAAACTCTCATTTGGACCTTTATGTAACCGGTTCCTGAAAGAAAGAAGGCATGCAAGGGAGACTTTAACCTAAAGTGCATATTTTGTCAGCCTCGACTTATTTTGTCCACTTCTCCATACGTCCTGGGTTCACGTTTGTGACAAGTATTTTATTTACTTCTTCCTTCCTTCTCTTTCAAAATGTGTGCATTGAAGCTCTGTTGCGTTTTCCCTCTCGCTTGAGCGATGAGACGATGGATTCGATCCCGTTCTTTTCAGATGTCGGATAGTTGTGTCAGACAGTGTACAGGTGCTATTGAACACAGGTGACTCATCCCACCAATTATTTTCAATAAACTGAAGAGTATTAAAATAGACAAACAAGTCGCACCACACGGAGTGTCTTCAAACCATCCAGCTGTCGAACTGCAACCTGAGACACTCTGTGCTTTACAGTACCGTATGTCTGCTTCTCGTGTTTATTCCAGCGCCTTTTGCTTATTTCCATATAGCAAACAGACTATGACTGCATCATGCGTCATTGCCACTTTCATTCTGACACTGTGTAATTCAGCTTTCAAAGCACCTCATGTCCTTCGGTAGTATCTCACTGAAGTGACATAGCTTGCTTTTGTTAATGATGCAGGCTGAGATGCCGGCAGGTAATTGTGATGCAAAAGAGCCACTCTGTTGCACCATCTCAAACCACTGCAGGGAACAAATGTTACTCATTCAGGCCCCGTTTACATGACAACGAATACAAGTGTATCCGTGAAACTTTCTTCACTTTTGGGGGGTCCGTTTACACGACACCAGTGTGCAGAACTACTGTATCCGTGAAGTTTTTATCCCGGCTCTCAAGGTGGAAAGATTCTTTCACGATCGCTATTCCCTCCTGCAGAGACTGCCGGAGGCTATGAGCGCTCTTAGGCCCCGTTTACACGACAACGTTTCACGTGACAACACCTAATCCGTTGTCCATATCAGTAGTTTTATAGTTGAGACTCACCCCTGATCGCATCTAGTCATCAGTCCATACAGATGTCAGGTGCTCTCCATTTTCTTCACGTTTATAGCGTATTGTTCTCTGCACACATATCTGTGTGGTTTCATTACAAAATCAAGCAACAGCGCAGCGCCCTCCCGTGGCCCGGCATACTAACTACACCAGCAGTGAAAACGCACTCCTTTTTTTTAATGAATTAGGTGTTGTCACGTGAAACGTTGTCGTGTAAACGGGTGCCTCAGTTTTTTATTTTGCAGTCAATTCACTTTGCCCACCAAGTCGTTTACCCTGACTGGAGAATGAGGTGTTTATTTTATATATATATATATAGAGAGAGAGAGAGAGAGAGAGAGAGAGAGAGGAAACCAATTGCTTTGAGCATTTACTTTATTGCCCATCATATAGCCAAATCAAAATTGCTGATGTGAGAGCATCATCATGTGTTCTGTCAGGTTTTTTTTTGCGAGGCGTATAATAGCCACGGATAAAAATATTGATCCGAAATAGCAGCTTTTACCTGATGTCTGAATTGATCTTTTTTGTTCATTTTTTTTTCATTCGTTGGCATCTTAGTGCTTAAATATTTATTTTAAAAAATTGTATTTCTGCTTCAGCAAAAAACAAGTGAGGGAGTTATACCCTGACCTGCAGTTTCCCTCTGCTCAATTGAGCTTCAAAGTTAGTTTTTATGGTTTTCCAGCTCACATGCTTGCCATTTTAGCTTCAGTGTAAGGATTTTCTAAGTGTTTTAGCAACACTAGCAGGCAGCTTGTCTGCTACCTGCCTAACACCAAGAAGCTGACAAACAGTATTTGCTCCCAGCTTGTGAAGCTAGTGGAGGATTTGGCAGCTAAAAAAGAACAAGACATTTCCTTCAGGAATTGGAGGAGACAAAAACTGGGATACAAAGCAAATGAATATTGAACTTGCACTCATCAAGTGGAAAGACTAGGCAAGCTCATGTTGTTTGGTATCAAATGGGATGTGCAAAATAGACATAACATCTACATAAAATGGTTTGTGGTGGTGGTGGTGGGGTTCACTCTGTCTAATGGAAGATTAAAGGAATTTTCTCCTATAGTGTGCAACATACTTGTGCATCTTACATACTCACCTAATGTTGAAATCAATGCCATTCTTGCACTTTACGTTTTTACACTGCTAACAACACGAGGTTTACAATGAATATGCTCAATTTGTTGCCAAGGTGACTTGTCTTTTCAGTTCAGTCTGGTGGATCACTCATTCAAGCCCTGACAGGGGACAAAAATGGATTATGGGGTTTGAAATTATGGAAACAGAAATCCTCTTGCTTGAATATGTCCCCACTTGTCAAACGAATGATTGAAAGTCCGTCTAAATTTTCCACCCAGGCTGCTCTGTCAGCATTAGCTGGGGTCTATTTGTCTTGTCTGATGTGTCTGGGTGAATCTGTGCTGCTGCTGTGCCGAGGCAGCACCGTATTGTCTTATCACGGCTTCATCTGACAGCAGACGCTCTAATAATGGAAAGTTAGGTCGAGATGTCATAGCTAACTGTTTTATCGCAGCTCTACAGAATGTGACATATGAGATGGACACGGCCAAATGCCTGAATAAACAGACGGGAAATCTTCATTCAATCTGCGGTGCCCACCATGTTGTTCTTACCATTGTGCATCTTATATTAAATGTGCCCATCACTCACAGCTGTACACAGTGAGAATGGTGACAGACTGTTGAAAATGCGGGAGCACAATTAGTGTCCACAGGCCCCGCAGTGTATCTTCATTTGCTACAGTATCTCCAGCGCATGTCAGGTTCACTGAACATGGCTCAATGCCCCGGTGCCTGTTGGCCAGGAGTAGGAGAGAATGACGGATGAGGTGGCACCTGCATGTGTCTGTCTGTAGCCTAATGACCCAGAGGAGCTTCGTTCCTCGCACACGGTCTCCTTCCTCTCTTTTTCGCCTCTTTGTCTTTGTCTCAGCACGGACATCTCGTTTGTCTGTTAGCCGCACAGCTCGTCTGCCTCCAGTGTCATCTCAGTCTGACACTCACAAACTCTCCTATACCCCGGTTTTCTTTGTGCCATTGTGAAAGAAAGAAGAAAAGTCGGAAGACATGCTTAACTTCTATTATCTAAAAGTTTGCACTGTGTATTTGCTAGGAAATAGAATTTAGTACCTCAGGCAGGCTATGAAGGATTTTTCCTCCCTCATCTCACATCCCAGGGGTTTAAGTAGTATGAGGTACTGAGCTTTTCCAACAAAAAGACCTTTTGACCTGCTTTCTGTAAGTTTTGTGAGTCGAGTTTAAATGAGGATTAATATTTGCTCAGAGGAAGTTTTTCAACCTTTTTTCCCCGAAGGCCTCCACAAAAGTAAGAGGTTGCCATACGTATGTACAAAACAGAAGCGTCGGAACTGAGCTGATGGAGCCGAATACCTTTCCTGCACGCGAGCTTTGATCGTAACATCTTTTTTACCCATCCTTGTGGATTTTCAGTCCCTCTCCGAGGCATAAACTGCAAAGCATGCGTGCATGCTAAATAAAGAGCACGAGAACTGTACTGATGCATAAGCCTATCCCTCACCTCATCTTTGAGATTTGTTTTCCCCTGAATCCTCACGGAGTCCACATCAAGGCTTGTGAGCTTCAGCTCCTTTGTGAGAGACAACCAAATACGTCTCTTTTCGTGTCGCAGCTGCATTTTTACATTGCGAGCTCATTGGAGCTCAGCCAGGGTGCAATTTGGTGTGTGTTTTTTTTTTTTTTTTTTGTATCTTGCGCACACACCGTAAGAGCATAGACATAATTTGTCAGAAAAACCAACTGTGTAGGTAATTTCACCCTGTTATTAGCGCATCAAGGACATCCACGCTTTATCTCCAGATGATATTTAACATTTTATATATTTTGTGCTATAAAATTTTATTTTTTTTTTTCTCCAATTGAAGATCTGCATTATTACAATTATGGGTGTCTTTGCCAGGGGTGAGACTTCAGAGCTTCATCACCACAGGCACTAACTAGCCTTAAGGGTGTAAGGGTGTTCTCTATATGTTCTTCTATATGATCTGCACGCTTAGTTTTGTACTCAGTGATTTTGTGCTGACGAGGCTTATATGTTATGTTATCCTTATTAAGATGCTTGTCATAGTTGGTAATAACTTTACTCATGACTTTCCAAACCATTAAATATTGAGTTTTTGAATTGCATGACTGACAATATTTCTGTCAATAAGCAGCACTGTAAATTGCAGCGCGACATAGTGCCTTGGCGTGGGCGAGGCTTTAATGTGTAAATGAAGATGAGATGAGATAAATGCATCTTTTTTTTATGTCCTTGCAAAGCTGTACTGTATACACCAGCACAGTGGAAGTAGAGCACAGCTGTACTCTTTACTGCAAGGAATATTGAATAAATGAAATGGCATCCGCTTAAAGAAGCTTAAAAATTAGGCCATGAAGGAACCTGGATGACGACTGAAAGTACAACCTTGACTTGCATGTTAAATCTATGACACCATCTCCAAGAAGATATATATTTTCTAAATGGATTAAGCCTCTTTGTAAACAACTGTAGCATAACTTATTTATACACTGTTGGAACGCCATGATGATTAATGACCTTGTAGAGCATAATGGAATTCAATTAAATATAACATAATTGTCGTTGTTCAGAACAAGACCAAGTTGCACATTAATCTAACTAATTCAGTGTTTTTCTGGAGCGATAAGCAACAGACGTCAGTGAAAGAAAAACAGATTTTGGTTCTCCACAAACTTGGGTGACGTCTTTATTTGCACACTGACAGTTACTTTAGAACAGGGGTGTCCCACCCTGGTCCTGGAGCACCCCGGTCCTGCATGTTTTGTTCCATTCAAGTCTCTCTCTGCTGCAACACACCTGATTGCATCGACAACGACGTTGTAGAGTAAATGTAAAACTTTTCAAACATAAAATCGGAAAAATTATGAAACGTTGTGTAATCGGGGCCCTAGAAAAACCACAAGCGAATGGTCTTCATTCAACTGTATTATCATAAAATTCTCATCAGCAGCTGGCTGATATTTGATAGATGTCGAGGTGAAGTGGACAAAGGGCCCGACCTTCTGCTCCATCCTTTTCACCGCTCCACTCGTGGCCTGAGCAGAAGGGTGTTTTTTTTTTAAAAAGTCCACTTTGCTCTCATCAAGAACAAGGGCTTCAGGTCCCCTCTCAGCCGATCCCAAAAAAAGCACAGTAACAGTGTAGAGTTCTGCTTTCGAGAGACGGAGAGCCTCTCGCTCACTTACTGTACATTAAGCTTTTAGTATTACATTACACTCTTCTCCTGTTTTGCCGAGTACAAACCTCGCACGGCGCTGCGCTCACATCTCAAAACAACTCCCCCTCTTATCTTAGGCGCAATCAAAGCATCAGTCTTTTGATTTAACTATGAATAAAACACCGAAATGTTTTGTGTGGCGCTCCGTGCAGCGAGCAGCACTTCTGTCTGGCTTGTTGCTACATTTTGCTCTTTTTCTTTCTTTTTTTTTTTTTTTTAAGTATGCGTGTCAGGCAGAGAGCTGGCAGAAAAGGGGATGAAGCTGGCTCTGTCTCAGCGCTCATATTAGTCACACTCCGTAGTATTATTCAATCACCATCTTATGTCACAGTCGTGCACGTTTATCTGCGGCCCGGTTGCATGTTGGATACGCTCGCAGCCCGTTAGCATGACAGTGTTTCTCCGGGTGTGACGGAGAATCACCTCAACATGGAGGCCGGCTTCAGCAGGAGCCGCTGCTCCTCACAGTTTGCTGGCTTGTTGCGGATCTGCGCGCATGCTGTCAGGGCAGTCACACCACACCGGGTCTGTGTGCGGCAGCATGTTGCCATCGTGATGTTATTACAATCTTTGGTTGATTCACATGAGAGGCCAAGGCAGACTTCCCCCCCCCCCCCCCTACTGTTGTTGTTTTTGTTTTTTTTCCCTCTCAGCTCTTCACCAAATGAGAAATGTCACCCAAAAGCTGCAGCTGGGGAAGGCTTGAGGGGGGGATACAAATTCAAAGAGCTACGACTATTTGTTCCACCGCTGTAATGTAGACGGCGGCATGTACTGCAGGGTGGAGGAATACATGCTAAGACGGGTCGGTAAAGTAAAGGGACAACCCCATGTATTTGGCTCATTAGTCATCATTAGGTGTGTGAAAAGGTCCTTTTTGCTCTGGCAATGTGACATCGACCCAACCGAAGTGTATCCACCTGTGCCGAGTCTGGTTTTGTGCTGTCTAAACAGAGAGTGGCATTATTTCCAGTCAAGCTCCCGGTGAGGTGCAACAGTGTTATCACATTTTCAACCCCGAACCTCCTGTTAGATTGTACCTTCACCTCATGATAGCATGGTGATAGATGTGCTTCCTACGGCTGCCTGTTCCATAGAACACTGACATTGTTGACTTTCTTTAAAGGAAAATAGTGCGGCGGTGCTCTGTTTACCTCCCTGTGCGTCACCTCCTGCTATTCAGCAATATTTACAGTGAACGACGGACTTATCCGATGCCGTGTCATTACTTTTACTCACTTATCTGCCGGCGGCTTTACAGGACAAACTTTACAATGTCAAATCAATCTTGATGTTTACTGCGGCTCTGACTCACAGTGACGCCTGCAATGAAAATAAAAGGACGTGGGACTAAGGTTTTGACACTTTCGACGTAGGAGGTTATCTACAGATTCACCGCATAGTAATTTGTTTATCGCCACTGATGTTACATGTATTTTGACAATATAATTATACTTCATGTACTTGTGCATCTAAAAAAACAACAACAAAAAAACAGCAGAGTGGACAAGTTGAGTTTCCTTTACTTAAATTCAAACTGTGAAACTTTTATACATTTTAGAATATTTACACATTAGTTGAAAAATTTCAACGTGGTACTCAGGTTTCCTCTCGTAGCCCAGAAACATGAGTTTAAGAAAATTAGATTTTACAAATTTGCCATAACTCCGTGAGTGTGTAACGAGTGACTAGTACCCAGGGTACTTGTCTTTTACACATAGAGAGCCGAGATCGACTCCATCAACACAAATTTGGACCAAAACAGTGTTGAAATTGGATCAATGAGACTCACAAAATTCCAAAATACAGCATCTCAAATTAAGATCTGTTCAAGGGAAGAAAAAAAAAAGGAAAAGAAAAACCAGAATCCATACGTATCACAATTCGGTCTTTTAATATGCTTGAGACGTTTTCATTTATTTCTTATAAAAATAACTGATAAATGTCACCCACAAAAGATCAATTTATTATAATTACCTTGTTTATTCTTTTAATATACGGACTAATTACCGGGCAGATTATATCTCCTTCGTTTACAAGCGTGTAAGCTATAGGCTACAGAAATCATTAGCATAACTCCACATACTGTCAGACCAATTAATAGCCACCCAAAGCCCCAGACCAAATAACCCGACAAACAGCCCGAAGGCATCATACATCTCTTCCTCTGTTCTCCCTCCCTGCGCTGCTAATGTGAAGCGACACTGTGTTCTGCAGACGCCGCTGGTCTGGAGAGGCTGGTCAGTCTCACCCTCACCGTCTGCTTGAGTTAAAGTGAAATGCTTAAGATGTATTCTGCTTGTTCAGCGGGTGTTGGAGCGTGAAATTGCTCTCATTGTCTTCCTCGCTAGTGGAGTTTGTTGCACTTTTTGTTTCATGATAATGAGCGGTATCTTTTATTTGGGTCAGATGTAACCTAAAGCATAGACCCAAGCTGATCCTCGCTGTAAGAGATCCATTCTGATTTAGCATTTTTATGTGTCTCATTGAACCAACTTTATCAATCGAAATTGAATGAATGTCATTAGATGCAAGCTTTGATGCACTGGAGATCCATCCAGGGTCTACTCAGCCTGCACCTTTATCCCGAACTTCATAAAGTGGTGGATGTGATCGATGGATTGTTGGTTGTAATATGGAACCAAATTCGAGTAAATTGTTTAGTGATTAGCAATTTCGCCTCACAGTAAAAAATACTGTTTACACAAATTTTCAAGTGAAAACGGAAAACGTTTGTTTGGTTTTTGGGAGTCAGTTTACATGACAATGGTGCAAAGACGCACATTTGCAGAAAAACAATGCCTGCAATACGTTGCAGTGTGAATGCAAAACTTTTCTGAAATGAAAAAGTAATGCATTTTCATTTGAAATGTGTAGACAGGGCCTAAATTGCCCACAGTTCTGATTGTGTGCCTGTGTTAGTCCTGGATGGTCTTCCTCGGACGGGTGGACTGGTGTTACCACTCTGAACATTTTGACTTAATCTATTCTTATATGTTGTGTTTAATTTGGATAAACATGAACTATAACCCTGTACAGTTTAATCTAAAAAGGTACAAGACCAAAAACATATACTCCACATGAAAAACTAATTTACTGTGAAAAGAAACACATCAGGCGTCTTTCCACAAGCAAATAGTCAACAGGTTCTTGGATAAATGCTTTACTGACCACAAAGAAACCTCAAAACTCAAACACACATACGGGGGAATTAAACTGAGTGTCACTTCAGCACTGAATCAATGAGGGGAGACATTTCTGGAGCTGGAGGAGATGAAAGCCCTGCAGTTGTGCTAAACAGATGTTATCCAATGCCAGGACTGAAGTGGAGGGGGAGCTCTTTCTCCCTCTCTGGCCAGGGGCACGCTGTGCTAATGTTAGTGGTATTGGTGATATTGGCAGGTGAATACGAGCTCCTTGTAAGGTCTTACAGGGCTCTTGTGAACACACCATCTCATCCTGAGGTGAATTGGATAAGAAAAGAGTGCAGATCCCATAAGTCCCCTCCAAGATTCACAGCTCCCTCTGCAAGGACGCTCGTAATAGGTGTCTTACACACATGGGACAGCGGCAACAACACAGCCTCATATTGTTTTTTCACGAGCGAGAGGGGGATTATGTCATCCTAAAGTGGGAATAATGCTGCTTTAACTGAACATGCGAAGGATGAAAATAAACACTACGGGCATAAACTGGAGATTTAGCTTTGATAACAGTGTAAAACATTTAGGAACCACAAGGTAATGGTTTGTTAATCTTTTTAATCTCTTATTGTTAGCCAGGCTGTGCGATGCTTCGAGGCTGAATACACGAGTGGCACCTCAGCTCGTGTTTTCTGCGGGTTTTTGTTCAAGAATTGTTGCCAGTTGGAGGAGAAAGCAGCAAGAAAAAAAAAAAAAGAAACAAAACCACAGCTACACACCACCTTTCTTCCCACTAACTAAACTACCATTAGTCATAATATAACTCTCATAGCTCCACCACAGCATGATCCTGGTGGCCATTCTAAAGCCTTTTCCTACAGATATTTGCACATGTGGCTCAATTAGCCTCTTTTTAACCACATATGAGGATGAGCTTATGTGTATGCAGAGGAACATGATCTGGTTGAGCCCGTCAAAGCAACTTGCAGCAGTGCTGCTGATGAACCCTGGCCAGACAGATGGCATCCATTTGATCAGGGAGACACTAATGATGGGCCAGAAGCAGCTAAGTGAGGCTGTTATTGGGTTTTCATGAGGCTGCTTCGCTCCCTGTCTGTTTGGAGGAAATTTAAAAACTTTTGAAGAGCTAAACTTCTGTTCTTGTCACAGATGTGCTTGCTTATGTGCTAGGTTGTTGTTGTATTCATCAATGATTCATCTGGGCTGAAATGGTAATACACTTGTGGCATTTCATCATTATTTTATACCTGTAGACAAAAATACATTTAAACTGATGCATTTTCTTCAGTAAAATCATACATGACTTTTACAAAGTGGGTTATTTTCACTTCAAGAGTACAATGTCTTTGTAAATTCACTAAATATGCTGTGATTTTAAAATGTAAAAGCCACCTTGACACTCCTACCCAACCCCTCCCACGACAGTCAAGATTCCACATGAAAAATTCGGATTTGCTATGAAGAGCTAGGATGCATGTTTTATCTGATAATAGCAGCTGAAGTGATCCTCCTTGGACCCTTATTATTATTATTTTTACTTTAAGCCAACAATTGGATCGGATGATGATTGTTTTGCTCTGTTAGCTAATGCCAAGATGAGCGGTAAAGTCTCTCAAATACATCCATCCGTCCATCCATCTTCTTTCCTGCTTGGTCCACATGAATTTGCAGTGGCAGTATAGTATATCTTTAATAATAGCAAATCATTAATAATAGTGTCTGGTGATTATATGTAATATAAACAATACACTCTTGGTAAAATCATGATATTATGATGAACTATGCTATTTTTTTACACTGAAATACATAGAGTTGTTCTTATAATAATAATAAATAGTATACTTCTGTTTACATGCCATTGCCTCCTCAGTGAGTGTTGGACGTCTGATCTGTCAGTGAGTTGACACTGTGTTTAAATAAACTGGGTAGATATTGACCACTTTTACATTTCTAGTGTATGCACTGTGTCCAAGTAATAGTATTTGATTCAGATTTTTTATTGACCTCATGCGACTGAGATTACTTTGGCCCAGTTTCCATTACATTTCACGTGGAACGGAAAACTTTAATTGTGTTTTGGGAGTTTGTTTATATGACAATGGTGCTCTGTGACAATGAAAACGCAGCTTTTTGAAAACACTCTGAGATCATCTCCGTAGAAGGGAAAATGCAGCTTTTCTGAAGTGATCCTACTACACATGCGCAACACAGTCATAGTAAATGGTTGAATAGTAAATGCGCGACAAGATGGACAATAACATCATTGTTTGCCTCCAAGGTGTCATGACTCCCAGTCCATATTCTCCTGGGACTTGGTAGTTTTATAGTTGAGAGTCACCGTAATATCAATTCAACTTCAATTTCTGTCCGTACGAATGTCTGTGAATTCCCATTTATAATTTCATAGTGTATTGTTCTCTGTTATCTTTAGTTTCATTACCAAAACAAACAACAGCACCAACTCGTGGCCTGGATAGCGAACTACATCATTTTCAGCGTTTCTGAGATTTCCATGGAAACGGACTTCAATCTCAAAACTTTGCCATGTAAATGCATAGCTTTTCCTAAAATGAAAAGGCGTGTAAATGTGGACTGTATGTAGTTGACCTGTAGGTTATGCAATAGACACACATCTCAAGCTGAAGAGAAATACACAATGCGACATGGACTATAAAACATGCACTCTCCTTCCTTATGTGATCCAAGATGAAAGGCAATATACTTAAGAACAGCGTGTTTAATTTCATTCCTAAGACTCTTGATTTTCTTCTCATCATTTTTTTCCCCCACCCCGTTAGTTGTCACGGGGTGGAAATATTTTCAGGATCACATTTGGCCCCTTATCTCGTCACACTAGCAAATCCATTTTTAAAAGGTTAGGCATTAATAGCGAGAATCTCCTCCTTCCTCCTCCCCCTTCTTCCTCCCACCTCTCAGATATGAGATTACGCATTTCACCCCGAGCAACAGACAGAAACTAATCCATGACCTGTGCGTGATATTAGTCCTATGCCCGCAGTGTGGTTTGACAGCTCTGCTGGGCCGAGGTTTGATATTGGACATTTAACGGTCCGCTGTAGAAAAATCCAGCTTTAACTGGCAGCTAAACCGCAGACAGATGTACTCACCCACACACTCGCTTTCACACCAGCCATGTGCTTAAATGGAGACTTGAAAACACACTCATTTGCAAACATGTGCTCAGAGACACACACGCAGACTAATTTTGGGTGTTTCATTCTCATGCTGATAAAAAATTATAAAGCGCGATATCAAGTGTAGCAAATGTTAAATAGCAAGATAAGCACTAGGCCTATCGGAGTAAGTGTGATAAGTATCCCATTAAGTGCCCTGTGCCTTCCACATTCTCTCTGAATCAGTAGATCCTAAGTGGAGAAATAAATATTTAATACCTCGGGCAGAGTGCTGCAGACACTTCCTGGGTGATTGTATCAAAATTCCAAGAGCTTTGACAGTATCAGGCTCTTTCCTGTAACCAAGGATTGGCTTGCATTCAACATGAGATTCATGTCAGATCACAATTCTAGGGGAGTGTTTCTATAGTGGATGAACCCGTCCGAAAGCTGCATTCAAAATACAGCTTTAATGTATGTTTGCATTCTTGAATTCATATGCAATATTATAATGAAAGATAAAGATATTGAATCCTGAAACTGAATATCTCTTAAAGTATAGACTTAACATCAGCAATGTTCACAGCTTGAGATGGACATTTAAGAAGAGGGCTCATGCTGTTAGGAAGTGCGGCCGGCAGAAATATTAATGAAAACTGTTTGAAGAAACCTTTTTCTTTCCTAGTTTGTAATTAAGATCTATTTATCACACTTGTATGTCAAACCACATGAACATTGATGGCAGGTTTCACATCGCGGATTTACTTATGTGTAATTTCCCTAATAATTGCAGCAGGACCACACATGCCGTCAATGTATAAAGACGTGTAAATAGAGTTGAATGGGTTTAAATGAAACACAGAGCTGCACTTACAGGAGCTGGGAGGGAATTGACTCAACATTCATCACACGTGTCTCATTCATTAGCATCTAGCACTTTAGAGGGGGATCATAATTCAATTTTAGATCAGAGTTTTAAGATCAAGAACTTATCCTTTTTAATAAATCACCATCTCCAGCAGTCTGAAGCAAATGTATGTAATTGAATGAGTTTTCACTCACTGCCAGAATCTTTGTTGTTGACACGAATGCTGGCACGATTCAATTGTTTTTTAGGTTGTAATGTTTATTTAGCCTTTTTGTAACTTTATTTTTCTGTTCTCACTCATCTGCAATGTTAAAACTAACAGCAGCTTGTAACCTGGCTATATCAAAAGCATTAAAGTGTCAAGACCATCCTCGTGCCTCATTGTAGATGAAAAGCTGTTCGCCTGATGTATGACATCTTGTTTGGCAACACGACCGCAGTTTTGTCGTCTATGATGCTTTAAGTCATTCAAAGACACAATGATGAGATTAAAGTGTGTTTTGTCTCTCCATGCTCTCAGTTCTACCCAGTTGGGCAACAAACAGTGGAATTACTAGTGTGTTTCTGTGATGGATACAGCCATCGGCTCCGGTCTGTGGGACCTTACATGTGTTTGAAACAGGAGCCAGCACAGAGCCAAGATTTCTCACGGAGTTCCAGGACTGAGTGGGGAGTGGGTGCTGTCAGCCTGTGTATTTCGACCCTCCATTCACACTAGTTTGCTGGTCTAAATCCAATTCATCAGCCCTTAATGGACTGCACAAATTGCCTCTCTAGGATCTTAACTCAAGCAGTGGATGGACTAAGCACGAATAGAGTGGAAACATATGGCACACAGAATAAAAGAGGCGGGTCCTGCAGACCTGATCATCAACATGTGAAAAACCCTCAAGGATTATAAATTAATTCATTACTGGATTTATTTTTCTTCTTCTTCTATGAAAGCGAATAGCTTGGAATGATTGGCTAAGAAATCAAACTTTCCCTCTAGAGAATATCTGAGAGCAAAACAACTAAAATCTAGTAATTGACATCAATTATGCTCCCACATTGAACAGTGGGATATTGACTCCAAAGGTAAAACCCTCAACCAAGGTGCGTCTGCAATTCCACTGCAAGGACGAATTGTGCCAAAGTGTTTGGAAGCAAGCCTGTTCTGCAGTCCCTTCATGCGTTTTCACTTTACATGGCGCCACAACTGAAACAACTGCTTGTTTCCATACGGCTCGTCATTGTCTGTCAGGGCGCGGTGCTCAATGGTCAAAGCTTCAGCTGATGTAAGTGGACCGGTGGAGATCTGAGAGCAATCCTGTTTTCCTGAAATCCATTTGCTCCCTTCCATTTCCCTGCATTTCAGCATGATCACAAAGCTCACAGGGCTCAACAACAACAACACTGATAAATTGTCACTCATTTAGAGAGGGGCCGCTACATTTACTGGGCACTCTGTCAACTCCGTCCTGCCTTTGATCCCATTTGTGAATGGCATGTGTGTTTTATATATCGGTGCATGGCACACGCGAGCAGATGAATTGTGGTTTGAACAAAAAGGATATGTTTGCTCCCAGAGGTGCTTAGTGTAAAGACTTTTAATGCCGGACATTTATAGCAAGAATTTCAATGCGGTTACACCTTTAACCATTTGCACAGATTTCTCAAAACACAACGTGTTACTCGCACAATTTGGGAACAGGAGTACACAGGTACAACACTGTCTCACTTTTGTCTCCATCGCTTACTCGTGCACGTTTTTTAAATGGAGAGCAGAGTGCGAGAGAATGAACCCATCTGCACCAAATGACTCATCAGTCTTCTTTGGAACAACCGGAAGCAGCAACGAGTCACTGAGCTCATACTGCTGCAATATCACCTGATGTCAGACAAGCTGCAGTACATTACCAAACAACAGCACCTTTCACTCAAGAGCTCACAGAGTTGAAAAGGTTTCAGCCCGTGTTCGTATTGAAAAGTGGGAACTGTAGTGGTTACACCTTGACAAAAGGCTCAAGTTCAACATAAGGCCTGTGGGCCAAAACCAGCCCGCAAGATGCTCCAAACGGGCCCACCGAACCACCAAGCAAATGGAAAAACTTTCAAAGAAAACTAGAGGACTCAACGCCAACACTGAGCTGGGATATCGGCGATGCTGCCATGAAAGCTGGCAAACTAGCATTAGCCTCAAAGCCATGCTGTCAGGGGGAGTTTTTGAAAAAAAATTAAAATTTTGTGGACATTTCATTGTATTTTACACCAGAAGGTGTCTTTCAAATTAGCGTTACGTATGTATTTTCAGCATGTATACTCTGCTCCACAACAAAGAAAAACTTTAAAGTTTAAACCTAAATGTTATCATGGCACTATTGTGCCGGTTTGGCCCACTTATATGACCATAAATTGGACAAAACAAATATGGAAGATGTATCGATGGAACTTAAATTCTTGAATATTGGCATAGTGTGAACCTGTGATTAGGCCTAATCAAAAATTTGGGATTAACTGCAGATTTGCTCATGTGCCTGTATCATGAGAATCAGCGAGTTCTCTTACAGTGCTGGAGCGAGCGAGCTCCTCTGTTCACCTCTCTTCCTCTCTGCGCTCTTGCACATGGCTCTCCTGACCTTACTTCATGCTCCGCTTGGCAGGAACACTTAAAGCCCTCCGCTCCTTCCTTATACTCTCTTCCCCTCGCTCACACCTCCGCCTTCTCTGGCCCCGACATCACTGAGAGGAACGGAGTTTTCATAATTCTTTTTTTCTTCCTTTTCTTTAATATCAAACACACCTTGGGACGAGGTGAGGAGTGTTTTGGTGTGATCAATGTTTTTTGGGCTCTACATCACAATTTAATCAGGATACCATCTCCCCACTCGGGGGTTGCAGAGACAGGCGTACTCGCTCCTTTTTGCTCTCCCTCCATCTCCTTTTGTCTTGCACTTTCCCATCCACCTCTCCCTGAAGTGTGAGCGTGTTATTTAAGGCTTTCCGGTGAGAGAGTCAAAAGGTAGAGAGAAGGCGTATGGTGTGAGAGAAGAGAAGAAGAGCTCTGACTTGGGTCAGTTACGAGGTGCAGAGTGGAGTGTTAAAACCAAATGGCTCTTTAATGGAGCTGTAGAAATTCATTAAGGAAATGCACGGCATTGCCAACTTTAGTCCAATTTTACCCTTGTGAATGAATTTGTCATTCGTCTCTGTACAGAAGACCATGACGCCTTTGGGGAAAAAAAAGCACAAGTGAGGATGCTCAAGTTAACAAAAAAAAAAAGAAAAAAAAGTGTCATATTTTAGTTTATGTTCACACTGTGCTGCCTTAACACTTCACTTAGAGGTGCAAGGCTGTCATATTAGCTCCTTGCCAACAATTCAGAGGCACAGAAAACAAACAAATGTTGTTCCAAGTTACAAGGAATTGGCGTTGCAGTGACATCTCAAGCTAAAACTTATTTGTTTTTCTGTTACCTGAAGTAAAATAGGCGATTTCCTTTAGTGGTTTCTCTTTGAGGTAAACACAGTCATTTTAAGGGATCAGAGCTACAAACTGCATACTGTATTGTCTATCAGAGGCTTTTCACTTCTGCGGGTCTCCGGGCACTCCGCTGTGGGTTAGATCAAAAGCGATCATCAGATCAGAAGGATGCCGGAGCTCGGCCTGAACCCGAACTGCAAAGGTCACGGTTCACTCCATTATTCATCAGGCTCCCATGCTTAAAGCCGGAGAGTGTTATGAAAGAAAAGAGGGGGAGAGAAAGTGCGCGATTGAAAGATTGATTTAGAGAGCCCTCCCTCTTTCTATGCATGTACTCCCATAGAGACTCCCTGCCTAAAGTGCAACTTTGCTCCTCCAAAGGCTCTCCTGTGGATAAGGAACAAAGGAGATAAAGGCAAAAATGAATAAAGGCGCAAAAGTAAAAGACTTGACCAACAGCCTCAAAGACATCTTCTCTGGTTTTAGCCACCTCGCATCTCACACACCACCACCTTCTGCCCGGGAGACCCAAACAGAAAGGCCCACTTTATCTCCCCTGAAATCACACCTACAATGACACCTTGATGTCCGTGGCTCGCAGCCACACTTTGCTCTTAAACCCTCGACCGTTGGCCGGGATTGCAGCGGAGTCACTTGGAGCGGGAAAAAATATTCATTTGATACAGGCCCCGTGAAATGTTTGTGCAGTCCCCCATCACCAGCAGTGGCAATACCAGTCATTGGGTCGGCTCACCCCTTTCAGTGAAGCACATGCCTCGTATTTTTTGTAAAGGATATAAAAGACCCGGAAACTTTTTTTTTCTCCCCATCCCCGGCATTGGAGACGGGGGTGAAGAGAAACAAATTCACACTTCCCCCTGTGAAATCTAAATATGTCTGGAGCCCTTGTTGTACATTCTGTTCGGCATTGTGTGTTGTATTCCCCATGGAGCATATATGCTGTTGCGGTTCCGACTTGTTTTTTTTCAGATATTTATTTATTTTCCCTCACGGGGGCTTGGGCTTAGCAGCGGCCAACAGCGAACTCAGTGTAAAACCTGACGTCCTCCCTACTCAGGGGAATGCTTCAGGAAAGAGAGCACGAGAGGTGAGATCTATAACTGAACACATATCACTTACTTTTTCCCCCAGCTGGCTATCTCCTCTTGCCTATGAACACGCACACATACACATACACATACAGATACACATACACATACACATACACATACACATACACATACACATACACATACACATACACACCACCTCCACAGAACAATGAGAGAATTCTGTAATCTCCATTGTACCAAAAAAATCCTCACTCCTCAACTTTTTATTTTTTTTAATAGGAGCATACAGTATCAGCAGAATTATTGCAGCTTGGATTCAACACTGCCGCAGCCTACTGAGAGTGTGTCAAGCCCAGAGGGGTTTATTGCTTTGATCTAACACACAATACCCAGAGTGTGAGGGGGGTAGAGGCGAACATGCACATGCACACAAGCAAATGAGTGCATGGCTCACCTCGAGTGCTCATACACACGCACGCACGCACACACACACACAAATCCCCTTTGATATAGTTCCAGGCTTTTAGTGGATGATTAGGAGAGGCGACCGAGCTAAGGTCTAGAGTGATAGGAGGAAGCAGGAGCCTGCTGCTCTTTAGTTAGAGGAAACCAATACTCTGTCTGTGGATAGAGGAGTAATTATGCTCAAGGGTTGTGGAGGGAGAGGAGTGAGCATTTTGGAGTAGAAGCCAATGGAAAAAAGAGGGTGAGGAGCACTTTCCAGGGGGTTGATTTCAGGCTCCTCACTTTGTCACCCCCTACAGACAGGGAAATTCAAAAATGACTCTGAGGAGTCTAGTCTGGATTTGTGTGTGTGCGTGCGTGTGTGTGTGTGTGTGTGTGTGTGTGTGTGTGTGTGTGTGTGTGTGTGTGTGTGTGTGTGTGTGTGTGTGTGTGTGTGTATACATTATGGTGCAGGGTGTGGTTGTGCATGATTTTATCCCATGCTGCATAAATGCAGCGGAGGATACTGCTGCGGTGGACACACACACACACACACACACACACACACACACACACACACACACACACACACACACACACACACACACACACACACACACACACACACACACACACACACACACACACACATTCTTGTTTACTAAATCCAGTCTTCCAACACTTGTTGGTGGTCTGAAGGCTATGAAATATTAATGTCTCCCCTTCTCTTAATGATTCATAAATTGTATTCCAATACTTGCTCTCTGCCTCTCGTCTTGGCTTGGTTAAGGAGCAAAAATAAGAAAGAAAAGAGAAGGAGCAAGAGACAAATGTGACGTGCACTGCGGTGCATGCCATGGAAATCAACTTTTCCTCTGTCATCACACATCTCAGGACACACAGAGTATACACAAGTAAGTGCTGAGGGATCATAATGTCAGCTGAAAGTATCCATGAACAAATACTCACCCAGGGAATGTAGTTCAAACATTAGCACCAGGCTATTGTTTTAGTTTTTTATTCCGGCTTGGAAAAACTGCAGCAGACAGTGACACCTCAGTAAAGCATTAGCTTGAGCAGACAGGGACAGGGGATTGTTTTATTTACTGTAATAAACCCTCCACTATCAGTAGAAAGTCTTTTTCTTCCTCTCCTCACACCGATAAATGGTGAGACCACGTTCTAATGTGGGCTAATCTAAAAGAAACACATTCACATTATGTTTGTTTTATTTATTTATCACCCGGCATCGATCGGAGTCGCAGAATCACCACTCGGGACTAAATGAAAAGAAAATGAGCTTCTCACTCTATGGCTTCTTTTATCTGCTGCTTCTCTCAATACCCCATTCTGCACCTTTGCTTTTTTGATTCAATAGCACTTAATACGATTTGCAACATTAATATTCGGATAAGAGTCCATTTACATTCTGAGAAAACTGGCTTGCTCTCTCTTGCAAACACTCACACATACGTACATACACAAAGTGGCATGACTGGCTCATCTGCTGTTCTAGCTGGATGCTTGTTCACTATAACAGGTGACGTAATAAACCTTGGAGCTTCTCTTACTTGCCTTTCTTTTAATTTATAGAGCTGATTGGCTTTGTATGGTGACATCTCGACATGAAGTGAAAGCACACTATAGTGCTTTAAATGAGCTTCTATGTAATCTCTGTTATTGCACACACATGCATGCAATGGGGAATAAGCTGCTAAAGCTTTTGTAGCAGGTGTGGCTACCATTGCATATGTAGAAGAGTCAAAAAAATAAAAATAGCTTGTGAGAAATGGAGGGATTTCACTTGCAAAACCTTACAGCCCCATGCAGATATTGATCCAAGGACATACTGTATACTGTATAAAGTCTCACATGTGTATGTTCAGTCACGCTCACTCTCGCTCATAGATTCATCAGGACTCATCAGTGGAGCTGGAAATTCCTCTTCTATTGCCCTCATGAATATAAAACACATGGAATATTGCTGATCATTAATCATTTAGACACGCACGACTAAGTGAAGCATGTACCACTCAAATATACAGAAGATTTACACCAAATTTGGGGGGGGGGGATTAAATGTTTTTGAACAAAGAAAACCTGAAGATTGACCAAGACTCACTCAATAGAGCAGGTTCCACTGGCTCCTCAATCCCCTCCTCACCTTACTGACTGCAGCAAAGGTCAGATCCCCTGGGAGTCCATTCAAAGACCAACCCCAGATATCTTTGCTCGTGGCAGGAGTTATTTTTTAGTTTGACTTGAACCCATGCTGACCAATGACTAATGAAGATCGATTCAGATTTATTATGATTGGAACGTCATCCGCGTAGGTGTCATGCAAAGAGACATTAACAATACGTTTAAAAAGAAGTCAAAAGGAAAGAAAGTGGTGTAATAGAATAGCTGTGAATCTAACTACCAATACAAGTGCTTGCTTCAAGATAGCTGCTGCAACGTTTGACGACGTTCAACTTTGGGGGTAAAAAAATACAAAAGAAAAGAAAAGGACATATTGACGTGGTCTGACAGGAGAAAGTAGCATTGATAAACACAGCCCCTATAATGAGCATATCACCAGTTTGTCATCACACTACACATGTCAGTGCAGACTGGGTAGCCTCCCACATGCTCAGTGTTTTCATGATAATGTCACCCACGCATGAGCCAGACAAGTTAACATTCCTGCCAAGGAAGGAAACACGGAGTAATGATCACTATTGGGCTTTGAACATACATTTACTTCCTCGGTGCATTCAACACAAGGCAGAGTGGGGAAATACAAGAGAGACAAGATTCTCTCCGGGGCTTTGGGCACGCACGGGGCTGGACAGAGTCATCCATCCCATTCATTTACATAGCATTTGTCTTTTTAGATTTCTTTCAATGTTATTACTTTTAATGAGGCTAAAAGGGAACCTGGCAGGGAAAAAGAAGAGAGGTCTCGCAGGGACGTTGCTTTTTTTTTGTTTAGTTTTTTTTTTGCATCGGGACAAAAGTTGGGTTGGCTGGCCACCAGCATGATGCAACATGGTGACATTTTTATCTTCCCTCCTTACATAAGCTATTCCCCCAATACAGTAGGTACAGTCTCTATTTTTATTAACTCACCAAAGTTTCCTTTACATTCCCTTCTTTAAAAAAAATCCAAAAAACATTTCCACTTCCACGCACAATGCAAGATTGCATTCTCTCAAGCGTAAAGCACAAGTCATTAACAGCCCCCACATTTTCCTCCAAAAGTCAGTTGTACTTTTGGAGGTGTAGCATTTCCAGGAGTCTTCCTATCGAGTTTCAAAGGTGGAGAAAACCGAGAATCTTGCCGCCTCCACATCTGGAACCTGCTACATCTACTTCAGCAGGATTGTGCTTAGTGGTGTTGCCCCTCACACTCTGCTCCACCCACGTCTCCACCACATGGTGGTGAGCGAGGGCACATGTCCACTGGCTGATGTCACACACAGATCCGCTGTTTTTAATAATGTTCCCTTCATTTACTTGTCACAGTAGATGGTTGTAGACCACTGTGGTGCGACCTGTCTATCTGCACTCTGACTTACCTGTCTGCAACGCTTCTGTCCTGCCAACGCAGGCATTGACTGAGCATTGTCTGAGCATCGTCTTATTCACTTGCCTCAGGGTGTTCTAGCACGAGCTGCTGCATTGACTGTAAACGCCTTCCCCCTACCGCTCCTGTCACCCGCCTCCCACCTCCAACCGCGGCAGTATGTCACATTTCAGAGAATGCCCTGCACAGCGTAACAGCAAGTGCTTGCTTTTGATTAGGTTGATGTCCCAGGGTAATTCACTTTGATGCTATGTATAGAGGGAAAATCAAAAAGCACCAGTCTCCCAAGATGTCCTTCAGCACCAAACACTTAGTCTGGACTGATGTTTTACCCCATGTTTAAGATAGCAGAGGGTTGGGAGGGGGAGCATTGTGGGAAGGAGACGCAAGAGTGGAAACCTAATAGTGAGGAATAGTTCTTTGACGCAGCCCTATAGAGACAGCCCTCCATCTCACTTATCTCCTGTTTGCTCAATTTCCTCTGTGTACAACTGTGCACCTGAGGTCTGGCTGCAGCCTCCCGAAGCTCCTCGATGGCCGCACCTGTGAGATAATAGCCAATCCAGCTCTCCACACTCCCAAATCAGACAGGGCCAAAGGACCTTGTGCTTTGTTTAAGATTTCCAATGAACAAACCCGTGTCCCTGTGGCGGCAAGCCATTACCAAACCAGACAGCCTTATATCAGACTTCTTTCTGTTCAACTAATAGCACAGAGAAGAAAGAACGTCTTTGGTCTCAGAGGTCGTGTCACCTAAATGGGGCTATTTGGCTATTGCGTGCTGCAGGATGATTACTCTGTGGAGGATTTTTCTTTTTTTTTTTAAAGAAAGCATTCATCTATGATTACCTTCAAGTCAATAATCCTCACAGTTACCTCAAATCAGAGCACAGCTTATAGTATGATTGCCTGTTAATGGGCACAGTTCGTGTGAACAACACAACACTGATAACAGTACTGGAAAAGCACTCTGTATACAAAGTTGCCGAGCTGCCACTAATGCTTTGATGTCCTCTACTATTATCCTCCAACTTGACACCTTGTCTTTGTGTTTGTTGAAGGAGTCAGATGCAATTATCAGACGGCTCTTGCGGTGGTGTCAATCAGTCTCCCCTCTCCCAGATACCTAATTCCTCTTTCAACCTGCACGTCACAGCTGTCATTGTTTAAACACAACAGCTCCCTTATATGAAAGGTAGTCACGCTTCTCAGTTCCAGTCATTCAAATTTATGTGACTGCCAGGGACCTCAAAGTTTGCAAAAGGCTGGAAAAAAGCTAGTAATTGGGTGTCTTTTTGAAGCATTCATATCCAGAACAATTGTGAAGAAAAAAAAATACATTTGGGCAAAATGATTGAAAAAAAAAAAAAACACATTCTGTACATGTTCCATCACTTTTCCAACACAAACCTAGATGTTGTTAATAAAAATGATACACTACAGAAAAGCAGGATTGGACTTCGCTTTTCAGTGTGCAGGGTTGTCTAGACCATGCTGCTGCAGAGACAGACCAAACAGAGCAATATAGCATACGGTAACATCCCAAGGGGACGCTCTTTCTGGTCAAAGAGGAAAAGAACCGCAGGTGAATCGTTACGAAATCCAAACCCTTAAAAACTAAGGCACAAATCAATGAGCTGCGTTGTCTGTAAGGAACACCCAACCAAACAGCCTTTGACTTCCCGATTGCCGCGCTATCAACATTTCACATTGATGTGACGGGATTAGCGGCACGCTGGGAAAACCACTTGGGCCCTGTCCGTCACAGCGGAGACATACGAGCCACCGAGGCCCCTCAGAGATGAAAGAAAAGATCTAACCTCGAAGCCACATATGTAAAGTTCACACAGGCACCCAAACCCACATTCACATCGAGTCATGCTCGCTCGCTCATAATATGAGCTGCAGAGCTATCAGTGCTTGTAAGCTGTAAACCTATTCGATATGAGAAATCTGAACAGAACAACAGGATAATCAGCAACACCCTCATGTGCAGCTCCAGTTTCACAAGACCTACAGTCTTTCCGCATTTCTTTCCCCTGCTCCCTCTTTGCCTCCAATAAAACTCACTCCAAAGGAATCCAATCTTAATATGTAGCATACTAGTGAAGGCTTTTAATGTCTCCTGTTTCGGCTCTCTAAAATGCCAAATCATTGCTAACATACTTAACCTGGCACCTCCGGAAAAAGCGTGAGCGAATACAGCAGATTTTTATCCCTCCAATAAAAAATACACTCGAGAGAAAAGATTGGAGTGGTATGTAGTGTTTTTTATTTATTTATTCATTTTTTTTTACTCTAACAGGTTTTCCTCTAACAGCTGCTCTTTAATGGTGTATTAAACAAGGTGACTCTTGGTGTTTAAAGGGGAGAGGGCAGATTCATGAGAACTGTGAGCGAAATCGAAATCAGTTTAGAGGAGATGTGAGACAGCCACATAATACTGTAGTGGACAGCACACATGCCTACTGCTTCTAATCCAGGCTTTGTGCAGAGTTTCTTTGTTTTTCTTTCATTGGTCTTTCAGTTTTGTCTGGGTACTTTGGTTTCCTTCCAAAGTGCAACGACGTGTGAATGAGGTTAATTGGTAAATCTAAGACCCCGTTTGCAGAACAATAATTCAAGTGAAAACACGTTGTTTTTGCATTTGGCCATTTACACACAAATAGCACATACTCTAGATTTCCTGTTGGGTCACTAGTGGATACTGTTGACTGTTCTTGTTATAAAACCACATTTACATGCATGGAGAACAACACACTATAAACATTTACAATGACATGTACAAGGTCATTCATTTGGACAGACGATGAAGTAGGATTTCAATTCTGGGTGACTCTCAACTATAAAACTACCAAGTCCCAGGAGAATATGGACTGGGAGTCATGTCACTGACATGACTCACTCCAGAGAGTCATGTCACTCTGGAGGACGCCATTATTATTGTTATTGTACATCTACTGGCACACGTGCAGAAGAACTTATTGGTACGGCTGTGGTGCGCATGCGCAGTAGCAGTGTTTCTGCCATCAACACAGAGACGGAGCCCAAACCTTTTTTTCAAAAAATTGTATTTTCCCCCGTCTACACAGAGACGGATTTGAAGTTCCACCTTGGAAGCTGTTTTCAAAAAGTTGTGTTTACAGAGGCTCAGAGCACTGCTGTCATGTAAACAGACCCCCAAAATGCAACAAAAACTTTCTATTTTCACTTGAAAACGTTGTGTAAACAAGGCCTGAAATTGAATGTAGTGACTTTTTGTGATCCTCATTCCGTGTTTGCCATGTGATAGACTGGTTACCTCTCCAGTGTGTAACCGGTCTTCCAGTCAGCTGGAATCTGTGCTGGCAATCCACAGAAAAAGCAGCAAGGTCAAGTGTGCCTTTGCCTATCTTCAGCTGGGGCTGGCTTAAGCCCTCGGAGTAAGGGTTCTGCAAGAAGAAATGTGAAATGCAGTTCTCAAGTCTTGACACACTCAGTCGTTTAATGTACAAATTGTAAATAATGGAGGCCTTTATGCACAAAGCTCTCAAAATGCCTCTGCAATATGCTAACCGATTTTGGTACAAGACATGAGACATGGAGCCAGGATGGGCATAATGGGATACAGCTTGAGGTTTTATGACATTGGAGAGGTGTTTCTGTGAAAGTTAAGTCACAGTTTCAGAGTCGTCACCGGCGAGCTGCCATTAAGAAAGTAACAAAAGGCGGTAGTAAGTTAGGCACGATCAGATCAGGGATCATAAAGTAACAGATGGTGCAAGGCTGCGTGTTTACACTACTAGTCTTAACTGCAGGGACATTAAACACGCCCACACTGGCATCCTCACAATAGCTCACATTAGCATGAGTCAGAGCAGTGGATTGGGCAATGTCAAGAGAAAGTCAAGAATGCTTGTTAGCCTTAATGGAATGTCTGGCGCCATTGTAAAATGCAGTAACGTATCATTTAATTTTTTTTCTCTCCCTTGCTCAGACCGAGTTCAAAGAAGCTGCACTTACTCACTCACTCCTTACAACAGCCAGGAGGTGTGAGTTAACTTTTCTTGTTGGAGAAAAGCACTTAACATTGATGTGTGCACACTGAGATATTTGCTGGTTCATTTACTTGCGAATGGACATGCTGCGCTGTCTCCCGCGTGAGGCAGCGGCTTGCGTTTGTGTCTGCACGCGAGAGCGCCCGTGCACGAATGCAAATTCATGGTAAATGTCAAACATTTTTACACACTGATGCATGCATCCTCACAAACTGCAACATTTCCATGCAGGGAGAAAAAAAAGAAAAGAAAGTCCTCTAACCTCCAAAAGGTTGTTCTCATTCAGCTGGTGATTCTGTCTGTCTGTGCCTCCCAGCTCATTAAACGTGGCGGCCTGTTTTACCTCGCAAGCAGCGATATCTAAGACATGGGCAAACACAAATTATGACTCATCCACATATAATTACGACAGATTATTGTCACATTACAGTCATTACACTTTAATTCCAGCATCGTGTTCATATGTGATTTATGCAAACCCCTATAAAAGTCCCCCCAATTTTTGCTTCCTGTAGACATGTGCCTTGACACAATGTTACATACAATTAGTCACATTTGCCGATGCTTCACCGAGACTCTCTTTACTGATGATTACTTATTGAGATACATACACCCGGTCACCGTGCCTGAATGTCACAGTTTATTAGTCAGTCCAGTCGTCACACTGACTATCCTCCCACTCAGGAAGACACAAATGACTTAATTATTCGGAGAGGACACTATGAATTCTCACTTTCTGTTGTACTAGAATAACGAGGAAACATTTCCGTGGTGTAACTTTTTGAATAACTGGAGCTGATCACAGATGACTGAAAACAGAAGATTGCAAAAAAAGGGAAGTAAACAACGGCAAATTAAAAGTGTGTTTGCAGATTTTCAGTACTAATATTGATCAAATGAGTTTTGCTCATTTCTCTTTGGCGTTCGCACTGGTTCTGGGATGTAAACATTAATCGCCCAGCATGGCACTTCTGCTTCTGATCCCCAGCCTACACAGTTGGCATCAACGGTGTGAATTATCAGCATCTGAACTCGTATTTTGGGTTAAGAAATAACCATGTCTCTTTTTGTGCTTCACAATGCGGCGTACAAAAAACACACGCGCACTGCTCTGCTTTTACGTTCAGCAGATCAGTTAAAAATAATACTTTTGCAAACAAAAGTGTTATTAATCCCTGATATGTTGTTTTCTTTTTCTTTTTCTAAAGGACATACGTGCCTCAGAGGGCAGACTGCCGCTTTTGTGATAGCTAAAAACTAAAATCTATTAGACAGCTAGGCCTTGGAAGTGTAATTAGGCAGCTACCTGGCAAAATTCCCTCTGATGCCAAAGTTTTCAAAGCCCGCCCTGCTTCAAAGCAAAGGACCCCTAAAGAAAGGAATCAATTAATTCATTATTTATTATTTACTGACTATACACTGGGATAAACACAATCTTTTTTTAAGCACCTAATGCAACCTCTAAGCTAGTCTCCTCAGAGAGTAAACAATGGCTGGTTTTAGCCCTCCATTTCTGCATCCAGTCTTCACGATTCCCTCCCATTGTGCTCGTCGCTCGCTGCACTCTTTAAGCCAAAAATGTAAAAAAAAACGTGTGCTGCAAAGCAAAGAATATTGTCTGCAGCTGCTGGCAATTATATGACTTATTCATAAGAGTGCGAGGGGAAGAGAAGTATTGAAAGAAGGTCAATGGGAAGTGTGGAAAAATAGTGGGAAAAACATGAAGCGAGTCAGTCTGGGCTCAGCAGGAACAAATGGCCGCTTTGGCTGTGAATCACCTTTGGGTGAGGGCCTGTGGACACTCTGTGATGGTAATGTTGAGAGACATAACAACCCAATAGCTATTGAGAGCTAAAAAGGGCTTTCCCTTCACATGCTTGGAGACTAAACAACAGTTAAAATTGTTTTTTCATGTTTTTCACAATAGCCTGACCAATAAGCACATGCACTGTGGCAAATCACACATTACTGATGTGATTTAATATATTTTTCTATCTCTTAATGTATTCAAACTTGAACTTGAAAACCTTTCACTGTGCAGATATTGAGAATGTTTAATATAATTATCCACATATCAATATGATGGCTGTATCCTTAGAAGTTATGAAATAATAAATAAATACCCTGCTCATCTGAAGTCTGACATGACATCTAAAATGGCCCCTATTAGTAGAAAACAATAGAAAAATTGGAAATTGGAAATAACATTAAAAGGCAGATTTATTTATTTTCTGTCACTTTCATTCATCTGTCTTCCATATCTCCTTCATGCAAGTATTCAAGTACAAGACACTTCTGGATAAAAGGCAGGTGAGACCCTGGACAGGTCAACCATCTTTCGCAACGCACGCTTGGATGTATGCGCACACACACACATCTATACACTGATTCACTTCACTGAAAGTGACAGAAAACCAATACACACACAGGGAGAAAGTGCAGACTCCTGACAGAAACACAGTAATCCTGGAGTGTTATTGTCAACTGCTACATTACAGTGTGGCTTGAAAAAAACAAAAAGAGAAATAAATTAAGCAACTGAACCATATCAGATCCTTTGAGGTGGAGTTGAATTTTCTGCGATGCATCGCAATAGTCATAGAGTCATGTGAAGCCTTCAGACTCATCTCCCTGCTCATTCTGTATTTCCAAGTCTGTTTGAAGATTCCAGTTGAATTAAGTCAAATGCAACAAGCAGCCAGTGTACGGCACACACACTGCATCCATACACACATTACTGCTTTGCACATACGCCTGTGCACATCTGTGGGCATGTCCTTTCCTTTCAAACTCAAACTTAATGACTCACTACACACGTTATAGAAGAGTTATCAACATGCCTTCATATGCCGTATGCATGTCTTACAGCCTGCAGGATTTAATATGATTGCTGTCAGCTGTCACTGTCGAGCTGCATGAACTGACGCGTGTGTGTGTTCGTGCGTGCGTGCGTGCGTGTGTGTCATAGATGATGGATGAAGTATTCAACCCCTAAGTGAGAGTGTAGTTATTGTAAATAATGACCACATCAACCTTTTTCAATACACTCAAATTTAGTTCTTTAAGCATGATTGATGTAGTTTGCGTCACCATTATCATCATCATCATCATCATCATCATCATCATTATCATGTTTCCTTTCCTCATGTTAGCATTCATGACAAAAATAATTAGGTAGAATTTCTTTGTCTGCAGTTTAATTTCAGCAGCTTATGAGCAATGAATATTTCTCGAACTGCATGATAGATTTTTGGCAAACACCACATTGCTATCCCAGAGGGTTTTCCCTCATGATTTGCTAAGCTAGAAGCTCAGTAAAGTGATATGAGTCACAACAAGATTGAGAATATGTGAAAATGACTCCTTATTGAGTAAGAACGTGTAATAATTGTTGCCCTTAGATACAACACAAGGCAGAGCTGCAGATTCGATGCGTAAGGGTTGAGGGTTGCCATGGAGACAGACATCTGGACTACCTAAGTTATGATTTATCAGAACACCCCTCAGGTATGTGGCCCAGATACTTGAAGCTTTCAGTTGGAATAAAAAAAGACCCCACGTCTGGCCAGTCTGTGATCGACTGACACCCACAGGTCGGCTTGAGTGTCGACTTACAAGACATTGTTGTTATCAGTGGATTAAAATGAGAGTGCAAACTATACAATTAACCAACTAACCAGTCTGAGTTACACCAATCAGTCAATACATTATAACGCAACTGTGGAATCCTGCATGGGCTCCACTAGACCTCTGAAGGTGTGCTGTGATATCTGGCACAGAGACGTTAGCAGCAGATCCTACAAGTCCTGGAATTTTGGAGGTGACGCCTCCGTGGATTAGACCTCTTTGTTAAACACCCACTCGTGTTCGATTTGTTTAAGATCTAGGGAATTGCAATGCCAAGTCAACATTTGAAAGTCATTGCTGTTTTTCTCAAACCATTCCTGAACCATTTTGGTTTTTGGCTGGTCAACCGGGCACATGATTCTTCTGAAATAGGCCACTGCCATGAGAGAATGTAATTTCCATGAAATGGTAAACATGGATTGCTACAGTGCCTAGTGGGTGGTTCCTATGTAGGTGCTACATGTCAAAAGAACATCTTCAGAGATGGAAAGACCTTTTAGCAGAACATTTTCCAAAACATGACTTTACTTCCACACCTTTGAGCCAACTTATTATAATAATACATAGGTTTTATATAGCACTTTTCAGGACACTGAAAGATGCTTTAATTGTATTATTCATTCACTCCATACTTGATAGTGGTGAACCACGTATGTAGCCACAGCTGCCCTGGGGCAGACTGACAGAAGCGAGGCTGCCAATCTGCACCATCGGCCCTTCCAATCACCGCCAACCACTCACTCTCACACTGCATTCACCTAGGCAGTTTGGGGTTCAGTGTCTTGCCCAAGGACACTTCGGCATGTAGGCAGAGATGGGAATTGAACCTGCAGCCTTCTGATTGGGAGACGACCGCTCTACCAACCGAGCCATGACGCCCCGATGTTATGATTAATTCCTCAAGTAAGTGACACAGCTTGTGGTCTGATTCATCAAACCAAGTCCATCCATCCATCTATCTTCTTTCCCGCTTATCCAATTCAGGGTCGTGGGTCACTGGAGCCGATCCCAGCCTACTGTGGGCAGGGGCAGGGTACACCCTGGACAGGTCACCAGTCTGTCACAAACCAGGTCTACTTCTTAAATTGCTCCGTTTGCCAGTTCTGAGGCACACATACCATGATTTCTAGGTAATACATAGAGAGAACACTCTGCGTTTTGAAGGTGCTCGTACAGTTGTCTGGCAATCTCAACTTGGTCCTCATCAAACTTGCTCAAATCGTCATGCTTGCACATTTTTTCCTTCAGCTTTGAGCAGCTGTGGCTCAGTTGGTAGAGTGGTCATGTCTCAATTAGAGAGATGGAGGTTCAATTCAGCATCTGACCCTGTCCCTGAGCAAGACACTGAACCCCAACTTGGTTCCAATGGATGTGTTAAGTGCTTTGCATGATAGTCACCTAATTTGATGTATGAATGTCATTAATAGTTTAAAATGCTTTGGGTTCCACTCCAGTGGTGGTGAAAAAGTCCTATAGAAGTAAAATCCATTTACCATTTGGAGGACAAAATATTCCCTCGCTGCAAAATATATATCAGCCATGAACAGGTGTCATGATAAAGAGAGAATGTTATTATCTCACCTGTTAGTAGTCATAATGTTATGGTGGATCAGTATGCATTTGAAGACAGAACAGTGGACAATAATGGGAAAAAGTCTGACTTTGTGCGAGTGCGAGTCAGCTTAGAGGCTGTAACCTGAGTGAACTGGAATCATTACGACCTCTTGGACCCGGCTCTTCAGAAATAAAGCTCCGTGCTCAGAAGCGAGAAAAAAGAAGGTCAGGGGCCAAATGGTGGCTGGGGAATGGGTCAGTGATTACAGTAAGAGGCCCAGTCACTCATCGATTGCTTGGCTCTGCCTGGAGCGGGGCGAACGACTTGAGCTCTCACAGACACTTTGGGACAAAAATGGAGCTGATGCAAGGAAATGGGAAGAGATGGGGGGGCCAAGGAGAGGCCAGGGACACTGAGAAGCAGAGGCATGCACTATGAAGTCTTTCCAAATGAGAGCAGGAAGGGCCGTGTCAGCGATCACTGTGTAGTGACAACACCAAATATGTGTAGTGAACCTGAACTCAGCACCTCAGGAGGAATGCTACGGTCTTCGCCTTGTGATAAACAACAATAGAAAAAGAACATCAAGCACTCGGTGTATACAATATGCATTTGTTTCTATTTACAGATGGATACTCCTCAGACATAAGCTCCACTTTGACATGCTGAATACTTCTGACAGCGTCAAACCTAAGAACATGGCTGTGGTTATCGAGCTTGCAACCATTTCTCCATGTGAATTACGGACTAATATAGTCCAGTTTTAACAGTGAGTAGGGTTTACTGAAAGGCTAATTGCCTAATAAGTTAAATTTGTTGCCTTGGATTTTCCTGGTGCCTTTATAAGACTGAGGGGCAAAGGGCTTGAGAAAAATCTGAAGCAATGTTTTCAAACTTCAGAGAGAAGCTGTCAAGCTGTAATGGAAAATGCCAGACACTACAATGATGGTTTTACACAGCCGTAGCAACTGAAAATATTTATAAAGTTTGAGTCACTCCATCAAGTCTTTGCCTCTGCAAGGAGAGTGTTGCAAAACAAAAGTGAGATTTTAACTGTTGATGTTGGATCCTTAAATTCCTACTCACACACAATATAGAAAGTGGCAGATGGTACACATGTTGCAGGTTGAGGAAACGTCGTCACGCTGTGTTTTGCCATCAGTTATTTCTGAAAGAGCTTAAAAAGAGTAGGAAGATGAGCCCGTGTCTTTAAAGAACATAAAACACCCCATAGTTG
This sequence comes from Lipophrys pholis, assembly GCF_963383615.2. Lineage (NCBI taxonomy): Eukaryota > Metazoa > Chordata > Actinopteri > Blenniiformes > Blenniidae > Lipophrys > Lipophrys pholis. Next base: position 13,919,662 of record NC_137637.1, read on the forward strand.
TCCTCCAATCCCACAAGTTTACACAATCCCACAAAATTAAAGATTAAAGAGATCTTCCTGGTTGAAATACCACCCAGACGCCATGTCTGACATGAGGCCTTGGGTGATATTTTCAGAGTGTGTCTAGCTTGGTAGTAGCACCATTAACAAACTGTATTTTACAGTGAAAGGGTGTAAATCCACCTACAATGGTAACAGGTTTCTGGGACTGAAATATCTGAATCAGTATGTCATTGCAAACGGTATCACTGCCAGTTCTTAGAAATATACTTTTTATGTGTTTATCACCATACCTCCTGGGCTGCTCTTTCTTTTTCTTTGTAAATACCAAAACCTGATGCATTCTGCAGTGAAGAGAGTGGCAGTTCACTAATCAGTCTTTACAGTTTCCTCACAGAACACATTTTCTCGCACCTACCTGGTCTAAAGCGTGACACACCTGTCTTTCTGAAACAGTGTAAAGCTCAACTCAGACGCACAAGCCTAAAGTGAACAATCTCATCAAATTGTCCTCCCACTCCCCCAGCCAGCCCCACTTCTGCTCTCCACTATTATTTTCCTTTCCGAGCCCTCTTCTTCTCAGTCCCCATGCAGCCCTCACAGTCATTTTGCCCCCACTGAGTTAATCAGAGTTGGAGGCTGCAGCAGTACGCAGGCCGGAGTGTACTCTATAATCTGTCTAAACACACACACATGCGGCATACGTACATGTATACATTGCACCTGCTCTTGTGCAGGTTATAATCGGGCTACTTGGCTCTCTCCTAGGGTGAGTAGTAAAAATTGCAGTGATGAAGGCCTGAGTGGTAATCGCTACCTGATGGTTGTAACGGAGCCCACTTAAGGCTTGGCTCCGGGGTCCTTACACCCCAGTGCAGGACACTCTTCACACCCACTCTGCCAAATCCATCATGAAACTGAAAATTGGGGCATTACATGTTTCACACGGCTCCTTTTTGTTCTTCTTCATCTCACATGCTGAGATTTCTCTGCTGTTTGATTCGGCGCCACTTGAGGACAAGGAAGCGAGCATGTTGATTACCATGGCTGTCAAATGATGGTTAAAAACAGCCACTACCAATGTTTCATTGCACTGCTCACAGAAAGCAACACGGGTTTTGAGCCAGAGCCACCCCCAACCCAACGCTCACTGGGACACTAAATATAGAAACCATTTTCCATATTTCTTTTCATCAACACCAGGGCCGTTGCCCAGCATATCATTTTCTCTTCATGCAAATTGGCAGAAACTTGTACCATTTGCGTTGTTCATCTATTTGGCAGCAGGCAGCCGGTCCGCTTGATGGGACGACTTCACAAAGCTAACTGGAGGTTTCGGCTTGTTTATTTGACTTCAAAAATAATGCAATGTAGAGGAAAGTGAAATATAGGAAAATGGGATACGAGACTGAGGGAACCTTGGGTTCCTGTTTTGATCTACAGATGCATATTTATTAAGTAAATGGTGCAATGGCACGTGAAAAGTCAAAGAGAATAGGATTTGAGTCCAAATTATGACGTAAATAAGTCCTGCTGAGTGAAAATCTGTCTTTCCAATGAGAGTCTGAGCCAAATTCCAAATGATTCGACATGAAATGTTATTATAAAGTCTGATGCCCATCATTGTCTATGGGTGGAGGTTGCTTACTTAACTCATAGGGGTGTAAATAATTCATGCTTCAGCTTCAACAACAACAACAAAAAAATACTATAGAGCTTATTCACTTTCGTGAAGGAAGGCAATCTTCAGCCAGACTGCCTGAGGTGGTGAAAAGTGTTTGCATAGTTTAGATACTTTGGGGAAAGTATAAATATGTGAAGAAATAAATATAAATAAAGGAGTAACTGTGGAAAATATTGTGATGGGGAATGGAAAACAACAAGAAAGATTGTTTGCTATTGGCGGGACCTGGCAGAGGGTTAGAGGATAGAAGAAGTGAGTGAGGCTGGAGATAGACGGGCCGACGAGTCCTTAGCTTCATAATGAATTGGATCTGCTGCTACTAACGGCACCTGTGCTGTCACCATTCCTCCTCTTTAAACCTCTAAGGAGGCATTATGTAGCCAAGAAATCTGCCTGATAGAACTTAATGTCGAGTGAAAGCGCCACAGGACTTCCCCTTTGTTGCTCCCTTATTGCTTTGAGGTAATGCACTGTTTGGGCCCTCTTTAAGTAGCGTATTACCTGTAAACAGAGGTGTGTTCAACATTAAGTGATAAGGGAAAGATCTTATACGGTGCAGTTCAGGCCTGGGTCATTTTGAGCTCGGGGAGCAGCACTGAGCAACTGAACAGTCACCAACACTTCATTTCTTTTCCCATGAAATGTGTTTTGATTCTAAACGTGTTTAGGCTGTTGTCGAACACATATTAAGAACTTTTAGTAATCCTCTTGAGTACCAGACTGTTTTCTTTCTTTCTTTCTTTTATTCCTCAAGGAGATAAACTGAACCCTATTCACTTATTAAAAGCCACACTATGGTAATGTTGAATTGAACAACCTTGAGCCCAATGAATAAGAGACACCTGTGAGAGTTTGGAAATACAATAATCCTCCTTGTTCTCATCACTGGGACACAAAGAAACTTACAAAATGTCCAAAAAGACTGACATGTGTTTCCTCCACCTACTCAGATCTGTGAATTACAGGAAAAAGCATCATTGTTAAACAGAGTTAGTGAATACAAAAGTCATCAATTCTCTTGTAAAAATATTACACAAATTTAAGTCTTGTCATAGTAGTTTGTGCTGGATTAAATTACTGAAATTACAACATTGTGCAGCTTTTATATCAGTAGTAATGTTCGAGTAGTGATATGGTTTCGATAGAAAATATAATATCTAGTCTTATAGTCAGACATTCAAAATGTTACTATGATAAATGGCAATATTGTACAGGAACTTTGGGAGGCAATATATAAGCATATTAGCAACATTTCGTAGACGGAAGGTGGTATAATTGAAATACCATAGTGTCTATAGTGAATTGATATTTTACTGTAAAAGACAGCTGACCCATATATTAATGAGAATAGGGCATACACAATTTACTAAATGTTTGAAGTGAGGCATTTTACAGTGAGTAATTGTTCATTTTCAATTTAATGAAGGAAACTTATTTATAAAATCTTGTTTTTACACTCAGTCAAGCTACTGGCCTGTTGCTAATTAACACACTTGGTTGCATAATGTTCCACTTGGTATGTGTTTTCTTGAACCACCTTGCTTTTCCAGCCCTCTGCTGCCCCCTTCACAAACGTTTATGAGATGTTTCTGCAATTAAATTACAAATATCTCTCATAAAATGGGAAAATTGGCTTGTATTGTGATTAACACATTGGTTTATGCAAGTAATTCAATCATGATTTATACAACACTACAACCCATTTAGGAGGGGAGTTACTTAATTTTTTTAAAACCACTTTTACAAAGAAATAACCAAACAAGAGTCAACAGCAAATAGAAGCTGTTTTGGCAGCGAATATTTGGCAATTTCTTTCGTAGACACATCCACATACTCACCTCTACTGTCGATCCCTACAAATACATGTTCCTTACAATTATAGCAGGGTTTCCAATGCTATAAGATGTAGGGCCAAGAAATGTGGTGACAAACAAGCAATGATCTGCCAAGATCAAATGTCCTTACATTTTATGTGTAGTCTATAATATAAAGAAGACAGGTTGATGCATATATCACCTATTTTCTTTTATCAAGAAATGAATGTGATATAATTCCTTGACATCTTCAGTTTAACAATATAAAGGGGACTGACCCAAAATGCAGCTTCGCTCTTTTGGTAAAAGGCATAAGTTTACTTTTATGGAGTTTTATTTTCTAACCAGATACATTTCCAAATTGTGTAGGTAAAGCTAGCAGTTTGTGACAGAGGGTCCATTATATAAAAAAAACAAAAAAAAAAAAAACATATCATATATGCATATATGCATATAATGAAACTTTATGTTCTGAGCCTGCTCTGTGGCTGCCCTTGATCAAAGGATTCTGAGCGAATGCAAGTGGCTCCAGTGCAATAATGAAAAGGAGTGGTGACTGGGGACATCCCTGCAAATGTGGTGGATGGGTATAATACAGAATTTGAATCCAGGTTATGAGTTTAGGGCTGATATTAAAGGTCTTGAAAAGGTACTCCCCAGTTAACCACATTTAACTATAGATCTGAAATAGTTCCAATAACTCATTATCAATAGTAAGACCACAAATGTGACTTTGTCCAGATTCACATCTTTAAATATACAGCAATTCCCCACTGCAGAACAAACTTTTTGGATTTTAAAGAATGTCAGTGTCTAAAAAAAAGCATTCGATCACAACCTTTGTGTGAGAATTTCTATTTCCTCTGTAAGTAAAATTTCTGACATGAGCAAGTTGCCACAAACATCCAGACACCCAGGGCTGAGTTTTCTAGCAACTTGCGTGCTCATGTGGGAGGAAGTGAGATGACTCCGGGCGTATTTTTGTGAGGTGAATGAATAAAATGATGCCCACTGAAAAAAAAAAACATACTTGCACAGTTACAAAAATTATCCTCAAATTTGACCAAAGTTGTCTTTCTTCTCACTCTGTGGTGAGTCCTAATGTGCCTGCTTGGCATTCGATCCATAGTGATGTATGTGTGTGTGTGTCTTTGAACATGCTATAATCACTCCTGTGTAGCCGACCTACCAGCGAGGAATTGTGGGTATTTTTTCCTTTCTTTCCATACAATCATAAAGGAGAGCAGCTCTCCCCACTGTGCATCCTCAGTCTTAATTACTTGTGATTACTCGTCTAATTTCTAAAAGCATCTATTCACAGCACCGCAACCTGACAAAGGCAACAACAAAGATGATGCTTTTATTGCAGGGCTGGAGGAGAGAGAGGGAGGAGTAGGAGTATATATGAGCACTTGGTATGTCAAGTCAAATTGTTTTTACATTTCATCTCGCTGGCTCCTTATCTATTCAGCTGTTTATCTGCATCTCTGCTGGGGTATGTGCGAGCTCCTGGCGCGCGCCTCTATGTATGTTTGTGTGCAAGCAACTGCCAACGTGAGGAGGCAGGCAGCTCGCTGTGTCAAGGGCTGTAGGGGGAATGTTCAAACCCCAGTCAGCAGGGGATTATGTGCAAAATACAGATGTTAGAAATGGCTCCAGTGTTTGCCTATTGTTATCACTGCTCTTTGGCTAAGAGAAGAACAGCTTTGGGTTTTGACTTGACAAGGGGGAGAAACAGAGAGATAAATTGTCCCCACCAGCTTTCATCCAACCCGACGCCCCTCAATGCTTCCCCCTACAACGCTGCCCCATCCTGATGTAGATAGCATGAAATAAACCCAACAGATTACAAAGTAATATGCAGACAGCTACACAATAAACAGAGGCGAGAGCGATCCCCACCCTCTTGTCTCTCCAGCTGCCACAAAACAGGACATGAATTAATAAGGTGAAACAAGGGTTACAAGCTTCTTCTTTTTTTTTTTTCTTCCTCCGTGTGATTTCCAGATGCAGAATTGAAGGAGGCGGCGGCTAGACTGACAGGTAGAGAAGCAGAAAGGCAAGCAGTTAAGAGTATGTGGGTACAAATTTGCATTTGTCATAGTGAAATTAAGATGTAGAGGTTGTGCAGACTGGAGCATTGTGTGAAATAATCATGCATTCTACGATTTCTGCACCTCCATGATAATGATTTTTACAACACTTGTTTTCCACTGCTGTTGTATATACATACTAATTAGCCAGAAGAACAAAGAAGTCAACCTTCTGATCTCTCCCACTTAATGCTGACGACGGGCAGTTTTGGCTGCTGCAGTAATTAAGTCCAGCGTATAAGTTGCTTAACAAAAATTACTTGTAATGTTCCTTTTTCTGAAATGAGGTCTGTCAAAAAAAAAAAGAAAAGAAGAAAAGAAAAGAAAAATAGATTAAAAAGCCACAAGAAGCAGACATTTAAGGTTTTCAGACACATCTTTAGCAGACACTTTTGAACTGTTTGTGTGGCTTCTGTGCCGGCTGACACTGCATAAAACAGGAGATAACAAAACAAAAAATGTTTGGCAGTAAAAATAGCGGCCAACAGAAAGCCTCTCGACTAATTAAAGACTTGGCACAGTACAAGAACAAAGTTAGGTGTTAGCTCGAAGGTGGAGATGTCTGGGCTCTAATTAATCAGGAGAGACCATTGGCATGGCTGTGGCCAGTGTTACTGGTAAGTCCATTCACTTTGCTGAAACAAGAAACATATATAATCATGTGGGAAATGTGCTTACAGCTCACAAGCTGTAGGCATAAGGAGGTGTTAAAACTTCACGCAGAAATTAGGTATTCCAGAGACCTTTAACCTCAGACGCAAATAGCACACAATGCAGTACATCCCACTGCACCCTCCCACACACATGCACATGCACACAGCTGTCAACCAACAACACTCCTGCCCCTCCGCCTCCTCCTGAGAAGTAAAAGATCTAAATTCCTCCACCGTGAGCTGCAGGAACACTCCAGCTCAAGTGTAACATTAATTTCTCATGATGTCAGTCAGCTTTCATCAGTGTTAAACTTTAGCATGCCTGTGAGATGACCGCTCAGGACAGACGTGGAGAGACTCCGGAGGGCTATGTGAGAAGATGAGTATCTTCCGACCGCTCCCGCTGCGCCGTGAAGCCCCACCCAGCTGTGAAGTGCTGTGGCGGTGAAACTTATACATTTTAATATCTGCCTGGATGCCTCCGCCCGACTATATGGTCAGGTTTCCCAGAATGCTTTCTCCGGCTTTACAATTACAGCAGAGAGGAAAACACAAGATGGGAGCAAAAAAGTGTTCAATTGAAAGACACACTGCCTGGGTGTATGCAAGCGTGGGTGCACACAGTGGTGTTTGTGTGTGTGTGCGTGCGTGCGTGCGTGCGTGCGTGCGTGCGTGCGTGCGTGCGTGCGTGCGTGCGTGCGTGCGTGCGTGCGTGCGTGCGTGCGTGCGTGTATGAGAGGTTTTGTCTTGCGGTATCCAGGAGCAGTACTTGGATGCATTACTATATAAAACAATGAAATGATATAAATCCTTACATCATGATAGCCGATTACACTCTTCATTTCAAGTGTGGTTGGCTCTTATCAGTGAGAGCAACTTATTAAGTTGTGCCACAAATCTTATGTTTGTTTAATTAAGATGCAGCTACAATTACTGAAGTTACTGAATATCTTGTGACTGAACGAACAAGAACTCATTTCTTCATAGGAAATATTACATTAAACTCCTGTTTACTATACGATGAGGACCTCATTAATCCTGAAGAACATTGCTCACATTCACTTTACCTTGCGTGTACAGTGCCTATGATTCATTAGTGAAGCACACTCTATTGAGCCCCTTGAGGACGTCTGTGCATTTAACTTATTCTATTATAAGTAACATTGATTGCACATACCAGGAGCTGACCTTTTACAAGAGATGTTTCCTTCTGGCTGCATGTTGGTAGTTCATCTCAGCTGTTTCTTCCCAATTGGCATTTGTTCATAAATCTGTTTCATCCAACTAACTGAACTAATGCTATTAAGGCCCTGTTTACATGACAGTCCAGTTCATGTTCTCCTGGAACTTGGTCATTTTATTGTTGAGAGTCACCCGTAATAGCAGTCCAACGTGGTCGCCTGTCCACACAAATGTCTGTGTCCGCGTTATTATTAATGTTTGTAGCATGTTTTTCTCTGGATGCATGTGAGTGTGTTTTTATCATATCGGCTCCGTGTAAATGGACATAATTTTCAAAACTTTCTGAAATGAAAATGCAAAGATTACGAGTTTTCAGATGAAAAGATGTTGTGTGAATGGGGCCTGAATCTAAATAAAACTTAGATCAATAATAAGACTCGCACACCCGTATTGGTCAGGTGAACATCAGGTCATAACATGTTTCACATAAAAGATGATTTTGATGACAACTGCAGAGTCTATAGACTGTACTCTTGAGAGACTTTTCCTGAGATGAATAGTTAGTCTTCATTTATAGACAGCGCTTTATATTGAATAATACAGAAAGTTATCAGCTGTTGCTGTAGAGAATTTTCTTACCCTTCTAATATTCATTTGATAATTTAATGTCTAAGTAAAATGACATAAAAATAGTGTTTCTTGACGACCTTGAAAACAGCTAATTGCACCATAATAAGACACCCTGATAGCGACAGACAACACCAGCCATTACTGTCATGCAGATGGCTTAAAGTTGAACAGAATTTAATGAACAAAATTCATCCTTTTTACTCTCTTTTCATTGCTTGGGAAAAAAAACAACCCAGACTGAATATTCTGCAGACTGAGTGTGTGTGATGAAGCATATATAGCCGGCCGCTATTGTTGTAGTTAGAGCACTTTGCCGGAGCTCTCGTCGAGGTTCAATCACAATAGTTTTCATTGGTGTGCCCATTAAGGAGCTGAGGAGACCCAGACAAAGAATTTGACCTCTGTGTGCGGATGATAGTTCCCGCAGGAGTGGAAGAAAAAGAAATTGTTAACCAACTGAGATACGCTGGAACGGAAGTTAAGGTGCCACGTGCGCAGAGCTCGGCTCCTTCCTCTCCTCAGCGCTTGTAAGGCGGCGCACTGTTTCCATCCATCATACATCGCCTTCCTATGATAGCATAGCTTCCACAGTCAACTTGTTTTACATTATGTATTGTGAGCCAAGTGGTCTTATGCAAGCGTACTGCCACTAAAGAGACAGCCAGCGCCTGTCTTCCTAAAAGGATTTTTTTTTTTTTTTTTTTGGTGTGCCTTACTTGTTTTCCTTTTTGCATTTCTATAAAGAGGAAGAGGCTTTTAATCTGCCTAACACACGCTGGTGCGACAGAGAGGAATACTTTTACATTTTGGAGTTCCCACAAGTTCAACTAATCCAATTGGCCACAGCTCGACAGGAGCAGAAACATGTCTCTGTGTTATTGTGCACTTCTTTGAGCTCTGAACTTCAGCGATCCAAACTTTTGGGCTGTGTGGGAGAGTGTGCTTTCATGTATCCCCAGCGAAGGCATTGGTTTATTAAGCGCCTTGAATAATCCTTGAAACTATTCCCAAATGAGAGAGAAAATATTTTAAACATTTAAAGTAAAACTGTTGTTCCACTTCTTTTTTTTTTTTTTTTTTTAAATGGCAGATTTTGTCATAACTCAAGATCATAGTGAGAGAAAAATCCTCAGTGAGGTATATACATTGTGCTGAAAAATGTTCTTTCATTTACCCTGCTTTAAAAAAATAAAAGTCTGTAAGACATAGGAAAACAGTTTTGAATCACCCAGTTTGAATGAATGACTCAGTGAAACGTGGTTCACTCCAGAGCATTTAAATATTCAGGCAACGTGCACTCCCCATAGGGCTCTATGTGGACTATCAATATGATGGATTAGTCTTTGCCTACAGGAGAAAAAAAATAATTACTCAAAGCAATAATTACAGCAGTCCCGTGCTGAATCGCATTCAGCCGGCTGATAAGATTTTACTGTCAAAGTGCTGAAGTGAACATGCAATTTGAAGGACATGCAAAGAACTTCACGGGTTATCTTTCTTCTGTTTCCTGCACAATTTAGAAATACTGTGACAGAATCAGTGGAGCTCAACAGGCTCAGATCAACCCTCAGTTCTCATCTGAGTCCATTTTAAACACGATTAAGGTCCCATAGAGTAAATGCAGTTTGGAGACTGCCCACACAAAACACCTCCTCTCAGAGGAAACTGTTGAGTTTTTCCAATTGCCCTGCAGTTGTCGATGTTCCCGGCTTGCAGCCCAGGGCCAAATGTTACGAGAGCAGATCATCCATCCAGTAATTAGAACTGGATCTTGTAAGATGGCTTCTTCAATTGGGCAGATATTAGCAGGTATTTATGGCTGTTGGATAAGTAGCTTCTGTATGGCCTGCCCTCTAATGCGCATTCCTCAGGTGAGATGTTGGACTGTCATGCATGCTAATTGTCGGTACACACACTCTGAGTTCCGTTTTATAGCGATCAGTTTATTAGACCAGTGAAATCAACAGAACTAACACATTCCACTGTTTAATAAGCTCTTCAATGGAAACCGAAGCATCTTTTGGAGTGGGGTCGAAGCACTATGGACCTTTGTGTGCTGAGGTATGCATGCGTGCCAAGACCATCCTGTGTTGCAGATAAAGCCTGTAGCCACAGCTGAGAGACTAGCAGTGCTCAAGTAATTAATTTATCCGTGAGTGACAGTGAAGCTGTGGGGCACAAGCTCGCGCATCATTGATAACCAGATAGGAGTTGATTTATGAAGTCCAGTGCACAGTGAGTGTGTTGGTTTGTTTTAGCTAACACACGTGTGTGACTGTTTATGCATAATGCAGTCGCTGCCTGTAGCTACACTTTTATTTATATTCTTAAGGTCTTCAGAGTCTTCCTAAAGTTGTTTCGTAGCAAGGAGATCCATCAACCCAGTGCAGGAGAAACAACAGAGAAGCAGAGGTCAATTGAAAGCGTGGTGCACATCAGAGGAAACAATGGTTGCTGAATTATTGAGTCCTTCCTGTCCCATCAGCTGTTTGTCCCAGGCCTAATGGGTTTCTTCTCCAAAAGTTAACATATGTGTGTCTCAAGAAAGAGAAGGAATTTACTTAAAGTTATTTTCTCAGGAGAGTAAACAGGCTTTGCTCCTTAAAGCATGAACCTCCTGCCGGAGCTCGTTTAACATGCTGCATTGACTTTCGCTTTCACTTTGGGTTACCACCACGCTTTAACTAATAGACACATTTTGACGGCATTATTTATTCAGAGTAACGGAATCTGGACTGAAACACAGAGATTACACCCCCATGGTGCGTCATGGTGCGTACGGAAAGAAGGGTTCGTGGAAAAAGGGTATTTTCAAAGCACACTCATATACACGCAGACATGTGCTGAAAAAAAGCAGAATTGACTAACCAGCTGTCTGCAGCCACAGTGGAGTCTGTCTGCCAGCCTTTTTCGATTAATCCACACTTCCCTGGGCTGCTTATGTTTAACTCTCACCACACCGCTGTCAGTCGATACACATTCAGCCTGCATAAACACTCGCACGCCTGCACACACGTCAGGATGTTGTCAGGTCACACATACTGGCGACTGGGGGCCGCACGCATGCCGCTGGACAGTTTTAGCACTTTTCTAGAGCGTGCATACTCCTGTGGGTTTTCCTGGGTGGGCCGCCATCCAGCCATGAGTTTAGGAATCTGGTCTGTCAGCTGGCAGTCTGAGCTCTGCAGGTGTCTCCTCAGCACAAAAGAAAAGTCAAGGGCCAATAAACAGCCACAGCAGGAGAACCCAATGTCCAAATCAATAGTGAGACCGCGTGTTTTCCTCTCCACTGGCTCCAAGATCCCTCTAATCGCACAAAAACTTGCCACTCCTCGTTCGTGGCGGTGCATTCACACGCACCTCCGCCTCAGTGACATGAAAGTGACACGCTGTGGGCTGCAAATGTCTCCTCTGGAAACTATTACGTCACTCGGCCTTGTTGCCGCAAACTACAGCTGTTGTTTCCCTGTGTCTATTTGGCTGTGATTGCTGTCAGGTCATTCAAATCAACACATCAGTAAGAGAAAAAGCAGAGAAAAACACAGCTCCTTCCAAGTATTACCTGGTCAGTTAATTTACCCAAATGGTTATACTCATTCTGGTGGGGTGCAAGTACAGTAGAGAAATCACGTAGTTTGGAAGCCATCTTGCAAAATCTGTCCGTTCGTCCATGACTGGAATTGAATGTGAAGGTTTTAGCTGAAGATGTTTAAAGTTTGATTGAACCTTGAGTGACTCATAGGTGCACTCAGATAAACTTTACAATACTGATTGTGTTAAGAATTGAATTTCTTACATGGAAATTACAAAAGGGGCAGCTTTTTCCAAATTCCTGGAATTTCTCCCAAAACAGAAAAATTTAATATAGACATCTACTACTGGCAATAACATGACAGAAACATCATTTTATAGGTTTATTGGTGACTTTAAGGTTGAACGTTGAACTGGAATTGACTGGCGTCCTGTCCAGGGTCCGTGCCGGCTTCACCCAGTATTAGCAGGGATTGGAGTTGGAGAAACCATAATGGATGGATGATATCGATCTTTCCTAAATTAATCTGCTCGATGAGGGGAAAAAAAGACAATTTCATGAGCAACAAATAGCCCAAACTGTGAGGGGACAGCTAATGTTTTCCCCCGTTTAACAATGTCTTTGAGGAGACTCTGTTCCCTCACATTGCTAAGATCTGCACAATGACACTAGATTTTCTTAGGACAATAATATTGTATAAATCTTGTATTTACAGTGCTTTTGCATTAGTCATAGAGATTGTAATGTGGCCTTGTTGCAGTCAACCTGCAATTAAAGAGACAGTCGAATCTTACAACACAGCACGGCTTAAACCGGAGAGAAAAATGTTCACCATTTTTAGTGGTTTATTTTCACTCGACCTTAAAGCCTGATTTGTAGCAAGGCGTTAGCATAACTCGAATTCATTAAAGAGGTTCTTAACTTAATAGTCGAGATATAACAACACATTACAATTTGTCTCTTCCTTAGGTTGTTGTTGCACTCTGGAAAAAATAATTTCACAGCCATTATTTGGAATCACACACCCCCACGGATTTTAAACGCAACAAATTAGTTTGGTTTGGCTCCAGACAGGATGTTCTTTCCCTGTGTGTTTTTTATCCTCTCTTAAGAGGTGAACGCTCTCAGTTATGGGTACTGTGTGATGCATGCACATGAATATCCTCAGACTTCAAAGAGTGCAGAAGCTGTCTGCACCAATCAGCAAACCAGAACATTTTAAACAAGTCTTCTTGGCTCTCATAAGGATGAAAGTAAAAAAGTAGTGGAGGATCGTATCGCCGCGGTATCAGGTGTTTCCTTCACCTGACAGCTCCGACAGTTAGAAATCAGCCTTAGCCTGGAGCGCTGAAACGGTCGTTCTCAACATGGATACTGAATGGATAAATAATATATTGATGTATGTTTTCAGATCACCACTTTATAAATAATCCATTGCTACAGCAGCTGCCCTGTGCTGTGTCTCGTCTTGTGATAGCTTTGATTGATTCTTTTACATCCTTAATATCCTTATTGCATTAAGTTGAAAATTGCCTGACTGAACTCGGGAGTACGGGGCAGCAACTGCCAAGTTGTAGACTCTATGTCTGTCCGCACTTCATCTCATACTTAGCTTTTCAAGTTGAATATTTGTTATTGTGCAGACGATGTGTTAATATACAATGTGAAATGAAAACTTTGAAAAAATGAACAACAGCCTACCAATCTCCATTCAACACATCTAACACCATGTAGAAGGCTGAACTTTTCAGTTTTACTTTAGTTTTTTTTTTTATTCCAGAAGAAATTCTCGTCCAGCTCTATTGCCATCATGATAGGAAATGTATGTTTCTAGTTTTTCCAACCCGACCAGTTACAAATAGCACTACTTAATTTGGATAATTTCTTTTACACTATACTAACATTTTGATTTCACAGATTTAGCCTTCTTGACCTGATCCTATCTGTGTTACAATTATAAACCAGGTCTCTATACAGACAGTTTATTATTTGTAAAATGAGTTTTTATTCTTTCACGTGAACACACATCGCTAAGAAACAAGATTTAAGACATACTGACAGTCATATTTGTGAAACACATCCAAAACCAACAAAGATGTCTGCCTGTTCAGGTCATCTACCACTCCCTTCTACACATATATTAGTTCAAAACATAGAAAATAATGATGAGCTCCCATTTTCCTTCCAGTGATTTGCACCAGATACAAATTTTGCTGGAAAAAATTTAATTTGCTCTTTGAAAAATAATGCAGTATCTGTAGATGATTTCAAACTGTCAAGTATGTGATAATAACTTACTTGAGTCATCAAATGCTTAAAACATTATGTGTGAGTAGTCTGTAACATCTGTTAGCTCAATATTAAGACCATAATTTATGAGTTTAGATGAACTATTGAATGGAATGAAATTAAGAGACCTTAAGTAGTTCAGTGAAACTGAAATCACAGGATGATCGGCACTCATACCAAAGAGAGTATTGTGAATTACTGACAACATTTCTTTTCTAAAATCATTTTAGTCCTCGCATCGATGTGTGAAACAGTGATGTCAGAGTCAATCCCTATCGTTCAGGTCAGAACTCCTTGTTAAAAATCACCAGCTGTGCACATAACATCAGAAAAAGCCTTAGTTCCTTAATTTAATACTATTCAGAATATATATTTCATGTTATATACAGTATTTATAAGAGAAAAAATGCTTTGTGGATATGAGCCAAGAACTTCTAAGATAGTTCTTCTTAGGAGAGAGTGAGAGAGAGGGCAGAAAGAGAAGAACATCCCCTGTGTGGGATCTGCTTTACACATCATTTAACTGAGAAATTGTGTTTCTCTTTTTAACATATCCCAGCACCCATTAGTAAGGATTTACTCCTACTCGCAAGAAGTTTTGGTACGCCAGCGTTATAGCCAAATGGCTAACCAGCGTTATCACGACGTGAGCATGAACAATTATAAGGGTCCCTGTTCTTGTGAATATGTGTCACATTAAATTTGCTCTGACAGCAAGGAAGGAGGAAAGTGAGGACAGAAATGCTGTAGGGATTAATGTTGAGCTTGGAAGCCCATTTCTTCAAGGCATTAGCTGCCTGGTGGAGCGCTGAGGGCCTGACAGGGAACTATGACACAGCGTGTTGAGCCATTTGGGAGCGTTACAACCGAGCACACACACGTTTTCTTGGACCCTGAGTGTCTTTGTGTGTGCGTGTGCGCTGGCTGCCACAGCGATCACGTCCAGCGCGACAGGGACAATGGCTCTGATGCGTTCTTGTGCATTGGCAAACATGCACAGCCTCAGTCAAATGAGCATCCGGCGTTCACCTTGAAAACTTAAATGTTCCCACTCAGAAATATGGAGAAAAATAATTCATTTTCATATTGGAGCTGCTTTAATAAACAAGAGAAGACATATTGTCAACAGGACCCCGGGCCACCAAACATAGAAGAAAAATAGAAGTTGATAAATGATGCAGGAATGTATCTACCCACACCCCTCTGTGTTGTATGGAAATAAGTGTGGCCTGAAGGTTTGGTCTATTTGAAGGGACAGAGCTCTGAAAAAAAAAAAAAGGGCAGAGAATTTCAGATTGGTGTTTAACGGTGTGACCTTTGAGTGAGCTGAATACATGTAGACAGCAGCGTGGGGCTGATGAATAGCTTGGGTCTTTTCCCAGCTGGGAGAGCAGATGCTGAGAGGAGAAACAGAACATGTTTTTCTATCCTCCTGCACTCTTTTTCTCTCTCCTTCTAATCTTATATTAGCAATGTGTGTGTGTGTGTGTGGGGGGGGGGGGGGGGGGGGGGGGGGGTAGTTGGTCAGAGATGACACACTATTAACTCTCCTGGCGTTAATCTTAATGCCTCATGCTAGAGGACTATACACAATCCATTTTAATGCAATTAGCTCTTGCCAGGAAGGATGAGTTATTCAATGGGAGCATAATTGCATCCTCAAGTTTTTACACTGGTTCATTCCAGGGATGTAATTACTTTCATACATGGTTTAACACATGCCGCCACTGACACATACAGTATGTACACACACCGAGGCACCGTGCAGACACATATACACTTGTGTGGACTTCTCTTGGCACGCTATACATCACACAGTCACACGATTTTATCCTGATTATACAAAGTGGAAAAGTAAAATTGCCCAGCATCATGTTTCATCAGTGCTGGCCTTCTCACAGAATTCCCAAACAGCCGACCCAGACACACCGGGTCTGGAGATTGATGGGCTGGCTTTGGATGTGTCACCCTGAGGGGGACAACTATGTCTTCCTGCTGCTCTACAAAGCCATCAGACTGCTTTGTATTAAGATCAGGATGACAAAAGCTCTAAACATTACCCTTTGGTGTTTCAGAGGAAGGTAAAAGAGGATGCACAATACACACACTGAAAATGTTCTTCAGTCTGTTTACCTCCCTCCTCCCTCTTGCAATGAACACATATTTTGGCTTTAAAGTTTATGTCATCTAAAGTATTTCCAAGAGGTTTGGCAGTCTGTCCTCAATGCATTAACCTGCTCCACTTAACTCTTCTTCCCAAGTCTTTTCTTTATGTATTTCCTCTCTGTATGAAAGTTAAGTCTAGTTATTTGATGCTTTTGTCTGTAGTATTTTAATTTGGCAAACAATTTAAAATGAAACCGTATTACAACAAGTTGAGGTTAAAAGTTGATTTTGCTCTCCCTTAAGGATATTACTCTCTGAAAACAAGAGGACAAGGCAATATGATGACATCTACTTAACTGCTGGATGCAATGCGCAGAGAGCGGCTTCTCAGAACTTGAATAATTCTCTTGTCGCTCCCTGTGAATAGCTCAAACGCTAAGTTCTTTTCCCTCATATCACACAGAAGGCAAGAAAAGGAAGACTTACAGCATTGTCCCTCTGAGGCCAGTGCTTAACTAGTGATGTCTGTGTAAATAAAAGTTTTGTGCTGAGGGAGGGGGGGGGGCAGGGAAATAGGCCCAATGAGCCGCCGCGAGGGAGATTGTTCCTCTGCTCTGAGTCTATAAATAATGCAGATGAAAGAGAACGAGGGCTAGAAGTGATCTCCAGTGGCCCTGAGCAGCCCACGGGCCCCTGTCAGAGCCAGGGGGAAGCAGAGGCCCTACGTCCACCCACAACTCCAGTCCCAAGCTTCCAGTTAAATTTGGCAAGACAGCAATGCTCAGCCATTTAGAATGAGGGGGCCGATCAATTGTTATGCAACTGGTTTACTTCTGCTGCTGTCGTGGACGAACACACTACTTTGGAAACAGATGAAAAAGTTTGTTGTGCCATTGAAGAACAAACTCGTCCTTAAATGTCAACACTTCAACACAAGACATTTAAATCTCAGCGATATTTAGCATTTAAAATGACTAAAGTTAATTCATCAGCATTGGCACATTACTTTCTCTCACATTTTGAAGCCACTCACTCCCCACGTTTCTCACACTACTATCAGAAGGTCGAGCACTCCATGATCCAAAGATGAACCGCTTGCCCTTCACGCTGCCTCCCTCTCTGTCTTTTCCCTCTGTGGCAGAAGTCACAGCACCAGCAGCATGTCCAGATGCACTGACCCCTCCTGAGTGAAGGAAAACCGCTGACAGGCAGCTTTTTTTGGACAAGTTCAACATATTCCTCTTCAAGACCCTTTTTCTTGCCCTCCTCCCCTCGGCCAATGCAGTATGTATGACCTTGGCTGCAAGAGCTGGAGGTGTTCATGTATGGACAGATGTCAGACTTGTTGTGGCACTTCTATGGGACTGGGTCTACCCAACACCCCCCAACAAATGACAAACAAAATGACTGATATCGGTAAACGTTAACCTCAGAGTGGTTGGAGCTGTCATCACACATACAAACACGATACCTTTCTCGACATGCATCAAGTCAGAGGTGCAAAAACAACTCATATGGATTATAACAATCCAAAATCAGACCTCACACATTGAGATGACAAAAACCAAATCCTTAATCATCATAGTACAAACAAAAACAGACAGGTGCACACAGTGTTAACCTGACATATTCACCAGTAATAAAGGCGGTTATAGACCGTATGATCTCAGCCTGTCCCAGATGAGAAATTAACAGTTTTGACTATTTCTATTGCTGTAACTTAAGAATGCTGGTTTAATGTGCACTTGAAGGGGTTCTGCCAGTGGTTACACTACTGTGTGACTGCTGCTCTGACCCAGAGCTGTTTACAACCAACAGAAATGCAACAGAAAATGTCACAACAATTGAAGCAAGAGTAATGCTACACAGAAAAAACAGTTTGCATATTCCCGAGGAGTTTAAACGGTGAACCGCATCCACATTCTCCATCTACTTTCATACCAAGCCTTTTCCTTGCACATAAATAACACTAGAATAATAGCTCCAGTCTTGGTCAGTGTCATTTATCACCTGCAGGCGCTGGGGGCGTACATAAATGATGCTGAGATAATATTATTTTTGCATATTGACATACATCACGGTGGTGGACATTGACATTGTGCAGTCTGTCAAGCTAAAGTTTATGGAGTCTGGATTGCACGGTGTAGCAGGTAATCAAGTCATAACATTGCTAAAATCTCAGCCTGCTCGATCTTTAAGCCTTAAGCCTTAACAGACAGGAAAATGACACACACACCAGGAAAAATCCAGTATGGGGCTAATCAACACACGGGTGGAGCGCACATATACACACACACACATGCACACACCCTCAGGAATGGGAGGAGAATGCGACTCAGGTGTGAAATGAGAACATTAGACAGTGAACATAACATATCAAGGCAAAGGGAAGAGAAATTCACAAAAGAAAATGACTGAAACATGATAGAAAGGCATAAATACCTTATGGGAACACTGAGGGCAGGACATATTGGAACAATGTCAAAATCAGACACTGGGTAGTTGATTACTGACTCTCAGTTGACGGGAGGTACGAGTGTGCGGTTGCCTGAGTGTCTGCCTGTGGGTTAGCCATGTGATGAACTCCCTGAGCAGCCTGCACTTGAATACATTTGGTATAAAACAGGGTGGGAAATTCCAGAGGGACCACATAAAAAAAAAAACTAGGAACATTGCAGAGGGCCAAGACAAAAATTGACCTTAGTTCGGCCTGGTATAAATATATCTCTTGCATGATGTTTTTCTGGCAGTAACAATTCAAATTGTAATACTTGGACACAGCAATCTGTGTGCGCACAAACTTGGCACAGGGCTTTATACTTTTCTTTCAGTACTCAGGCGTCCACGTCTCAGTGGAAACTCTACATTTTGCATTAATCCCCTTCATTTTGTTGTGAGTCAACAATATTGTGGGTATTGTTAGCTCTGCTTGCACACGCAGATAGATTTGACCACAAGGGCAACTTTATACACTGAAAGAATGAATACAGAGGAACAGCATTGAATGTGTCATGCACTGTTCACGTCATTGAATTCATTTTTAATGACTTCAAGCCTGCAGGAAAGACAACCAGTGATTCCATGTGTGGCGGGCAGGTCCTGTAATGCCCAGATCTAGTATGAAAGGATGGAGACATTGGATTATTCAAAGAAGACTTCTAATAAATTAGTGAGCCACAATCAGCTCGGACCACTCAAATCCACAAATTATTTGACACAAGTGCACAGAGGCGCTCTAAAATCTGTGAAGCATCTTCAGAAATTATATCTTTGTGAATCTGTGCTGTTTTAAAAAGCAGGAAAGTCACATACAATATTGATTGATGACTTTTTTGTTGTTTACTACACTTTGGAAGTACTAACTGGTGAATAAATACGCACATATTCAGGTCATTATCTTTGAAAGCAACCCCAATTTGCTTTTAGTGTCTCAACCTTTGCAAAGTACAGTGACTATGCAGATATAGAGTTACACAATTCAGCCTTCAGCAGTCTTACTGATACCTCAATGCCTTAATCCTCTTTATCATGACTCCACATGACGGAAGTCATTACACTGACCTTCTCTTACAGCTGTTTCACCCTTTCTTGTATCCAGCATTAGCCTGGAATACTTCACACTGGCTGTTACTAAAATAAATTCTGCTGAATGGTTGCCCTTATTATGTGTGTGCTGTTAAGTTTGTACTAATAACTGTGTGAGACTGAAATCATTGTTTCTTCTGGTGTTGTTGTGTTTCACACTGAATATTGGCACAGCATCCCAACACAAGGAGAGAACTTTACATGACTGGTAGTGTGATTCCACATAATAACACTCACCATAGCCCCACTTCACCAGAGAAAACTGAAGCCCGGCCAGAGCTAGTGCGTCTATTATCGTGCTCTTGCAACACTCAGGCACGTCTCGTGATGCAGACATCCCGCCAGCTCATTTATAAATGATCTGAGAGTATGATACAGCCCTAGGAAAAAAAATAAAAAAAACGTGTAGCTGTCCAAGTGAATTTCACTGACATGGTGCTTTATATAGAGCAGACTGGACTTCAGAGTGGAGAGAGCGAGAGAGTGAATTCCGCTTGGTGTTGAACTCCACTGTTGTACCTTTAGGCTACAGCTGTGGACACACAAGTCCAACTGTGACATCCATTTCATTGACTTGGTGCTGCAATATTTACCATTCTATTCCAGCACACTGTGGAGAATACACCCTTTTCTGTACTTGTCTCCCATTTGAGCCTTGTGACATATAAAAGTGTTTTTGTAAAGATAGAGACAGAAATGAAAAAAATAAAGTATATCACTAACATGGTCTGAACATTATCCATCTTTATTGCTCTTGTGGATATGTTAATTTACTGCAGCACATGCCTGCATAATCATAATGATGTTAGCACCAGACATCCCGAGGGGCACAATGTGCAAGTGCAATGAGGTAGTCATGTTTTACTCTGAAGGTCCCAGGGAGGCCTGTTGAGTGTGACAGTGTGACAGAGACTCTTGTAAAACTGCTAACCCATAGCTCCAGCTTTTGGCAGTTATATTAATAGACAAGCTGATACACACTTTAGCAGATCGGCAGGACCAGAATAGAATATAGTCAGAAAACCATGTTAGAACAGTGTCTTCTTTGAGACACCTTGTTTATAGAACAAAAACCTTAGTGTCTCTGTTGTGTTAACTGTTCATATTATTGTTGGATGTGAGAAAAATATATATGCATATGTATATGTGTGTGTGTGTGTGTGTGTGTGTGTGTGTGTGTGTGTGTGTGTGTGTGTGTGTGTGTGTGTATATATATATACTGTATGTATATATATATATATATATATATATATATATATATATATATATATATATATATATATATACATACAGTATATATATATATATATATATATATATATATATATATATATATATATATATATATATATATATATATATATATATATATATATATATATATATATATATATATGTATATATATGTGTCAAATGTATGATAACTCAACCTGCACTTAAGGTCATTTGCTGATGCAGGTAAAGGCAGCAACTGCTTATTAAGTTAAGATACCATCTTAAAATTATGTGGGTTGCTAAAGAAATGGCTCCCATGGTGGGACTTTTTGTAGATGGTGCAATCATTGCTACTGCACATGCACACCATGGTCGGAGTGAATAGTTCTTCTCCGCATGCGCGAGTAGATAGTAATCGCAATCCAACTTCATCTGTCCATACGGATGTCAGCATACTTGCATTTATTAGTGTTTATGGCACCTACTAGTGGCCCTGCACGAACACTACATTGTATTCATTGTTTCTGCTGTCTGCGGTCATAGTTTTCCAAACTTTGCCGTGTAAATCTGAAACTTTTCTCAAACAAAAGTGTGAAAATGATGTGATTTCACTTGAAATGTTGCCATGTTAAAGGGTTCTTAGTTTCATTAGCTGCTGGAAATGTTTTAAAGATTTCTTGAAACCCGATACTCCGACTGGTATTTCAAACAACTCTAATACTATATTTGACTGCCCTTTTTAATAATATTATTATCCAGAATTCCTTGTTCAATTACAGGTCCTCAGTTCCCCAAGAATTAAAAAGAACAAACAAAAAAAAAACACCTGCTGTCTTATGAGATAGTTCCCTGATGAACTCTTTAAACTTGTCAGCGGCAAAATTAATCTCAGCATCCTCTCGGTTAAACAAGCAGTTGTCCAGCTGCTCCTTAAATAAGTCCTTAATGAAAGCAGCAGCAGGCACAACTGGCCGATATTATCTATTTTCTCAGTCATAATAGCTGCATATGGAGATCTGAAAGTTTTCAACCAGACCTTTCCAATTATGGCTGCTGCAGTCCTGACACCACTGTGAAGCACGCAGAGTGTCGATGACCTTTTTATCCTTTTTCCTTATTTTCTCTCTCTTATTCCAGCAGCTCAGTCATTCAGTCGTATCTCTTATTAATGGTCTTGTTTGTATTCAAACACCCAACCCGAAACAAATCTTAACCATCCAAGTGTTGTATCATAAATATAAAATATATCACACCAGTTCATGATAGTATACGAATGAAAAATTAAAGGAACACAACATACATCAATCTGAATATGCAAGCCAGTCTACAATCTGCTTCTTATCTTGAGCTGTCCTCTGTAACAGTATCTTTTGACAAGGCGGTGTACCCCAGAGTGAAGGAGGGAACATTAACCTCGCCCATCTTCCGAGGGCATCTGCTGCAGGGCGCCCTCCATCAAGGATGCCCTTCTTTCTGAGGTGTGACAGGCCTGCTGTCACATCTCAGCCCCACAACTCAATGCTGAAGATGGATAGGTGTGAGCCCCAATGCCCAGGTGAACTCCAGTGGGCCGTCTCTGGCATGGCGCTGCTAACTGCCAGACCACCAACTGACCAATCTGAAGGTGACAGCTTTCTGGCAAAAGCACGAAGAAGGATTAGGAAGGGGAGAGCTTCCAGGAGCCTCCTGTTACCAGAAAACAAAGATTACCTGAAATACTCAGAACTCTTTTATAGCTTCTTTTTTTTTTTAATGAAAACAAAGCCCATCTGTAAAATCTACAGGGATGAGTCACGGGGAAGGCCTAAAGTGAACCTTATGTAAAGATGGTACCACACTGCTGACTGACTGTCTGCAAGAAGGATGTTGCGTAATGAGCTGTGGTGATTGATCAATGGCTGTCAGGAGGAACCAGCCAGGGTCTGGCCAACAATGCTCACCAGTCAGCATGGGACCACCATCAGAGGGCAGCAGGGCTCAGACAAGAACTGCAGGGACCGCGAGCACCATGCAGCTCGCAACATGCAGCTCGCAACATCAGACATCCAGGGCAAGAAAATTGAAGGGATCCCACATACTGTTTTTTGTTTGTTTTTAGGTGTCTGTCCATGCAGACTGTCACAAAATTGTGACTTTAATGTGTTCAGATAAGTCGGCGTCAGAGCTCAGTTTTACACGTGACGCAAAGCAGCTCCAGGTGCAATGGAGGCCCACGAACCCAGCATGTTAATAATGGGATTGAAACATTGCATATCAGTGTCTTCTATGTCTGAATCCATGTTTCTGAGACTTTCTCTCTTGTATCTGTTCCAGAACTATTTAATATTGACTGGTAATTTTGCTCATATGAAGTTGCAGCTTTATTGTTATTCTTACCATATTAATGTGAAAACACCAAATATTGTTCTGTGGTTTTGGTGGGGACAAAAAAGAAATGTAGAAATGTAGAAAAATATAGAATAGTGTTTTGTTTAATAAAGAATGAGGATAGTAAACATAAAATGTACAATGTCCAGCACCAGTGGCAGCTGGAGACATTCATTTTCAGGTATCTCATAAAGTGGCAGAGACAAAAGGTGTGAAGTGGTAGTCCAGAGTACGCCGGTGTATCTGTGTGGCCGATTGGAACACATTACCAAATATCTTAACTTAGTGTGTAATTGAAGAATATCTTAGATTGTTACCTCAGATTAGCTTGTTTTACATGCAGGTGTTACACATCCGTGATTTCACATGTAATGAGTTAACATATTTTGATATGCAGCAAAATGTGGATTTGCACACGTACTAAATGCACTTGTGTCACTGAATGTGGGGCAGGATAGTTTTAACATAGCATGCAGTGTCAGTGCTGTGTATGGTATCAGAGTCTTACATGTTCTGTTTTCCTGAGAAGCCTTTTCAATGTGGTAATTGCACAGAGCCACAGATAATAAGACTTGCTGAGATAGGTAGAGGTCAAAGACACATCCCTGTGTTTTATGTTCTCTTTGAGGCTCTTTTTTTTTATTTCCCCCAGATATTTCTTTGATTGTGTGTGTGTGTGTGTGTGTGTGTGTGTGTGTGTGTGTGTGTGTGTGTGTGTGTGTGTGTGTGTGTGTGTGTGTGTGTGTGTGTGTGTGTGTGTGTGTGTGTGTGTGTGTGTGTGTGTGTGTGTGTGTGTGTGTGTGTGTGTGTGTGCGCGCGTGGAGATCTCAGGTGTCCGTGTTCGTGCGCATGGTGAGATTGCCTCTAAACGGGCTGCTGGTCTCTCTTGGTTGGAGATAGAGTAGCCATTATTCAGGCCCTGGACCTTTCCCCAGCTTGCGTGGTCACCGATCCCCAGCTGAGTGACAATAAGGCTGGGCAGCAGTGGAAGCTCGGGGAGGTGAATATGACAGGAAGCAGGCGGCTGTGAATATAGATGGAAAGGCGTAGGTGGCGTTTGGTGGAAAAAGAGGAGGCGGCGAGCTGTGGAAGCTTGAATCCAGGGACCATTGCTCGCCTGTCAGTGTGGTGGCAGAGTGGACAGACTGCTGAGGCTTCGCTGCTTATGTGCCCAGAAACACTTAAACATCACCGAACATCAAAAAACATTAGAGCTCAGTGACTGCCCGGACTGTATGTCTGAGTGGTCTAACTGAGCAGTTAGGACTGCCGGCTCAGCAGAGTGAAGTGTAACTAATACAAGAGGGAATACATGAGTGTACCCACCGACAACACCTATTTCAAAACTGACGACACTGGGAAAAATGCTCTTTGTCCGTATTTGGTTTGACAAACCACAGGTCTGAGTATTGAGATTAAATATTTTGCTCTTAAAAATAACTGACCGGCTGGTTGTAGTTACCATTGTGTGAAACAGAAAGACATATCCATTGATTTATTTCTCCTTCCAAAAATAAATAATTCTAGCCTGAGATACAGATAGATAAAATAAAATAAAGACACAATGCTGATTCTATCAGACACAGCAAATGTATAATTTATGTTCCATCACGATGACTTTGGGTTCAATATTTGTCGTACTATTGGGGAACTGTTGTGAAAGCTTTCGCCTGTGTTGAGCAAACTAGGGATATACAGTATGTGGTGCTGTAGCTGATCGGAGCTCCAGAAAATCCGGCAGCAAACCTTGCAATTACTGCCACAAGTGATGCACACCCTGTGGGACATGGGAGAGAGTCCTTTCCTTCGAGGGAAACATAGTAACTGAGCTCAATACACAGAGAGCTCATACTCTATACTGTGTGTGCATCCATGGGTTCAGTGAAGGGTTTCTTTGCTTCTTTTTCCTGTATGATGCTTTTCTTCTGAAAGGTTAATTGAATCTGTTGACCCTAAAAATCCTTTTTTTTTTTTTCTATGAAGGGAAAAACATATTAGTCTCACTTGCAGCAAAGAGCAAACATAGACAAACTCGGAGCAGTATACGGACATTTTCCATCTAATCCAGCGTAGCATTTAGTGACTTTAAATTTCAGCACACCGAGATTCCATCTTTATTTTTTATTAAATTCAGCACTGAACTGAGTTCTCTTTAATCCCGCACCGCATGGTAAACACACAAAAGACAGCAAACAAACTGATTACAGTGTGTACAGGAGATAAGCACTTTGTATGGGAACAAGGGGTTTCCTTGAAATATGCGCCACTCATCCTGACCATCGATCAGCACCTCTCTGCCACGGCAGGAAATCACATCATATTACTAGCCCTCCGCTAATGTTGTTAGCGGTTATTGTTCTGAGGCGAAGTGTGGACTTGCCCAATGTGATTAGTTCCCATGATGAATTTGCCCTGTTGTTTGGGGCCCGTTAACCGACTCGAATGATTGACCTGAACCTCGAGCCTTGTGGGCATTTATTGATGTTTCCCGAGCGTTATTCCTTTAATGACTGCACTCTGATCATTGCCAGCTTTATGGCTTGAGGGAAGCCAAGTTGAGTTAGCAAAGTTAGACTAAATGGAGTTTTAGAGGTTGATGGCCACAAAAAACAGGGTTACGGCATACGGCAGTGTTTACCGCAGCTCAAGTGTTTACCCCCAGGACTGCTGTTTTTACTGAAAGTTTCTGATGACTGTAAAGGCGGTAAAGGAGAGCCAAATGCCTAGAGGGTGTCGTTTTTGTACATTTGAGGATGTCAGGTCTCCCCCGAGGTGAGCCCTGGCAGTTTTAGCTAAGATAGAGTGGTCAGGGTCCTCCTGGTTTATTTTCAGCTGCCTCAAGAGGGACGTGTAAGAAAGGGGAAAGGTCAGAGTGTTGAGAATTACCAAGAGTTTGCTGGAGAAAATATTTTTTTTCACCTCAACTGCCTCTTTTCTTCACCACTTTCTTTGCTGGATCTTGCAGTATATCGCATGCTCTGCTCGGTGGACACATGGATCTGCCCGATGTCGTCGCAATGTTTTTGGTTGTTTCAGTTTTGCACCGACTTCAGCGTGTTGATTATCAACATTCAGGCGGGGACTACATTAATTCCATCGTCTGTGCTCTTTAAATATTGCAATCTGTGTACCATCTGTGCTCAAGTTGAACGCGCTGTGTGAACTTAAATGCAACTGCAGTTTATTTAGCACTAACAAAAGCAAATCTGTCTTGTAAAAAGATGCTCCGATGAGTCAGAGGCTCAGTTATCATCCGTGATATTTCTTTTAATGTCTGCAATAATAATGTGTGATTAGCTATGAATTTGTCATGATTGGTTTTCCTCATGTCATCATTAGACTGATTTTTAATCATTTAACTGATACGGGTAGCAAAGAAACCAAGGATGGCATCTTCTTTGTCACTCGTTGTTTGAATCACGTTCACCTGGAGTTTGATTTCTCTTCTTTACCACCACAGACAGACTCTTTCAGTTAGGCTTTGACGGCTGATATATTCCACAGATGACGCATCATCACTGTCTTTATTCTGCTGCTTAGAGCTTTATTTGCAGTCGAGCTGAAGAGAAAGAGACTGGTCTAACAAGAGAAAGCAAGGGAGGGTGTGTGTGTGTGTGCACTGTGGACTTATTGTAAGCTGAAAATTTGGGTTTATTCATTCAGAGGCACTACAGTACAATATTTGAGCAATTATGTCTTGCAGGGAAACAGCCTCATGAAAGCAACAAATCCTTTCCCCTGATCCATCCGTACCTGGACAACAGAAAGTGCTACTGAAACAAGGCCATCAGAAAAACAGGCCACTCTCTGTCTCCCTCCAATTTAGGCCATATCCTTTTGAAGCTGTCTTCATTTTCTATCATCTGCACTCCTTCAACTAAGGCCAACTAATAGTCAAAAACATTGCTGCATAATTTACTCGAATCCACACCACTGAAAGTTTGACTTTATATTTCTAGTATTTCTCAAAATGTTCAACATGCCTCAGTGTTATTTGTCCAACCTTCATGTTGTGGATTTTATTACTTATTTTCTTTTCTAGTTGTGACAAATTGCACACATACAGTTTATATGATGTGCCTCAGTTCTCAGGTATCAGGGTGTTGTGGTCCAAATTATTGCAAATGTAACTCCTTTTGTTTGAGATCTCTGCCCACTTGCCCATCACAATGTGTGTGCTGCACTAGCGACATACAAGCTTTCCTATCATGTTTATGTTGTAACCTCTGATCCTACGCCTACACACATGCTCCCATGACCACTGCACCACATTCCAGAAGACCGCCAGTGTAACGGTTGATGGAGCTGCACGTTGATTTGAGAACAGCAAAGTCGCCGCGTGTCGGCTACCCATACACCACAGTGAGTTCCTGCCTATATCCTGGGTGAAACTCAGATGTTGTAAGTCTGAACAACTGTCCACCATTCAGATTGTTAATCTATGTCTTGTATTTATTAACATTCATCAGTGCTTCTTATCCTGAGGTCTGAAGCCCACTGAAAAAACATAGAGGGAGTTGATGACGCTGAAGTTGTCAAACTTAGATTTGCACTAGTGCTGTCAATCGATTAAAAAAAAAAAAAAAAATTAATTGCACAATTTTCTATAATTAATTGTGATTAATTGCATTGTTTATCTACTGAAGACTGAAGTTTGTAATGGATATTTATTCAGGGAAAAGTACGGAATTAATGTCGACTCAACACACAGAGACCATATTTAAATTCAAAGACTATTTTTGTAACAACCTTTTAGCTTTGCACGGATACTGTTTCTCCAACATTAGCAAAATAATAATAACATTAGTGCTGTCAAAAATAACGCCTTAATTTAATTTATTTATTTGAATCGCTTAACTCGTTAAATTTAAAGTCATTAACACAGTTTTGTGTTTATGTCAGTTTTTTTCTGTTTGTTAGTTTTTTAAACTCCCTTACTGGAGCAGCAGGATGTGCAGCGTCTCTGGACGCAGCACCGTGGCAACAGAGCAGCACAATACCCAGTAGAATATTATTAAGGCAGAAAGTTTCACTTTAAAAAGTTCCCTGACGGCTGATTGAGAAAGTGAAAGTCATTAGCTTTACTTTATAAAGCCGAATTCAATGACCACAGAAGTAATTTTGCAGCAAAACAGCAGGTTGCCATGTTGGCTGACCAGGAGCCACCAAACTGCTAAAACTGGAGGAAATACTTGGAGGTAAAATGTGTGTGTGTGTGTGTGTGTGTGTGTGTGTGTGTGTGTGTGTGTGTGTGTGTGTGTGTGTGTGTGTGTGTGTGTGTGTGTGTGTGTGTGTGTGTGTGTGTGTGTGTGTGTGTGTGTGTGTGTGTGTGTGTGTGTGTGTGTGTGTGTGTGGATATTACAGTATATTATTGCCACTTTGTTCATGCAATAAGTTTACAACTTTAAAATATTCAAATTGTGGTGGACCTGCACTCTAACAAAACCCAGACTTATGTTAGGTGTTTATTAATTAATTAATTTATGTTTTTATTATTTTGCTAATCTTGGAGAGAAACAGCATTCCCGCAAAGCTAAAACAACTTTATAGAAATAGTCTTTGAAATAAAATATAGTTTCTATGTGTTGAGTTGACATAATTCTGCGGTTTTCCCAGAATAAATATCCATTGCAAACGTCAGTTTTCAGTAGAAAAATAATGCGATTAATCGCAACTGATTACAGAAAATTGTGCAATTAGTTAGTAAATTTTTTTAAGCGATTAACAGCACTAAAAAACATAAATTAATTAATTAGTAAACATCTAACATAAGTCTGGGTTTTGTTAGAGTTCATATCCACCACTTTGAATATTTGTAGAACCAAAGTTGTAAACTTACCACATTAAAAACGTGGCAATAATATGCTGTAATATCCTCACACACACACACACACACACACACACACACACACACACACACACACACACACACACACACACACACACACACACAGTATAGAGGTGAGCCAGGAAAAAAAAGAAAAAGGATAAATTAATATTTTACCTACAAGTCTTTCCTCCAGTTTTAGCAGTTTGGTGGCTACTGGTCAGCCAACATGGCAACCCGCTGTTTTGCTGCAGAAATACTTCTGTAGTCGTTAAATTCGGCTTTACAAAGTAAAGCTAATGACTTTCACTTTCTCAATCAGCCGTCAGGTATTCCCTTAATATTATTCCACTGGGTATTGTGCTGCTCTGTAGTTATGGTGCTGCGCCATACATGGTGCACAGACCGCTGCTCCATTAAGAGAGTAAAAAAAATAAAATAAAAATTGAAGTAAACAAAACTGTGTTAATTACGTAAGATTGTTTTAATGAGTTAAATGTTTCAAATCAATTAAGTAAATTAACACGTTCTTTTTGACAGCACTAATTTGCGCATATCAAATATGCTTTCCAAAGTCAAGGGTAAACCTGAAAAATGATCTTTTCTATTCAAAAAAGCTGTCGCTTTTGTATGTTGGTGAGAGTTGGTGTGTTTGATGCCCTTTTTGTGGGCCAATTAAAGATGTAAAGGGAGGTCTGTAGAGATAGATAATCTGTGGGATTCTGCGAAAGACGGGATCTTTAAAAATGGGTCAAAAACACATAGTTACGTTTATTGTTACAAGAATAGCTCAATAGTTTCCTAAAACATGTTTTTGTCTGAAAACAGATAAATAGATTAATAAAAAATTTACTATTGTGACTATTTTTAGTCTTCAATACACTGGGGTACAGGCTGACTAAAACCTGAATCATTTGCCCTCATAAATCATATGTAAGTAACCCAGAGCCGCAGTGATACTCGCTAATGTTTTAGTAATTAATGAAACACAGTAAAGGGCTTTGGCACAAAGGGATTGAGCTATATTTATTTTTGACCAAAAGGAGAATAGGAGGTTTGCATGGAATGTTAATTTTTCTTGTTGAGGATAAGGGGGTTAAACAGAAGCTTGCTGCATGGTTGGTGTAGTATCTGACTTTTTGTCAATATAGTTGGGCTACAGAAGATGATTGGAGCATTTAATATACCAAAAATATAGAAAATAACACATTATTTGTCTTTTCAAGATGGCACTTTGTTGGTATACTTTTGGAAAAGGTAAAACAGACGGACTATATCAGGGGTGTCAGACACATTTAAATTCAAGGCCCACATTTTTCAATTTTATCTTTAGTGGGTCGGACCAGTAATAAATTGTCATAATGCAATTTAAATATAAACTTTAAAAAAATGTTGTCCGTTTTTCTGGGGCAAGCATACGTGATGAAAATGTCTGTATTTTCATAACACCAAACAATTACTATGGAAAATGACTACAATCTCATTATGAAGACTTTTTTAATTCAACCGTCTGTGGCAAAATACAGAGAAATGTCCCAAAGATTTCTACTTCAGCTGTTGCCTTATACATGTTTTTACAAATTCACCTCAATTGCATGGCTTTGAGGTGAATTTTGCTAGCAATGAGGTAGCTGGCCTTCATGGCAGAGTCACTAATATCTCAGCTCAGGCCCACAGGCCTTATGTTTGACCCCTAGACTAGATGGTTTAAGAAGTTTCCTAACATAATAATATTACGGACATGAACAGTGTACACCAGCAGTAGATGACGCTCGGTTACAACCAGCAGGCCATTATATAAATCCTGCAGTGCTAATTAAAATATGGAATACGAGCCATCAAAATGTTGCAGCAAATAGTTGTTTATCACGAGCAGCCCTAGTGTTTAAATGTACATTAGCAACCACTGTCCAACTCGGTACACAGTCCATTATAGCAAAAGTCATTGAGTATGACATTTCTTGTACGTTCATGAATATATTACACAATTGATGAATGCAAGGCTGCCCCAAGATGTTATTTGATTACGATATTTCACGGATACTGTCATTTCGCTTGCATCTCTTGTCCCCAAAGTATAAGTGTTTGAGTTCCACGCCGAGTGGTTTTGCATCTCTCTCTGTCACTTTCAATTGTTGCACACGCAGCAGGAAGATTATGGTTACTTTAACAATGTCGGGATTGGAGAATCCATGAATACTTAATAAGTGTCTGGTAAAAGTGATGTAATGGTGATGTAAGCCACTGAAAGCCATTAGTCAGAACCGTTAAACCTGAAGCATTTTTTCTTTTCTGCTCGAATCCTTTTTTTTTTCCTTGTAAGATTCTTATGAGTCGTATTTGTGCTTCAAAGATGTGGACATTCAAAACAGCTCGAGTCAGGTTCAACACATGGCTGTCTGTGTTTGCGTCACGCATACTTGAGCGCGTCTGTCTGATTCGCCCGTTCTGTGTAATGGACGTGGACAAGAGCTTTTGGTATTCACTTTGAATGTCTGTTCAACACCAATGGCCGGCTTTCAACTGTTGGAATAAAACAGTGTAGATCGCTTGTGCACTCGCCCTGAGCTCCGCCATACGTTTGCGTACAAAGATCTGAGCTTTAGCGAGGCTGACGATATCACCTCATGACTCACTGTATGCTCAGTGGCAATCCTTTGATCCCCATCGCTGTGAGTGTTGGGTGTGAGGCGCACACCGACACATGCACAGACAGACACACACACAGTTACAATAAGAGGCATTTGGCCCCAACCACAGGGGACGCTGATGCACTCAATAGAGCCAATTAGAGCAGGAAGCATTTAGTGATTCATACAACATTTGACACATCCCAGTGGATCCCTCCCTTCCTCCATCGTTTCTGTCTTGTCTCCCTTGTTCCTCCTTCTCACCCCCTCTCTTTCTCTGTTCCCTTTCTTTCAATCAGTCTCTCTCCATGAATGCATATGTCTCTTACCGGCATATGAGAATGAGACTCCTCCATCCTGTTCGACTCCATTAAGCAGCTAGTGTGCCTCGCTTCACCACAAATCATAATCTGCTCATGGTAGGAGGACTATTCAGAGCGGATGGGACCTGGCGTCAGGGAGTAACATTGAATTTAAAGGAGTGTGTGTGCGCCTTTGAAAGAGCTAGTCAAACAAAATTACCTGCGTGTCACACCTAACACAAATCACAGCCGCTGTCCCAACATTACAAGGCAACCAATGGGAATTTCCATCTGTGTCACCTCCTGCACCAAACATGTCGCACTATCACTTTCTTGCTGCAGTCATGACATTTCTTGGCACATGGATGACTGCGTTTCCAATCTATTCCACTCCTAACTCCTTACATGGAGTACGTCTCCACTTTCTCCCCACAGCTAAGGGAAATGGGGGCGTCGGATCAGAATAAATAAAAAGGTGAGACTTACTTATTTTGTGGACTTTCTCCCCCCTATGCATATGTTGCACTGGGGCACAGCAGGACTTGTCCTAGCCCACTACGGCACATGCTACATTGACAAATCCTGCCCAGTTTCAGGTGTGACAGGCGAGCGTGTCACTGCAGCAAAAAATATTCCCACGTGTCTCCCAAGTCAACAAGATGGATCTATAGCTGTACTGGTTTTGTCAAAACCATTCATGTGATTTCTGTATTTTCGGAAGCTTGTTGCAGAGCTTTTGTTGCCGCTAACAAGAACAAAGAGTGATTGACAGAGGGCAGAAACGTAAAGAAGGAGATTCAAGCCTCCTATTGAAGTCGCTGACCGACCGAACTTGTCTGGTTTCTGTTTTATGTTCCTTCCCATTTGCCACGATCTCCAAGGTCATTATTTGCATGCATGAGTTTTTCCATTCTCGGAGAGGTTCTCGCTGGACCAGGTCATCTTCACTCTTCAATGAAACATTCATAACTTAGGTATGTGGTCTTAAAACAATGAGTACTGCTGCTTCAGGAAGACCAGCCTCAATCATATGCTTCAATGAGCCAAGCACGAGATAAAAACAATTGGGCCTTTTAATGTGATTTGAGTGTAGGGGTCACCAGCCGGCAGTCCTGTAGGCTCATCGGCTCATCTATAGAACTGAAAGCTTCATTTGTGGGTTTTTTTTTTACAATCTACTCATGTGTCAGCTGGTTATTTTTGCCTCTCTGCTGTTTTATCTCTTAAATACACAGCAAGTATAGCCTCATGTAGGCCCTGCCTGGTTTATTTTCAGATTCCATCCTCCCCCGGTTGTGTAACCTGCCTCTCAGCCTCCGCTATTTTTCTAAACACATTAGTGCTGAATTATGGGTATGCATCGTATAATTATTGAAGAAATGCCCACAGAAAAGGCTCTCCCAAGAGGCTCAACTGTTGTTATTGTTGTTATTATTATCATCATTAGTGCTATCAGCATGTCTGCAGAATAAATATTCTGGCTCTCAACTGTAGGACAATTGCTGATTAATCCAGTACAAACAAGGGGCTGCAATTTGTGCCTGAAGAACAAGCACAGACGGTGCTTCTGCTCAGTAACCTCTCTCAATCTCGCACCACATCGGCCCTTCTTCCCTTCTTCTGCACTCTCTCATCTTCTCCAGAGCTGTTGAATCTCTAATTAAACCACTAACAGGAGGAAAAGAGCGCTCCCTGGGACGCTCCGCACACCCAGCGATAAACCTCTGTGGGAAATTAACAAGAACCCACCACCCACACAGCCTTCTCCATCATCGTGCTTGCTTCGCCTTCAGACTCCAGCTATTTGCTTTGATTGTATTAAATAGTACATTTCAATTTGCAGTTGAAGAGAGATACTGTCAGACCCCCTACCTCTTCAGATTTCACACCAGTGCAGATTTTCATGCATGAGTTGCAAAAGAAAAAGAAAAAAAGCCTTGTGCAAGAAAATCACAGTTCTGAAGTCCAGTGTACCGCAAAATGTTGCTGTGTCAACATAAAAGTTTTCGCAAACGGGAACACAACATGCGTTTTCACTTGAAACTTCATGTAAGTGTAAGGGCCTTAATATTGTGCCAAAATTTGGATCACTTTAGTGTTTCTGTGACACGTTAAGAATGCTGTCAGCACTCAGTGTGTCAGCTGAAGTTACATCGATTACTTGAAGGAGCATATTCTAAAATCTAGATGTTAGAAGATTTATCAACGAGTGACAAGAAGGAAAATAAGAGGTGAGTCAGAGTGCTATTACATCATAAGGGCTGAGGATAAAGCAATGTGAGATGGTTAATGGAAGAAGCTTTGTGACATTTTGAATGTTACAATTTCACAACACTCCTGTTTATTTACAATTTCTCCCCATGCTAAAGCTGAAAGTCCACTCACAGAGTGAAGACAGAGTAAGACAGCCGCTGTTCTCTTTGCGCCACCAATGGAACAAGTAAAAAGTTTCCTGAAAATCGAATAACTGTTATCGTTAGAAATGTAACAAATTTTAAATTGTTGAACTGATGCCTCATGCTCAATATGCTATTCAGGTGTATGTTGTTGTCTAAGTATGCCGGAGAGAAAGCAGAGCCTCGAAGTCTCCTCTCCTGTTAGTGAAGTAAGAGAGAAAGGAAATAAGCAGCAGTCTGCTCAATCACTTGCAACACAATGAATGTGTCCCAGAAGAATATACACGGTCTCCATATTTTTTTGGCTTCGACAAACTATTTTGAAACAAAGTTAGGCAAAAACGTGGGCTGTATTAAGCATACTTGAATGTTTCTGGTTAAGTGCCAGCTGTACGCAGCAGAGCAGATCTTCCAGTGAAATTGTGCTCTAAATGAGAACTGGTGCACAGCTACTGTCAGAGAGGATGGTGTAAGTATAGGGTTGGCAAGTTGAAATGTACTCAAATGTGGAAGGTGTGTTGTGGGTTTTTAAGTCACTCCAGGTTCCATGCCATTTGAAGATTGTGGTAAGGAAGTTATTGTTATTGTGTTTGATAGGAGACTCAGAAAGTGAAATAGCAGGGCTTTTAGCTAACGTAGAGTATAATGAATTCTGAGTCATAAAAGTGATATTTGAAGGCTTATACATCTAGCAGATGCATTTGAGGACATATTTCTGACCACCTGGTTAGTGGAAGCCTGGAAGTCTAAATATTTCACTCTCTGAAGCTGAAAACTCTTTTGAAAAAAGCCACCTGGCTCTTCAGCTGCAAAATGTTCCATTGTGTTCTCCAGCTGATCACTAACTTTGTCTTCCTGTTGTTTTCTGCAAAGAAAGTGGCATAATGTGGGTTTTTTCTTTTGTTCTTCTTTTTTTATGTTTTGTGACTTAAAAGTAAGATTGGATTAAATTCCAGAAAATGTGAATTGTACCATACTGAAGAAATAATCATTTACCGAAATATGAACTTGTGACTGACTTAATATTTTTTTTTAATATTTAATTTTGGGGGGCTTTAAAAGTAAAAGTAAAAAAAATAATAATAAATCCTCCCAATGGCCCTTTCAAACCTGTGATTTCATTTAGAAGAGGTGTTATGGAGGAGAAACATTTTCAATATCTGTGACTTTGACAGGAGCCATGAGCAACTTGCATTAAGGCTTGAGAAATAAGAAGATACCACACAACCACTCTACTGACTTCTATTTTCAGAGCCTACATACAGTATATAAAAAGTCTCACTTACTCAATGACCATGCCTAGTATTCCTGTTTTTGTTCAGATTGCGTTCATGATGCAGACGGATGTTACCTTAGAATGAGTGTAGATGTTATTCAGGAGTGTGTGAAAAGGAGAAAGAAAGGATGACTGGGTTCAGTTATGACAAAAGTGAGTCAGTCAATAAGAACAGGGCTAGTTCCTTCCACCTCCCCCTCTTCATCCTCTCTTCATTACTCAGTGAGGATTGTGCTCCTCTGTAATTTCCTTCCTGTTTAGCAAGTACTTGTATGATGAATGAGCAGCAGGTGAGTTGAACAACCAGAGTCCAAGCAGTTTCCTTGTATTCTCGTCTCTGTCTGCAAGTAAAACTCAAGTAGGATAGGTGACAGTGGTCGGTGTTTAGAGAACCGTGTGGGAGATCTTTATGTCTGACTAAATAGTGTTGAGGACTGGCACTCACATACTGTACCTGCTCTCAATAGAAGAAAGCAGCAAGAAAGCCGTATTCGCACCGATGCCAGAAACAGGCTCATTTTCTCACCGAGATGAAAAAATAAAAAGAAAGTGTCTTTCAAAATGCATCCGCTCTTCCATGCTGAGAACAAGGGAACCTTTCACTTGAAGTGGAGTATTCAAAAGAAAGAGAGAGAGAGAGAGAGAGAGAGAGAGAGAGAGAGAGAGAGAGAGAGAGAGAGAGAGAGAGAGAGAGAGCAGCAGACAGAGACAGAGAAGAAGGGAAGTGAGAGAGGCTTGGAGCTCAGGTTTGGGAACCATTTCATCGCTCATTGTGTTGTGAGACTGTCCCACCGCTCGGGCTCAGCCATGCCAACTGCTCCAAGGAAAGCATCCTGCCGAGGCCTGTCTGTTGGCTGCTTCTCAGAGAAGATTTGGGAAACAGAAATGAACATTTTCTGCATTATGCTACCTTCATTT
The DNA here is from genome assembly GCF_963383615.2 of Lipophrys pholis. Lineage (NCBI taxonomy): Eukaryota > Metazoa > Chordata > Actinopteri > Blenniiformes > Blenniidae > Lipophrys > Lipophrys pholis. The sequence goes on from NC_137637.1 coordinate 13,956,161, forward strand.
CTGCCGGAGATTTTTTATAACCCCCTAACTTCTCAACTCTACATTGAAGCCAAACCTTCAAGAAAGACTGCCACTTTGAGCCAATTGGATGCTATTCTTTCGTCTGATGTGACTGAACTGAGCTGAAGTTAAAGGTACATTGTCAAACCTGCCACCTGACAGCGTTTCAGTTCCTGTCACCGTTTCCAACTTTAATTCAAACACAAGGCATTTTAATTGAGTCACAGTTTTTACCACTGCAGGTCACCTTCCATAGTGAAAATTAGATTTTAAATCATGATTCAAACAACAGGTGCTGTGCTGTGCGATCCAGTTTCTTTTCTTACTTCCGAGCACTAATTTCTCCTTTGTTCATCCAGTTGTCTGCAAGACAGATTGGAATTATGATGTTTTATGGTGTGGATTATAATGGATTATGATGTTTTAGCTGTAATCCACCCATCTATCCATCCATCCATCCAGTGTTATCCTGTTATGGGTCATAGAGCGCTGGAGCCCGTCTCAGCTAACCTCAGGCGAGAAAGACATATTATATACATATATAATTCAGTCATGATTGAAACACTTCTGAACATGTAAATTGTAATAACCCAGATCCAGTTTGGGTTAATCTAGTGTGTTAGCTGCCGTGCCATTGGCCAACAGTGCAACATCTGTCTCAGTCAACTTAAGTGATTGAGACCAGCACACTTATATTAATTCAATTGAATAATTTCATAATAAATGTGTTGATGGACAAAATAAACACTTACTGTAGCTTCTACTTCCAAGGTAAACACCTCTACCTATCATTGATCAACAAATGGGATTCATGGCTTATGGGTCAGTCGTTGAAAATGGAATGTTTTCATTCAGCCGAAAGTATTTACGTAGTGTGAAACAAACTGCATGGTGGGAGCCTGCTCGGTAGACCTGCTTAAGTTGCACTCTCAATGCGTGTGAGGCAACAGTTCAACTTTACTTAAATTCTAAAGACGTTCAGGCTCCGTTAAAGCAACATTTCAAATGACAACACATCAGTTTTCTGTTTTGGTTTACGCTGCTGTGTTAACGTTTCACGTTAACAAACGATGTCCGTTTACACGGATATAGTAGAAACGTTGAAATCAATGTTGTTTTCATGTTGGTCACTGGTGGGTGCTGTTGTTTGTCTTTGTAATAAAACCACACACAAATGCACGCAGAGAACAATACACTATGAACATCAACAATGGTGCATTACACAAACATTCGTATGGACAGACAACCAACTTAGATTGTTATTACGGAGACTGTCAGATAACAAACTACAAAGTCCCAGGAGAATATGGATATTACTATTGTCCACCTACGCATGTGCAGAAGAACTATGTACTATGGTCGTGGTGCACATGTGCAGGAGCAGGGCTTCAGAAAAGTTGTGAGTCGGAGCATTTTCGAGTTCCACGTTCGAAGCCGTTTTCAGAAAGTCACATTTTCATTGAGTCCAAGCACTGTTGTCGTGTGAACAGACATCCAAAGTGCTGCAAAAGTTTTGTGCTTTCACTTGAAAATGTTGTTGTGTAAATGGGGCCTTAGTTAACATTCTTTGCTCCGATCTGCTTTTGAAGCAGCTGTCATCTGTACCTATGGTGAAATAGATTTTATTCTCCTGTGCATTAAAAATAATTAATCAAAAAGGGGTATCGATAGACGAGAGGGGGAGTCTTTACCACATAACTCCCAGTGCATTGCTCCCTGCTCATGTTTTTTTAAGCTTGATCACAAATAAACATTTGGTTCAGATTTTCTCTCCATAAATATCCAAATGGCAAAAGCTGATAGAGACCATGTTTGGTTTAGGAATATATGCCCTGTCCCCTCAACCTATGGGGACAGTTGTAACTAGTTTGTTTTACATTGTCAAGACATCAGCTTTGAAGATATCTGATCTCCTGATAGAAACGCCAGTATTGATACAACTGTTTTGGTCTTTCTTTATGAGGTTTTATTGTGAAAGCAAACATTTGCGTGTGTGTGCCACAGTGTGCTCTAATTGCCCCACTGAAAGGCAGATTCCTTCACAGCCAGAGCTCGTCCCCGGACCATGACCCCCGAAGTCTTAACTAAAAAGGGTCACCAACACAGGACCTCCATTATGCTGCAGCTCCATGCAAATCAGCCGCACCGGCAATCTCCAGTGTTTAAGAAAAAATAAAAATCATCCCTGAAAAGGTTAGCAGGGCCTGTCTCTGAGTTGTCCTCTTTCAAGGTTAGCTCCCCGGCGCCATCATAATTGAAAATTAAGTATTTGCCAGCAGTATAATTAAACGGTAACCTTTGAACCCAATGAGACCTCAAACGCATATTAAGAGATTAGGAGACTTGGATCCATTCACATACAAGCAGACTTACACCCCCCCTCCTCCCACCACCACCACTGCGCACACATGCAATGACAAGGTAACAAACTGTGACAGCTTCTTAATTATCACCCTGCCTCAGTCGTTAAAGCACAGCCTTCTGCATCACCTTTCGATTTCTGCAGCCCATAAGTTCAGGGAATATCTCATTTATTTTTAATTAATTATCAGACGACACCATAAAGGTGGTGTTAATGACGAGGACAAGGGTTGGACGGCTCTTCGGGGGCTAATTTGAGGGGCTCAGTATGTGAACTTTGAGTTTTGGTGAAGGAGAGTGAAAAAGTTCTTGCTCTCTGTTGCTCTTATGAAGGTGGGTTCAATTTAGAAAGTCTATTTTTAGGAAGGGCAAACAGTTGAGAGTACATTGTGGAAGTCTTTTGGGGTCAAAGCATAGCTGGAACAGATTAGTTGGGGCAAGACTTGTGGAACGTCTTTTGAAAATCCTCACAGACTAATATTATTTTCATTTGCTGACCACTTTCTACTGAATGTCTCGATTCCAATTATCTGGCTGTGCAGATATCTGAGAACCAGCATGATTACTTTCACTTCTATAGATTTCTAATGAGTCATGAATTAAAGCGAGGGATTTTTGGAAATGTGAAACAGGGAGAAAAATGCTGTGAGCCTGCTTTCATTTCAGCAAATGGAATTGTCAATGTGGTTTGGTCAGTATAAGTCTTTCAGCAGTGTTAATATGAATATGATTAACAATTATGGATGTGGCCAGTTTTATTAATACAGACTGTCCATTAGCTTGGGAGGATTCACCCAAGATTAAAAGAGAGCAAAACATCTGTCAAGTGAAAATAATGCACATTAATTAGAGCTGCTGGCCGTAGATGTAGTATTCTAACTTTGTGCAGGTCAGATGGCAGATAGATGGTCTGGTAATAGCATCACTTAACCAGGATTAGCACAACTCGTCCTCTAAAATAAACTGGGCTGGGGCAGTTCCGTGTGACGCTCTGAGCTCGGCAGTGGTTTAAATTGATTAACACGAAGAGACTACTTAGCCAAAGTGGAGGTCTGCATTTAAAAAAATCACAACAGCTCTTAATCTTGGCCCTGAATGAAGGTGGAGCAAAAGGAAATCAATAGCATTAGAATGTAGTTCTTACTCCCACTTATCCATGTCTCATTCTGAAATATAAGGAGCAGAGAGAACAGGGACCTTGAGAAGCTCAGCGCATAATGCGAGGCAATCGTCGGTAAGCTGTATGTATGATGTCGGGAAATGCAGCTTGGCCCACAGTTGCTCCAGGAACCCATAGTGCAGAACAATATCAGTTTCTCCACCAAATATCCCACCTGGCCGCCTCAACTGGCGATTGAGTGAAATCTTATGATATCGACCAGATTTTTAACTTAACAGTTTTTTTCCTGCGGCTCAACCTCATTCACTGACTGCATGAGAAATATTTCAATGACATATTACACTTCATTTTGTATCTCTCGCCTCTGTCCACTGCGGTATATAGCCGCCTGCGCAACAGGGATAAATCACTTCCCAGCTAGCTTATTACATGAAATGAAAGAATTCATCATGGTGACAGTCGGCCGTTGCGAGGCGTTCACTGTGATTTATCTGGGAGAAATTGATTGATTCATTAACACCGAGTGAACAGTGCTTTGCTGTGAGGGCAGCGCGCCATACCTTGCTGCACGCCGCCGTACGCGTTGAAAGAACACGTCTCACCAGTTTGGAGGTCTTAGCTGGGCGTCGCCTGCAGCAGCGTACAGCGACTTCTTTCTTGCAAGCTCAGCTCATTTACCTGGCCACTGTAGTCGATGGCCTGGAGCCGGGGGCACTTTGAGGCAAAGAATGGAGCGTTCCCTAATTAGTCCATCCATATGCCTTCCAATAGAAAGGAAAATATCTCCTAATATGAGAAGGAACTCTGGCTTCGCCGAGCAATGAGACGTGCGCAGGTCCAAAGTGCTTCTGCTGGGTTTATCCAATGTTCTGACAACACTCAGTCACATGTGACAGTTATGGATGCCTTTTACAGTACAGTACATTTTATGCGCTGATCGATAGTTTGAGGCTTTGCCTGACTGAGCTGAGAAATACCAATGTGTTCAATTTTCTATGTGTCCTTCAAGAGAGGTTGCATGTGCCTTCATGAGAAAAGTGTGTCTTCTCCAAGGCTCCGCTGTTACTAAAGTGCATGTCAGGAATGATGTGTTTAAGAAGAGATTTGACAGGCGATTTCATGATAGCTGATGTTAAGGCTTTCTCCAGCCTCCCTTTAGGCTCTCTACTTCTTGACAGGTAAATGCTGCAGGAAACTTTATCCAAAAAAGAAAAACTGTAACTCTTTCCTCCTCCTGTTTATGTGCACTAGCGAGAGGGGAAGAAAATCCATTGGCTTTCTGGTTTTGATCTGATGTAATGATTTCGAATAAAACGTTTAACAGCAGCACATTCCCTGCAAACAGATTGTACATCAATAGTCTTCTGTATTCCTGCAGTGTTGACCCATATTCACGGTCCTGTTTGTGTCCTAAAAGAGACAGAAAAACAAATTCAATGGAAAAAAGTTTCATCAAACTGTGTCCTCCAAGAAAAGTTTCACCTAAAGTTTTGACAAGGTCACTGTGAACTCTCATCTTGATGATAGATATAGGATGTGCCTCGTGATGAGTTATATGATGAGACATAACAATATGGTGAGCTTGCTGGCTGGCAACCTGTTCCATCTGTCTTCTTATCCAAATGCCTCTTTCTTTATCTCGTTTCATCATTTTTATCTGCCGCTCTCGCTGAGCCGCAACGGAGAAATACATTCACTTGTTTATTGATTTTTTTCCATCATGGATAAAAAATTGCAAATATGAACAATTACAATAGTCTGAGGAGTCACATTTAAATCAGTCACCCACCAAATAATTTTTCTTTTAGTATTGTGGCTGTCGAGGGAATAGCTATCTGAAATATCTCTGGTGGATCTGTTGGATGCATTTTGCCATGAAATCATGTAATGATATTCTTGGTCACCAGAGGATGAAGCCTGTTCACTTTGCTGATCCTTTAATCTGATCCCTCTGAACTGGATCCTTTTTTTTCTCTAAAATGTCTGCAAAATGAACACATGGACGGTCATGGAATTTTGTAGAGCATTGAGGTTTTCTTCAGGATGAATTATAATAACGTTTCTCTTTTACTTTTGAAATCAAAACAACTCACTATTATTGACTCTCAGATTTGTTTGGCTGCTACCTTGTCCAGGTCTATATATATATATATATATATATATATATATATATATATATATATATATATATATATATATATACTGTATATATATATAAGAATTATATAAATAATCTCCAGCATAATTTACACTTTGGACAGTTTATTGAATTTATTTGACTTGTAACAATGATCCAGCTCAAGGTTCTTTAACAGTCCTTCACAAGGTTAACACCAGAAGCAGGTACTACCACACACACTCACCAACCACTTATTAGTTATCAATTAACAAAACAAGCATGTCTTCAGACCAGATCTGGACATTGTGCACCTTATGATCCATGTGAAGTCAATGAAAAGAATTATTTGGAGAAATGTACATGATTGATGTAATATTCTTTTGTGTTTTACAGTGCAGGCTGATGATGCCCTGGCTGGCAGAGCTAACACATATTAGTCCATGTTTTCAACATCCAATCATTTTAGAACCTGTTTACGAAAGTTGTATCTGACAATGTAGTTAGATGGCAAAGAAAGGATAACTTAAAAAGAACTCCCATACTGCTTTTTATCAGGTGATATATTAAAATGGACCAGAATTGAATAAAATTTTGGGCCCAAACCTTTACAACAGTCTTTTTAAATGGGCTCACAGGGAAATTATTGCCCAGCAATTCTTCAGAGTCTGGGAGGAAGTGCGTTTACCCTGAAAAAAAAAACTAAAGTACAGAGGTAAAGGGAGAACATGCAAAGTCTACACAGGACAACAAACAAATGTCAAGTACTGTCAAACAAGATAAGATTGTTTGGCCGCACATACAATAATTGACCTTTTTCTTTTACCCAATATTACCAAACCAGGAGCTTTTTAGATTTGAAGCAACCACAAAAACCACTTCCCCACTGCTGATTACTAAAACTGTACTTGTTAAACTAATTAGTAACAGCTATTTGTGCACGCAAATGAAGACGTTACACATGGTAAACCTTCCTCTTGATAAACAGCGTGCTGCCACTGTGAGTGTGACAACATGAGGATTTTATTTTACATCATTGCCCCTTCGAGCCAAAGCCGCTCGCTGAAGGTAAGACCGGTGCAAAAACACTACGATTGCCATTGCAGATGTCAGCCAGGATCCGAATTGACAGGTTTGTTCCGTCTTCATAGATTGTTCTGTAAGATATGTTTTCAGAATAGCTGCTACATATACAATGTGCAGATAAGAAACTCAACCTGACAATACATCACAGTTGGTATTTCTCCGCATAACGCCCTCTTCTCACAGCTCCCCAGCTGATGCCAGCAGAGGTGTGCAGGGCAAAGAGGGTGTGCCGGGCTCCATTTATGATGTTGAAAAAAAAAAAAAAAAAACAATTAAAGAAATAAAAATTTGCGTCTCAGAGGGCCGCCTGCCAAATTTGAAGGTGATTAATTGAATTCCAAAGCGAGCAGGCGGGTCTTAAGACATTTCTACCCTGAAAGGAGCTGGCATCTGCCTCGGCTGGAGCAAGAAAGATACGAGACACTATAAGCATATTTGAGCTGAACGAGGCTGAATAAGTGCGTCACGTTGAATGTGTGCAGCAGTTTACTGCCGCAAAATGGCATCAGTTGAGAAAATGGGTAAATAATACACCTTTTTTCGTACTGTCCATGAAGATAAGCAGATGATTGTCACACTACAGTAACTATTGGGGTTTTACTCCCCTCGCGTTGTGATCAGCCATCTGTTGCTGAGCCTTGAGAGCTGCACTCTAATTTGATTTGTGTGCAAGAAACAGCTGGCAAATATTGTTATTGCATTTTCTTGTATTTAGAGTCCATAGGTGTTGACAGATCGGTGCAATAATGTGAAAACTAATGTACAAATTACTCCCCCCGATGAAATTAATCAATGATGCACTTCTTTGCGGCAGTGTCAAGCAAAAGACGAGCGGCACAATCCCATTTAGTTCCACTTGAAAACATTACCATTTTAATGTTGTGTGCTTCTTTTGTATGACAGCCTCAAGGACTAATTGTAATAATTATCACAACATGTAGTTTGGAGAGTGTTAGTTTACTCGCACACTTTTTGTCCCCTCTCTGCATGTACTTTTTACTTGCATCTCAGCTGGGTGCATTTTCCTCACTGGCTCAAATATGCGGTTTTATTGCGGCTGCTCCCAGCCTGAGGGGCCGGTGTAGAACCCTGACCTCTGGTCAGTGACTCGGGGTAATGAGAACCGATGCAAGGTGTGATCTGCCCTCTCTGAGCACGTCACACTCCGGTCCGGTCAGATGGCGCACCTCACTCGTACGCTCCACTGTGGGAGATGCCTTTAATGAGAGACCTAGGACTTGAAAAGCAAAGGCAGTCAGAGAGAAAAGTGAAATGGAGACATCTGGAGAAAAGTATTACAGTGAAAGATGGTGCTCTGTAGTTTGTGCATGCGCGCGCACGTGGCTATGTGTGCACGTGCGCGTGGACACAGAGAGGAGCTGATGAGTCTCTAACAAGCGGCTTCATCAGAGTGAAGAATGAGCTGCCAGGCAGGATCTTTCTTTTGACCTACCTTGGCGAGCGACGGATGGATGAACGGATGGACAGATGAGAGGATGGATGGATGGAAAGAGACGGAATGGAGAGAAATAGGGAGAGCGTCCAGTGAAGTGAAGTGCGCAGGCTCTTTTCCATGCTGCCTGTCAAGGCGGCGTCTGTCTGCGGGAAGACAATCACTTATCTCCTCGCTCTGATCCCCACAGTCACGACTTGGTGTGCACCACTAGTACACAGGCAATGACCAGGGAAATGATGCAGTGGACATGATGGATAAAGGGGATGCATACTGCTGCTTTTGGCAGCTTCCCAGTCACATACCTGCCATTAGCTTTCCAGTCTGTGGATTAAAGGTACATCCCTGCATGGAAATGTAGTTCAGGTGGACCTTTATGTACCTGTAAATCGTGTTTAACCTCACTATTCTCTGTGGATAAGATATTGTCTAAAACGTCAACACAATAAATTTTTTTGTCCTTATATATTTATTCTTCTTTGAAGACAGATTTTCTCTGGTCGCGTTCTCGCTCTCTCTCTCTCTCTCTGTCTTTCTCTCGCTCTCTCCGTTTCTGTCTCCATCACAGAGCTTGACTGCATGCATCGTGCTTGCATTAGTATGCACACTGAGTTCGGTGGCAATTGGATGTGCAGCCACACGATTTCACAGTCCACCCTGGTGGCACAGATCAAATTTACAGGTATGTAAGAGCAAGACTGATGAGGAGATTCAGAGTTTCGTTTTATCTGAACTTAAGGTTTTCACAGGCATAAAGCAATAGAAGGCGAACACCAGCACTGTATGTGAACACTGCATGTTTATACAAGACAATCATTCGGTCATTTTGTCACAATAAGTTTGCATCAGTACGTTATGAGGCACAAGAAAATGTAGTTGTTTTTTTTTACTTTTACCTCAGTCTATATCTTCTTTTTTTCTGAGATAACAGAGTGTGACCTTGAGAGTCTCTGTGGGCAACAGTTCAAAACAAAGCCATGATTCCAATCTTTATAATTAATGGGTACAAGAGCCTGCGTCATTCATTATGGCTGATTTTAATCTCGTAGATGGGGGGATAGTTTCTGTGACTGAATCAAAGCATATTTCCATTTATGATTGATTCCCCTCTGCAGAGAATTGCTAGGGAAGATGAAGTAATCACTCTTACTCACAATGGAAACGTGAAAGTGAGAGGATTTATTTTTTTTTTCTGTCCTCCGCAGAGCTCCATCATTCGAGCGAGTCGGTTGAGTGTGCTCCTGATGTCGTGATGTCTGATAAGACGCCACGGGAGCCTGAAAACATTTGATTGCGGTATTATCTCTGAGCATAGATAAAAACATGCGAGTCATGTAACGGTGCTCTTAATAGATACTTTCATAATAGAAGAGTATTGATTCAAAGAGATGTCAAGAGTGTGGAAAGTTTGCTTTTGTCTCCATCTCTGTAGGATGGCGAGACTGTAGCTTCCTAATGATAAGCTCGTCAATCATTTTTGCAATGAATCACCTCACTCATTGCTCTGGCGTGAAGTATTTTTTTCTTTCCCTGTTGTGGCCTCGACAAAAGAAATAGATGACGCTGAGGCTCGTCTCCCACTTGTGTTACCACATCAAGATGTTATCTCCAGCTTAATAGCTTATCAACCAGACCATAATGATATTGAGTGACTGAATTGTGTGTTTTGATGGATATCGCTGTGAGTAATCTGATACCAAATTGTGTTCCAGTTCTCATATTGTTCCGATTTCAGAGTCTGCAAATAACCACGCTCCCACTCTCCTCTAATTCTTAGCCCCCCCCACCAACACCCCCCACCCCCCCGCCCATCTCTCATCTCCCATCTAGTCATTTGTCATAGCTGTTTCTGTCCCACAGGTAGAAGGAAAGAAAATAAAATCATTTTAATGCTTTATAACACAGAAATGGATTGTCAGTGTCCGACGTCTGTTTGGCCTCTAGGTAATCTTTTTTACATTGTGTACGTTTCTGTATTTTCAATAGTGATGGGAAACTCTGCTGTACACTATGTGAAAAGCTTTTATTTGAGCGATAATTGGCTTCTGCAGTGGAGAAACGCCACGGAGGATGGCATGTATTAGCAGTGAGAGCTACTTTCATCAAAACATTTCCACACAGTCTCTGCCCATAATTATGTTTAATCAATTGTGTTATGAATGTACAGGATTGGCTGCATCTCTATGATGTTGCTTTAGCTTAAAACGCATAACGTTGTGAAGGAAATAATAATAATTATGTGTACTTCTCCAGGGTTTATCACCTTCAGAAAGCTGGAAGAGCAACTAACTTCAAACAAAAGTGGTTCGGAAACACTTAAGATGTCAAGGCCATCATTTCTCCATAAGTGTTCAGATTATTGTCCTGGATTGTCCAACTGAAGAGGAGGGAGGTCATTTCTGAACAAGAATAATCGATACACATCCATTAATCTCAAATGTTGCTATAAAACAGTTCTGCTTCACACCATTACCCATAATGATATAATATAAACATAGTTGTTGAATAAGTGATTAACTCTGTGCAAACCTCAAAAAAATCAAATGGTTCTACATGAGCTCATGTAATCAAAACCCACAGCTCAATGTAAGAAATAGACAGCTTTTCAGAATCATTAAGCTCGGGCAAAGGAATTGGAAAAGCAGTACTTCATTTTATTCATATAATTGTATGAATTGACTTGTGTCTTTTAAGTGAAGATGGAAAAATGTGATCCTGCTTATTCTGGAGTGTGTGTCCTATGCTCCAGCAGGCAGGGAAAAAAAACAAAAAAACTAGCTGTTACAGGAGCAACTTAAAAGAACATTTCTTCACTCATGATAGATTATATCTCCATCTGACAGCTCCATGCTCCTTTCTTTTCATCGTCCGCAGCACTTTCTCGTCCTTGATGCCACTGAACAGCAAGGTCAGCTGCTAAACACTGAGTCTGGCATCATTACTCTGCATTGTCAAACAGGAGATGAGTGGTTAACACATTGATTTTCCTATTTCTTTCTCTTTTTTCAACCTTACTTAGATTGATCATCACTTGGAGGTTGGTCTTTGGGAAAGTGATCAATGCTCTGCCATGCAATTATCATCTCACGAATGCATCATTTAAAAGCCAATATCCGTTTTAATAATGCGCACAGTGGAAAACACTCCATCACATACATGTCATTAGGTGACATGGGAAATAAAATAAAACGATGCACGCACTGGATTGTGGAACACGTGTAAAACCGCTCGGCATTGTTCAAATAGACACCTCTGGCATGTATGCAGAAATAGCAGTAAAAAAAAAAAAAAAAGAGGCCAGTAGGCTTTTTCCATATACAAATCAACTTTAACTAGTTGCATGGAAATATACAGACACGTCGCACAGTAGCCTGGAGTTATAGTTTTGTACAGCACTCGTGCTTGTGCATTCAAAATGTTGTCTGTGACTGTGAGGGTTTGCAATTAAATAAATTAATAAAAAAAAAATAATTGCAGGCAGCATTAAAACATGCAAACACGCCATTGAGAGGGACATGAGCTTATTACCATATATTGCATATGGGGCTGGGTTTATGTGAAATCACGCGAAGCTCCGATCGCTCAGCTTTACACAAAGTGGGCAGATTATTTGCACAGCAAAGTGCCCTTTCTCTCCATATTCTACTCCGGGAAAGTTTTTGCATGCATCCATAATTTGATGTTAAGCGCCTGCCGATGCATTATGCAGATTAGATAATGCATTGTGTGTAATTCCAGCCACACGAGAAACCGCACGCGGCATCACTCCCCAGCGTGGCGCGATTCATACAGCCACCATGCTCTCAGCATCACACCTCCTGCAATGTGTCATTTACTGCCTTAAAGTATTTAAAATAAATCTGTGACCATGCAGCAGCTGTGTTGCACCGGGCGACCTTCTATAGGATTCTGTAACTTTTCACCCTTTTGCAGTTTTTCCTCCTCTTAATAGGGGGGTGAACTCAAGCTCATGGCCACTATCCAGGCCATTTTGCAGGGCTCGCAGCGTCCAATTGTTTTCTCCAGGTAATGTCACTTTTTGAAGGCTGCTCTATGCAGCGCTTCAGAAAGGCAGCTTTGTGGTTTTGAATGGACAATTTAGTTGCTCATTTCTCCATCCGACCCTCATTTAGACTGAGCAGTGACCTGTGTCATATGGACACTGAATAGAGGTCAGGCACCGCTAACTGTACTGCAGAGTGCAGTAAAACATGGAGAGGTACAGCTGCGATCTGCCGGCCTGGACTCACTCTCTGCGTCAGCCTGTCACTGCACCAGTCCAGACACACAACAGACAAGGGGAATTAAGGGAGAAACGAGAAGTGATGAATAGATGTTTGCCGACTTCATCTACAGGAGTGTGACAGGGTACACTAAATTCTCTGCACTTGTGTTTTTGCTGCTACGCGGCAGTATTTCTCGCTTCACCCTCCTGTCACGGGGGAAGATAAGCAGGATGTAAGTGACGAGATACAAGCTATCTCTGCGTTTACTGCATGCATACATTTTGATGCTGTATTTAAAATGCAGTAAAGGCCCTTGTCCTTACAAAATCGCGTTTATAAAAGAGTACCCTGCAAAGTTATGCTTACACCTGAAAGACCACGGAAGTAGGTTACATCCTGCATATATTTACCATAATCAGCCCCACCTCCTCTTTTTTTTTTTATCCATCAATCTGTCTGGCAACTTCTGCAACTTTTAATGTGTTTTCTCCAAAGCTGTGTGTGTTTTCTCTTTCTTTTTTCTGTTTCTCTCTGCGCTTTTTTTTTACCTATTCACTGCTTTTCTGAACAACAATGTGGATAATAAAAGCTTGAATTGACATTTAAGCCATAATGGCCATCAGTCGCCCCTGTCGATGACATCCCCCTCCCTCTGCAGGGCTCGAGCTTGGCAGTGGGTCTTCTTGCGGCGGTCCATGACACGGAGAGTTATATATGCCAGAGTATTACAGAGCCCCTCTTAATCCGGTTTGTCACGCTGCTCCCTCTGGAGTGGGGTAATTTCATGGTGCTGAACTGGTATTGATAGAGCCTTGGTAAATGAGGCACGCAGCAATCGTTAACTTTAATAACCATAAAGATGTGAGCATTGCAGTCATACAGGCCCATGAGAGGAAACCCATACAGGTGATTAAGAATCGACCAGGGCTGTGGCCAGCATGCACCTCGCATTTATTATTTGTACTAATGGAATTACCTGTTAAAGATGTCAAGACTATTACCACCAATGGTGCAATTGCTGCAGCGTAGTTTTCTCATTCACTAAACTGGAGCTTGTTTCCATGTTTTTATGCATATCCTTTCTCCTTTTTCCTGTCTTAACAGCAGGTTTCTGTTAGTTAGTTAGATTCGTTTTGGAGAGAGATTCAGTATTCTGTGCGAGTAGAGCCAGGTTCAGAAGTAAGCCATACCAGCAGAGGGGAAAAAACAACATTCATTGGTGTGACTCCAGTATAGCTGGGTCAGTGGTTCCTGTCAGTCAGCTTGAGCTCTGGAGCGTCTTCCTCTCCTTAGCCGCCCCTCTCTCCCTCAGGTTTGTGGTCGCTCCAGGCACTACTATAGCCGCTATGTCCACTTGTTTGTCTACTCCTATTACTGTGGGTGATGCCGCCTCCAGAGGAAAGTAAAATCCAGGCCACAGAGGGGTCAGAGAGAAACCAGCCTGAAGCCTTTACACTGGCTGAGGTCAGAGAAACCATGCGGATCACTGCAACAGGGTGCTGATGGGCACTTAATAAATGGTGAATCCACTCCAGCTCCTGATGCATCAGTGACACGTGGGTCAATAGGTTTATTGAGGACTGGATAAACAATGGTTGACAATGCTTGAGATGAGTTTGTTTGCCATCCTTAATGGTGATCAGTGCCAGAAGAGACGTCTCGTCTGGCACGGTTCCCACTGCTTGAAATGTATGTAGTGAGTGTCTCATTGGGTATTTGGGAAAAGATTTCAAACTGAGAATAAGTGGCTGCCATTCAAGCATCGATGTAAAACTGAATTCGTCCAAAAAGATGTGGTTCCCATGTTAGCGTGGTGTTTCCTCTATGAGACACCCGCATGTTGTGCATGCCTCTGCAAAGGTACATTCACACACACATAAGAAGTTCAAGACCCGGCACACATGAATCACATTGCAAACATTATTGCGCACAATGAATCATACAGGAGTCGTTGTCTGGGGTCGGCAACACATGTATTCACCGTTTTCCAGATGGTCTTTTTCCTACAGTTATGTCCCGGTTCAGTGTGCCTCACTGTAATGAATGCTGAAGGTGTAGTGTGCAGTTTAGCTACCATGCACAAACAGGCACACCACTTCGCACTGCTTCCAGCTGCTTGCTTTCAAGCCTGAGTGGACGATTTAATTCTCGAAAGGTCAAAAAAAATATCACCCTTACACAGAGAAGAATAATCACAATCCAAACAAAAGTAGTCTGTGTTGTTTTTCTACAGATTACACATTGTTACCATCTGTGCTATGCTCCGAGCATAAAGAATCACGTGCACACACAAAAATATGCAGTATCTGTTGGCTTTTATTTTGCTCTCGCTGATTAGTATAGCTCCTCAATGCTCCAAAAGGTGTGATTCAACAAGCATTTGCGTCACAGGAGTGATATTCTGCACCACAAAATATTGCAGTGAGGTTTAATTCCACTTCTCCCAGGGACCTATTTTCACTCACTAGTGCTGTTCGAGATGTAGAGAAATGTCTGCTGTAGATGAGGGTTGTGTAATTCCTGTTGAAATATGTAAAGCGTATCAGCTGCCAAAAGGAAGGACATGAAAAGTTGTTCACTGGCACAGCCTCTGAGGCCTTCATTTGGAATCCACTTGACGGTGCTTTGTAACGTGTTTAAACATTATCCTAAGTAATCAGGGGGGTGTTCAAGAAGCTTCAACTTGATGTTTAAGTAATGAAAAGCTAAATTCTGATGAGCATCATTAAACATATATGCAGCGGGACAGCTGGCGCTCAGCCACTTTGATGCCTTTTCTTCTTCAAACAAATCATTAATATCCATTTCCTCCCAGTTTCTGCAAATCCCAAAAAAACATAAAGCAAATCATGACAAACAGAACAGAGTGTTTTTTTTTTTTTAAATTCACACAAATCTGACAACTTTCAAATCTAATGAAATACGCCTCATTGAATACTGAGCATCATAAGTAATAAAAACAAAACGGGTCACTTTCCATTATGCATGAGAAGTTGACAGAAATAAACCAACTTAATAAACAATCTTGCTTCTTAATAAAACTTTTGTGAGGATTTGAATTGACTTCTTTGGCAGACTGCGCAAAGTCACTTTTGTTCACTTGTTAACAAACAGGCATCTGAAGATTGCGAGAGTCTTCTTTTAGTCTTCCCAAACGTGCATCATTTTCAGCGGTATAACGAAAGGCGTGGTTAAAAACTTAGTGCCATATTTACATTTCTCAGCTCTTCACATGTCCACATTTATTTACTGACAATGGGAACCATAATTCTCGGGTGCCACCTGAGATGTAAATTGACAATTAGAAGCTCTCAGGCAGTGGATGGCTGTCACTTACACAGACGTGCAGAGGAACAACAACAAGCCCACAGAGGGGGAGAAATTGGATGGAAAGATGGACTGCGGTTGATGCTGCACCTGCCTGCCTGGCAAAGCAAAACAGGCGTTCAGCGCGCGGGCGGAAACGGCAAGTGTGTACTGATTAACTTGTTGTGACGAGTCCTTGAGAGGCTTAAGTTATCCCGACTGCTGTGTCCCTTTCCTCAGCCATATGCTGTTATTTAATAACTCCAGCAGTGAGAGGAAAGCGATGCGAGGGAGCTAAAGAGAGCTGGGGAGTAGGTGACAGAAATGCTTGCTGATGGCGAGCCAGTGATTACTGCTTCTGGCCACTCTGCATAGATTATAGTTGTTGACGCTGAAGCCGAGCCAAGGTGTACTCGAGAGCGTTTGTTTTTGCATGGTGTGGTGACATTGTCACAAGCACCAGCGTTTGTCCCCCTCACAAACATTTTCCTATGCAGTCACATCAAACGGCCATCAAGTTGCCAACACTCTTTGTCACTCAGACGACGAAAAGAAACTGTCACTTTGATTCTCGCGAGCTTGAAGTCTTTTGTTGTTGGAGAAGAAACTGCCAGTCTGCCGTGACCTTGACTATATGCACAGCGGTGATGTCCTCCTGGATTTTGCGTGGGCAGTGGTGGCAAGAGGACACAATTTCTTTCCTTAACTAAGAGCACAGGAACTTGGGTGGAAATGAAGAAACTGTTGTACAAGTAGGAAGGTGTACTGAAAAAAGAATCTTCACATTTCATTCAACCAGATGTCTGTTTCGAGGCATCTTGACACCAACCAATATACATAATGCAACAATAATAGAAGTTTTGTTATTTTGACATTGCACAGTTTACATCAGAAGGTTTGATTAATATTGGCTTTATGTTGAGATCGTCATTTTTCATAGTCATCTTTGGTTTTGCGAAAATAGACATTTCCAACATGTACACCCTGTGGCACAACAAAGAAAAACTTTAGAGTTTAAATTTAAAGGTTATTATGGCACAGAGCGGCCCCTGAACTAAAATGTGTTTGACGACCCTGCTTTAGAGGTTAGAAAGAACTGAGTGGAGAAATGAATGGAGGAACAATTCAACATTTCGCAGCATGTTGTCTTCTTTGTATTTTTCTAGGAAGTTCAAATTAATAAGTAATAAGAAATAAGTTGAACTGCTTTTCTTTTTTTTCTTTTTTTTATAAACACAAATTTGTTTGACTTTTTTAAGTCAGACATGACATAATAGATATAATGAGAATGAATTGGAAGATAATTTGAGCTGTTCCCCTATAAAATAGGCACTTATGTAAAATTGTAAGCTGTACAGAATTCCTGCAGCTTTGAACATATGTCTCCCAAAACCAGATACATTAGACACCTTGAGACACTATACCCAGTTTAATGTCTTCTACTGAAAACCACAGGAAGGTAATCTATGTTGCTCGGCGTTTAAATTCTAATTTTGTCTTACGTCACGTTGTCCTCTGTGAATGTTAAAATAACTAATGAGCAGAGAATGGAAGGATTAAATAAATTAACTAAACTACAGATACTTAAAAATTAAAAATGTGTTTCTTGTTCAAAGAATCCAGTTGGTTGACTTTATCAACTCAAATTTAAATTGACCACAAAAAAAAAAACCAAGAACTTTCAGGAGTGTGTTTGAAAACACTCCTGAATAGACTTGCACACTTCAGTCCTGCGCAGAGAGACATCATCCTTGAAACCTTCTCTCATGTAAAATTAAAGATGAAATAACACCACTAAAGCAGAACATAAGCCCTACAATTGAGCAGTTTGCCCATCAGTCACATACTCACACGCTCTCATGCCGGGAGGCTCCGAGAGAATGACTCTCTCTTGCAGTTAGTGTTTCTCTGCCTGTTTCAGATCCTCAGTAACTGTGACAGCAGTAATTCTAGACCGTGTGACTGATGATACACATCCTCAGTCCGTTTCTGCAGAAAATACAGTGGAAGGAATTTTACACTTGTTTTAACTACATTTATTTACTTCACGGCGACCAAAAATTGTCACATAAGCTCCAGTAACTTCTGACACGAGTAAGCATTTAGGCTGAAACTGTGGTATACATTCAAGTGGGTATCAGGCCGGCCTCTCTCCTGCAAATTAATATTTGCTGTACCAGTACATGATAATTTACAGTGTGTGATTTGCACAGGGTGTTGGGATGGATCTAACCCATCATGGTGGACACATCCTGTCATTTCCTAAATTATTTTAGCAGGAGGAGATTAAATTGTTCTCCCTCTCATAGTGATTACAGCTACTGCACCATCAAGGCAGATATAACACATAAAATAAATGTATTTCAAAGTCCAATCTTTTTAGATTCATGGGCCATAAAAAGCTTGTGCAATGTAAAATATTTTACATTAAAAAAAGTTAATATATTGGCCTGCAACCTTCACGCTTATTGATCTATATTTTTTTATTTTACAATTAGAATTTCCTACTTTGCAAATGCATTAAATTCTGTACTGAAAAATGATCAAATACATCAGGTTCCAACTCCATTTTTATTGAAGTTTCTTGTGGACATTTTGAGAAAATATTGCAGATTAAATCAATCTTAGACCCTCTCCCCTTCTAACTGACTTCCTCACAAATTCCACTCTTGTTACTGAAGAAATAATGACAAAAAGTTTGGATTTGCTGTGTTATTTTGTTCATTTTTGCACTTTTTTGATTTTCCTTTTGAATCAAGGGTGTCCAACATAACAACTGCGGGCCAAAACCGACCCGCAAGAGGCTCCAATCCGGCCACCAAACCACTAAGCAAATGGTAAAGATTTCAAAGAAGACATGGATTTTTTTCAAAAAAACATTTCTTTAGAGTAGCGGACACAAAACAACACTGAGACCCGTGCTGAGACGTCAGAGATGCTGCCATGAAAGCTTGCAACCTCCATCAAAGTAGCCTCAAAGCCACGGTGTCAGGGTGAGATTGTAAAAACGTGTATAATGCAACTGCTATAGGACATTTGGAAATGTCACTGTATGTTGCACCAGAAGCTTTTATTAAACTTGGATTTAATTGAGATTGTAGTAGTTTTTGCTAATAGTTGTTTGGTTTGGTGAAGTTATTGTGGCAGTATTTTACTAGTCCGGCCGACTCTATGACCTAAAAGGTGTTTCACACCTCTGTGCTATATATGGGAGGAAGATGCATTTGTTGGATGAGCCCAAGGTTACTAATAAAATGTATTCAATATATATATACTGTAGATCCTTCCCTTTTTGTGTATTTCCGTGATTTCTCTGTAATAGTTTTTAACAAAGTGCCAGTGTCTCTCCCTGTGTGCAGAAATCGACTTGCTTGAAAATACTTAAAAACATGTAGGAGGCTTTGTTATCTCGTGCGCCCATTCCTGCTCTCCTATCTATCGCCCCATTTTGGAGCCTTCTCTCATTAACAACTTCTAATTGGCCTTTGGGATAAGCTGGAAACAATGAAGCATTGATTTCCTTAAACATAATCACCTCATCCAGTCATTTAATGGCTGCTGTCACTGTAGGCTGCAGAGAGAAAAATGACCAGTCAATGGTCCCATCGATGCCCTTCACCTCCCTTCACCAAAGGCTAAAGTGTACCGCCACCCACTCCATCTTAGCGGGTTGCTTTAACCCCTTCAACTGCCTGACAGGCGCCGAGCACTTCATCCATCACGGCGCAGTCTGAGCTTCTTGTGATCCCGTGCTTACGCCACAGTGCCCACACAGTTACTGCTGTGCACCTGAGCAGAAAGTGTCAATTATGATAGATCACACGATACCCCGTGCATACAAACACACAAACACCAACAGCTTAATGCACGGATAATAGATGGTCATTTAATTCACCCTGAGCTTCCAGCTACCTGAATGGGATTATTTCTCGTCCAAGTGGCCATTTGTTGTTTAAGTGGCTCTAGTGACTGGCCCACTACATTCATCAGAAACTCATTTACACTCTTCTCTCTTCCACAGACCAGATGGTTCATGGCGATCACGCCTAATGTCCACCTGGTTGATGGCTGGATCTTATCACAGGAATGAGACACGCTGCAACCTACTTCTGTGTGTGTGTGTGTGTGTGTGTGCGTGCGTGCGTGTGTGGTGGATACGCCTCCCATTTAACGGCAATTCTACTAATCATTCTTATGATTGGAAGGAAGACAATATATATGGCATGACCTTCCAACAAATGTATTCAGTCATAAGTTTGAAATATACCACAGCTAACAATGCTTTATAAGAAATAATTATAATTGTATCCAAGTATTATTGTAGATTATTAGAACTTCTAAAATCTTTATTAAACTGTATGTTTGGGTAGGTTTTATAATATAACATTGAAAGCAGGGTTATAAGCAGGTCAAAACTGGTCCACAGTATTGATTCAAGTTTGCAGCAAAATGAAAGTGAATAGTTTCATTTTGACTCTTCACTGTAGGAGGAGGGATCATCTGAAATGACATATTGTTGAAATTTTGTTGTTGAGATTGTGATAGCTAGATAGATATTTATTTGCATTAAAATAAAAACATTATGAATTGTGGTCATTTACACATTTTATATATATATATATATATATATATATATATATATATATATATATATATATATAGGCCAGAGGGAATACTGTATCATCCACCATCAGGTGAAATTATAGCGCGCTCAAATGTGACGTGATATACTGACAGTGGTTGAAGCCACATAAGTGACAAGTGAATTGTTGTTTTCTGCTTAAGCTCTACTTATATAATATCAGAAAAAAGGAATTTTGATCGCACAGCTGAATTATTGCTCTAAGCAAGTGCTTAGAAATAAAATAAAGAACTTCCTGAGACATGTAAATGGTGCAATGCGGTTATGTTGCATATAATCCAGCGATTCAGCCTCGCTGGTTTTACCTCATGCCCACGATTATTGATACCAGCATATGAGTCTGTTTTGCATAAGATTTCAAGGTGGCCTTTGTAGCCTGCTTATGAAGCTTTGCTACTGCTGACTCGCTAAGCTGTGATCATCATGTATGTTCACAGTTATCCTTGACTGTTCTCCCTGCGTGAGGCTTTCAAACTAGGTGTGTGAATTTGTTTTATTTTTTTTTATGTTTGTAAGAGTTCTGCACTGTCCAATCAGGAACTGACGCAGACTGAAGGGACTGAACGCAATCCAGTTTTCTGTGATGCAACTTAAAGTGCTCATTTATTTAGTGATCGCCTTTGACTTGAAAGTAAGTCTGCAGGTCAGGAAGCTGTCAGTAAAATATTCAATGGACCAACGTATTGTGGCGTTTGGAGTTTTAGCACACTCCAGGGAATTTTCCGGTACTTTCACGCTCTGTGTTCTGCTTCTTCCTGCCCAGAAATATAAAACAACAAGCTCCGAGAGAGTGACATTAATACTGCACGACAGCACAGTCCGGCAGGACTGCAAATGTTTGCCTTTTAATCCAGAAACTGGTCGTCCTTTGGTCTGGCCAAGGCAGACATTGATGGGAATAGGAGAAGAAAACTGTTGCCAAACTTGTCTGGGCTGCTGGAAGCTCCGTTTCGTAATTCATGACCCGAGCCATTTCAAACATTTGCACAACCAACCCCATCGAGAGAAACACACACCACTTGTTGTCATGCCAGTGGAAGAAAATACATCTTCTCACCGGAACAGAATGCTCTCTTTCAAACTTGGTGTATCCCACTAACGTAATGCCCAAACAAGATGAAATGTGGCATTAGTTCGTGTCTGTTTTTTGTTCTCTATCAGCCGTGTATGTTGTAGAGAATAAGTTAGACTCTCCTCTCCTCGCCTCGCTCCTGTCCTGGGATGAGCTCCAGTTTAATTGTTGGACGCTGGTGTCTGTTGCGGTGGCTGTCAAGGGAAGATAAAGAGTTTTTCCTGGGGCGTAAGGAAAGGGGAGAGCTGTGATGGAGGGCCTCTCTCCTGCAGCTCCGCTGGCTGCATTAGCCCCACGCTTTATAATTGTGTGAAGGGGGCACTTCTAGTGGCTCCCTCATTACTCACTGGCACGGCCAGTCCCTGGCAACCAGACACACCTTGTCCTCTAGCGCTCTCTTTTTCTGCCCGTCTCACTCATTTCAGGATGTCCCTCAGCTCCATCACCCCCTCACTCTCCCCTGGGCAATCCTCCTTATTGTTATTTTGACCCACTACTGCCATCGGCACATATCGCCTTCTCTTTTCAGAGACTTTTTTGACACCCTCTTTTGTCACAGCAGGGCCTATTGTACTGCATTTGCTCTGACTGATGTCACCTCTGGATTGGAGTTAATACCTTATAGTATCACATTGTACAGCCAAGGAGTGTTATGGTACCCAGATATGAGTCATATATATTAGATATTAAAATCCTCATGACTGTCAAGTCTTCACTGACAATCTGGGACATAATAATTCATCTCTCAACAGCCTTATTGACGACATATGAATAACAGGCACAATATTAGGACAGTGTGATGTTTCTGAAGCAGTCACAGTGGGCTGATTGGTATGGAGTGAGGACAACTGGCGCTGAGTGAGAGGCAATTAGATGACATAATTGAGAAGCCTTGAGGGCCAATTTGTTACGCATACTTACAGTGTAAGTGCCGAGTGATTGTACCGCAGCTTGCTTCACACGAGATGTGGTCAGGTTCACCTGAGCCCATCTTTCATTCAAATCATTGTCGCGCTTTGTATTATTTCTAATAAAAAAAAAACCCTGTACAACCAGCTAACGGCAGCTTGAGAGACCTTTCGGCTTCAGTATGATTTCAGTGTCGTGCTTTCCCCTAATGTCTGTGTGTTTGTCTCTACAGAGGGTGGTACGTGTGAGGTGATCGCAGCTCACCGGTGCTGTAACAAGAATCGCATTGAGGAGCGCTCTCAGACAGTGAAGTGCTCCTGTTTACCAGGGAAAGTGGCTGGAACGACACGCAACAAACCCTCCTGTGTGGATGGTGAGAGGATTTTTACGTCCATTTTTTATCGTTAGAGGGACATCTGTGTTTGACACCGCTTATTGCAGCAAAATACTTTCAGGAATTGAAGACATTGTGAAGTGACTTCAAGAGACAATGCGCAATGCAAAAGTATGCATCATGTTTTGAGAAACTTCAGGCGTCCTTTATTCTACACTTCATCCATTTGTTTATCAGAACAATAGCAAATGCATTTATGTCAAAATCATTTGGAGGCAAAAACAGGAAATAAATGATTACAGGATCATGTTACATAAACAAATCTAAATGAAAAAAGGAAGCCTCAGGGACTCTGTGCCTATCACATTAAAATATAGAACGAAACCTGAGAGACTTTAGAACATTAGTTGACTCAAAGCGGCAATTTGCAGTTGTCTGCACGTTTATTCATTTACATTTTCATTGTCAGAGTGAACAAGAGCCCTTTTCTGCTCTCACACAACCACAGTCATGTGGCAGCATTAGTAATTATCTGCTTGATTTTACAGACAACATATCATCAGTTGTCGTGATGCAGTGTTTTCGACTTGAGGCAACATCTCAATGTATCCCTGGTGGGGATACACTCAGGTGATGAGCTAGATGAGGTCTGGTTTGGAATTTTCCCACAGGTGTTATATCAAAACACAATTCTTCAGTGACGGATCTCAAAAATATTTATCTGATCTCACCAAGCTCTAATGAGAGGTTGTTGCTGTTGTGCATGTTTTAGTTGGACCTTTTACATGGAAATCTATCATTCCAATAACACAGTTTATATTCTCAGGATTATTTGTTAATGACCATTACATATGAGTAAGTATGAAAATAGTTTTCTGTGATATCAAATATTTATTTGACATGGTTTTGCTACCATTAGATAATAATAGAATTAGGTTTATCCCCAATTAGGCTTTGATTTTCAATCACGTTTGAGTATGTATGCTGGTGCACACAGTTAACATTCTAATTGAAGACATACTGGCTATGAAATATATACAACACATGCACTGCTGAAAGGAAAACTAATGAAGTCAGAACAAGCATACATTATGAACATGGATATAATAAAGACGTCTAAATGGGGGCAGTGGTCAGGGCAGAGAAGCAGACTTGGGATCGCAGGTGAGCTTAACACAGCAAACAGGTCACCACTGTGGATCCTGAGCAGGAACGTGTACCTCCATCAGCTCCCTGGAGTGCCATAATGTGACTGCTCATCAAATCGTAGAAATAGGATTGGTCAGTGTTGATAACTTCAGTTTAGTTTGTTGAAATGACTGTACACAGCATGGACAAACCTATTTACATTCATATAATAATAAGTAACCAAAATATTTCAATAAGCTGTACAATAATATTAAAGCTGGGTGTCAGTTAGGGTTCTGAGTCATCCTTCTGAATAATAACGATTGTTTCCATGAAACATTGTCAGTCCATCACAGGGCAACCACAGTGACACAACTAGACTTGAAATCAGAGTTTTGCAGTTTTGGGTCCCTGAGCATAACCCCTGACCCCCACCAGTGCTGCACCATGACAACCCGCTGTGCATCAATTAAATTTAGTTCAGTCCAGTCCAGTTCAGTTCAGTTCAGTTCAGTTCAGTTCAGTTCAGTTCAGTCCAGTCCAGTCCAGTCCAGTCCAGTCCATTTTTATTTGTCTAGTGCCAAATTCAACACGTTTTTTCTTTGTAAAAGTGCCTAGAAGTGACTAAGAATTCCCTTTGATAAAGCAAAAGCAACTGTGGAAAGGAAGAAACCGTGGCTGACCCACACTCGGAGGTGGTGGTTTTCTGCTGTTCTGACTGGGGTTAGGGGAAAGAAGGAGACAAAGGGCAAACAGAGAGATGTCTGTGTAGTAGATGTGTAATAAAGGGTAATATGAATAAGAGGAATCAATAAAGGATACTTAACACACACAAAGAGCCACTAATTAACCTCAGACGCATGTGTCTGAACCTGGAGTGCTTACAGAAAGTCCAGATTCTTTCTGAGCAATAGAGCTCTCACTCTACGTCAGAGCCCCGAAATTTAAAATGTGATTTTTTATTTATTTTTTGGTTCATAATATTTCAAAACACATCACGGGCTGTAATAAACATGAAAGCAGCTCCTGCAGCTCATTCAAATATAACTTCCTCAGTCGTGCCTGTGATGTTCCTAATAACAAAGGTACAGTCATCCATTAAGGACCCCCTCGGTCTTGTGCTGCCGGGCGTCATGAGAGATAGAGCATGATCCAGTTGGGCTGCCAAACACCTGAACAGGGAGCACGTTGCAGATCACATTGCCCAAGGCATCACAGACTGATAGAAATGAATAACTAATAAACACAAGCCAGGGAAGCTCCAGGCTACTGCACCTGAATTACCTCAGCTGAGAAAAACAATCAGGCAGAAGCAGCTTCGTACAGGGGGGGGGGGGGACCTGACAGGAAGTCACAAGTCTACTGAGACAGAACTGTGATGCCTCCTCACTCCACAGAGCTCATTTATTGCTCCTCCATCTCTATCTTTTCACCTTCACCTTCAACCAACATCAAAGTCATCTCTGACTGCCCTCTTGCAAAGACATGACACCAAAACATCTTCATTATGAAGCGCGTGAATGCCAGAGAGCAGACAGGCCTGCTCAGCTGGCTTCGCAAGGTTGGTTTGCCACAGCCGACATTCAAAAATACTCAAGAATATGAATCAGAATCACTCCCCTGCGTCACCTAGCAGACGAGAGTTTAGACTCATCTTATATCGCCTCACACTGTGTTTTTTCTTTAAGCGTACGTGGCCTAGACAAACTCAATACAGCACCTGAACGCCTTCACATCAATCGGAGACGTATCATCATCACAAGTAAATTACACTTAGGTCCTGGAGGTTAAAAATGTTGTCTGAATACAATGATGAAAAAAGGTATCACCTGATGTATTTTTCATCTAATATGAAAAGAGAAAAATCCACAGAAGTTGTCGGCAGAAGTTGGACGGAGACATATAAATAAATAAAGCGCTGGCTGAGGCGTGGAGGTGGAGATACTGAGGGCGGGGGTAAACACTTCATGCTTTCATGCCCCAAGCTCAAGCTGTGAGCAGATCCTCGTTGTTAGTGTATTGATTAACAAGCACCTATAGCAGGAGTGGCAATAAAAATGGAGATGACAAGCCACTGAGCAGCGCCACCACAATATTGAGCAACAGTTAGTGACTTGACCTTTTTGCTTCCATTAGTTTGGGATAGTTCCTCAAGTTTTTGTTTTTTTTCTTATTTTTCACCTGTTTGGAGGTGAACTGGTGTGTTTGCTTTTAACACCCACCTCAGAATAAAGGCTGCAGGGCATATGGAATATTTGAAGTGCATGATTATTTATAAAAGCTCATTTGTAGTCTGGAGTGTCGGAGGATCCAAACACACACCATTTTGTAAATTAGGGGGAACTTTTTTTCCAACGTTGAATGGAAAGAGGAGGAAGAAGGCGAGGCATTTCAGTCCAGCTCGGATGGTCAAAAGTGCCCCAAAAAAAAGTGTTCATTTTCTTTTCTTAGGTTGAGTTCCAGGTAAAAGTAGTCACAAGTAAAAGCATGTTTTAAAATTTAATTAAGTTTTTGGAATCCTATGTATGCATACACACATGACAAGTCTGTTCTTTTTTTTAAATAAACTATATTTGCCACCCTGGATTCAAAGGTGGGATCATTATTGGTACCACATATGAGAACTTGTCTTATATCATACAGGTTTCAGTGACAAATAAATAGTTTTCTCAATATAATTATTCAAAATTATTTTATATTATTTAAAGCTTTTTAAAGTATAGCCTTTTTTTTTTTTTCAAAAGTGATACACATTGAAGGCAGAGGTTTGTTAGAACATGTCACCACTGTGACTCCCTGAGCGAGGAGCTCATAAATATCATCCTGTGTAAAACGTGTCTCAATCAGATGATCCCACACAGTGACCCAGAATGTTAACGGATCAGACACACCCTCTAATTCAGGGATTTCAATCAAAGTTGAATTCAGTAACTACATACAGCCCAAATTTCAACTTGATGGGGCCGGACCCATAAAATAGTGGCCCTATGACCTTTAAATTTAAACATTAACGTTTTTCTCACTGCTCACAATTACACAACGTTTTAGGAATAATAAAAGTGATGAAGACAATTTAATAGTATATGGAGTGTTAAATCTAAAAACTCCTATTAGAACAAACAACAGAATCAAAATGTGAAAATCTTTTTACGAAGTTGT
The DNA here is from genome assembly GCF_963383615.2 of Lipophrys pholis. Lineage (NCBI taxonomy): Eukaryota > Metazoa > Chordata > Actinopteri > Blenniiformes > Blenniidae > Lipophrys > Lipophrys pholis. The sequence goes on from NC_137637.1 coordinate 13,983,073, forward strand.
TTTGAAGTCTTCAGTTTTAAATTACTATCATTTATCTCAAAAAAAAAACAAACTGGAAGTTCACTCATGTCACTGCTGCTGTTTTTCTTTGCATCACAAACTCACACACTGGTTAACTTTCTCCCCCTGTGTTGTCTCTTACATCATATTCTCATTAGTTAAGACACAAAATATATGAGTTCAAATTCAAACTCACAGTAATGGGGCCTTTGTGCTTCCTACATGAAGAGCCACACCTGAAAGTTTGTGTGTTTTTGTAAACTGATCCCCTCGAGGCTTCCTCTGCACTATGTGAGGGATTATAGACTTGTGGAGTTAGTGGTCTATCCCCTCAGCAGTGCACCAGCCTGGCCCAGATGGAGCTTTCTCCCCAGGTCCTCGCGTTATTAATGTACCGTCCAGATGAGGAACGATGCCGCAGCCCGGCTCATCTCAACACTCCCTGGGGGACACCTGCTGCCACTGTACCGTACATAGGTTGTGTACCCAGAAAAAAAAAGAATAGCCATTGCTCCGATAGAACAATTCAAAAGTAGATCTTCAGAGGTCATTATGTTTGGACGCTCATACGAAGCCTGGAGGAATGAATGCTTCTTTATCTTTAGCCAAATTTGCAGAAGCAGGCAATCTCTCCAATGTGCTGTATGATTGGTCATTAGCATCAAACTCCAACATCAAAGCGCACAGGGAAGCTCAGCCTCATTGTCGGGTGTTTACTGACTTGTGCAGCCGGGCCACATGGGGTTACTTCAGTTGCTACTGGTAACTGTTTTGGCGGTTATTAATGTAACGACGGCCAGCGTCATGCTCAGCGGGGGTCTGCTGTCAGATTATCCTCAGAGTGGGAATTGATTATTAGCTTTGACAAGGAGAATTACGTCCCAGTTATGTCAGGGCCAACGAGGCTCCAAGTGAAGAACATCCCTTTTAACAAGTTAAACGCTCATATCTCCCCAGCCTCGCCGGACCAATCACATGCACCCAGATTAGGCGCTCATCCCCGCACCGCTGCGTTTATCCCAGTATATGAGACATGTAAGCTCCTCGGCCACAGCTTGGACATGCACACGCATGCATATGCGCTCGTTTACTCGACACATGCATGCCCTCACATGCACGTATGACACTGCTTTGTGTTGTCATGTAGCTGCTAGCGCTAAACTCCTCCAACAAGAGACACACGCAGATGCCCGCTCGCTGCTGATCACTGATGGGGAATGAACCCTTCTGTTTGGCTGCAGGCGTGTATAGCAGAGCATGACAGGTTGTCATGGTACATTTGAGATACATCCAGCGGTGAGGCGGGGGGGGGGGGGCAATAAGTGTAGCAGTTTATGTACATACATTACTGGTCAAACATTATGAGTGGAGTCAGAATGTTAGACATATGCTAGAGTGAGATCAGTTTATTAGGCCTGGGTCATCTTCAATATTAAAAGGATAGATCTGCCTCATTGGATTTACCGTATGTCTGAAAATAGATCTGGTCAGGGTGAGCATGTATGGATGCAAAATCCAGAGCAATTATATGTGAGAATCCCATCCTTATAGTATAATACTTCAGCTCCTCTAAAGTTCTCATATGGTTCCAGAACCTTGTGGTACTGTATGTGATTGGAAGTTTGCAAACCTGCTCCAGATCCTGCCCGAGTTGCTGGACAGAAGGACCACGTTATGCTGAACAACAGAAAACAATAGCTCTTTTCTTGCACTGACAAACACACTCGCTAACAAAACACTCAAATTCTCCTGTATTGGAAAAGATGTTTGCTCCTCTTTGGAGAACTGAAAAATAATCACTCCTTCTCCATCTCAGCCCAACGTCCCACTGCGCCTTCCCACCAACAACGACGTGATTAGACTCTGACCTTTAACCCGATGGGGTGAGGATGTGGCCCTCAGCTGGAGGCGGGTGGTCCCCTTAGTTTTGTTTCTTCTGCAAGCTCCTCTTTTTTTTATTCTTTAAGCAACATCACATGATGTGTCTGTTTATGATGGTGGAGTACGATGTCTGCGGTTATCCAGGAGAAGTAAAGAACTATATCTATAGAACGTGTCACCAGGTGGGTCAAAATGAACACATTTATGTTATGTTTTCCACATTAGAGGAATTATTTGTTAAAATAATCTGTTACTAACCCTAACTAACAACTACACCTGTACATGAAAAACAGATGTAGCTGCTGTTTCTAGTAGATTTCCCTAAATTCCTGTTTGCTGTAGTGCCTCTGCAATCTTGAACTAAGTTTTAACATCGCGATAGCAACATGGAAGACATCAACCTGTATCCACTGTACAGACTAACACCCTGAAATACACATTATCTTATCATATAAAGACTTGGTTGTGTGCGGAAATTTATCAGTCATTCTTTGTTTTCTTGCTGCTTTTTCTAGTTGTCATACATTCATAAATCTGTTTATGAACCACGGACATCCAGCCAATTTAGTCGAGGAGCCCCAGACGAGTCCATTTAATCTTGAGTGAGGCCGATTAATAAATAATAAATATGGCAAAGTAACAACTCAATGCGAAAAAGTTGACATTTAATGCGATATATATTTTTGAAAACATGAAGAAATTGAAAATGTTTCAGAAGGATGAGAGCAATTTAACAAAACGCCATCTATAACAATGTCAATCTAGTGAATGTCAATAAACCATGTCCTCAATTTGCAAATAGATGCATGCTAAAGGCTGTGGGATGCTGCAAATGAAGCCTCGCAGTACGGCTGTGATGCTAATGCGTCTTCATCAATAAGATAGGGAGCTTTCAATGATGTATCATCAGTGATGTATCAGCTCTGGTCTCAGTGTTTGGCTTGATCCTATGTTCTTATTGGAATACTACAGTTTCGACTATATGAATTAGGAAAAGCGAGACATTTACATAAATATTATTTTTAATTTAGAGACTTCGTAATGTCCTCCTCGTGGCTGGAATTGACCCTCTGGTGGAACAGTTCTGGCCGAATAAGTGAATGATAACTTAGACTTGAATGACAAATTAGTACCACATACGATAAGTATCTGGTCAGTAAAATCAAGCACTAACATTCAGTGACCTGCACAACACTAACATTATCCATTGTCCGGGGGACTTCAATTATCTCAATCATGGATGATAACATCAAATGCAAGGTTTTTGTGAAGCATTAGTCTCAAATACCACCATTTTATAGACCGTGTTGTTGCTTAAGCTTTGATGTTCATCTCCCTCTGTAGAGGAATAACAATAATAATCCCAGTTTCATCCCATTAAAACTGAGGTCATACAAGCTCAAAAGCCCTTTGTGGAGAATTTATTTCATGAAATACAGATGAGATACGCATAAAGCCAGTCTCCTTCAAGTCTGCAGGTTCCTCCGTATCTATTACAAATTCAGCAATTCAGAAAGGCCGTGTGATTAGAAAGCTAAACAATATTCTCTGACTGGCTAATCAAACCCCGGCTCAGTGTTTTCTGAAAGGGCCAAAGACTAACGCAGAATAATGACTCTCCCAAGCTGACCTCTGGGTCAGGGGTCGACATCTCAATCCTCCTGTAATTATACGCTTGCTTTATTTGCTCCTCGCTCGTGTGACCCCTTCCAGTACTTCACTGCTGTTGCGCAATAGTTGCCCACGTACCTCTGTCTCATTAAGACAGATGGTTTCTTCTTTTTCTCAACCAACAAGTTCACTGCATTCCCTGCTTTAAATGAGGAACACTTGTACAGCGTCTTCTCATTTACACGCTTGTAAGAGGGATGAATTGCTGATTTATTTGCCTTTTTGTGCAAACGTTGAATATTCTGGGAGGTTGTAAACAACTAAATCAGTGTTTCCCACAAGATGAATAATTTGCAGTGATGGCTTTATAAGCACAACATTAGAAAGATTTCATGAAAAAGCTTTGTATTTTTTTGGCTAAACTTCTTCGCTGTGCGTTAAGAATTTGCACAATATGTGGGAGAAATAGTTTTGCTTTTGTTTTTGCTTTGAAGTGGATTGTACAATTCATTTCAACATGATAATTTTTAGAAAGCATCAATTCTCTGTATTTTCAATCACATTTATATTAGAGGTGCTATTTGAACTAAACATGATCAAAATGTAGCGTAGGCTGCAGAGGTTAACTCCAAATCCTAAAGGTTGAAAGCTCAGACTTTAGAGTCGATTGCATATCATAAACCGGATTTTTTACAAGAATGATATCTTGTTTGGGCACCTGCTTCAGGCCCAGCAGTAACAGGAAGTACAATCAGACAAATTAAATGCAATCGATGCGGCAAGTGAACAGGTGCAGCGCTGCTTTAAGAAAACAAGGCCAATCAGAAGAAAATTGAAATTTGGTTCAGAGTTCATTATTGAGAGAGAATATAAGGCTTGTTTCAGCTGACAGAAGCTCAACTGAATTCCTCCGTAATACAATGGTAATATTAGCCTGAGAAAAGCTTTTTAACTATTAGAAATTTGAAAATGAGCAAATCTCTTCACAAGATTATTGTTTTTTAGAAATACATTCAGCTGCATCTGCATTTGAAACAATTCAACTTTGATGCTCTTTGGCAAAATAAAAAAAGAAGAAACAGGTAAACTAAACTATGATAAAATAGCCAGTATGGCTTGTTAAGCATTTCACAGCCTTCTTAACTGGTTGATAGGAATATATAGAAAATATATTTGAGGGGGAGGAGTAAATAACTTTTTTACTTCTTTCTACTCCTTTTCGTTCATAAAAATGTAGATCAAGAGGATTGTGTTGTTTCTTTGTTTTTGTTCGTTCATTCATTCATTCATTCATTCATTCATTCATTCATCTAGTTAGCGACTGTGACATCTTTTACAGTAAAACAACTCTGTAACATTATTTTAAACATTCAGAGCAATGTGATTAATGTGATTAACTGATAATAAATTACCGTAATTTCACAGCTGATTTTTACTGTATATGGTAAAACTGCACAATTTAAGGTGAAAATATATTTTGTATTGGAAACAGTGATTTTTTTTCCAATAACAGTGCTCTTTCTTACACACCTATTTCACACCAGCTGTGAATCGGCTCCGTTTTTGTTTTTTTCCATCATATGTGCATCTGGAGTTCCTACCAGCTGTGTTTCAGTGGGTAAATCCTTTCCTTGTGTTTTTTTTTTTTTTATTTGCTCCTGATTTGTGCTCTGTGTCAGCTTGGTACGAAATAAATTGTGCTGTCATCATCACCATCATCATCATCTGGTGGGTATCGCTGCCAATTTTACGATAAATTAATAATACTATGCCTTTGACCTATTTTAGGTTAGTATACCGTAAACATGGTTCGCCGTAATTGCCTGCAATTTTTTTACAGTGTACATGCAGGCAGCAGGATCCTGATTGAAGCTTTAAACCCGCCAATGACCCCATGAGCTTAAATAACACATGGTTGCTGATACAAATGATAAAAACAACATGTAAAATACAATTTTGGGAGTCTATACCATTACAAAGGAAGATATCTAAGAGATTTAGAACAAGAACTGATATAACCTGGTGAAGGTAAAACATTTTGGTTTTAAAAATAGACAGCACGAGAGAAAATGAGACTAAAAAAACTCTAAACCTGCACGTTAAATACAGTTTTTTCAGATATCTGAAAGAAAATATGATACACAAGCAAAACAGTTGTATGTAGATGGATGCTGAATTCAGTTTTCACACTTTTCTCAGATGCTTTGATAAAGGCAGCTTTGCTTCAAAACACATCGCTGGTTGATAAAGTCCTTAATAGATGTTTACTGATGAAAATGCCACTATAATCTGTCCTTGTCAATTGAGGATGTTGTCCTGTCCTGTCCTGTCTGCTGCTTGCCTGCTTGAAAAGCTTTTCCCTCTCAGTTACTGCAGCAACCCACTTCAGGCATGTGTTTTGGCCAGGAAAGCTTCTAAGTCTATGTTTTGCTTCAGTTAAAACTCACCAGCCCTTAAATATGTTGGATCTGAACCAGTCTGTACAGAATAAGAAGTGCGGCTTGACTTTTCTCCCCAAACTGTAGATTTTACCCCAAGAGCTAAATGTCAGAATTTGAAGTTACATTGCCTTCAGGTCCAGATCTTCACTGGTGACGATTTTAAGTGATTCATCTCATCAGAAAAAACACACAGACCCGCTGACGTCGCGACAAAGCTGTTGCTTTGCTGTGATTCATTTAAAGTGCTTCAAGCATTGTGTGGTCGCTCTAAGTTTAAATAAAAAAAAAAAAAGCCATACCAAAAACATTAACTATTCATTGAGCCCACAGACACGTCCTCACATTTTGACACAGACAGAAATCAATTCTCCTTCTCATTCGTCAAGGTGTTCAAACATCCTGCTACCTGGCAGGAACGTGTCAGCGAGTTCAATCCATCACAAAACCCACTCACCGCTGATCTGACAGATGCACTTGTAAAAGGGTCCATCGCTTCATGTTTTTCAATCAATTCAAGTCCTCCTCTCAGTTGTTTGTCCATCAAAGATAAAGACTCCTGCCCGCTACATTGCTAACATCTTGAATCAAACATTTTTTTTTTTTCCATTCCTTGTTTGTTGATTATGCCGAGCCCATCTGTCATCTTTGACAGCCTGCTGCAGCTACTTTGTGCTAACATGAGAGAGTTGTGTTAATTGGTGCCGGTGTTTTAAATCACATCAAGGACCTTCATCTTGTATACAGATGGGTCTGAAATGTTATCTCAAAGGGAGATTCAGGACAACGGTCAACTGTAAGCCCCCCCCCCACCACAACCCCCACCCCCCGACACTGAGGAGTAAAGTTTGCTGATGTTGGAACAAAGGTTATACCCTCCATGCTGACGATTGCACAGGGAGTAGTTAAGTGAAACGACTGCTGGAGGTCAGTGGTCACCAGAGAGTGATGCATGGATCCCAGCCCAGAGATGGCTCCTCTCCAGTGGTCAAGGTCAAAGCCAGATGTCCTGGCCCGAGAACAGCCATGAACACTTCAGGTTTTAATCAATCTGCTTTTTTCTTCTTGTAATTGGCAGATAATGTTGGTCATTAAGAGCAAGTTTTCAGATGAGCTTTATAAGTCTCTCAAATGGAGTAATAAAGATAATGAAGGCAAAGATTAAATTTGAGCATTAATATTGGAACTGTGTTTTATAGTCACTGCTCCTTCAGGTTTCACTTGAACAAATTAGATGCGTACAGTAGCTGCATCAGTATCAGTTAGATACACAGAAACTCCGTATCTAATTCAGCTCCAAAAACCTTCTTGAGCTTTAGGTGGTTTTTTGGGTTTTTTCTCAAGTTTTTATTTATGAAAACAAAAAAAATTCCCAAAGGAACATTAACAAACCATAGAACAATGTATGATGTATTCCCAGAAGAGCTTTAGGTTTTTATGGTTTCTAACAGGTTTGTCGTCGTCGTCGTCCCTGTAACTGAAATGAGTTTAACAAATAAGCACTTTGTAGTTACTTTTTTTTTTTTTTTTTAAAGCTGAAGTCACTATAATTAAATAAGAAAAACGTTTTCACAAATAGACACCAAGATGGAAATCCCCTAGCTTATTGATTATATCAGAAATAGAGTCCGTTGAATTTTCAATGTGTAATATTTTTGGAGCAGAAGGCTGAACAACAACTAAAGCATGGTGGGAAATGATTGTGAGAATCAGAATACACTCATCCACCATAAATCACACACACACACCACATGTGTACATGCATACATATCGGCACATACATAAATATATACATACAAATGCATCTATGCGTACACGCTAATTTCATATAAGCATACATGAACATTTCAGGTATCTCGGGTTCCATTCAAATTTCATTATTAAAATGTAACTTTTTTTTTTACCAGTATTATGTTTATAGACGTTTGAGAATTTCATTTTCACACTTATATTATAGGATACTTTAATAAAGCAGCCTTCTGCATTAATACAAGAAGAATGTGATGTCAATGAAGTTGTTTTAATGTATGTTGGTGTTTCCTAACTCACATTTCATGCATCCATCTTCTTCACGGCTCTATGAAAGAGTATAAGAGCAGATCCCAGCTGACTATGTTAACGCAGGATACTCTTCCGATAAGCACACTCATATCCATACCTTTGGGGACATCAGTTATTGACCCATGTTAGATAATATAAATCAAAAAATAGTATGTCCCAAAAGTTAAATACCATATTTAACATTCTTAAAAAATGTCACATTTTCCTTCCTAATTGAATTCTAATTAAGGTCCAGTCTAGGCTGTTCTCCCTTTGCACTGGAGGTTTCAGGCTTCTACATCATGCCTGAAATGCTGTAGAATTAGATAAAAAGAGTGAGCAGAGAAGCTTCCGTCTTTTGAAAAAAATTATGAAAAAAGAAAAACTGCCTTCATGAAAACAGCTTTTTTTGCAGAGTGAAGGTTAAATCTAATGCTCACTATGCAGGGTTATGTTGAAAAACACATCATTGCAGGGAAGTGTGGTTTAGATTTATGTCCAAACTGAATATTCATAGTCTTGGGCTTTGATGTGCATTCCCAATAAGTACACTGTAAAAAAAAGAAAAAGAAAAAAAAAAAAGAAAGAAAGTGCATATGTTTTACATCACTTTCACACACAGCTCAAGTGCCAAAAAAACAAACAGGAAAAACTGTATTAATAAACATCATGGGAGAAACCTTCAAAAAGCTCCTTTGTTAGGAGGAATTCAAGACTGTGATTCATTGTTTGAACAAAGGAACATTATCATTGACATTACCATGACATTTGTTTTTCAGAAAATTTATTTACTTTCTGACCGATGTTCCAAGTTGATTCACAGTTTTTTGTTCCTAATGATTGATGACAATTTGGAGGATTGGGTTTTTAATGCACACACAATTTAAAAAAGATGCATTTGAGGTAAACCAGGGATTCTTTTACTTGCCTGCTTGTCCTGTGATGAACTGGTGACCTGTCCAGAGTATATTCTGCCTTTGCCCAGAGTCAGTTCACTTTAGCTTTTGTACTCAAGTTATATATAAAAGAAAAATAATAATCCAAATTCTCTTCCTGTTATTGAGGTAAACTGGTTCACTGAGTAATTTTGATAAATTTTTTGTTCTTTAGATTTTCGAGGTCTTGGCTCAGCCTTGGTGGCACAGTGGTTAGCGCTCTCACCTCACAGCAAGATGGTTGTGGGTTCAAGTATGGCCTAGGGCCTTTCTGTGTGGAGTTTGCATATTCTCTGCGCGGGTTTCCTCCGGGTACTCCAGTTTCCTCGAACAGTCCAAAAACATGCTGTGAGGTCAATTGGAGATGTTAAATTGTGATGTCATTGTGAGTGTGTGGTTCCCTGTCACTGTGTTTGCCCTGTGACAGACTGGTGACCTGTCCAGGGTCTATCCTGGGATCGGCTCCAGCGCCCTGCAACCATGAACTGGACGGCTCAGTCTCGGAGCTTAATGTCTTGTCTTGTCTTGTCTGATGCTCTGGTTTTGGTCTTGACTGGGTCTCAGGTTAGACGGTTTTGACTGACACTACTTTTGACACAAGTATTTGGAAGTTTACTTATTAAAAGTAAAGAATGGAAGTTTCTTCAGAGGTCACCTCAGCGGATTATCTGCCACCGTCGCATTCTCTATCTACTGCACGAGGAGGAGAATCTCCTGAGGTTTCCGTCTTCTCCTCCGCCCTGGCAGCTCCATCTCTTACATCCTTTGTCAAATATGTGTCCCAACATCTCAACCTGGCTTCTCTAACTTTCACCATCTGCACCTCCAGGGCAGCTTCCTGCTCCTTACATGCAGCTACAGTCTTCAAATCAAACAGCATCGCAGGTCTCACTGCTGTCTGGTAAACTTTCCCTTCCAGTCCTGCTAAATTTTGTCACACATCAGGTTTGACACTCACTTGACTCTGAACTCTGTTTCAACTGCCTCCCTCTCATTCACGCACATTTATTTTGTCTTGTCACTACTGACCTTCAATCCTCTGGATATTTTGCCACCTCTGCCGGTGGTTAATACATCAGTTATACATCTCCACTTAATGCTATCGCTGTAGAAATTGATTTTCACATATTTAGATTGCTCATCATAAAAAATGTACTATCTATCAAGTACAAGTGCCGAAAATCAATAATCAAGAACGAAAAAAGGACTGTTAAGCTGATGGGAGAAACTGAAATTATTAACACTGTGCCGCAAAGCAATGGGCAAACAGATGAGATAAAGAATTCTATCAAAGGGATACCTTGAGCCATTAAAGACGGCCTTTATTTAGACTGTGCGCTTGTACACATGATCTATTTTTCATGTGTACGTGTTTTGGAGGAGGAAGAATGAGGTGCATTCACTTCTGCAAGGTACAGTAAATATCATTCAACTTTCATGCAAAGCGGCGCTCATGCAAGGCAGCATTTTAATCTTCAACCTCTTTTTTCCTTTCAAACTCCCAGTCCCATTTTTTTTCACCTTTCTTTCTGGTTCCATTCAGAGGAATTGATTTTTGTTTTGCAGGTACCACTTTACCATTTTTCGATTTCGAGTGAACTCAGCATTTGTATTGCTGGAAATAAATCCTCCTCGGTTGGTGGTATAATGAAAAACAACTTTTTGCCCCCCCATTCTTCCACTCGCTCACCAGATTTGAGAGGAAAGGAGCTAAACAGAGATGCAGCAGTAGCACATCAAGATCACTCAATAAAGATTATTAAACATAACTCCTCGCTGTGTCGTAATTTTCCACTTAAAAAGGACTTCCTGCACAGTTTTGCTGTTGCACCTGAAACACAGCTCAGTATAAACATGATTAAAGATGTGAAATGCATATTTAGCTCATGAATGAGAAGACGGCGAGAGGGGGGAAAAAGGCTAGAGGGAGCACAGTGGATGATGGCCCAACACATAATTAGTGGATAAAGTAAACAGCCCTCGGGGAAGCCAAAGGCCGGATTCACAACTGGTGAGTGGATGCTCTCATTCTGGCATCCTCGGTATCCTTGGGGCTCACGGAGAGAAAAGCAAAGCAGGAAGCAACAAAACGCAGAAGTCGGTGAATAGCAGTGGGGTGTGATCGCTGGTCCAGCCTTTTCCCGGTGTCTGCCTTTGTGTGTGTGTGTGTGTGTGTGTGTGTGTGTGTGTGTGTGTGTGTGTGTGTGTGTGTGTGTGTGTGTGTGTGTGTGTGTGTGTGTGTGTGTGTGTGTGTGTGTGTGTGTGTGTGTGTGTGTGTGTGTGTGTGTGTGTGTGTGTGTGTGAGCACACTCTGTGCTGCCAGGGACTGCACTTTAACAGTCTTCCTCCATCAGTTAGAGGCTGCATGTTGCTCACACTCACAATTGATTGGTGGTTCGTCTGTAACCCTGGCAACAAATGCTGTAGACAAAAAAAAAGTGTTGCTTTTTTTCTCCATGCCGTTTAGAAAAAGAAATGGTTTGGAAAATGAAATGATACTGGTTTAGCAGCTATACAGTAATTTGACCTTCACATCCTCTTTATGTCAACAGGATAAAAGGAGAGATGCTCTTTGCCGACTTTAACCGTAAATGTGAAAAAAACGTACTGGCTGCATGAAGAAGAAAAAAAAAAATAGAACCTGTTGGGGGAACAGATGACTTACCTGAAAGAAAACACTTTGAAGTTTTCCCGTCTGCCGTCTGAGCGCTCCGAAGGAGGAGTAGAAAAACAAAAACTTTCTCAAACATCATGGTTAATAAATGAAACTGAAGTTGACTTTGAAGGAGCGGTGCAGGCGTGTGCTGTGACTCTAAATGAGGAATTTACTCTGAGACGTATGGATATACCAGCAAACAAAACAGCTGATAAAATATACATACAGTTAGAAGCAACTAAAAAGAGTGCTTTCAGGTGTATCAAGACGCCTTCATGTCCTTGAGTGTTGTCCTTATCTAACTTTATTTTGAAATGGTCAAAATGTAGCCTATATTTTCCCCCTTCATCGGTCCACATTTAGTACCCCATAACCTGCAGAGGGGATAACGATCACTGCTTCACTTCACCAATCTCAGCTGGACCACAAAGTGGCCATACGGGAGCTTTACCTCAGTGAAATATACGTATTGAAGCAACGTAAAGCGCCCCGGCTGAGAGAAATTAGATTCTCTGGTCTGGTTAAACTAAAGGACGAATCGTGCTTTAATTAATTTATTCTCCGAAAGAAACCAAGTGGCATTCATCCCCTGCCAAATTCTACCCAAATAGCCAATGCGGTAGTGTAATGTAAATGACGCTGGTGAGACATGAGGGCTGGTGATAGTTAATGGAAAGCAAAGTGTTCATTCACAGTAAGAATCTGCCCCTCCACAATGAAGATGGCAGACTGGTATAAGGTTTGCAATCTAAATGGACAATAACAGTACAGAGTGAAAACAGTAAGCCCTCACTTTACTGGGCTGACACAAAACCGGTGAACACAATTTGCTAAAAGGTTTCCAAATATCTCAAAACCTTTGCAAATTCCTCAGCGGTCATGTGATCTTACAAACGTGTCTCTTCAGTTTTCATAAAATGGCTTCAAAGGTGTTGCAAATAAATCTCAAACAATTCCCTATTTAATGTCCGTGAAAGAATAAGTGCAAGAAAATTGCGTTGACTTTGCGAGTCTGGTTTTCATCCAGGTCAGGCCTTCAATCAGTTGCTCCTGAACACTTTTTGTTAGTGTTGTTTTGCTTCATTTCTGATGACAAAGTCTTTACTGATGAAGTGAGAGATCTCATTTATTTGATCATGAATTCTCAGTTGTCTCACACAACATTTGCACATCTTTTGCAAGATACTCACAAGCAACCGTCACATCTGGCAAAAGGTCTTGTGAACACTGCGCGAGTATCTTGCGACAGGAATGCAAACTCCAGACAAATTCCGACCCAATTCACTTGGATAGTGCAACATTCAAGGAGCAAACTCGAAATACCGATTTAGTGTAATTTCAAACTGTAAATTGCTGCTTATCTGGGGATTTTCTTGCAATTTTTGTTAATGAGACGCAAATTGTCGCAGTTAAGTGGGAAACAGGCTTAAAGAACAACCCTGTGAATGGCCAATGTCCTGACTTAAGCCCATAAAAAACACCTCTGGAAATAGAACTAAGTAAACAGAGAGTCTGCTAAGAAGGTTGGAAAGTCCTTTCCCAGTTCTGGTCTGCAAAGATTTTTTACTTTATGCGTCAACTAGTCACAGCGAAATGGGCTTTGACTGATTATACAGGTTAATTCGTTCTCAGTTTATTTCCTACTTCTAAGAGTCATTTTCATATGTTTGACATACTCCGTACATTATGTCATTTGTGTACATTTTTGGACTTTGAGAGAGAATGAGAATGTTTTTCCATTACATATATTTCATATATGATGTTGATCCAGTCATCAACAGTGAGGGGAGAATGACTAAGCCACTTTATGGTCATAGCGTTTTTGCTTGCCAGCAGCATCAGGGTATTTGCTTTACACTAACACTGGATATGAAAAGGTGACTTCAGGAACAAAATGACAATTTGGAATCAGAATCACCATGTACAGAACGTTAAATTGTGGTTTTGGACAATTTGACCAACACACTTTAAAATAAGTATCTAATAAAGGACTGACTCACTGCACATAGCAAATACATTTTTAATTTTGTTTATTTGAAAAGATTTTCGATTCGGGCCACAAAATGAATGGTGAAAAAAAAGTCTTAATGTGTGTCACATCTTGTTACAGTGGAGCAACTTGCTTTGATAGAAAACTCAGAAACTGGTAAGCAAATGACTGATTATTGTTTTTTTTGAACAGTTTGAAGGTAGATCTTCTGTATATGGATCGCCATTAACAAATTATTTGTAGATTTCAGGTTTTTTTTTAATCTTATTTTGCCTTTGTCTGAAATAGCAGATGGCCATTAAAACTGAAGCAAAGTTGGTGATGCTGGTAACCAACAGACAACAAAAAATATGTTTATGTAACCTTAACAGTTTCTCACATCATATTTTAGAGAATTTAGATGTTTGAGATGAACTCTGTATTCTAGTTCTTTTTTCATTGTTGGAAGGTCAAATTAAAAGGCCATATCAGAAATGTAGAGGTTTAAGGAGGATATTTTCTTACTGAGTCAGTAAACCACACAGCGTTAAGAGGATACATATGTACTGTGGTAAGTTAATTAGATGGGCATGCAGTGTAGGTAAACAACTGTTTATTTATTTAGTTGCCCTCTGGATGATGTCTGGAGGCTTTCTTCAGGGGTGACTCACATATCATGAAAGGTGTTTTCTACTAACCTGAAACAGAACAACTATATTTTTAGAATTTTCCCAAGAACCGACACGCACGCACACACACACACACACACACACACACACAGTAGCTGGAGAAATAAGGGGGAGAGAGGGAGATCTTGATGAGAAGATGAGAACATATTTGTTTTTGTCAAATAGCTGGAGGAAGAATTCAGTCAATGTTAATGAGTGGCAATTAGTTTTGATTAAAAAATGAGATTGCTCCCCTACATGCGATGCAGCTATATCAAAACAAAATAATGATTAATTTCTGTTGGTACAAGACATTATTGTCAACAGCAAAAGTACTCATGCAGCAACGATACAATTGCTCTGAGGCCGAAGAGGAGGAAAAACATTCATTTAGAGACACGGCTGGGTGTTCCTCGGGAGATGCTCGTAATGTAGTGTGTGGGTGCTCGTGTACGTGCGCTCACATAAAAGTGTGTCTGCGTACGAAATGAACATAAAATGGATTTGCGTGGGAGGTTTCTGCATGTGTGATTTCTCCCACATTCCACAGAGTAATCCTTATGTTTTTAAATTGTGAGTCATTATTATTTATTTAGGGTTTAATGCTCGTTTAATGTTCATTTGATTCTACCTTTAAACACAGTTTATTTTTATGTTTTAAACTTCGGAATCTTTAGCTCCTCATTTCCAGTACTTGGAGCTCTGCGGCTGTGTATTGAACTAACCTCCTCTGTCTATGACTCTGTTCATCCTTCGCAGCGTCCATCGTAATTGGGAAGTGGTGGTGTGAGATGGAGCCGTGTTTGGAGGGGGAAGAGTGTAAGACTTTGCCCGACAACTCTGGATGGATGTGCTCCTCTGGGAACAAAATCAAGACCACAAGGGTGAGACCTCACACGCACCTCAGCGTTCATTTGCACGGGCACATCTCCACTCACAAAATACACAATATCCACTTGTGCATATGCTTGTTCTGGTACGGTTGAGCATCTTTTGATGAGAATGTTCAAACGGTATCCGCATGTCCCACCACTGCACACTCACACCAGACAGATTCATAATTAGCCTCCCCGCATTCGGATTTTCAACGAGCGGTATCAAAGTATTTTGTATAAATGCTTTAACAAAGCTTGCTGCTTCTGCCGTCACCGATCCATGAAACAGAACCTGCACGTAAAATGAGGACGAGCACAAATTCTACCATATGGAGATTAATGAGGAAGCACATCTGAGCTACTTGTATAACAAGATTGGTCCTGTTGGGTATAAGCAGCCGATCTAAGGGGCCATAGTAGTAAAGAGTAGAGATAAAGCGGGCAGTAAACAAACAGGTGGGCTCTGCCTCGGGCCACACTCCTCTCAACTCCTCTCAGAGATAAAGTTAACGGCCACTCTGCTCCCCCCGCTGCCTCTCGGCTCTGTAAACTTACTCCGAATGCGACATGCAAAAATAATGAAGGGAGTTAAGTTCTCGAAGCCGGCGGTGACAGGTTGATCACCTGATTTGTATTCACTTAATTGATCCACCCCGCCCCCTCCCTTTTAGAGCTCGGTGACAATGACTGTGAATAGAGGCAGAGACTAATGTGATGGAAGGGAAACAGGGAGCCGCCAATGAAGGTTAGACCACACGGGGCCTCCCAAGGTTGTAGTGTAGATTTATACGCCAGCCAATAGACATAAAGCTTTCACAGGGGCCCATCACTGCCCCCAGAGGTTTAGAAATTTCCCACAGAATTTGATTGAATGCCGTCTTGCCAGCCTGCCAAGGTAAGGTGTAGCACTTTGTTCCTTTTAAAGAATGCATCTCTAATTCTTCATTCAGTCCTTTGCACAATTTGAAATAAACACTGAGAGATAATTGTCTTTCACCCTGTAGCAAATTTCCTGCAACACAGAAGGGGGAAAAAATAAAAGGCGAAAGCTGTGGTCTCTTAATAAACTCTTAACAGAAGAGGGCCCATTAGGTCAGGCCTGAAGCTGCTTTTCAACCCAATACACACGTGTCCTTTTTTCTTGACCCTCTCTTTGCAGAACACCCAGCCATACTCCCCTTTTTAGCTTCTGGAAGCAAAATGCAGAGGATGCGTCAACAGAAATTGAGCTGCATTCTTGCTTCTGTAAAGGTTAGTCTTTTTCTTCAGATGTTTTTTCTCTCTCTCTCTTTCTCTCTCTCATCACTGTGAGCGCTGCTTGAGTGTCGGGCAGTAGGAGTGGGACCAACTCATGTTCAATGACTTCCCATTAACCCAAATACTCTGTGCGAAATAATCAAGTGTGTGTTTACATGCTGTGCATGATTAGGCAGGCGTGACACAAATACTGATCGCTCTGCCACCCACTGTAAATATTTATCACCCGGCACAGGCGGTACACGCATAAATAATTAGCAAGTTGCCGTGTTTTCTACAGAAAATTGTGGCGCATGTGCCACTAAACCCTGCCGTGCAGTACATTCATAGAGTACAGTGAAAAGTCACACTCCAGGTCCACTCCTGAGCAGAAGCCTGCTGTCTGTGATCAGTGTGTAATGGCAGGATCAGTGCTGTTTCCTTTCATTGCCTCCTTTGTTCTATGTCCTGCTTTTTTGCTATCGGTCACTGCGGATTTGATTACAGTGGCCTACACCGGTCTGCCAATCCCATTAGGCACTAATCTGTGACATGCTACATGCTGCTCTCTGTGTGTGCCCCTAGTTGTGCATGCACGTCCTCGTTTGATGTGTGTGATACGTCGGTGTTTGTGCCGGTGCACGCGCAAGTCTGCCAGGCAGGCCCGTTTCCTTTTTTGTGTGTGGTTGCGGGCTTCTTATCAGAGGCCACTTGATATCCGGATCCCCCTCTGAGGGTCTTGTTCAAGCAGCTATCAGCGCGCAGCATAGCCCACAGGCTACATGAAAGGCCTTTTATCCTGCACTCTGCTCTCTTTTTTAATCAACATTCCTCATTCACTTGCGTCTCTGGCCAAATTGCCTTATTTGTATTTGTCCTGTTACAAGCTCACAAAATCATATTGCAGTATTTTTTTTATATACTTTGAGCGTTTTTATTTGTCACCTGCCGTGTTTTATTTTGCTCCGAAAAAAGACGAGAGACTGCGGGGCAGCATGCGCACACATTCACACACACACATACACACATACACAAGACTTCTTAGCCATCTTTCTTGAAAAACAAATTGGCATGAAAAGTAAGAAGCCAAACAATACCTACTTCCTGACACCTATGTTTCTTCTTTTTCTTTCTTTATGTCTTTCAGAGAGGGAGCCCTTCATTGCCTGTTCTGTATCAGCAGACAAGGCAGGCCCTTTTGTTTGTGGAAGTCACAGTGAGAGCGAGGCTGGGGAGCATCTTCCAAAACACTCGCCCACCATAGATCTGCATTACCCGCTCCACTGGCTAAATAGATCAGTCCATTTCTGTTCCCTCCAAACAATTATACAACTTAAGAGAGATGGGGAGAATGAGGGACTCTGTAATATAAAAATCTTCTCTCTCACTGATTCTCCTCCTTTTTAAAGAGGAAAAAAATATAATGCTCATTTCACAAACTAACTGTTAGTGTACAGAAATGAATGTAAATATGTTGTTAGTATCAAGGGAGGAATCTGATACCTATTACAACCCTCATTACACTTTACATAAATTTCAGCCACGTTTTGTGATAATTTCACACCGCAACATAACTGGTTATTTGTCTATTATAGTTGTTTTAAAGCATAAATACAGCATTTCCACTATTGAGCGTGAAATTGTTGAGATTAGTGAGTGCAGAGCAATGAATGTAAGTGGATCAGTCCTTTTATCCCATCATCATTTCCACTTTTCCACACCAGCTTGGCCGACAAGATTCGCTCGCCTTTGGGAGAGCCACATGTCCCTTATTAAAAGGAGCACATTGCACTTTTTCAAGCAAAACAACACTCTGTGACGGGATGTAACCCACCTTTGAGATAGTCTGAGAGTAAACGTGACCTGCCGGCAGATGCATCACCATCTAATTTGTCAAATCTTGGGAAGGCACACTGCAGTTGATCAAAATGAACTCGAATCGGTCGTGCCACGCACAGTGTAACCTCACCCGGGAATGATGTGTTCCACCTCTGCCTGACAACACTTCTCCTTCAGCCCTGTATGCAGTCATCATGATGACAAATAGACAATTATTCACAAATGGTGGGAAAGGGTTTTGCTCCATTTTTAAAATTGTCAAATGTCTGCAACTTTAAGCTTGAAAATGCAACCCAAAGTCCCAAAAGTGCCCCCATTGTCATCCTTATGACACATTATACAGGTTTAGGCTGACGGAGTTCATTCCAAGACCTACTGATTAATTTATACTTGTTTTCTTTATTTTCTTTTTTTCATTGTCAATGTCACATTAAATGGATCTTGATGTATTTTGTTGTCTGGAGTCTTCTGTTTTTAGAGGGTGCTGTTTGAAGAGGTTTCTCCACCGGCATGATTGATTTGTTCTGCACTAAACAAGAAAACGGTGGAAAGGAGAGGCTGTGTTTCCGCTGAATTCTTTTGCTCAGGCAATTGTCCTTGGGTCGTTTTGCTAACTGAAGTCTTGGTAAATTGCAGCTTAATGCGGGCCGCAAATTAGAATGCAGATGCCTAAGTTGCCAGCGAGACAGGACAGGCAGAAAATCCTTGAGCGATCCGCCGCTACCTGCTGCACCGCTCAGCTGCAGAGGACGACGAAGAACAGAGGACACTGTTAGTCACACTCTCATTCACGTGGGTTGAAATGACAACATTTGCATACAAGCCCCTCTTCTTCTGCTAACAAACCTCAAGTGAATTGCGTCTGAGATGGAGAGCGATCCTCGGCGGTGCTACCTGTTACTGCTCCTGTTCTGGCGGGGGTAATTTTAAAATGTTGCCAGGAGGTAGATGATACAGATGCAAATGCCGGACAGATGAGCCCACAGGACTACTCTTTAAGGATGATAGGAAGGGAAAAAAGAGCAAATCTCTCACAGTGAAAAGCGCCCTGACAGGACTCAGAAGAACAATGTGAAAGCTATTTAAAGCAAACAAGAAGAACAGCTGTGGTTCCTAAACAGTGCCAAGCAGTCGGTACAGTGCTGTTGCTTCTTTAGGAAGTTTGTGTCAGACAGGTTTTATAACATCTGGTTCAACATGTCATGTAACCTCAATTTTCTATGAGAAATAATGAACAGGATGTTTGAGACAGGTTTTTATAGCTTTGTGAGCTCTCTGGAGCTTTCACATGGACCTTTCAACATATAGGACATTATAGAGTGTGTAAAAAAGAACAGCGAGGAGGAAACCCAGTATATTCTAACCCCAAGCTCACTTTTCATTTGATTTAAAACCTTCTCGTGTCCTGATAACACTACCAGATCTTAAGTGTGTCATTAAAACTCTTGAAATTATTTGTCACACAATGCCAAAATATGGTAATATGTTGTTTTTTTTTAAATACAAACAAACAAGCTGTACAGAATTTAAGCCTATTCATAAAAATGCAATACACTAATATTCGATGCATTTGCACATTGTACTGCTATGCACTTTGTGTGAATTTACATTTAGCAGAATGTGTGATATCAAGTGAGATATATTAACCTCAAGTAGCTACAAGTACATTTAAGGACACACCCTTAGGTAGAAAAAAATAGCTAGCAGCGATAGTGCTGGCAAGCTAACTCCTGAAGCTGCATGAAAGCCATCTGTTATTTATAAGAAGGTACATTGTTTAAGTCCAGGAACAACTTCTTTTCATAATACACCTTTTACATACTGAGAAGCTGAGCTCGGTCTGACAGTTAAGACATGAGATTACACTATTTCTTTCGATTTATATTCAAACTTCTATTTTTTCCAAGCATCAGATGCAACAGATATAGTGGTTATGTTCCAAATTATACTGCAGCATCAAAAACCATTTACTTACTTGTAGCTGTATGTCATCAGGCTTGTCAATTCCAGTTATAAAATGCATAATGAGGCTTGTGTGTTTCAGATATCTAGTAGTTTCGATATACCTCTATAGCTAATTGCCTTAAATTCATGTGACACAATTTTAAGGTCCTGCTGACAATCGGCACAGACGAGGGAGGCAAATTCTACTTTTACAAGAAAGCTGAGGACCGAGCTACTAATCCTATTTGACTTGTGTGAATGATTCAGAGCCCCAGATTGTCATTGAGAACTGAGGAAACAATACCAAGAAATATGACTTCAAAATGAAATAACTGACCCAATAAAATTAGGGCTGCAGAGCATCAAATTATTCTGTCAAATCAAATGGTATCAGCAGTGCGCTGCGCTGCATTATGAATACAGACACACTTGGAGTCGTGGCTAAATGAAATACCTGAGAGCTTCTTTCCTCAAATAGTCTCAAAATAATCCACAATATGGTCATCGAGTACAGGTGGCCAGTACTCTACCCACATAAAAAAGGTCGGGTGAATTTCCTGGCTGGCTATCTACAACGTCCAACATATTGGAGCTCTGTGCTAAAGCTTATCCAACGCCGTGGCGCAAACCTCCATAATCAAATCCGCACACCTGGCTACCACCTGCCAAGCCTGCTGGAAATGTCACACCTGTACATCTTAGTTGAACAGAATTATGGGATTTCTAATTGGCCTCACAGTGGGTGAGGGACTTCAGGTACCTTTGTGTGTAAAATAAGTGGAAAATGTGATAAAAAAAACTTGCATGTTTTTATTCTGCGGATAGTTAAAAGAGGGCAATGAACTAAACAACTCCAACAGCTGCAGACATCATGCACAGTTTCTATTGAGCTTCGGGTCGAGCGCGACACTGAAAAGCAGGACATTCAATAGCAGTCTCAAGGCTGCACAATGCACCATTGAAATGTGTCCAGGTCTGCAACTGAGGCTGAATTAGAATCCCTGAACCAGAGTCACGGAGAAACAGCTCAGACTCTACAGTGGGGGCCCTGAACCCATTTAACCAAACCCAAAGTCATTTTATCAGGTTGGAGGAAAAGCCAGGGCTGTGATTGGCTGGCTTACTGTCACGGTCCAAATGAAGGTGGCGAAGGATACAGGAATAGCGAAGTAGGAGGAGCTTGAAAGATTGTTTTAAGATAAAGTTATAAATACACCAAAGTGTATGTATGAAGCAGACATGCACAGCATGAAAACACACAGGAAAGGTTACCCTGTAATTTCCATTGTATAGACAAATCCAACTTCTCATTTCCGTGGAGTGTTCCACTCTGTCTGTTTTTAGGAGAAGGTAGGACAGGGCTGTACAAAGCCTCTTCACTTCCCAAAAAAATCTCCCTTTGTTTGGGAACACGTGAAGGCATGATTCCTCTGGGTTTAATCCTCACACTCCTGTATGTCTTTGTTCCATCTAAGTGTATGTGTGTTTTCTCTCCTCTCTTCTTCCTCCTATGTGTTGCAGATTCATCCCAGGACCTAACAGAGAGCTCCCGTCGCCGGGCTGCACACCAGGCTCTTCCCCTCATGTACCCTTTTTCCTCTTCCCATCGAAAGGACTAAAACTATTACATCCACGGGTACTGACTGGATTACCTGGGACTACAGAAAGGATATCCACCCAGATAAAACAGCTTTGCTCGCGTGGTGCCCAGGATTTGAAACCAGACTAATCCCCTGTTTGATCAATGAGCCCCATGTTGGTGACTCTCCTCTTCCACACAGCTGTGGCCAGTTTCCAACCTGCTCTCTATGTTTTCCTCACTGTGTCTCCTCCTTCAAAAACTGAAACAGCTTAGTGGGGGTTATTTAGAGGTTGTTAAAACATTATTTGAACGCATTCTTGCCGCCTGCCTGGAGCTCATACAAACATAACGGAATCGAGGATGCAAAAGAGGGAAATTACCTTGATATCCTTTAGTTTCTGTTGTAGTGGACTCGCTCCTTGAGCTGGATGGCTTTGCTGAGGCTAAACAGAGGTGATTCGGCTGAAAAACACTGGATTTCTAGTACCAGCAAACCACTGACAGCCTATGAGCTTATGAACAATCTTTGAGAGGCTTCTGGGTTCGACCACATGACCTCTTCCTCATCCTCCAAGATGGACATTTGGACTTTTATTGGTGGGCATGTCCAGTGTAAATCCATCAACACCTGTTTTCTTTGTATGTAAGATAATTTGTGTATATGTACACATACAGTATATAAATACATGACTAATAAGATGGCAGATCCAAGAAGCTGAAAAATATATTCAGGACTGTTTGGAGCTCAATCCCAACGGTGGAATATCGATTAGCCCTTGAACATAATCCAGAGGATGCTGTCCTAATACAGTGTGTATAGGGTTGCTCTGCAGTGTATCAACCCACAGATGGTTCTTGTTACTTTTGCCAAGCAGCAATGTTGTTGGGTAAGCTAAGAAAAAAATAAAATGTGCATAGTTTTCTGTTAAAACGAGGAAAACACTGTACAGAACTGCCTCTCAGATGAAAGCTGCACTAAACTAAAAACAAAAACCCCTTGAACTCTCCACTGAAATGCAGTGCAGATTTGGACTAGATACAGAGAAACTACAGTCATAATCAGATGTCACCTGCAACTGAGGAGCGATATTTTGTCACGTAGAGCCTTGTCTCGCACACCAGAGAGCGAAATGATTTATTCCAGATGACAGTGGTAAAGTCTTAGTCACAATTGCGAAACATAGTTATCCCCCAGTAGATATAAGTACATTACAGGACAGCCTTATGAGAAATAAAAATGGTTTTCTATACTGATATGCTGTCTCCCATTCCTCCATATGGTGACTGATATTTTGAAAAATGTTCCTCTTATGACTATCTGATATGTTGTAATAAGTGGGTGGAAGATCTTGTCAGAGTTCCATTTATATTACATGTTAACATTGTGAGCAGAGTTTTTGCTTGAGTAAACAAGCAATCAACAATGGCACAGGACGAGTATGAAAATGACTTACAGGCACACACACACACACACACACACACACACACACACACACACACACACACACACACACACACACATTCAGATAAACACAAAAGAATCTGTGATGCTTCATTTATACAATTCCCTTGGTGGCAGAGTGGATTTATCAAAACAGAGCATTCAATTCATCCGTGCAATTAGAATAAAGATTTCCAATATGGGGCCAGGCGAAATTCCACATGATTTTCAATATCAACCTCCTCTCCGGGCTGATATTAGATTCGTCTCTTGTCCCAGTGGACGCACTAGTGTGCATTCATCATTTAGGAATTTGGCTAGTTTTGTGGAGCCGGGTTCCTCGCTGAGCAGTCACAGAAGGTATGAAAAAGACAGACACATCAATCTCCCAGTGGTCTTGCCAGAATTACGAAGGAATATGCAAAAGCAGAGGGAGAGCTCGAGCGTGTTTTTTTCCCCCTCCTCAATGGGTCGTTACCTTCTTTGTTTTCTCATGTCTAATACGATACACTGTCTTGCAGCCTCACCGACGTGAAGAAGTTTGTGCACAAAAGTGTGTCTGGGTGCCTTCATGTTGCTGCAAATTAATATATGAGACTATATGTGTGTGCATTTGTCTCTTTAACCATTTATCTGCGTGTACTTTGAGAGAGAGTACCCAGACTTTGTGAGACAGACGTCCCGCTACGATGCACTATGAAGATTATCCTCAAATTCGAAGCTCGCGTAGGAAATGAAGAGATTTCCCTATGTCTACTTATGCAAGTTCTAAGTGGATTTTTTACTTAAAAGGTGCTTGGGGATCAGCAACGGAAGAGGTGTTTTTTTCTTATTCTCTTTTATGCCCTGCTTAGCTCTATCTAGAAATGATGGAGTCCTGCTGTGGAGGGAGGTCCTGCTCCGTTTTAGACAGTGCAGAAAGGAACACAGCATGAATAGATAACAGGGGCTCGGTCCTCCTCCTTATCCACAGCGCTGCGCAATCTCAAAAGAGAGACATCCATCAAGTCCTGCCGACCTCCCACTGAGACTGGGAGACAGCCATGTCCACATCACGCTGGACGGCTAATCAACGCCTGACAGCAAGGACAACCCTTTTCATACAGCCAAGACATGTGCAGAGGATGCCGGGCAAAGTTGTTTATAAAACTTGCATTAGTAACTTCCAAGGGTATCTCAAGTAAAAACCCAAACTTTTGCCCTCAGCACAAGTTAAATGCCTGGTTGCTTTTAGGGAGCTTTTAGAAGGAGCCTTTGCTCCTCTGTGACAGCACTTCCATCTTTGCACTTTATCACGTTCATATCCTTTAATCACTTTGAATAGCAACCTATAATTTGTGGAAAGGGCACACTCCTTACCTGTGGGGGCTTTGCAGCCTGTAATTATAGTCATTATGGGCATGAGTCATTGTGAATATCAGCTTTACAATGAACACTGACTGGAGCTGGACAACTAAGGGGACCACAGAACCATTATTGACACTAAAACTTGGTCTTCACAATGGCTTTTCTGCTGGATTATTACCAAAGGCCAATTTTCTATGATAAGTAATGATATAGTTTCTATCAGACAACGTTATGCTGGATAAAAATTGGCCTTTTACTAGATTAAATACAGAAAGAAGGTACAATGTTGGCTCTACTATGATTAACACATTAAAAAAAAAAAAAATAATACATTTTAACAAGGCTTCCTGTTATTGATAAAAATCAAGGATGGACACAAATATTTGGCAGTATGAGTTTGCAAAACTGAAACAGCTAACAACACAGTGCAAAGTGAAACACACCAATTCCTGCTGCAATGCTATTGTTTGTAATAAATGAGCACACAGTCTGATGGATGCGCAATACATCACTGTCCCAGTCCCACGACACTGTGCCACAAACCCGCCAACCACCAACACACTTGTCAGCCAAATGACTTGCCAGTCTATGAGTGTCAGCAGCTGCCATAATGATAATTTATTTCTCCGCTGCTTTAACACTTCCTCACCTTATTTCCTCTCCAGTTTCAACCCAAAATGCAGCAACTCCAAATCCATCATGTTCTACGCGTACAGACGAGTGTCGAGCATGACATGTCGAGTCCCACCAGGGGCACCGATGTCGTCATGCCGCAGCCTGCCCCTGAGATTTCGTACTTCACACTTTCCCATTAAACACAGAGCATTTTTCATGGCGGTGACTCAACGCGGCCGGACGCCTGTCAGCTCTCGGTTTTCTCAATTGTTTGCCGCTTGAAAGCAAATGACCAACAGCTGGATTTGGAACAAGAGCGGCGTCGGCTGCAGGAAGGCAGTGATGCATCGTTCAAAGTCGGAAACGAAAGGAGAGGACTGTGCAAGGTTTCTTCTCTCTCTCTTTCTCTCTCTCTTTCTCTCTCTCTTTCTCTCTCATGGTCCCTCTCTGTACGTGTCACATCTTACAGAATTGTACAGAAATGGAGAGATGTACAAAAAAAATGCCATGACCTTTTCGTGAAGGGATGCGGTCACAGTGGAAGCGCCACACAGCAGAATGAGAACACACAACATTGACCTGCAGGCTTTGAAAACACTTCTTTCAATCTCATATCGGGAGGACTGCACATCGTAGCAGAAACCACTAAGAAAGTGGTTTTCAAAGTATGAAGTATGAATGTCTTTTTCCAGCTTGATTTAAATTTATTTTACTTAATTAGGAAGTCCAGGGTAAAAATTTTCATTAGAACACACAACTCTACACATATATTTATTGTAAGAGTATCGGAACGAGCTTTGCATTTACGTCAGTGGCAGACTATATATAAATACTTACCAGATTATTCAAATTATAATTACGAAAAACACAACCTCGCAGCAACAATATATTTTAGAATGTTAAAAACATTAGGAGTCAAGCATGACAGTTGGGAAGGTGTCATGAAGTTCAAGCTCAAAAATGTAATTGTTTATTATCATTAGATCATTTGTCATAGTTATCGTTATCATTTTAATCAAGATATGTTTGTAATAGCTCAGAGAATTATGCTGATGAATTTATATTTGCATAAAGAAATATAATATACTGCTCACAATAACAGATCCTACCTTGACATTACAGAACAGGTCAGATTCAATTTCATGTTGTTTGTCAGAGTCGATGTGAGGAGTTCACCACAGCAGCCCGGCCTTCAGGCTGCCTGCCAGACAAAGCACTGTGCCGTCAGTCCAAACCTGCCCACTCACACAGTAAGTACGCTGCAGTGAACTTATCTAAAGTTTGGATGATGGAAAGGAAAACTTGAGTATTTGTCTTGCCTACACACTGCCCCAAAAAAAATAAAAAAAAGTTTTGCTATGTCATCAGGTTCACTCAGTTTCTCTTCCTCTGTCAACTTTCTGTTAAGTTGTCTGATAGATTGACATTATTCTGTAAACGTGAGATGAAAAAGTGCAGCTGAAGTAAACCTTTAAGATGACTCATACAACTAACACAAACTGGTTAAACATCCAAGGTGAAAAGCTGACTCATGGGGCTTATAATGAAGATTAGATTACCATTCAAATATTTCTGTAAATAATATAATGTGTGAGCTGACATTCAACTTACACACGATTTCAGAAGTTACGATAACCTGACCTCAATAAAGACTTATTAAAAAAACTTATAAAAATATATAACATGCAATATTTTGGTAAATGTCTTATGTGACATTTTCAACCACTGAGCCATGATGTTCATGTCAACCAATTACATAATGCATGCCATTAAAGTAATGTTTGTCCTTTTTCGCTGTCATAAAGCCCATAACATAATAACTTGCTCCATTTCATATGAGAGAAAGCCTTTTTTGCAGGTTTTCTGCAGTTTGCTTATCAGAAATAAGTATTTCGATGGTCATCATATCATCATACTGAGGATCGAAACTCTGCAATACGCTTGATTATAGTTGTGAAAAATGTTTCACTATATTATTACATTATAGGAAAGTTATTATGTTATTGGCTTTATTACGGTCTGAATGCCCAAAATGATCACATTATTGGCAGTTTTTACATTATTAGTTGTTCCAAAGACTCAAAATGAAGATGCCTCTACTGTTTCCATTCAGTTTATAAAGTGAGTTGAAATGCCACTGTAATAAAATCAAAAGATAATAAATGAATTATTATTATAAATATGACTGTGATGGAAATGTGATACACTGATGAAAAAAGATTAGATAACACATAGTAATGAAGAAATAATAAGTGGAGCTGAATTGAAGCCAACCACTGAGACTCTTTTAATAGTATGTGTTGGGATCTCACAAGACCACAGAAAAGTTGGGTCATTTATCAGGAAAGACCTGCAGACACTGCAGTCCCATGCAAATCCTACCCCCTTTCCTCCTTAGTGACACTGACCAGTCACAGATTGGTGGGGCCCCCAGGATTCTGGATAACTCGTCCACAAAACTGCAACCCCGGATAACTCGTCCATGGATGAGATTTCAGTATTTTTTGGGGGAAAATAAATCCTGTACAATGTAGTTTTTCATATAATTTCTAATTGATATTTTATATATGTTTCATATATCTAGTATATGTCCATATATATTTAGTATAGTACCATATGACTTTGTTTCTCTCAAAGAATGGCCTTCTTTGCACACATGATGCGGTGTGCCCCTGTTGAGTTTGGCTCTGGGCAGCTGCCAATGTTTATGTTTTTGTATCAAATAGACTTAATATCTTGTGTTTTTGTGTCAAATTCACTTAATAATCATTCCAAATGTGACAAATATACTTTGAAATCCAATCCCTCAAATCAATAATGCTGAAAAAAATAGTCGTGGACGAGTTGTCCAAAATCGCGTGGATGAGTTGTCCGGGTTTGCAGATTCTCTTCCAAGCTTCTTGCACTGTGAACACCGGGGAGAAAGGAGCTGCATCCCAGCAGCTCAGCCCAGCCTGCTAACAGCTAACACCAAGAGGCCTGTAACCAAAGGCCTCAACTCTTCTTCTGACCCGACCACGAGGGTCAGCGCTTCCCCCGGAACCAGAGACCAGCACCCAGCATCTGATCTCCCATCAATCAGGGAAAACCAACCAGTTTCCCCAGGAAAGAGATCTGGGAACGACACCTCACAGAACCTCTTTGTGATTTTCCTGAACAAGCAGGACAAGCACCACAGACCCGAGTGACCCGCTCCTCCAGTCTGGACAAGGGAAGAACCAGGACGCTGCAAAGAAAGACTGTTCCTGAATCACCAGCTGTGTCTTCTCCTAACAAGAGCTAGCACGGAGGTGCTAACTGCCACAGAAGCCAGCAGCTTCCCAGGCCTGGAAAACAACCAAACTCCTTCAAGACATCAAGGATCTGGTAACAACTGGGCAAATACATGAGATGATTAGTTTAACATGATACTATGCATAGAACTGTTTAACTTTTATGAAGATGTGTTGATTCTATTGCAGTGATTGAGTTCTATTGATGATGATATTAGGAGTAGTTACCAACCTGTAAACCAACATTAACTCTGCCACACACACACACAGGGTCTGCATGCTAATCTTTGCTTTACTAAGTTGTTCACTCACAATCCTACACATTTCACATCAAAGACAACATCACACACGTAACTGAACACCATCTGACGACGCCAGACGTTTTACAAAGCAAATCACATTCACATAAATTCATTTTAGAAATGTTCCTTTAACAGAGACACACAGGAAGCAGAAGCTAAAGACGAGCTTCATGTTCCATTGTTCTCCAGCACCTGGTGGAGACTGAGGACAGACTTCCTGCTCTCTGATAACCACCATTTGGAATGTAGTTTCTTGTGATCCGCCATCTTGTTTTGTAGTTCTATCACATGTCACACACGCACACTCACTCCCTCCACCTCTCTCTCTCTCTCTCTCTCTACACACGCAAACACACACACACACACCTACACACACCAAGCTGTATATAGGTAGTTAGAATATGTGTTTTATTTGTTTTCATTGTAAATAAATATAATATTTGGAATCATACCTGCTGTCTTATTAATGTGCACAAAGGTGAATGAAACGTCGACCTCTTCTGTGTCAAGAACTCCCAAATCCTTCAAGCTTTACTTTTAATTCTGGTAATTGTAATTAATTTAACTATTAATTCAAATTCCAAATTAATTGTTTAGTATATCTTATGAGACCGATATACCTGAATTGGCTATCAGTCCCTGTTAAACAGGTGGTGCTCCTGAGGTATCTGATACAGATCAGATTAAAATGTCAATAACATAATCAATAACTATCTTTGATAATTATTAATCATTATCAACAGGCAAACTGCCAAAACCCAACATAATTGGTGCCCCGTGCCCAAACTGCGCTACATAAGTGGTACCACGTGAGCCTGATGAGGTAAGAAATCCCTTCAAATGTGAGATGAAAGTACTCAAAAGAATTTGTGCTTCTGTGTTTACAGTATCGGGACTGTACAGTGTGGTGGTTAGCACTGATAGTGAGAATGTCCCTCGGTCATGGATGGAGTTTGCATCTTCTCCTCATATGTGTTTTGTTCCTCCCTCGAGGTCCTTTATGTTTCTCCCATAGTGGGTTTCTGTTTAATGGCCAGTGCACATCTAGACAGGTAAAGAAAAGCACCTTCCTGTCCTGATAAATAACACATTATAAGTTATTTCAGACTTTCTGACGTTCCTTACTTTAGCAAAAAAAAAAGAAAAGAAAAAAAAAGCACCTCGTTGAGCTCACACGATTCCACTCAGGGGCAATTCTATGAGTTTAAACTCGTCTTTTTTCACAGAAAAATGACCATGATTAATATCTCAGTTCATTCATTACCTGGCTCCGTCTCTTGCACATTATATCTTCCCTCAAGGACGTCTCAGAAGAAGTGTCTTTCACTCGTCTAAGTTTAAATCTGATGCTCTCTACTTGTCTGAAGCACCAACAATCAAACCATGATTCATTATTAAGAAAAAAAAAAAGATTTAGTTCATTTAAAGCGCAACCCAAATATTGTCAAATTTGGGAAAAACACATGCGAAAGTGTGGTTTCTATCCTCTTTCACAGCAGATGCCGCTTGAAAGTGCAGGGAGCAGAGCCTTAACAGCATCTTTGGCCGGGGTTAATGGTGAAGGTGAATGTTTAATTGGCACAGGATGGAGCTGC
Organism: Lipophrys pholis; assembly: GCF_963383615.2. Lineage (NCBI taxonomy): Eukaryota > Metazoa > Chordata > Actinopteri > Blenniiformes > Blenniidae > Lipophrys > Lipophrys pholis. Next base: position 14,013,319 of record NC_137637.1, read on the forward strand.
TTTTCCCAATTCCACTCTCAGCCAATGAGCTGCCTCTTCCTTTGATATGCAAACGAAGGAACAAGGGCAAGCTGGGGAACATCTTGAAGGACACACACTTTGGACCAGGAGGAGACAAAGCCAACCCAGAGGGCCAAGTACACCTCATTTAGATTCAGCACAATCATTTCCCCCCGGCTGGTGAAACCTAGGTGCCGAGCTTGCACTCTTCACAGCATCAAGAGCACATGCAGATATTTCTTGAAGAGACAATTGTGTGTGACCTGTAGTCATTTTGCAATTCTTGTTGAGACCATCAAAGAAGAATTGCCATAATGTGCTATCTGGGAGCGAAAAAAGCAAACTCAATACGGCATATATTGCTTGGCGAATCGCCAAAGCCTAGCAACAAGCATACGGACACACAGGCACACAAAAGGACAGAAAACATTCCTTTACCTAAGTAGCCAGTATAGCAAACCTGGCTGTTAGATTGGAATGTTAACATGAGCATGGTGCAGAAATCAATTTAGATGTTATTCCCACGACAGCGCCTGGCTCTGACTGTCCAGGGTACTTTCTATTTTGTATTACCTTCTCCACCTTGTTCCCCCCCCCCGCAAGCTATCATCCCAAATAGAATGGTGTCTGCATCTCAAGGCGATGGCCATTGATCCACATTGGAAGGGAGCTATGACTGCCTGAGCTGTCAACGCAATGCATTTTATTTGTCAGACCGCATTGAGGAGCTGCTGCGATAGATAGACCAAACAAAAAGTCCTGCCGGAGCGCATGGCCACACGTCGCATCAATGCTCCATCTCAGGAGCTGTCCATTCACGTGTATAAAAAATAGAAATGATTGCGGTTTGTACGCAACGGCCTCCCACTTCTGTCTGGTTATCAGCAGCTTCGAGGATTGCTGTCGCACTATGTTGTATGCAAAGCTTTTTCAGAAAATCCGGTTAACAAATTTAAAGCAGCCAAGATGAATGAGAATCAATGCTGAGCATCTGCTTTGCTTTACAAAGAGTTCCCTTAGAATCCATTAGTGAAGAATAGCTGGCAGCATTCTGGATATATCCACTCATTTGAATGATATAGAACTCATATTTTCATGTAAACTGGGTGCAGTTTCACATTCATTGCTAGTTAAATGCAAACTCATAGAGCAATAATCCAACAATGCCCCTCTTTCAGACCAGCCCCGCCTACAGTGTCTACACATGTACTCAAGCTGTTTACAGGATATCTTTAGAGGCATCAAGTTATTTAGCATGAGCATTTCACTGCATTTCCTTTTGTCTCGGAGCCAACACAAAGCTAACGCCCCGCTCTGTGCTGCTTTCTCCAGCAGATAGAAGACAAACAGACCAGTGCATGCTCCAAACCTGTGCGTGATGCCAGGCAATCATAATACAAGCTGACAGATTCAATAGAGGCAGTTCAATGGAGGCATTTCAGCGGAGGAGTTATTTTTTACCCGCAACATATGTTCATCAAGAGGCATTGAGCCCACGCCGTCTCTCTTCCTATTAAGTTCTTTTCACTTGACCAGTGTTGTGAAACTGCCATTTACTCTATACTATGTGACATTTAAAAAGATGAATAAAATAAGCCATTGTTTTCAACAGCCAACATTATCTGTAAACCAGGGGAGGCTGCGCTTTGTGTAAGAAATCCACAGTGTGTCTCTGAGACACCAGTATAAAACATGTATATTTTAAACTCTTGACTGATCACCTAAATATGGAGCTGCTTCTAGAAAGTTAATTTTGTTGATTGTCTATCAGAATATGCATTGTATTAAAATAATGTGCCCGGCAAAAGACATGCTTTGCTGAAGCCATGCACATGAAAGCAGCTATGTGTATTCTACATGAAGCAATTATGAGTATTGCAAAGGTTTTAATGTGGAGTGTTCAGTTGGGGAGAAAATGCAATCCCCGGGCACAGCAGAGTGCAGGCCGGAGTCGGGATGTCCCCCACCGTTACTCTCATTTCATGTAACACTGGCAGTGCATTTTCCTGAAGCGCTCAGAGCAAAACTATTTAAACTCGTTCCCCATATGAACAACTTAGTAAATGAATGCCTGGACTGTGTCATCGATTAAACAGCACAGTCCTTCTGCTATGATTCATAGGCAGAGTGTGTGCACTCAGCCAGATAATCTCTCTTTTTCATTTCAGCACCTCCAGAATTGCCTTCTAAACACAAATAATGACAGTGGCAGCAAAGCTCTGCGAGCCTATCCACGAGCTCATATGAAATGTGTTGATCATTTAGCTGATTCATAATTTTTCACTACCCGAAGCATAGCTCTGCGTTGCAGAAGGCAGACATTTGTTTTACTGCATGCTAAATAGCAATGCACTGCGAGCTCCCAGATTACATTTTAATTGAAGTTACACTCCTTAAGCAGTAAGGCAGGTTTTGACAAACTGTTTGGGACTTAAACATGTCTTTTGTTGTCATTACTAACATATAGTGAACAGCAATATATATTGATTTATTGATGAGTGACCCATTCAGACACAAACTCGTTCCATGTTTCTGCACGCACATGATCTAACCATGAGTGACATCACATGCAAATGAGGATTTTCAATGCTTTGGTCCCTGTTTACACAAGAGCAATGAGAAGGAAATGATATTGCTTCCATGTTGGTTTGCACAGTGCAGTGATCCGCTGGAGCGCCATCCATTTACATCATCATCAGTTATCAAACATATCAGAGCCTAATTCAGCAAGAAAAATTCTAGAAGATAATTGATGACAAAATTGAAAATTTGAACATAGAAAATGTCTTGTGAAACAAAAGTTGTCATTAGCCAGCCGAAATGTCTCTCAGCTCTAAAATAATGATAACAGTACAATGCAATACAATGCAATTGTTTCCAGACATACTGTAATAAGTCACATTGAGAGTTGTACATTAATCTATCAGTACAAACTTCTCCAAGTATTTTGTGTGCTCTGGGAGATACGCTTTATATTTTGTATTCATGAAGGCAAATGTCCTAAATTTTGCTTATCAATCCTTTGTACAAACTACTAGTAGATCAGCTTTCAGTTTGAGCAATACCATGTTTGCGTATGCATCAGATACTTACTCTGAAGCCGTGTGAAGTAGTTGGAGTGTTGCTGACCAATCATGACCAATCTACCCACCCCTTGGAGACAGTTAGGCGACATTCACACTGCAGGTCTTGATGCTCAAGTTGATTGTTTTGTTGGGATCAGATTTTTTTTGCGTGATCATTCACATTACATTTCTATCAGATTGTGTGAACGTGTCGGACCCAATGGTTTCGGACCCCAGAGCGCATGAGGAGAAGACGCTGTTGACAGAAGTAAATATTTATGGCACGGCCACGACTGCCAGATGTGGCCAATAGTTTCTAGCCCAAACAACTTAAAACCTAAACACCTCAATAAATACCAGCCCCAATCTCAGCCTATGTAGAAAACACGTCAAAACCTTAAAACTATTATATGTGTAATAAAGAACATACCATAAACACACAGATGCACGAAATATACAAAGTTAAAAGTAAGAGAATTTGGCTCCCTAATTAGGGGATACCCGTCTTATCTGGCAACACAGATCAGCGCATGTATATCCATTTGTAAGTGGTTGTTAAATACGAGCCGACAAAATGATGAGGAAAAGAAGAAGGAAAATTAGGAGCTGCTTCCACTGGTGCTTATCAGTTTCATTTTCATTTCGGGCCACTAGTAGGTGCTGTTTGTTTTTCTAATTGTAGATTTGAGTTTAACTGTATTTGTGTTTGCGACATATTTCATTTTATTATATTTATTTTGGGTATTAACGTATGTGGTGACATATATAATTTAATAGTTTTTAGTCAGATGTTTTTATGTTTGCTTCTTGCACTGCTTTATGTTACAAAACATTGGTTCAAAGTACAAAGTTGGAATGCTATGGAGGTGACTCAACCATAGCACTACCAGGTCCCAGGAGAATATGGACTGGGGGTCATGACACTCTGGAGACAAACATTGTTGTCTTTGTCCGTCTATTTGTACTTGTGCAGAACGATTTACTACAGCTGTGGCACATATGCGCAGTAGCAGCACTTCAGAAAAGTTGTGTTTCTCTGGTGCTGTCAAAAATAACGCGTTAATTTAAGTAATTGATTTGAAATGTTTCACTCATTAAAAAAAAATGTTTACGGAATTAAGGCAGTTTTGTTTACTTCCGTTTCTTTTGACAAGGTGAAACAGTTCCATTATCATGATATTAATTCTATCACATTAAAACTGATACTGATATTTTTTGAGTAATACAATCTGACACAATGCTCATGACTAATGCAGCTTTCAAGCTATATAGCAAATGAAGGAAGGGAAAAGCTTCCACCTGAACCAACCCCTTCTTTATTACATTAATCACACCTGCTTATATTAAATGAAATTCATTTAAATACCCCCGTTGCACAAATTATTTGTGTAGCCAGGTTGAAAGAGTTGGGAGTCATAAGCAGCATAATTAGACGGGACGATTCTGAAACCTAATACAAGATGTAATTAAGGAAATTAATAAGGTGTCGGCCCCCTTTCACTGGGTGCTCTGCCTGATGATTAATCACAGCCTGGGCTAATTTGATTTGTGACAAGGAAAGGGATGACTTGGTAAGTCAGTTAGGAGAGCCCGACTCGACAGCATATGACATTAATAAAACATGAATGGTGTGGGTTCGGAGAGGAAAGAAAATCCACTTGTGATCCACATCAAGCAATCAGATTAAAGAAGACTTTGGATAGATGGCCTTGTGACAGAGTCACTGACAGGGTAGTGAGTGGAAATAAATCAAAGCCTCTGATTTTACATTTGACTGGCTTCTCCCCTTCAAGACCCTACGTGATTTAAGGCCGGCAAACACTACAGGATAATCGGGCCGAGCAGCAGGGGGTGTGACGTCATGGTACCGGTATGGAAGCCAACCAGGCTGAAAGCAACGCTGTTACTGCAGCGAAAGCCAGAAAGTTCCTGACTTGTTAATGCCTGACTTCATGAGATTATATGATATTAATTCAATGGACAATATAAGCGGACCTGCACGTCACTGTGATCACTCAGTTTCACTTTATTGTTCCTCACTGCTCTTCTTTAACTTTGTATTTTCCATTGGTTTGTTTTGAGGCTGTTTCCCCTGTGTGAATGCATTTTGTGATGGAATATTATTTCCTCACCTTAACGGCAGAGTAGCTGTACGTTCCATAAATTCATGTTTCCGCAGTTATATCAGACGTGACCATTATTATTAACCTCATTGTTACAGATCAACCCTCATGGAGGTAAACAGACTTGGAACAATTCAAGAACAAGAACAAAAACATCCTTGAAAGCCTCAGTGATGAGGATTTATTTTATTATGTCAAAAAGATTGTTCTAAACACTCCATCTCCGCTCCACTGCACACTGAGTTCTCTACGTGGGCGGTACAATCCATGCACCAATCAGGATATTGTAAAAATACACAGGTCATTGGCCAGGAGATGGCACTTGTATGCTCTGCTCTGCAGTCAGACATCAGAGTATCGGGGTGATTTATCCCGGCAAGAAGTGAATCCGCTTCACAGTACGGAAATCCCAGGGTTATTCCTGAAGTTACCTCGATAAAAGAAAATCCCAAGTCGTAATGTAGGCTTGATTTGTGGTAACATATTTGTTTACATGTTCAGCCGTGTTTTACACTGAAGTTACGTTTGACTACGCAAGATTTGGAATATTGGGCGTACAGAACATAGATCTATATATATAGTTTTATAAAAGTCTATGGTGCAAACCCTGATACTCTGCTGAAGAATTGGTTAGTGTGTGGTGAGCACTGTAGTCACTCCACACACTAAAGTCGCGGTTCCACCGCACTTTCTGTGCCGGGACGTCGAGGGGCGGGACAGGTTTTTTCGCGTAGTCCGACTGAAAAAGTTCTGGATGGTACGGAAAGAAACCGTGACCACCAGCTATGATTTTCTGTCACCCCTCCGTTGAGGTACCTAGCACCGTGGAACAGGTCTGTGTGGAGGAGTGACAACGCAGCCGTCTGCTGATTGGTAGTGACGATCGTCACTCTTGACTTGCCCGCAGTATTTAACTATTTCATCGGCCGTAGACCCTCCCGTTGTTGTTTACATACGCTGCTTTGCGCTCACTGGTTGTCTTGTTAACTGGGTTTATATACTGTACCCTCCGGCCCGCTCCGGCACGTACTGCTCGGTGGAACCACGGCTTAACAGATCAGAAGAAGAGGATCTTGTGCAAGATGTCTTTTGTGATCATTAAGTGGGTGGTCTCTCTCTTGATCTGTGAAGATTTTCAAAATCCTGTAGTGTGTGCCAGGCTTTAGTGTAGTTAAAATTGTGTGCAAAGTCGGGTGAGGGGCCAGACTGTAGCTAAGTAGCCTTGACCCTGCAACCCGAGGCACTGCCTTGCTAAGCCCTATTGTTGAGTGAGGTAAGGTGAGGTAAGGTAGGGGGATTGAGGGGGAAGGAGGTCCCCCCATCACTAAGGCCAGCAGCAGGCCTCTCACTGCCCCACCCCACCCCCGAGCAGCCTAGCCTTAAACCCAGGGACCCCCCCCGCCGCCACTCCCCCGCACACAAACGCACACACACACACACACACACACACACACACACACACACACACACACACACACACACACACACACACACACACACACACACACACACACACACACACACACTCCTCATCAATGAGATGTGCTGCTGCCGTTGTTGCTTGTTTTCTGCCATCTTTTGTTCAACTGTCAAAATCATGTACTTCTGTGTTTATTGTTGCTGCTAATTTAGGTACCTGCCCGAAATTTATATTAATATCTGAACAGTGCTGCTCAGGTTCTTTTAATCTAACGGTTGGAAAGTGTTTGGATTGGTGTGATAATGGTAAATAGTATATTCAGTGTATAGCATTAACAACAGTATTGTTGTTAATGCATCTTGTTGTAAAGATGTTGACATGTGCTGCTTCAGTTTTTACAGTCCCAGCTGACTAATTCCTCTATAGGATGGGCTTCACTGTCAGATCACCTCTTCTGCTATGATCCAAACAATTTGCAGCTCACGCATCTCAATCCTGAGACAGGAAGACCATTCAGATAGGCCATAAGTCCAGTGTAAGATTTATAGCATGAGGGGCAGGCCTGTCCTCTGCCGTATTGTCATAATACCTGCTGCTCTCTTCAGGTGATGCTTGATGAAAAGCCCAGCGGAGGCAAGTGGGCAGAATGTACTAAGTTCCTCGAGTGAATTCTAATTGATTTGTGCTATATTTGGAGTATCACATAGAGCGAGTGGGGGTGTATTATTTGTGTATTTTTTGCAGAGAGGAGAAGTGGGAATAACATTTCATAACACAATACAATCCTTGGTCTTTCACACAGAGTAAATGGACTATATATGGACTATATAAATGTATATATAACTGAACTAAATCAATATAAATATAAATAAATATATATATATATATATATATATATATATATATATATATATATATATATATATATATATATATATATATATATATATATATATATAGTCCATTTCATCCTCCCAGCAGTGTGGGCTTGACAGGGGAATGACCTGCCCTGGGAGTGCTAAATCAGCTCTCTAAAGACTGCAGTGAGGGTAGCTTAAGAATCAATAGTAGTCAAATACCTTTATAATCAAGTCCCAGTGGGCATTGAGTTTGTCATGTGCATTAAACTGTTGTAATTGCAATTAGTGATTCTGATGCTATAAGCAGTAAATGCCATATGTGTGTTTTATGAATTTCTATTGCCATTTCCATATAAAAGCCATACAAAACACTAACTTGGGCTTCAGGCCCCAATTACACGACAACGTTTTCAAGTGAAAACGCAAAACTGTCATTGCTTTTTGGTATGTCTGTTTACATGACAACGGTGCTCGGAGCCACTGAAAACACAGCGTTTTGAAAATGACTCCAAAGGTGGAACTGGGATTTGGTAGATTCATCGTTCTCTGCGCGTGTCTCTGATTTCATTATATAAACAAACAACAGCACTAACATAATCGTGGCCTAACGTGAAAAATACATTGTTTTCAGCGTTTCTGTTGTTGCCATGTAACATACATCGTTTTCAAAATAGATGATTGAACCACCAACAGTGGGACTGAACGACAACGGGCTCTCCCATCTACAGCTGCCTCAAGAAGATGTCTTCATTTTTTCTGTCTTGATTGTAAAGCTCTTTGTTCTCAACAAATATTGTTTAAAAAAAAAAGAAAAGAAAAGAAATACATGTTGCTATAATTGCAACTGTTGCAACTGTGCCTGAAAATGCTGCGCTGCCTACCATCAAACCTTACATGTGGAACAAAAAGCCACCACAGACAGCAACAATAAAGGAAGACGTTGGCGATTAGTATGTGTGCATCAACAGGAAAAAAAGCGAGAAGGAAAGCTGTTATACACAAGAGCCTGTTTTTGGCAGTGCTCCAGGAAGTAGTTTATTAAAGAAAATGTAAAACTATATTTAGATATTCCTGGTACTTTAGATGAAAAAGAAAAAATCATCAAAAATATGTGAACTATCGGGTCCATCTGAAGCTGTGGATCATTTCATCTCCATGGCAGGATCTTAACTAGTATTCATTTGCCACATTTCCCATTTAAACCACTTTACAAGCTGAGATGATTTGAACTATTCTTTGGCACAGTGATACCAATAAAGATAGCTTTACTGTAAAATGTACAACATACCCACACAAGCAGATGAGGATCAGACTTTGCTTTAATTTTATGATTTCTGTGTCTACAAGAGAGACTTTGCATATTTCTGCAGTTAAGCTGACTTTATCTTAAGCACATATCTTGTGAGTTCAGGCTTTTCAGCACAGAAAACCGTAGCTTTTTCTCAGCCGATGCATGAGTAGGAAACGGTGGACACATTAAGAGTAGTTTAAGAAATGATGAGCAAAAAGAGTGAACATCGGTCCAAGAATATAATAAAGCCAAATTCCTCCTCGCAGATTCACAAGTGGTTTGAGCTATCACTGTGTGAACTTTGAACGTTTGATTCACCGGTTATGCAACTTCCTTCAAATTATAGTTGTCTGAGGCTGAGTTATAAGTGACCTTGTAGAATATAGGCTGACTCTGAAAGGCTGCAATTAATAAGGAAAACAAGGAAACATAAGGGTGACGTGATGAACACAAAAAACAGTGGACAACGTTAAGAAATAACCACTTGGCATGATGATACATACTGTAAGTCTGTTAGCATATATTCCCCCAAGTAATGACTGAAGCTGGAGGTGGATGAAGTCAGCCTGTCAGAAATGCAGTGTGCAGGATGTGAGTAGGTGTAAACAGCAGTCAGGCTATCTGGCTGAGTTGTGTCGTGCCCTGCCAGTTGTAATAGAGGTGTGAATGTCCCACTGACAGCCAGTAGCTACCCAGCCAGGGTTTCTCATGAGGCCACTATTTACTTTAGTTTGAGGGGGATCTACCGCATCAGTCAAGCACAGTCATAGCTCTAACATTTACCCCGAGCAAACGTTGAGATATGTCTTATGAATGAAAGTCAATAAACCTGTCTGCCAGACAGACGGACTGGCAGACAGACGTCTGATCAAGTCGGGACTCAGTCCAGTGCCTCCAACAGCTTCCTGTGGTGATCCACAAGGTGTTCTGGCAGAAACTAAAAGGTCGACACACAGTAAGTAATGACTTCTGCTCATTTTACCGCGACATGGAGCTCTGGTGCTTCAAATAAGGCAGTGTGTTGTGAATTATGGCTCCTCGTGATTTGCAAGGCCATAATTCAGAGGGAAGAGCAGTAGTTTGAACGGCTGTGACAGTGAGCGTCTTCACAGCCGCTGCTTCACATTCACAGCCTGTCTGCAGCTACTGCGTACACAGCCCGGCGTGTCTGCTGGCCGTCTATCTTCCCTCTCACCGAGATGTCAGACAACCGAGCTGCTGCTTGTGAACGGAGGCAGATGTTGCCATTGACTCTGCTGCTGGAGGTGAAGCTCCTCACCAGCTTGGTGCTCCTCCTCACAGCAGCTAAAGACCACATCTTCTGTTTGATTGTGAATCCTTATGCTGTTTACGGAAAGGGGGTGAGTGACAAATTACTCACGTTACTGCTGTCAAGTAGTATATTGTGAGAATTTTTCTCAAGCATGTCGTTTCACTTCTCATTATCATGCAAGTGATCATGTTTGGTAATAATTTCACATGGTTGGCCAGCACATAGATATGAAAAACAGTGAGATAAGTACTGTGACTAACATGTTTCCCTCTTTTGTGTTCTGAAAGTAACTTTCACAGAGACACAATCTCTAAGTAACACACGAGATTAAACATGAACCATGACAAATATACTGCTTTTGAGACTATTTCATCATGTTTAGTAGCTCATAAATATGTTTTACACCCAAATGTAAAACATACATGTGGGGTGTGATATTTTTATGAATGCCCCATAGAAGGTTAAGTTAGATCATGTATGTCATTACTTTTAACTCATATGATCTACAGCTCCCAATTCACATTTTAATTAAAATATTTTTTTTAGTTAAGCATATTCTTTTCTTCAAGCAAATTCCTGCATCTCTTAACCCAAAACGTTGTATAATTTCCATATATTTGAAAATGTGCTCTGAACATGGATATACAATGAAGTTAAATGTAGTTAAAAAGTCACTCATATTTTGAGGAGTATTTTTCACATCTACCTCAGCACAATTAAATTAATGTGATATTAGTTGAAGAGTGAAATTTCGAAATTCTGTACTTTTCCCCGCTCTGGTTCATTATTTAGGATCACTTAATATTTGGATCTTTTTATGCCCTGATTCAACGCTATCATAAATCTCTTTTGCTACTTTGTTGTAATCCTCCCCCAGCCCAGGCTGTGATAGCATTGTAACTGTTTTCCCTGTTTAGTCCTTTCCAAATGAATTTTCATGCTTCTCATTGCTTCGTGAAGGAGCTGTGATTTTGTTTCCAGGTTCAACGCTGCTGTGCCTTTGAGACAGCAACTGTGATTTAACTTAATCTGACAAAGAAGTGTCCTTGATTTAAAAAGTGAGCATCCGTGCTTGTGTAGACAAAAAAAAAATGATGCCCCTACTCAGAAGTTATACAGGAGTGGATTCTGCTGAGATAACCATCCTCTCCAAATAACGTTATTGTTCCCTACTTAATAAACAAAGACGATGTCAGAACGACAAAAACAATAGAGCCAATATGATGTGCCGGTCTGACTATAACTATGGTCTATAACTATGCCTTACCTTGAATGGCAACAGCATCCTAATTCAAGAGAAATGTTCTTGATAAATGTAACTTCTTTAACTGGAAATGTCTTCTATTCTGTTCCATCAACTTTAGCAATGCTGGAGCTCAGCTGACCATGTGAAGGCAGGGGCCTGAATGGGTCAGGATCACCAGTTTTCCCCGTTTGCACGATGTTTCAACTGAAAAACCATAATTTTGGCATTTTTGCTTGTTGTGCTCATGATTGCTTTTGTATGAAACCACACACACATGCGCACATACAACATAAACATTAACAATTCAAGTCCACAGACATTAATATGGACAGACGACCAGGTTGGATTGCGATTATGATGACTCTCAACTGTAAAACTACCAAGTCCCTGGAGAATATGGACTGGAAGTCATGGCACTCCATTGTTGTGATTGTCCATCTATGTGCACATGTGCAGAGAACTATTTACTACTCTTGTGGTGCACATGCGCAGTAGCACCATTTCCACGGTTTTGTTTTCAGAAAGTTGTGTTTTTCATAGAGACGGAGTGGGGGCACTTTGAAAAGTCCCACCTTCAGATGCGTTTCCAAAAAGTTGTGTTTTCAGTGTAAACAGAACCAAAACAACAAAAAAGGTTTGCGTTTTCACTTGAAAACATTCTTGTGTAAACGGGACCTAATGCAGACTGACCATTATCAGGCCACATGTGGGCCTTTGACAGTGACTTAGCAGCATGCGAGCGGACAATTAGAATGAATCAAATCAAAATCAGTAATGCAACTGCTATGCTTTTCATTGTTGCTTTCATTGGTTGTTGCTTGTGAGAACGATTTTAACCCATCTATGCTGTGTTATAAAATTCCTAAATCATTGCCCAACGAAAAAAAAGGTAAAGAAACACAGATTGATTTATTTCAAGCAGATTTCAAATATAAATTCACATGACAATGTGATGATTCCTAAAATTCATAATTAATATAATTGTATTGAAAACATGCATTTGTTGTATTTTATTATGAACACAATAAATAAAAACGAAATGATGAGCACAATGAATACAATAAAAATTCCAACATGCTCAAAAAAGAGTGGGAACAAGCATAAACGTATTAGATCTTACCCCCTCTCCCGTCACTGTTTGTATCCTGTGCGTTTTTTTAATCTATCACACTCATAAACTTTCATGAACTTGAATAACCACAAAACCAGCAAATAAACAAGAGGTAGAGTAAAAATAAAAATCATGTTGTGCATATTCCACCCTTCTTTTTCAATGTACCTGCTGAACACAATTTTTTTGTACTGCTGTTTGAACTGCTTCCCAGTTGGACACTGCCTGAGCACTCTGTCAGTCTCACACTCTCACAGTTTCATTCCATATATTGAAATACGAAAAGTTTTTCAAGCTGTGGATGTTTAAAATTTAGGCCACGTTTACATGTATCCAGGTATCTTCTTTAAAAACTGTGATATTTCTCTGCGTTAGGGAGTTGCATTTACACATAAATGCAGCTACGTGTCACCACAAACAATTATTTCTGTAAACTCTGGCAACAGTGAAGATTTGGGAAAAACTCTGTGTCTCCATTTGCATCTAAAGAGGTGTACAATTTGTGAGGTGTTTATTCCGGGATTCTGGTTGGCTATCAAGGCTTCACGCTTCTCTTTACACTGCCCCCTACAGCTTTGGCATGCTCATAGTAGCGCTGGTCTGTCGGTGGTCCATGTAAATTAAGATTTCATATGGAAACATAGGTGGGGAAAATTTTTTCTAAAATCCTACGTATGTGTAAAAGTGGCCTTAGACCCAACCCTATTCCTGAGGAGACCCTGTCCTGCATGTTTTAGCTCTCAACCTGCTTCAACGCACCTGAATCTAATGAATCTGTCATTACCAAGCACCTAACAAAGCCCTCTAATGAGCCTGTCAATGCAATCTGGTGTGTTGAAGCAGAGAGAGAGATAAAACATGCAGGACAGGGGCTCTCCAGAAATCAGGTTGGTCACTCTTTAACGGTAGACTTGAGAGGATGCTGTAAAAACCTGGATAAATACGAAGAAAAAAACCAACTGATTGCAGAGATCAAGCATGCAGCGATATTCCTTGGTGGCTAGAATACTTTACATTTCCAAATGAACATATGGCAAGATATTAGCAGTGTCTATTCAATAACTGAAATGTATCGTGCAATGCAGTCCCAGCTTTTTCCTGTCTCTTAAAGATAAGAACAACGTGTATATGAACAAATTAAAAATCCCTCAAAAATCCCTTCAAATAATCAAGGTGAAAATATGCCCAAGATTTATTTGGTTCAATAATCACTGTTGGTATTACAAAACCAACACCTGCCAATTTTCAAAAGCCACATCAACATATTACACATATTAGTATTAGTACAAGAGAATAAATCGCATTAGCAACTAATTGATTTTGCAATGTAATGCCAATTGTATGATAATTTACATAACAGCCCCACATAAATTGCAGCACACCATTACAGACAAGCAGAGGCCCTAAATACCAACAATCTATTCTCTTTAGGTGAGTGTGATCAACAGAGCAACAGTTAAATTCAATGACACCGTCACAAACAGGCCTTTTAATGGCACTCAGAAACAGCACATGATTATCTCGCTTAGCTCATAGGAGCCTATGAACACAACCCTAATATAGTCTGTGAGTGCAAAGAGAAATATGTTTTGCTTTTTCCTGGTATCCAAACCCACAGCTGAAACTCAACCAGCTGAACATTCAAACACCAGAACCAGAAGTTCTCAAGTCCACTTGCTTCTTAGGCCCCATTTACATGACAACTTTTGCATTTTTGTTTCAGATTTCTGGAAACGGACACCCAAAAGTTCAACAAAATGTTTGCATTTTCACTTAAAAACGTTGTTGTGTAAACAGGGTCTCAATGTCTTCTTTAACTGATTTAGAATCAGGAATATGGCTCCACGGTGGCGTGCCAGTTCGCACTCTTGGATTTGATACAAATGAAGCACAAGTCAAACAGCTGGTGTCAAAGAGACAGACCCAGAATTGAACACTTGGACACTCTTTTCCATGAAATTATGAATGATTACGATATTTTATACACTTGTTGCTGCTTGGTCTATTTGGCAATAAAGCAAAATAGTTTGTTTGAAAATCAGTTTAACATTTGTCCCCAATTCAAAAACATTGACGTAACCGAATATTATTATTGGTAATGCTGTCAAGATTCACGTTTTGTCTAGTGTTCTTTTTGAAACTGTGACTCTGTCTCTTGTTTCAGGCTCTTTGACTTCCCCTCCCTCACATCTGATGGCTGTTCCCTGATGTGTTTCACCTGTGCCTGAGTGTGTGAGAGTTGGTTTCTATGTGTTCTGACGTGAATAGAGTCTCTTGTGTTTCCCTTATGTTCTCCTGGACTTTATTTTTGGTCTTTTGGATTTTGGTGTTTTTCGTGAGGAATGAACATGAGCTCTTGTGACTTTTACGATGGTGTGTATTGTGTCCTCTCCTGAGCCACACCTAACAAATGCACAAAACCAAGCTGTGTCCAGCTGATTTTTAGAATACTATGAAAGGTGTTTCAGATGCACCTCAGATATATAGATGTTATTGTGCGTGGTCTCAAATGATGCAACACAGCAAAGAAAACCAGGCCGCTGCTATACCAAATACAACTCGAACTCTAGTGATTTTCAATGTTTTCTATCTTTTCTCCTAAAAAATGGTCCTTACTCTTTATTTTAGACACTGATGCATTTGACTTTCAAATATTGAAGACTGTAGCAGAATTCATGATCACAAGAAAACCTAACTTTTTCGAATAAAGCCTCGAACTCTCTCAAGGTCTTTACATTTCCTTCAGCTTACATCATATGACACGCATCACCCAGCCCACTGGAGGTTTAGCCAAGGACAGTCGTCCACATGTTGACATCTGTCAAGGCAGCTGAGAACAGAAAAGACAGTCAGCTCTCGTGGGCTTTTATCTTCCACATTGATTCTGCTTGGACAACATCAATTCACCCTTGTGAAGGTATTCGGGAGTAATTATGATGAGATGGTTTCTGATTTTCCCGTTGGGCTGCCCGTGCCATAACACTATCCAATCACTAAGCACTTACAGCTCCGTCGATCATGGCCTGGGGTTTCCTGTGCACCACCTGTCAGGCAGTAATCAGTTAAAAAGACCCTCCTCATGGTTTTGAATTAACACAGATGGTTGCAATAGTGTGGAGGATTCATCAATGATTTGTAGTGGAAAATTAATTATTTCATTATCTATGTATCAAGCCCACATTGCACTTTATACATCCATCCATCCATCCATTTTCTTCCGCTTATCCGGGGCCGGGTTGCGGGGGCAGCAGTCTAAGCAAGGAAGCCCAGACTTCCCTCGCCCCAGACACTTCCTCCAGCTCCTCCGGTGGGACCCCAAGGCGTTCCCAGGCCAGCCGAAAGACATAGTCTCTCCAGCGTGTCCTAGGTCTGCCCCGAGGCCTCCTACCGGAGGGACATGCCCGGAACACCTCCCGAAGGAGGCGTCCATGGGGCATCCGAAACAGATGCCCGAGCCACCTCAGCTGGCTCCTCTCGATGCGGAGGAGCAGCGGCTCTACTCCGAGCTCCTCCCTGGTGACTGAGCTCCTCACCCTATCTCTAAGGGTGCGCCCAGCACTTTATATAGTATTGCCATAATCCTTCGAGAGATATATTCAAAACCTCTTTGGTTTTTTATTGTCACATTATTCCTTTTGACTGAATTTCAAAAAAGACTGTTAAAAGACACAGTTCTGTGAACTAAATGTAAGCACATCACATGAACGCAAGCTTTAAAATCTGAGGTTCAAACAGTTGAAATTGGGGCTTTTTTGTCATAGAAGTAATATTATTACTATTAGATAG
This sequence comes from Lipophrys pholis, assembly GCF_963383615.2. Classification (NCBI taxonomy): domain Eukaryota; kingdom Metazoa; phylum Chordata; class Actinopteri; order Blenniiformes; family Blenniidae; genus Lipophrys; species Lipophrys pholis. Next base: position 14,029,494 of record NC_137637.1, read on the forward strand.
AGGATCTCAAGAGATCATGATTAGTTTGTGTGCCTCCACATGGTGTAATGTCAATTCGTGTGCCATATTTTCAAATTTAATTTCATTAAAAACAAAAAAAGTTTTGTCATAATATTCTTTCAAACTACTCAAAATACTGGGGGAACATCCATTAAGTGGGTTATTTCCTTGTTGTGACAACAGTTATACGTATCATAACTTTGGAAAAGCAGATTAATAGATTATTTCCCTTTTAAATGGAGCATGCATTTATGGGATGAGTAGCAGAGCTGGGAGTGTGGGGAGCAGTTACAACCACAGTGAAACAAAAAGGGTGACCTGGTCCTTCCTATTCTCTTTACCACGGGCTCAGTTTGACCCTCCGCTTTGAGGCTGCTGCTGCTGCGTTGTCACTTCGCTGCACTTCACTGAAAGTTGCTCGCTCTCATTTATAAAACCGAAACCAGCCAAAGCGCCAACCAAGTGCCAGCTGTAAAAACATCTGGGATCTGTGTTTTCCAGCCGAAAGAGCAATAACAAACATAACTTACCTGCAGTCGAAGATGACCTTGTCTTCTGCCCGTGGTTTTGAATGACGTGTTTGGGATTTGAGTTTGGCTCCGAGCTCCCATTGCGGTCCCTCCCTCGGCCTGACACTGACAATTCCTCCAGGATGGATGTGTCGAAACATTATGTCTCATTTTAGTCTTTTCCATTCCCTGGTGTCCCCCTCCAAGTTTTTGTCTATCGTCCATGAACAGAAAAAACTGTCCTGGGTCCCTCAACAAGCCCTCTATGTCTTGTTTGTTTTATCGTTTGAGTTCAGCTCAATAATGTGGTGTTAAAAATGGTTGTGGGTGAGGAGACCTGTTTTAGTATAGCTCTGATCAACACTGAGCCAATATAACACACATGCAACTGACAACTACCACAAAAGTCCAAAATGCAGTGTGGCCACTGGTCATATGGGCGCAGCAGTTAATGAGGATTCTGAGTTAAAAGTCTCAGAACTGTGTGTTTCATATGGTTAGGGTGGGATTATTTGGTATAAAGCAAGAGGATGAATTGTCTCAACAAAGAAAGTGTACAAAAAAATCCTGGAAATCGGGAAATTGACCAAAATTTCTTACCTGATATGAAGGAAATGGTGTACTGCAATAGTGTGAGTTTGGGCTTAATGGCATGATAACTCAATTTTATTTATACTTCAATAGATATTATTTTCGATATGTTGTTTTATCCCAGCAAAAATGTTTGAGTAGAAGGGGAAAATGCGAATGAGGGCTACATCCTGCTCATCCACCCCAGCAAAGTACACCCTGTGTTTGGGGTTTCATGGCCACAAACTAGTTTAATAGGAGTGGCTGATTAAATCAATTGTGTATATAGTATTTGCTGACAGGACAGTGTTTCAGACTCTTGGGGAGACATTTCAATAGTATACATCTGTAACAACAACACCCATCCTTCTCCTCACTCAGCTTTTTCCCGCTCTGTAGTCTCTCATTACAAAATGGCTGATTGTATCAACTCAGTAATACGCTATTAGCTGATGATTGTGTTCTCAACGGTCCTTTTGTTACAGTAAGTATATTAATTATTTCCAATGTAATTATCAGCCCATTGTTCCTCTGTAATTAGGCTGTCAGTAATGAATTTTAAGAACTTTGCCCCATCCGAGCCTAATTGATTCCACTGACTCACGCTAACCTCTTTACCAAAGAAAACTCTGTTACTGCAGCCACACAGTCCCTGCACCCCATCTGTTCAGAACAGACTCCATTTTGTTACCAGCTCAGCTCTCACATTCAGTGACCCAGAAATATTGCCAGACACCCACAGCCTGATTGGGAGCTTTGTTCAAGCTGGCCTCGGCTGCGCACGAGCGTCACCTCTGGGGTTAATGAGGGATGTTCATACTCAGAGAAAACACACGTAAGCACCAACGTCGGGAAAATCAGCCCAATTGATATTATGAGGTAAAGTGATTCTCTTTGGCTGTCTGTAATGTGCTGGGTGATTTTCCCGAGAGATTCTTATTTGGGTTGTGTGACTCCCTAAATGAAGGTGAGCTGTATCGCAGGCTTTAACGTCGACAAAGCTCACCGCTTCTTTAACTGGCTGTTTGCACTTTTCTATGAGGACCCCGGATCCAGTGGCATCTCTCTGGATGAGCATAGTTCTTGTTAATGCGTCGGGCTACGGCCAGTTAGGGAAATGAAGCAGATGCTTAATTTTCTCTTTCTTCTCTCCTCGGTGGATTGGCTGACTTTGGGATATTACACACAAATTAGCGCCGTGAAACGGCAGATTTTGCATTTTTTCTGCATTACCACAGTGTCAAGTGTGAATCACAGCAGCCTCTAAAAAAATCCCCACTCATCCAGAAACATACACAAAACAAGGGCTTGCAGTCAACAGTCATTTAGCCTTTGGTTTGAGGTTTGATTTATTCACATTATGCACATGCCTACTCCCAAGTTAACCTCTGAGTATTATGTGTGTGCCGCACTCAGTCCTGAAGGGCTGTGGCTCAGATATCCTTGTCATGTAACACCTAAAGACAGTCAAAGGTCAGCTAATGAAAGAACAGAAGGCCCACAGATGGAGCCACACCGACTGGCCGTGCTCTGCCCCATCGCTGTCACATCACACGGCTCGGAGCCCCCCAACCATCCCTCCTCTCACCCGCCGGAGGGCCCCGCCAACATGTTCCTGAACACTCAGCGTGCGGGCACTACTGGACTCACGCATGTGAATTCACACAACGCCGTACACACAGATGCCGAGTGGATTAATGAGAGAAGAACGTGTATCTGAGTCAGACTCCAAGACACTGAGGTGGGGGTTTGCTGAGCAGTGACCCTCGGGCAGAACGGTGAACAAGGAGAGAACGTGAGCAGGTGGTTGTGGGACCAGAAAGCAATGTCAAGCCCTTGGCTTCCTGCCACAGTTAAATGTATGGTTCATGTCTACACCTGAAGCGAATTATGTTCATCACAACCTATTTATGTTCAAGTTTGAGGTTATTCCGATATTTGTATGAATCCAGAGTGATTAGTCATCTCTCAACGCTGCGGTCAGTCCAAGCATCTCTTAGGACTTAGAATCTCTTATCACTAATGATACATCACTGATGGCTGACTAACTGACATGGAACTTGTCCCACACTCTCTTTTTGAAGTGCAGTGTTGACTACATACTGTCAAGTGCATTTATCATTAGCGAAGGGCTTAAGCTGTAAACAGGCCACATCATTAGCAAGTCTAATTACATCTGAGTCCAAGGTCTCTCTGCAGACAGACACAGGCACTCACATGCAAGGGCACACCAACAAACACATGCACGGGAGGCGTCCAGAGCATGAGTATGGGAGGAGAGAAGAAATAAAACAGCACTAGAAAAAAAATAAGATAATAACAAATGGACACTGACAGAAATGATATTAGAAACATCTGTTTGTCAGTTGAGTACAAAGTGAAGTTGTGTCTTACTTTGTTGCAGTCAAGCATCTGATCACAGGCTGGCTAAAGGTACAATATAAAGTATTGATTTGTCAATATGAACCAAAAAATAGCCATCATGTTGTAGTAGAGAAATATAGTTATTAAGCTCTCCAACCAAATCCTGATCATCTTGTAATATCACTTTGTATCACAAGATGTTGCAGTGAGTTACTCCATCACTTTATATTACGTTCAATCTAGGACAAAAGAAGTCTGACACTAATAGAAATGGAAAATTTAATGGGCTCTGAAGCTTTTGGCAACAACTAACTGCTGAAACTTTGAGAAACACTGATTCAAAAATACTGTACCTTAAAAGCCTGGTACTATTGAGATTAACTTTTGTGAAAATCAAACTAATAACGAGTAAAGTTAAAAAGCCTGAATACACAGACAAGGTCCAAATAATTGTGAACCAAGGAAAAACACACAAAAGCAAGGGAATCTATTTAAGTGTTCATGTCTGTGTCCACTAGTATTAACAGCTTGAATGATCTGGTGACTGGTGACCCAGTGCATCAAAAAAGGAGAAGAAGGTGAAAAACGCTTTCCTGGTTTGTTTTCTTGTCTTATCAAGTCATGCTGGCTAGGTTAATTAATGAATAGACATGAGCTATGGTTGTGCTTTTTGATTTGATTGTGATTTGGTGAACTGTCCAGGATGTACTCTTTCTTTCACCATTTATTAGTTGGGATGGCACAAACTGCTCCAACTCTCTGAAAACCTATTATAAATAAAGTTTGTGTGAAAGATGAGTGGATGTTTGTGAGTGTTATTCTTGTTAGTTTTAAATCAAAAGGTTTTTTTGGGGGTGACTGGGAGTTAACGAGTACACCAAGCAATCCAAAAGTCAGTCAGTGTAACTGTTGAACACCTCAGTGTGATTCTCACTTATCCCAGTGGCGGTCCTGACTCTCTTGGCAGAAGCTGTGATTTACAGTTCAAGTAGGTGATGCCAGCAAGCGCCTTTGGCAGGACCTCAGTGCACGGACTTCATCAGAGGGGAAGGTCTTGATAATGATCTGGTGCACAGTGATCAGCAGTGCCACGCCATGATTAGCAGTGACGCCTGATGACAAGGGTGCTGTGACAGCAAAAGCTGTGCAGTGACGTGTTAAGAAAAGACTGAGGGAGGATGTGTGGACAACAGTGATGAGAGAGCAAAAAGCAGAAGTGTAAAAAGTCAGAAACATGTTACAAGGATATGCCCTGTGAAACAGTTTGGGGTGGGAGCAACTTAATCAATATGGATAAGAGTGATTGAAGTGCTTTTATGGTAAATATAAACCTATAAATATCCAAGACAACAGCAGAAAACCACCAGGGAACAAACACTGAGATAATCTCTGGTGCTTGATAATGCCGCCAAAATTATATTTTCCTACTCCTTCATTTTTTTCCAACCCGTCTTCTCCTTTCCCTATCTTATACACCCTCGCTACGACGATATGTCATACAATGGATATAATTGCAATAATGCAATTTGGTTGGGAGGCAGATTGAGAGAATAATTGGACTCAGCCTCAACGAAGTGACAGGCTAATGATTTAGCATGGCCAGTGGCTATTGTGAGAAGCGAGCGCTTTCAACGCTACTGAGCTAATTTCCTCTGATGATGGTCTTAGCTCGTTGTCTTTGTGTCGGCACAGAGGAGCGCATGGCCATAAGGCGGACAGCTAGATGATGTAACCCACCCACCCGATGCCAAACAAACACATGTCTCTTGTCTGGGAGAAGCCACCCACTACTCTCAGTTACTTCATGCACAAAATGGGCCTCATTTGGAGTGAAGATGAAGCAAATCCTGAAGCAAGACAAAGTCCAAAATAAGGCATAATTTGTAGTCACTGGAGAAACTCACAACAGTTGTCAAAATGAGGGTAAGCATTACCATAGCTAATTGCGCAATGTTACAGTGAGGCAAGACCACGGCTTTAAATTACCAAAGTAATCGCAGTCAGTTCAAGAAAAATGTGACTATGCTTCACTTTGAAGAAGAAATTATTCTGAGTGGTGCCGCACAATATTCGAGTGCAATCTCAGTGATGTATTCAGATTTTTTTTCCCGAGAAAAAAACTGACAATATACAGTCAAAGCATCCAATGGTACAGCTGTATGACTTTGTTCAAAGATGAATTTGCATTTGAATGGAGTGCGTGCCCATCACTGGCACAACAATAACAAGGCAGAACAGTTTTTTACCAGTGACCAGTGCTTCGAAATGTCACATCTTGATACCTATTCTGTTTGATGAGACAAGAATAAGACTTCAAGACGGGGTTTTTTTTCCCCTCCTGCTTCTGTAAAGTACGGCTCGAGTGAAAACAACCACAGATAAGCTTGTTTCTCAGTGTGTGGACATGACGTGAATGCGAAGTGTGTAAAGGCGAAAGAGGCTGAAAAACTCTGTGTGTGTGTGTGTGTGTGTGTGTGTGTGTGTGTGTGTGTGTGTGTGTGTGTGTGTGTGTGTGTGTGTGTGTGTGTGTGTGTGTGTGTGTGTGTGTGTGTGTGTGTGTGTAGACTAAGTGCAGGGCTTCAAACCAAAGCTGGTGAATGTATTTATATCAGCTCATTCTATGAGCCCTGCAGCTGGTGAGATGAAAGCATTACCACAGCAAGTGGTGCATGTTTGTATGTTTTGGTGCGCGTGAGAGCGGATTAATAATGACTTTCATCCAGGTGAATGGGGGAGAAATCTCCCACACTTAAATCAGTTGTGTTCTGACATTTTGCGCCAGAGGCAGGCAGAATGAAATGTTTTGCACTGACAGTGTAGCTCTTTTCCTCACTCCTTCGCTCCTCCTTCATCTTTTCATCTCCTTCCTGTTTGCCCTTGTTTCTTGCTCCTCTCTGTTTCTTTTGTATTTCAAACAGCATATTTCTTATTCTATAAATTCATTCTTTCCTTTCTTTCATCCACTCTTGCTTTTTAAAGCCATCTGCTGTTTTATTTCTTCTTGTCTATGGTGTTGTAAGTATTGGCGTAATGGCTTTGCCACACAGAGAAGCTTTGCAAAAAGAAAGAAGCAGGCAGTAATAACTATACCTGGCAGGGTTAGATTCACCAGGGCTAGGCGAGGTAAGGGCTGAAGGAAAGGGAGAAGCATTTATAAAGGTTGGCACCAGGAAAGCCTTTCACTTTCTCCCCTGCATGCTCCCTCTCAGCCAGAATCAATGCTCCAAAATCCCCCAAAGCCAGATCCTCTTACATCCTATCAATTATTCAACCTGCCTCTTTTGTACAACCACTCCTGTTTACAAGGACTGCCTGGCCAATTGTAAATGTTTGCCTGCCCGCTGAGCCCCCATCACCTCCCAACCACACACGTTGATTACACAGTGATTTAGCTCTATTCTGCCATCCCCTCCCCTCCACCACTTCCACAGCACTCACATCTGTGCTGACGGGGCATCTGTCAGGCTGGCACACAGGCAGCCACGGAGGCGGAAAGCCCCAAGCTTTGAGGGTGAATGGGGCAACGCGTAGTGAGAGATGCCCGTCACTGCCTGTGGAGCTTGTCGTCTGGGCTGGGGTCTGGCTGAGGGCACAGCATCTGGCTGTGAGTCCCAGCAGATGTGAAGCCACGCTCAGGGGCCTCTGAAAATATCCGTCTAAATATGTTGGCTCCACTGCGGCAGGAGAACGGCTGGTGGACACAAAGCATGAGCATCATTTCTCAATACATGCTTTCGCAACACTACGGCTAGTTTCACCCCACCCCCACCCCACCCCACCCCCTCAAGCCTAAGGCTTCTGCATGTCAACAAAAGTTCACATAATGGCATTGTTAGTCATAGAAAAGTTTCCAATGCAAATAAAGCAAAAACTCTTATACTGCTATGTAAATGTGAAGCATTGTTTTCACAGCACAAGGTCTTGGACATCTATCACACATTGTCCTCACAAACAAACATTTCTCTTCACATTGTGCCTCTCATCCACACAAAAATGCTGTCTTAGATCTCTGGAATTATGATTAATTCTTTTAAGAATAACTTTAAAGGACTGAAGATGCCCCCTGGTTTGTTTTCTGAGGTGATCTGCTTCAAGTTTGATTTGCTGGCAGATGTTTTTCAACGCATTGAGATTGACTTCTCTGTTTACCATCTATACATTTATCATCGTAGTAGAATTTCATTATTTCTCTTGTAGTAAGTGTTCTCCTCTGTCTTTTCCTTCTAGGGGATCTCTGGTTGTGGTGCTGGAAGTTTATGTTTGTTTGTACCCCGATCAAGTCTGCAGTGTGTGTTTTAGTCACTTAACCTTTTCTAGTACATCAGAAAGATAAAAAAGGAGTTTCTCTTTTCCACAGTTGCTTTTGCATTCACATGTGGACTTCATGTTCTTCTCTCCATATTTAAGTGTGAAGGGGACCTGAGATTGCTCTGTGGAGATTGGCTTTTTTTTTAAAAAATAAAACTACATCAAAAATCTAACGTTAAAACGGTCCTTTTTGAGCATCTGTTATTGGGAAATTTGAGAATTTGTCTGATTTCAACCCAAATACTCACCTTTCCTTCATCAAGCATGCACAAGAAATACCGTCAGTGACAAATATAAACTTGTTTGCTTGTGTTTTGTCTGTATCTAGAAGTGCTACCACACAGTGTCTGTAGTATACCGAAATCCTCTCAACAAGATCAAATTGAATGGCTTAATAAAGTTGAATGGGTATGAATGTTGGTGGTGGTCGGAGGGGCCGTTGGCACAAAATGGCAGCCACGCATCTGTCAGCATGCCCCGGGGCAGCTGTGATTACGACGTAGCTTACCATCACTGGTGGGACTGGTATGAGTGAATAATAGTCTCTGTACGCGTTTGAGACAGCGCGAAAAAAGCGCTATATAAATCCAAGCCATCATTATTATTATTATTATATTTATTGGAGGATTTCTAGTCATTTCTTTTTGATAAAAAGCATTTGTTCTAGTGTTTAAAAGGAATAAGAGGTCTTCCTTCTCCTCTTTTAAATATATTACTGTGTTAACAGGCCTCTACAGGGCTTAATAACAACTCAGTCATTTCAATGTGATCTGTTGGAAGAAGCAGATATCTAAAGGAAGGTGAGCCTCCACGATCAAGGCTGGAAAACAGAAAACTGCATTCAAAGGAGGAAAATTTCAAAACAAGCTTGCATTTGATGAAATTAGTAAACCGTGGATTACTGTGAACCTGCGGCCCTCTGGACTCCTGGAGGTCCTCGGCATGGGCAGTAGCTAGATTTGGTTTAATTCAGGAGAATGGCCTTGTCCATTCTAGGAGCCACACCCAGCCTGTTTGTTAAACACCTCTAAAACCAGATTAAATGAGCAGTTACCTTATCTCTCCGTTTTCATTAAATCCACCACTCAAAAAGTTATTTTTTTTACTACTGGTACTCCTCCTTTACTTGTAACTGCCCCCTCTACAGCAGTGGTTTCTGCAGGGGTCAGGATATGGTTAGAAAAAGAAATTCACTTGAGCTCTTAGCAGGAGCAGCAGTGGGTGAAGGCTGAAAACAGCTACTGAAATACAATGGGGGAAATATTGTCTTGAGCATAATCAAAAAAAAGACCAGGCTCGCTCATGGATCCAGTTGAGTTGAGTTGTTTTGCATCCCTGAAATAACGACACAAAACCGCAGGTACACTCCTGCTTTGCATGAAGATGAAGGGTAAACGTACAGCCCTGGAAAGTGAACAGCCAGCAGATGGGACAGGAGTTTGACTTTTTCTTATGTTACGAGCGGTGCAGCAAGATAGAACTTGCAGTTGCCTGCGTGCAATGTTTCTAAAGCTGTAAAAAACAAGGAGTGAGGGCCACAGAATTGGTGGAACTAATGGGTTCTCTGTGTTTGATCCTCCCTTGTTCTGTCTCATCACTCTCTCCATTCCTCACCTGCCAGGGAAATTTATGAGGACACCGTGTCTCCACCCAGCACACTAGACAGTAGATGATTCTCGGCAAAACAAACCATTAATTTGGTAAATAAGGAGGGAGCGGCCCATTTGGATAATTAATTATGAATAATGCATCCATATTTAGCTTTTGTTTTCAGTGTTAACGCTGCAATCCTTGCTTGTCGGCTATTTCTCGACATCGCATTAATGGAGGCCGTGTATCTGAGTTAAATTTATATTAATGCATCATCTTAATGTGAACTCGATGTTCTGTTGTGCGGTCACATGTCAGGAGGCTCGCCATATGGTTGACAGTCATACACTCTGACAGTAACATCATTTCTAGAAATTACATATGGGCTTTAAATAGCTATGTTGCCATACTCTGATAACCAAGTTAGTGCCACTGGGCATGTGCAACATTGTGATTTCTATGGTTACATACTTAGCTGGCACTACATATTTGCATTACATTCTCAAATATATAATTATTTAATATTTGAGGATCAGTTGAGAAAATTAGATATGTCACTTCCGTCACATGTATGCCTCTTATGCCACATAATACACTGGAGACATTGTGTATGAAAATGTGTTTTGCCAGAGCCTGATAGCTGGGTGGATATTATCAGAGGTGCTATATATGCCACTATTGAATATTTGGTGTCTCATAGCATAAAGCAACAAAAATGAAATGTACTTGTAGATATAAATTCAGTAATGTGGTAGTTGAATTATTCACACCTTCCTTATGTAAATGTATAGGCAGCACACACACACACACACACACACACACACACACACACACACACACACACACACACACACACACACACACACACACACACACACACACACACACACACACACACACACACACACACAAATAGCACATAACTGTTAGATAAACTTGGGACAATGGTTGTGGCCAGTTAATATGTTAATGTTATGAATAGAGCCTCTCAAACACACACACATGCACAATGCACGTGCACACCGCAGGCCCCCTCTTTATCAGTGCCGCTCACATTGGCAACGGCACATGCATTGCCAAGACTGCCAGGCCACGGCCATGCTAATGTAACCCGTTAGTCTAACAAAGGCTCAGGTCAATGGAGCCTCCAGTGGCTAATTGCTTCGGAGAGATAAGTGAGTTTGACGACGCAGCAAGGGACGGCTCAGCGAGAGGAAGCAGAGAGGGAGAAGATGTTAATGAATCCTCCCGTTCACTCCACCGTCAATATCGGTCCGTCGCAGGCCTGCTGCAAAATTAATATTAAAGACACTTTTGATTGTTTGTCTGGAGTTTTTTTCTTCATTTTTGCTTGGTTTCATTGAATTTTAATGGGGCGTGTATAGATGTTTTGCTGACGTATTCTATGCGGGCTAAGAGACCGGAGCTAATGCAATTAATCCCCATGCCATCACCTGACAGCTAACCAGCTGTGGAAGCCAATGAATGCACGTGACCATCTTGCACTACTCCAATGTACTGCTCCGTAATGCTAAATGAAGGGCACTTGCTGCATTGTGTTCTCAAGTGAGCTAAGCGACGATAAAAGGGGCTGAATATGATTAGATGTGTCTGAATAATATATTTCCAAGAGCTTTTGTGTGTACATCTGAGAAACGGTTTGATCTCTAAGGAGACATTTGGGTGTGAGTTGATTTGCACCGTCTGTAATGACAGTGACAAGACCAGCGACTCCCATCCAGTGCTGATACCACCAATCAGACGGTCTTCATCAGCTAATCTGCCTCTGACTTATATTTAATCAGTGTCAGTTTCAGACAGCAGGAGTCAGAGCCTGCTTTCTCTGCAAAACCTCTCCTCTCCTGGAGCTGACTTGGGTTGTCAAACGTCTCTCTGCCTATGACAGACTCACTTCATCTGAAGATTACCATTTTCGCTGAACATGAATCCTGCACCCATATTTCCTGGATATGGCTGCAGGCTAATACAAATTGGACTTGACAAAAGATGATGCATATGCCAAGACAACGGTGTTTCAAACCTTTATTTCTCCCTCTCTAGATACTGA